>NC_132905.1:59982106-60679106 GCF_047675955.1 Chlorocebus sabaeus | reverse complement strand
TTTAGTTAAGTAATCAGTGTCTGCTTGTTCAGGAGTGTGGGCTCAGCTTACAAACCAGGCTTAATGGGTGGTGCAGTTCCAGTACAGCCAGAGTGAGAAGAGAAAGCAAAGGGAGGCCAGGGAGAGAAACACGAGAAAAGTAGTGGATTGCTGGGTGTATCAAGAACACCTCATTAGTCAGGCACGGTGGCTCACCCCTGTAATCCCAGCACTTTGGGAGGCTGAGGTGGGTGGATCACGAGGCCAGGAATTCAAGACCAGCCTGCCCAGTATGGTGAAACCCCGTCTCTACTAAAAATACAAAAAAAATTAGCCAAGTGTGGTAGTGCATCCCTGTAGTCCCAGCTACTCAGGAGGCTGAGACAGGAGAACTGCTTGAACCTGGGAGGTGGAGGTTGCAGCGAGCCAAGATTCAGCCACTGCACTCCAACCTTGGTGACAGAGTGAGACTCACCTCAAAAATAAAAATAAAAATAAAAATAACACCTCATTGCTCATCACAAAGAGCAACTTCTGGACAAGCTAGGTGGAAGCACCTTGTCTCAAGATGGACTTTGAGGGCAGGAAGTGGGAGAAGTTCATTTTGTGACTCATTCCTACTTCCTTTCTCTCACTGTTCAAGTTCCTTTCCATGGGTATTAACTGTCTCACTCCTCTAAGTTATGTTACCTGGTTCCTTCAGGAAGCCACTGGGAAGTCAAACCCTCTATCATATAGTACAGTCTGAGTCCCTGAGCTCCATCTGAGTCCAGTGATTGGAGTAGAACTGCAGGGTATCTGAGTGGATTGAGCTTGGGTGACAGGGGAACTGTAATTCTTCATGGTGCATGCAACAGAGTCTATACAAAAGCCCAGTCCAGGAGAGCCCAAGAGAGCTGTCAGCTTTAGGAGATGAGACAACAGCAGATGTAGTTGGCTAGGGTAAATGAGTGGTCTCTACTGAGCAAGTGGTCAAGGACTAGGATGGAAAGAGTAGCTAAGGCCCTTGAGTCCTAAAACTCACCTCCACACAGTCAGTTTGTTGAGCAGGATAATGAGGTCTGCTCTGACCAACCAGAGGGCTCTAGGACCTATCCCATAGGCCTAGAATATCCCATACTTCATGGGGAAGCTGTTTTGTGGGTTATCCATTAGGAATGCAGGTGTAGCAGTGATGATCTGGGCTATGGTCAAGAAGAGAAAAGCAATGAGATAAGAAGTACAGCATCCATAGAGCCTGGAAAGCACTAACATGCAAGATGCATGAGATTCAGTCAATAGAACCAAGAAGGAATGTTCAGCAGACACCTCAATCCCCCAAAAAGGAGATGGCACAAGGTGGTGAAACTCAGGTCTGGAGGGGCAGACGGGCAACCAGGTGAAGACTCAGGAAGGTCGAGGAGCCAGATGAGAAGGAGAAATTCTCATGGGGTTTGGCATGGAGATAGTCAGTGACCTACATCAGCATAATACATTCAAAGAATAGATTTGGTATTTCTATCTAAGACTTTCCGTCAATAACTGAAAACAAGCAAAATGAGCTACAATTGAAGCCACAGCTGCTGAAGTTCAAAGAATCTCTTCCCTCTCTCTCGTTTTATACTTTTTGCCAGTTAAGCAACAAAAGATCTTGAGACAGAAAAATCTCTCAGTCTTACAGCAAAGCAGAGAATGCAACAATGTTCTTTGGATTTAGTGTCTCTGACAGTGTTGGGGGATTTAAAGACAGCGTTCATTTTTCAGAAATGAAACCAAGAAAAATAAAGAGAGAGAAGTTCCTAGGGTCTTTGAATAGCCCTAGGAAATGTTATCTGAAACCACTCTGGTCTTTAGGGCTTTCTCTGTAAACAAGTTCATCTATTTCTGAAACTTTTTTATCATCCTCATAGGCATCAGAAAGACGAAGACTTGCCAGGATTGAGACAAAATCCTTTATTCTTTCACACATTTGTGCAAGCATTTCCAAAAATAGAAAAGGGTTTTCCCCTTGCTTCAAGAGGTGGAGGGCTGGAGGAGACAAGCGGAGTTGAGGGACGCTCAGAGAGAGACAGGCTATGATGCACCTGACCTCAGAAGGGGCACTCTCAGCAGCCTCCAGGCTGCATCACAGCTCCTGGTGCAGTCTTGGATTCCAGAATCAAATGACATTTCTCTGTATCATGTCTTTTTTTTGAGATGGAGTCTTGCTCTGTTCCCCGGGCTGGAGTGCAGTGGCACAATCTCAGTTCACTGCAAGCTCTACCTCCCAGGTTCACACCATTCTCCTGCCTCAGCCTCCCGAGTAGCTGGGACTACAGGTGCCCACCACCACACCTGGCTAACTTTTTGTATTTTTAGTAAAGACAGGGTTTCACCATGTTAGCCAGGATGGTCTCAATCTCCTGACCTCGTGATCCACCTGCCTCGGCCCTCCAAAGTGCTGGGATTACAGGGGTGAACCACTGTGCCCCACCTGGTATCATGTCTTCTATGTACATCCTACTCAAGATCCCAGGATGGTGTCCAATTCTTTATATTTTAACCTCTGAGTTTCATATTCAAAATCTTTATAGAAGCAATGACTTATGAATTACAAAATATAGTCAAATAAAATCTTTCACTTCAGCTGATTTCTAAGTGTATGGAGCAAGGGTCCAGATTGACCCAAACTCTGTTCACACTGGGATTCAGGGATTTATAAGCATCTCTGGTGCACTGGGACACTGCCAAGAGCTATTCATGTGAGACCCTAGTAAAGCCCTGGGCAGGACATCCTGGAAAGACAAATTTGCTTGAGGGTGATTCTAATTGCCCTTCTCTTGGCTCCTTTCCAGTCCGTCTCACATGACTTACTTCTGAGTCCTAGGAGGAGGTGGGGGATGCATAAATATCAAGGGAGCACTGGAGAGAGCAAAGCCTGGGCAGCACAGTCATTGGTGATGTCGGCAAAGAACCTGTGATTCAGCAAACTACCCTGGTGACACTGGGGCCTGGCCTTGCTAGCACCAGCAGCTCTGAAGGGCAACATCCAATGTGATAAGCATGGTTGCACTGGGAGGTATTCACAGCACAGGTGACACCACCACCCTTTGCTGGAGTTTGGGTAGATGTTACATGGCAGATGTTACTGGGTAGATGTTACACTTCAGGTGGGAACATAACAGGGAAAAATGGCAGACTCAAAGTGGGTTACTGAAGAGAGTTTAATATACATACTACTGAGAAATGTGAGAACAGAAGGTTGAAAAAGCACAAGACATTCTAAACCCAGACCAGTGTACCCTGGGTGCAATAATAGTGGAGATCCATCACTCTCTCCACTCTCCCCAGGCCTCAAGAAGCAGAGGAGTAGACCTGGCTGAGTGTATATATTGCATTCAGAATTAGTTGTCTAATTTGGAGTATCAAACAACTCTAAAGCTTAGCATATTAAAACAAAGACATTTATTATCTCACACAATTTCTGAGGGTCAGAAATTTGAGAGTTGTTTAGTAGGGTCGTGCTGGCACATGGTCTCTCAAGAAGATTTAGTGAAGATATTGGTTGGGGCTACTGTCATCTGAAGGCTTGACTGGGGCTGAAGGATCGGCTTCCAAGATGACACATTCCCGTGGCTGCTAGCTGGAGGAGTTAGTTCTTTGTTGTCTTTTGGACTGAGAGTTCATTTCTGTGCCATGGGGACCTCTCCACAGGGATGCTTGAGTGTCTTCACAATATGGCAGCTGGCATCCTCCAGCATGAATAATCCAAGAGAAAGTACAGCTCAGGAAACACAATGTCTTTTATGACCTAGCATTAGAAGTGACACATCTATGCATGCCTTAATTTATTTGTTAAAAAGGAGTCATTAAGTTTACCCCACACTTAAGAAAAGTGAAAATGTATTCTACCCTTTGAAGGAAAGAGTATTAAAGAATTCACAGATACACATTAAAATCATCACACTCCAAAGTCTTTGTCAACTATGTAGGTAGATTTAAAAATTGAAATTATTCACTAATACAGATTTTAAAATACCAAGACAAAGTCTGCAATCAGGACGAGACCCGAATCTTTCCTTGTATTGGAATTATGAAGGGTTCCAGTTGAGTGTTGTTGGCCTTCTTATTGTAACAACTTAATCCCAGTTAGCTTTTTCTAAGGATCATTGTACTGTGTGGATTCCAGAAAGGTTCCAGTTGATGTAGATGGTGGTCAGTTCTTGCTTCTAAATGAAAATAAGAATGAGAACACATTTATACCTGGTAAATAAGAATGGACAGGGGTGGAACTCACATTCAGATTCTCTAACTTCTAGTGGATGTGGTTTTCCTAATAGATTTGATAACTCAACCTCGACCTAAAGGGCCCACATATCACCTTACCTACTCATTAATAGATCTAATCTATTCATGTAGGAAAACCGCTCAGGGTCAAGGTTTCTGACTGGAAGTCAGAGAATTCACTGTGAGTCCCACCTCATCCCTGCCTGTGAATATACCAGGTTTAAATTATGTTCTCATCCTTATTTTCCTCTCTGGTCAAATGAAAATAATATATAGATTCACCTTCAGAATCACAGAACATGAAAACAAGGTGACATATTACCAGTACCACTATTATTGTTCCTGAAGTCTTCAAAGTTCAAGAAACTTCATGAAAAAAAGTGGCAATTATCATTAACTTCATCACCCAAAAGCCACTAGAGTTTTCCAAAATTTATTCTATCTGAAAAAAAAAAGAAGCTGATGAACAAGTATCAGATACCATTTTAGGGCTGTAGGCTAGTGTTAAGGCCAATGCATTGTAGATACTAGAGTCGTGTGGGGAAGGCTTGGGAAACATTTTCTTTTTATAACTCCCGATATTACTCAGTAAGATAAAATAATGACAAGTTCATTTACTAATCATTGCGTGATAAGCAGTATTGCACAATTTGTGAAAGGATAAAAACAATTACAAACAAGTCTAAGGAAGTAAGGCAGATTACAGGTACCTGCGGAAGGTTTCCTTTGACGCAGCTTCCATTACAGATGAGTGGGGATGTCATCCAAACCCAATCCGTTCCAATCAGCACTCCACCACTGGCATGACTTCAGGCTCTTTGGCACCTATGAGATATAAGTGGATCTTTCAGCATTCACTCCTATAAACACTTTCATAAAAGTTTTATTTGCATCTAATAAAGTGCAATGTAATATCCAGAATAAGTAACCCGTGGCATTTAGCCAGGGAATGAATTCCTGCCTCAAATAACGGAAAAGCACAGAGTAAGTTTTGCTTACGACATTCCTGTCTCTGTGCAGAATCTCACATGCCTTTCCAGGGAGGAGAAGGTGATGAACTTGCAGCTGGGAAGTTCTTGGAATGCCAAGCAGTGGCAGCTCTGATGCCCACGCTGAGAAACACTCATGCCATCTGAGAATTGTGAGCATCTCTCCAATCTGCTAGTTTAGCAATGTTGCAAAATCAGTTTCTGGAGAACGTAATAAATTACCTTTTGTTTTGTTTAAATATGCACAAAAGTCACTGTTAATATGTAAAACTAAGTTTTACATATTATGGACAAACAGGCATATTATCAAGATTTATTTGATCTTTAACGTGGAGGAATCACCTTAACTCTTAGTCACTTGCAAATGCTAGTCTAGACTTGCTGTTTGTGATATGGTCTTGCACCTCTTTTAACACCAAAATCTAAGTTACCACTTGAAATTGAATTTGTCAGTGAGTTTTATGAGTTATGGCACTGGAAATTTATTATTTTCGCTCATTTAAAATATACTTTCTTATTAACTATTGTCACCATGCTGTGCAATAGACTCCAAAATCATATTTTTCCTTCTAACAGAAAATTTGAACCCTTTAATCGATATCTCCTCATTCCTCCTCCCAGCCCCCAATCTCTGGTAGCTACCATTCTATTCTCTGTTGCTTTGAGTTCGACATTTTTAGATTCTGCATGTAAGTGGGATCATGTAGAATTTGTCTTTCTGTGCCTGGCTTATTTCACTTAGCACAATGTCCTCCAGGTTCATCTACATTGTCACAAATGACTGAATTTCCGTCTTTTTAAAGGCCAAATAATATTTCAAAAAAAAGTGATGGTACTACAATCTTCCTATTTTGGGGATGGTGTAATGTGCAAAGAGTCAAGGGTTGTAGACCCTCTCATTGTTCCTGCCACTCTCTGAGCAATTTGGGGCAAGTCATTCCACTGTGTCATTCATCTATTCAGTCAGAACCATTTATTGAGCACACACTGTGTGCCAGACAGGTTTCTCAGCATCAAAAATACAGCAGTGAAGAAGGCCAACAGTAATGGAAAAAGTGTGTGTGTGTGTGTGTGTGTGTGTGTGTGTGTGTGAGAGAGAGAGAGAGAGAGAGAGAGAGAGAGAGAGAGAGAGAGAGAGAGAAAGAGAGAGAGAGAGAATGAGGGGATGAAAAAGACTATCCAGAAACTTTAGATGGAGCAAATGGCCATGTTTGGGCAGCAACTCTGAACAGATTACATCTTGGGTGACTTTACACTTAATCTAAGATCTGAGCAACAAGAAGAAGCCTACTCTGCAAAGATCAAGGTCAATGGCATTCCTTGATGAGGAAATAACTAGTGCTAAGCCTGGAAACAAGCATGGGCTTGTGGTGGTGTAGGCAACTAAAGCTACATCTTGGAAACAAGATCGGAAGGGGGGACAAGGGTGAGACCAAGTAGGGTAAGTGAACCCAGATAAGTGCTTGGACTGTATTGTAAGCAATGAGACATGGTGGTTAGAAAGTCTGAAATAGGAAAGTAATGTGATCCATGCTTTTAAAAAATCTCCTTGTGTCTCTGTGGGATTAAAACATACAGAACAATGACTGAATCAGGATATGCCTTAGAAGACTACAGACTCTTCCAGTGTTCTAGAAGCTTGGACTAAGATAGTGAGAATTCACAGAAGTGAAGGATTCAGGATATTTATTTATGTAAGGAAACAAAGACTTGCTGGTGTGAGTGAAGAAGAGAATTCGGAGAGGTTGCATAGATTTTCGGCGGTAGCAAAAAATGAAACAATTTTGAATATTATTTGCAGAAATGAAATGATAAATATTCTAGGTAGATTGGGGGAATACACCTGGAGTTCTGTTTGGGCCATTACAGACATGTTCCCTATAGACATCCATGAAAAGTTGGGTTTATGGGTTTAGGTGAGAGGAGCAGGTGGAAATTTTGGAGTCTTTTCATGTAGAGGATTTGAAGTCTCAGGCCTAAATGTTGTCACTCAGAGAGAGTTTGCAGATAGAGAAGGAAAGGGTGCCCAGGTAAGAGCGCTTCAGCACTTGGAGGATGAGCAGAGGAGAGTCTAAGGAAAAAGTACTCAGGGAGGTAGGGGATCTACCAAGGGAAGAAAGTATTACATGAAGAGGGCAGTAGTTGCTGAGTGGTTGCTCAATTGTTGCTAAGATTATGTGGAACAATAGAAAGTGGCTGTTGAATTTAGAAACACAAAGATCTTGGTGTCCATGAAGAATCTTTTCTTTCTTTTTTTTTCTTTTTCTTTTTTTGGAGATGGAATCTCGCTCTGTCACCCAGGCTGTAGTGCAGTGGTGCGATCTTGGCTCACCACAACCTCTGCCTCCCGGGTTCAAGCAATTCTCCTGTCTCAGCCTCCCAAGTAGCTGGGATTACAGGCGCATGCCACTACGTTGTCCGACTATTTTTTTTTTTTTTTTTTTGTATTTTTTTAGTAGAGACAGGGTTTCACCATGTTGGCCAGGCTGGTCTGGAACTCCTGGCCTCAGGTGGTCCTTCTGCCTCAGTTTCCCAAAGTGCTGGAATTACTGGTGTGAGCCACTACACCCGACCTCCATGTAGAGAGTCTCAGTAGAGTGATGGAGTGAGCTGACAAGAGAATGAGAGGTGAGTATGAGCAGATGGAACCCTTGAGAAGCTATAACATAGAGAGTGAAGAACCAGCGCTGGCACAGGAGCAATATGAGACCAGGAAAAAAGCTTCTCTGCATGGAAGATACTAGAACATGTTTACCTGCCGATGGGGATGGTCTAGTAAAGAAAAGAGGACATTGTTTCAGGAGAAAGGGAATAACTACAGGAAGGAGATCCTAAGGCTATGAGAATAGATGTGGTTCAGGCCACTTCAGAAGGGGCTGGCTTCCAGGAGACTATCCCAAGAACGTAAGAAGAAAAAAAGTCCTGGCCCAGATGCCAGCAGACATATGGGTGGTACCTTGAGGCTATTACCAACTGAGGAGTTGCTTCCAGAGTCTCAGCACAATATGAGGCTGTTATTAGCCAGTAGTTGCCCTATACTTAAAATGAGAGGGCTGAGACATTATTTTTTTTAACAAACTTTATTTTTTAAAGAAGTTTAAGGTACACTGAAAAATTAATAGACAAGCACAGAGTTCCTATACACCCCTCACCCCCACATCTGTGCAACCTCTTCCACTATCAACATCCCCCACCAGAGTGGTACATTTGTTACAATCCAGGAACCTACACTGATACACCATTATCACCCAAAGTCCATAGTTTACATTAGGGTTCACTCTTGGTGCTGTACATTCAATAGATTTGTATTCAATAGACATATATCCAAAATTGTAGTATTCTACAGATTAGTTTTCACTGCCCTAAAAATTATCTGTGGCTCATCTATTCATCCCTCCCTCCTCCCAACCCCTGGCAACCACTGATCTTTTCATTATCCACATAGTTTTACCTTTTTCAGAACATCATGTAGTCGGAATCATCTAGTATGTAAACCTTTCAAATTGGCTTCTTTCACTTAGCTGTATATATTTAAGATTCCTTCATGTCTTTTCACAGCTCAATAGCTCATTTTTTTAAGTGCCAAATATTATTCCATTGTCTGAATGTTTCACAATTTATTTATCTATTCACTTGCTGAAGGACATCTTGGTTCCTTCAAAGTTTTGGCCATTATGAATAAAGCTGCCATAAACATCTGTGTGAAGGTTTTAGTGTGGACATAAGTTTTCAAGTTATTTCGGCAAATACCTAGGATTACGATTGCTGAATCCTATGTTAAGAGTATATTTAATTTTGTGAGTAATCACCAAACCATCTTCCAAAGTAGTTGTACCATTCTGCATTCTCAGCAGCAGTGAATGAGGGTTTCTGTTGCTCAACATCCTCGCCATATTTGGTGGTGTCAGTGTTCTGGATTTTTATTCTCATGAATAGTGATGTCTCATTATTATTTTTTTTATAATACCATAATAACATATGATGTGCAGTATCTTTTCATGTCCTTGTTTGTCATCTGTATATCTTTGGCAAAGTGTCTGTTTCAGTCTTTGGCTTATTTTTAAAATGAGTTGTTTGTTTCCCTACTGTTGAGTTTAAGGGTTCTTTGCATATTTTGGATAACAATCCTTTCCCACATGTGTCCTTTGCACATATTCTCTCTCAGCCTGCAGCTTGTCTCGTTTTCTTAACTGTGTCTTTTACCAAGCAGAAATTTTTAATTTTAATATAATCCAGCTTATTATTTTTACGGATTTTGCCTCTGGTGTTATATTGCCATACCCAAGTTAATGATTTTCTTCTGTTATTTTCTGGGAGGTTTATAGTTCTGCATTTTATATTTAGGTCTATGCTCTATTGGGTTAATTTTTGTGTAGGATGTAAGGTTTGATCTAGATTCATTTTTTTTACACAGAAATGTCCAGTTGCTCCAGTACCATTTATTGAAAGGACAACATTTCTCCATTGCATCACCTTTGCTCCTGTATCAAAGAGTAATTGACTATATTAATGTGGGTCTATACCTTAGCTCTCTGTTCTATTCCTTTGAACTATTTGTTTATTCTTTCATCAATACCTCACTATCTTGATTACTGTAGCTTTCAGTAAGCCTTGTAGTTTGTTAGTGTAAGTATTCTGACTTTCTTCTCTTTCAATATTGAGTTGGCTATTCTGGGTCTTTGCCTCTCCATACAAACATAGGATCAAGACCATCGGCAAAGCCTGAGTACTGTCCTCTCACTCTCCTCCTCGGACAGCATGAACTTCACCACTTGCTCCACCTTCTCCACCAACTACTAGTCCCTGGGCTCTATCCAGGCACCAAGCTACAGTGCCCTGCTGGTCAGCAGCAAGGCCAGCGTCTATGCAGGTGCTGGGAGCTCTGGTTCCCTGATCTCCATGTCCCACTCCACCAGCTTCCGGGGCGGCATGGTGTCTGGAGCCCTGGCTGCAGGGATGGCCGGGAGTCTGGCAGGAATAAAGGCATCCAGAACAAGAAGGAGACCAGGCAAAGTCTGAATGACCACCTGATGTTCTACCTGGACAGAGTGAGGAGCCCAGAGACAAAGAAGCAGAGGCTGGAGAGCAAAATCCGTCAGCAATTGGAGAAGAAGGGACCCCAGGTCAGAGCCTGGGGGCAGTACTTCAAGACCATCAAGGACCTGAAGGCTCAGATCTTCGCAAATGCTGTGGACAATGCCCGCATCGTTCTGCAGATCGACAATGCCCATCTTGCTGCTGATGACTTTAGAGTCAAGTATGAGACAGAGCTGGCCATGCTCCAACCCATAGAGAGCAACCTCCATGGGCTCTGCAGGGTCACTGATGACACCAATGTGACTCGGCTGCACCTGGAGACATACATCAAGGCTCTCAAGGAGGATCTGCTCTTCATGAAGAAGAACCACAAAGAGGAAATAAAAGGCCTACAAGCCCAGATTACAAGCTCTGGGTTGACCATGGAGGTAGATGCCCCCAAATCTCAGGACCTCACTGAGATCATGACAGACATCCAGGCCTAATATGACGAGCTGGCTCAGAAGAACCGAGAGGAGCTGGACAAGTACTGGTCTCAGCAGATTAAGGAGAGCACCACAGTGGTCACCACACAGTCTGCAGAGGTTGGAGCTCCTGAGATTATGCTCACAGAGCTGAGACATACAGACCAGTCCTTGGAGATCGACCTGGATTCCATGAGAAATCTGAAGACCAGCTTGTAGAACAGCCTGAGGGAGGTGGAGGCCTGCTACACCCTGCAGATGGAGCAGCTCAACAGGATCCTGCTGCATCTGCAGTCAGAGCTGGCACAGGCCCGGGCAGAGGGACAACACCAGGCCCAGGAGTACAAGGCCCTGCTGAACATCAAGGTCAAGCTGGAGGCTGAGATGTCCACCTACTGCCGCCTGCTGGAAGACGGCAATGACTTCAATACTGGTGATGCCCTGGACAGCAGCAATTCCATGTAAACCATCCAAAAGAACACTACTCACCAGACTGGATGGCAAAGTGGTGCCTGAGACCAACGACACCAAAGTTCTCAGACATTAAGCCAGCAGAAGCAGGAGACCCTTTGGGGAGCAGGAGGCCAATAAAAAGTTCAGGGGCCAAAAAAAAAAAAACTAACTTAGAATCAATCAGTTTATGTAACAAGAATAACTTGTTGGGATTTATGTTGGGATTGCATTGAATCTACCAGTCAAGTGGTCAAGAACGGACATTTTGACAATATTGAGTTGTCCTGTCTATAAACATTGAATGCCTTTTTATTTATCTAGTCTTTTGTTTCCTTTTAATCAAAGTTTTGTCATTTTCCTCGTATAAACCTTCTACATATTTTGTTAGATCTGTATCTAAATATTTCAAATTTGGGCTGCCAATATAAACGGTAATGTGTTTTCATTTTAAATTCCACTCATTCATTGGTTGCTGGCATATAGGAAAGTGATTGACTTGTGTATACTAACCTTGTATCCTGCATGCTTGCTATAAAATTATTATGAAGTTTCAGTTATTCTGTTGGTTCTTTCAGATTTTCTATACAGGCAATCACATCATCTGCAATCAAAGACAGGTTTATTTCTTCCATCCTAATCTACATACCTTTTATTTCCAAACTGCTATTTTGTAAGGTTTATTACACCACCAACATGTTATAAATATACCCTAATAAAGGATTATTTGTTATTTACAAATAAAACTAAAAAAGTGTGTAAAATACTGAAATTTTACATAAGTCAAAAATAATAGGTGAGGACAAATATTGTATGATTCCACATATATGAGATACTGAGGTAGTCAACTTCATAGAGACGCAAAATAGAATGGTGGATTCCAGGAACTAGAGGAAGGGAGAATGGGGAGTTGTTTAATGTGCACAGAGTACTCTGTACTCTGTCTTGGAAGATGAAAAAGTTCCAGAGATGGATCGTGGTGATGGTTTCACAACATTGTGAATGTATCTAATGTCACTGAACTATACACTTCAAAATAGTTAAATGACAAATTTTATATTATTTCTATTTTGCAATAATTTAAAAAAATGATTGGCAATTCATTTTGTTGCTGGCAGGATTTAAAGCCCTTGCTCCACCCTACAGATGAAACAAGATTGCAGGATTGTGTTGCTGTTATTTTGTGTTTGTTTGTTTGTTCCCTATAGAATTCACCTGTTCTCAACATGTTCAGCATTCATTCAAAAATCTCAATGGTTTCTAATAAAGATTCAGCTACTAAAAGATACAAAGTTTAATGATACAAAACAGCAGCAACACAAATTGATGGTTAACCCAGATCCCATCCATGCAGAGTCACTCCAAACCGTCTGTTCTCTTTTCCTTTCCTTCTTCCTGTTGGGTAGCTGCTGTTGTGAAGTTGCCGCCCATATATGATGTTTTCATACTTTCAGAGGAACCCATAATGTGTGTATAAATAGTCATGCATAGTATTAACAGAAGGTATATAGGCTTTTTTGTGTGTTTCCCTTTTTCTCTGTTTCTTTTCCTATTTTCAAACCCTTAACCCAGTTCCCAGAGGACTGGCCATTTGTTGTCTAGATACCCTACTCTACCATAGTTTTCCCAGTGTGATGCCGTCTTCCTCCTCCACCGTGAGGCTTGACCTCATCATCACTCCCCTCTCATCCATCATCTCTCTCGTTAATTCCTCTCTGCCTTTGCCTGCTTAGGGAATACACAAGCACAAGTCTCCCACTGGCACTCTGAGGTAAAACTTTTGACAAACCATATTTCCACGTGAAATCCAACACTCTAGAACTGTGAATTTCTGCCCTTGTGCCATGCATTACACACATGTACTCAGTATCATTAGTTGCATTGTATCAAGTGTCGGAGAGCTTGAAACTCCCCAACACTTGATAGGCAATCTTGGATAAGAAACTTGATGTCTCAGATTTGGTTTCCCAGCTCCCCTAGGAAAGGATTAAGTACAAGTCGTTTCTTTGAGAAGTGATCCCAAGAAAACTCAGTGGAGTGGGGAGTGGGGGAGAGATGGGAAATGGTAGAAAGTTAAGATGGGATGTATCATTGAACCGGTTACCACTGGGAGCAATCAGGACTCAACTCACAGGGAAATTCTGGAAATGGGTGCAGACTACACCCCAGAGAGATTCTCTTCACAGCAGCTAGGACACTAGGACATTTATCTACCAGCTCCCAGCTGCCATTGGTTGAGGGCTGCTTCCTAGACACTGCGTTTCCAGCACCTCTGACCTGCCCTGAACTCAGATCCACCATCATCCTGCAGCCAGAACAGTAATGCCCCCAGGCAGAGGTGTTCTCCCTAGGCAGCTATTGATTAGGCTGTGGAACTGAGAATGGAGGGGGTTTAGCCTGGCCACTGACAGTGTCTGCTGCACTTACGCTTTCAGAGCTCCCACATCTTCGTTGCAGAGTGCAAGTGAATGTTTAGGGGGTTTTCACTTCACTGGGTTTGTTGCATGAATTAAATTGAATAATGTATGTAAACATGTAAACACAGTATCTCCATCAGAATTCCCGGAAGCAGACAACAAAAATCCACTCTAGCTAATGTAAACAGATGGGGGTTCGGAAAAGGGTAAGGCAGACCTTAAGGAAGCCCAGGAAGGGGTGAAGAAACAGAAATAAATGTTATGCAACTGGGGGGACTCCCCAGGCTCCCTCCCTTTGCCCACGTATCTGTTCCTCCACTGAAGGCTGCAGCTCCCATCAGAAAGTCCCTCTTCCTAATACTGGATTCTCTCTCAGAGACTGGGAGTCCCCCTGTTCTTCCTGGCACAGTAGCAGCTCCCCACTTCTGCTCTTCACTAGGGTACTGCACCTCAGTGACTTCCCCACACCCCGCCCATCTCAATACTTCTTCATTACAGTCTCCTCCATGACTCCCCACACCCTGCCCACAGCTCTCTGTATGTCTTCATTAGACCCTCCTCCATGACTCCCCACACCCTGCCCACAGCTCTCTGTATGTCTTCATTAGACCCTCCTCCATGACTCCCCACACGCTGCCCACAGCTCTCTACACCTCCTCATTACACTCTTCTCCATGATTTTCCACACCCTGCCCACAGCTCTCCATACCTCTTCATTACACTCTTCTCCATGACTCCCAACACCCCGCCCACAGCTCTCCATACTCCCTCATCAAACCCTTCTCCATGACTTGCTTCCCTGCGGTGTCCGTTTCCAGGCCAGAAATTATGGCTAATACCGTCACGCCAGGCCATACTCTTTAATTCTGATCTACTCTGGCTGTGTTTCTCACAAAGAAAAGGTGAAATGCGTCTCAGGACAAGTTAAATTTTGGCATATGAGAGAGGGGGGTGGGAGAAGAACCTGAGCCCGTTTTCTGGTTGGAAGGATGCTGAGAACCGAGGAAGTTCCTGCTTGCTTCAGGGTTAATGTGAGGGGCCTTCTCAGGCATGGGACAGCCCTGAGAGGAGCGGAGGAAGTGCAGCAGGAAGTGTCCATGGACCACACACCCTGACCTTTGACTCTTCGTGTGACTGAGGTTTCTTTGGTTCCTGGCAGCAAGAGACTATAGGGAACTTCAGAGTGCCTCCAGCACCTCCCTGTCACCCTGCTTGTTGCATTACAGAGGATACAGCTGAAAAGGCAGACCACCTGCATCTTCTTTTCTGTAAAAATTGATGTGATGAGAATCACATGTCCTATAAATCTAGCATGAGCCATGCACTCATTAAAGAGCAAATGCACAGCTACAGCTATGTGGCCATGCAGGATAATTCTGGTGCACATCAGCTCTGCTAAGAATCAACGGCATGACTGTGGGGCCACCTGCCACCCCGCTGGCTGCCCTGTGAGGGAACTAATACCCACCTCACCACCACAGGGCAACCCTTGGCTCATGGCCAAGGGACCAGTGGATGAACAGTCTCCTTCTGCATGTCTCCAGTGGGAAGTTCTCTCCAGTTTTTAATGGGTCCGTGGGGGTCTGAGCCCAGCTCACTACAGTGCGTAAAATCATAAGGCTTCTTTACATGGGCTCCTGGCCTCTTCCCCTCCTCTTTCCAGTCCTCCATCTCTCCCAAGCCCTAGTATCACTTTTCAGAGCAGTCCCAGGGTCTGCTTCAAGGGAACTGGAGCTAAGATGGTGCCCATTAGAAGTGTAGAATTTAACTGGGAGATTTGGGAGTCTGGAGGCAAGTGAGTGCCAGCTCCCTGCTCTGAGGATGTGCACAATGGGGACAGATGGGGCCTGGAGACAGCCATCAACTTCCTCATCTGATGAGCACTGAGCACAAACCCAGAGCAAACTAAGAGATCACCACCCACGAAGCCTCCCTCACTTTGGCATTGCATCCTTTTGTTTCTCCCCAGGGTGTGGCTTGCAGGGAGTAAGTCTGTGGGAGCATCATCTCACACTCAGCCTGGAGATGTCCCATGGCCTTGTTCACTCTCACAGCAACTTCATGGCAGGAGAATCAGGAACTTGCTGTGACAGCCAGGGCTTGAGGCTATGCTGTGGGTACAGGAGCAGTTTCTACTGTAAATGTGAACAACCTGGCTTCTGCATCTCAGACTTCAATTGAGTTGAGAGGAAAGATCAAGCCACGCCCTGACCTTTCCAACCACAGACCAGCTGACTCCTCTCAGAACCGGGAGGTTAGAAGCAGAATTCTGGTACAAGTGCTGATGCTGCCCTGGGAATGAATTTCTCTCCAGGAACAAAAGATGGACAAGGGGACAGGAAACAAGGGCCTGCTTACCGTGAAGGTGGAGAGCAGAAAGGTGATTCACTAAATGGACTGACATGGCTAGGATTTACTCCAGTGACTACAGTCTTGGCCTTGTATTGATTCAGATCTAAAATGTTCTGGGTTTTCACATTTGCCCAACTAGATGGCCTCTCCAAAGACTCCCTGAGCTGGTTTTAAGCTGGTTGCCCAGTACACCTGAGGCCTTCTTAGATAATCAGCATGCCTCTCCCTAGAAGTGGTGCCACTGAGCCTATTAGAAGCCTTGTTCCTGGAGCCACATACTCTCAGCTCCCTGCTGCCAGAGTGCACAATTACGTTTGGGCTTGGACTCACTTCATGCTGACAGTGTCTCAATGCGCCAGGCTGTGTGCACAGGTGAGCTCAAAATTTCGACAAACTTATCCTAAGGTAACTCTCAATTGCTTGGGGCCAGAACTGAGTAGGTAAATGCTCCTGCCTCCCATCAGATTCTGGCGACTTTCTGCATTCCTCTTGGGATATCCCAGTGAAATAAAGCCCCAGTGGCTCACAGGGGTGACCTTGAAAAGACATTCCCCCTCCACCCCTACTTCCTGGAATCACGCTCTATATAAACCCCTGCACACAGCTCCATGCTCCTATTGGCTTCGGGAGAGCTTCAATCTAAGGCACTGAGTTAATGCTACTGCATGACCTAATCAGTGGTTCTTAGTGAAAACGCCTCTCCAGGGAGTGTTTTAGAAATTTTGAGATGTGTTTTTGGTTGTAACACTGGCTTCAGTGAGTGCATCACATGGAATGTCACATGCACTTCAATGCACAAGGTGCTCCATGTCAACAAACATGCCCGCCTGCTCCACACACGTTTGAGGGGCCCCACTACATGTTTCTGTAGGTAAAAAATTAATTCGTAATTATTTCACCTAAGAATCTAAATCTGACTCCCTAAGAAAAACAAAGTGTTTGTCATGGTTTTGATTGGCGTTGAATTTTCTAGGATATCCAGTTTTGTGTGGTGAGAGGAGAAGGCATTGTTTCCTTTCGGAGAAAGAACAACAGGTTTTCAGTGTTTTGGAAAAAGCACACCATATTGTGCATGTGTTCATTGTGGTAGTATCAGTATAGGAGGTTGTCTTCTAACTGTCAGGAAACCCAGACTCAAGATTCAGTCAGCGCCCAATGACATCTGCCTTCTGTGTATGTGTATAACATATAAACACGCACACACACACACACACATATACAGGTATAACATAGAAAAACTTTTAATATAGTTTTATTTTGATGTTGCATTATGAGGTTCTATATGTATATGCTTTCATAAGCAACTTCAAATATTTTTGCAGAAGGGAGGTTGATAAAATCGAATGAATGAATGAGAAGTTACACAACAACCAAGAAATCACATAAAATCTTCAAAATCTGTACAATTTTCTTATTCAGTTAGTGACATTGGCTTTCTTAAAATAATATGTCCCTTTAATTCTTTTTTTGTTTTCCCAAAATGGAAATATGTAATTAAAATTTATTTTTACTTACATAAATAATACAAGCATGAGGCCGGGCACAGTGGCTCATGCCTATAATCCCAGCACTTTGGAAGGCTGAGGCGGGTGGATCACCTGAGGTCAAGAGTTTGTGACCAGCCTGGCCAATATGGTGAAACCCCGTCTCTACTAAAAATACAAAAATTAGTCGGGCGTGGTGGCGTACGCCTGTAATCCCAGCTACTCAGGAGTCTGAGGCAGGAGAATCACTTGAACCCAAGAGACAGAGGTTGCAGAGAGCCGAGATTGTGCCAATGCACTCCAGTCTGGGGGACAAAAGGGAAATTCCATCTCAAAATAATAATAATAATATTACAAGCATGCATTCTCCTTGTAAATATTTAAACATTTGCCACAGCTAATTTCTCCACTGAAAATAAACCTAATCCCAACCCACTTCCTCTAACCCAAGCAAGCCTTCCCTTCCAGACCTTTTCTATGTGCTTACCTACACCTATACCTGTACCTGTATCTATTTCTAAGTAAAAATTGTTTCCAAACAACATATACAGCATTAAAAATAAATATTTTTGCAAGATGCTTATATACATTGCTATGTTTGAATATTTGCCTTCTCCAAAACTCACGTTGAAATTAAATTGCTGTCATCATAGTATTAGAAATGTGACCTGTAAGAGATGATTAGGCCATCTTTTGCCATTTGCCAAGTGAAGACAATGACTTCCCCCCCACTGCAGAACTCAGCGTTCAAGGTGCTATCTTGGAATCCAAATGGCCAAACCAGCCAGGACCTTTATCTTGGACTGTCCAGCCTCTAGAACTGTGAGCCAATAAATTTCTGGATATAAGTTACCTAGTTGGTGGTATTCTGCTATAGCAGCACAAATAGACTAAGACAAACATGTGGAATGCACAAACACACACACGCACCAAATATATTCTTACTGAAGAGTATATTATGCTGTGTGTCTCAGTCTTCCTCTGTCACTATATCTTTTTTTTTTGAGACGGAGTCTCGCTCTGTCGCCCGGGCTGGAGTGCAGTGGCCGGATCTCAGGTCACTGCAAGCTCCGCCTCCCAGGTTCACGCCATTCTCCTGCCTCAGCCTCCCGAGTAGCTGGGACTACAGGCGCCCGCCACACACCTGGCTAATTGTTTGTATTTTTAGTAGAGACAGGGTTTCATCACATTAGCCAGGATGGTCTCGATCTCCTGACCTCGTGATCCACCCGCCTCTGCCTCCCAAAGTGCTGGGACTACAGGCGTGAGCCACGGCGCCCAGCCTCTGTCACTATATCTAAATCCTCTCCAATCATTTTAACCGCTTCTTAGTAGGGTAGAGTATAACTAGCCCACAATTGATTCAGCTCTTCCATTGCTGAGCATTGAGTGTTCCTAGCTTCACTGTAGCTGCTGCAGGGAAAACCCGAGAGCACACCCCAATCCTAATACGATGCTTGGTTTGATGATCTCCCTCACATGAACACAGGCTCCTTGATTTTGGGGACCTGCATGTCGTGAGTCCACAGTTCTAAGCCCAGCACCCGGGCTATGGGAGTATTCAATAAGGATTGTGGGATAAAACAACGATGAGCAATGAAATAAAGGAATAGTCATTAAACTAATTCAGGTAAGCAATAAAAAGGTTTGAATGCTATTTTCTTATTTACATAGTCCGTGGAAAAGGAAAAGGAGTAAGATAAAAGATACAAGAAAGGATAATAAACTTATGAGTATAGCTTTAACAAAACATCAGAGAGGAAAAATTAACAAATAGCCCTGCCAGCTGGATTGCCAAATGAATTAAGTGATGTCACAGATGTTTCAAAAATCAAATTTAAAATGGCCCAGTGCAGTGGCTCACTTTGGGAGGCTGAGGCGGGCAGATCACCTGAGATCAGGAATTCAAGACCAGCCTGACCAACATGGTGAAACCCATCTCTACTAAAAATACAAAAATTAGCTGGGCATGGTGGTGGGCACCTGTAATCCCAGCTACTTGGGAGGCTTAGCCAGGAGAATTGCTTGAACCCAGGAGGCAGAGGTTGCAGTGAGCAGAGATTGCACCATTGCACTCCAGCCTGGGCAACAAAGAGTGAAACTCCATCTCAAAAAAAAAATCAAATTTTAAAAAAGATAGTGGCTCATCCATTTTATCCAGTATTGTTTACCCACTTACCTTTGTTGACATGAAGCCCCAGGCAGGTATCACTGCCTTCTGGTGCTTTCAACAGGCCAGTACTGGCTCCAGATCTACCGGGACTGACCCTCACCTCCTGCCCTGATGTCTCCGGGAGGGGCCGCCAGGCTGACTGGACAGAGGTGTGAGCTCTGAGAACTGGACTTGACCTCTGCCACAGGGAAGCCAGGCAGGTGAGAGGGGCTTCCCCAAAACAAAATCCTCCATAAAGAAGGCATCTGCATCATTCTTTAGCTGCTGCCCAACCTACATACTGAGCGCTCAATGGAGTCTCCCATTCACTGAGCACCATTTTTTTCTCAGACAGAATTTCTCTCTGTTGCCCAGGCTAGAGTGCAGTGGCATGATCTTGGCTTACTACAACCTCTACCTCCCAGGTTCTAATGATTCTCCTGCCTCAGCCTCCCAAGTAGCTGGGATTACAGGCATGCACCACCACACCCAGCTAATTTTTGTAGTTTTAGTAGAGACGGGGTTTCACTATGTTGGCCAGTATCGTCTCAATCTCCTGACCTCATGATCCACCCACCTCAGCCTCCCAAAGTGCTGGGATTACAGGCTTAAGTCACTGCGCCCCGCCTAAGCACCCTCTTTGAGGCAGACATTTATAGCTAGGCAGCTGGGATTCAGCCTGCAATGATTCAGCTCACGACCACAGCACAAATGGAAGCTGATCTGCAGACGTTAAACATCTTGCCTTCATTACTCTAAGTGAAGTAACTCTGGAATGGAAAACCAAATACCGCATGTTCTAACCACAAGTGGGAGCCAAGCTTTGAGTACACAGAAGCATACAGAGTGGTGTAACGGACTTTGGATACTCAGAAGAGAACCAGTGGGAGGGGATGAGTGATAAGAAAACTATATATTGGGTACAATGTACACTACTCGGGTGATGGGTGCACGAAAACCTCAGACTTCCTCACTCTACAGTTCATCCATGTAAGCAAAAACCACTTGTACCCCCAAAGTTATTGAAATAAAGAAAGATGTAAACAATCAAACAAAAAATTTTGCTTAGGGTCACATGGCCCAGTGAAGAGTCTATCTGATCCCAAAGCCCATGCTCTACTGGCACCTGTGTTCTGTTTCAGCAGATCTCAGCAAGGCAGCCCTGGATCCAGCACACCAGTTCTGACCCCAAAGGAAAGGCTGCTTCCCCGTGGTCCAAGGATTGGTGGATGAGACACATCACTGTGGACTCTCTTTGTGTTCACATGACTTTTCTTTCGTGTCCTGAACACTTTCTCCTTTCTTATCCCATTTCTCTTCTTTCCATGCCCTTCAAACCGCTCTGAAGCACCCACCCCAGTATGGGGGACTGGAACAGGCTGGCTGAGCAGGTGCCCTGTAGACTCCATGGCCAAGCCCCTGGCAGCCCTGCTCTGCTGGTGGGCCGCCACTTGGTGAGGTCGGTACTCAGCTGCCCGGGGGGACTGAGTTGCAACTGCCCTGGGATGACTGTGGCTGCAACCATCCCACAGTGGCTAGACTGTCCCCATCAGAAGCCTTCCCAGCAGTGCCTCACCCCCATCATGGATGTCCCTGGGAGTGGGCCTCTCCACTAGCTCTGAGTTCCTCTTCCTTCCCCTTGGGACAGCCTCACTTTTCCTTCAGGAAAGGCAAGGCCCTTGGGCAGGAAGTCCCACACCCAATGGAACAAGCCCTTGAGGGGGCCCTTGACCGGGCTGTCAGCCTCAAAAGGAGACAGAGATGGATTGCAGCAGGAACATGTGGGAATGGGCCGTGTCAGCCTAAGAAGACATAAGCTTAAGGAAGTGATCACTTGGCATTTTATATACAAAAAGGTCATTATTAAAGAGAATCATGAGGACTTCCATAAATGTTTAAAACCCACTGGATAAAATATGACTATTTTATGTCATGTATTTTTGTGAGCCTTAGCATGGTGTAGAAAGAGTGGAATATTCTAGGAAGAGTTTTACATAGAAATCATAATCTTCCTTCTCCAAACTTTTACTCTTTTTATTTGCTTTCCGTTATTATACTTTAGTATAATGTTTTTCCAATAATCATCATTTTCCATCATTCATGTAAATCACAAAGTCATTTTTGTTTCATTACTCTTATGCTTATCTTGCTCCCAAGAAACGGATTTCTTTTGGAAGACAACAAAAGACCCATTGCATAATCCCATCCTTTCTAAATCCTCGAAAGAGACCAACATTTTTATCATTTTCATTATGCTTAGGCTCTATTCTTTCACTCTTAAACTGTCCATGCCTAATCTGTTCTATTCTAATCCTCTGTGGCTAATTTGTTCTTCACATACTGTTTTAGGACGGAAAGAAACTGTTATATAAAACGCTTAAGAAACAGACAACTCAACTTAAAAGAAAATGAGCAGAGGAAACTTAATAGATACTTCATGAAAGAAGATATCCAAATACATGTGAAAAGATGTTCAACCTCTTCAGCCATCAGGAAAATGGAAAGTAAAGCCTTGATGAGCTATTGTTACCATCAAAGAAAAACAGCCTGACACTAGGTGAAGGGGTAAGGACTGATTTTAGAAATAACTGGTGAAATAGGGAAAAGAGCCCTGCATGAAATGAACTCAACTCCCATTTGTACACAGGAAAACTGGCATTTTAAAGGGAGAATGAAGAAGTAGGAACGGGGAAGGTGGGGCAGAAAAGTTAACATTCACAAAACGTCAGCCAGTGTAAAGGGGCCCAGGATGACAATCCTCAGTGTTAGGGTCCCATCCTCCTGAGACTGGAGTTAGGAGACAGAAGTCCTATCCTCAGGTATTGGCTAGAACAAACAGTACATTCTTTTAACAGCTTTAAGTTTTCCCAGGCAGGCAGTTTAAATGAGGGCTAGCATCCCCGTGTGGCCTTGTGCTGTTAGAAACTCTGTTTGTGCTTGTTCAAGGATTTAGTGGCCAAAGTTGAGGTCTATTAAAAGGAGAACTCAGGGGGTCTGCCTTAAATTTAATCAAGGAGATAATCTTTTTACTGTATATCAAAATGGGCTTTAAAAAAAAAGATAACACAATGTTCATAAGGATGTGTGATGAGTGGAATGCATACACTTAGGAAAATTACATGGGGACATTTCCAAAAGCTGAACTGTACCTACCCTGAGGTCCAAATATTTCATAGGGGAGTGCCACGTTACCAGAAAACATGGGCAAAAATGTTCATCATAGCATTTTAGTACTAGCCAAAGCATAGAAACAACCCATATCAATACAGACAGCAAAATAAATCCACATTCACCAATGAAATACTACAAAAAAAAAAAAAATGACAACTGCAACATTTGCAAAATCATGGCGGAGTCTACAGGCAAGAACCTGACCAAAAGAAATCAGACAGGAAAGAGCACACACTGTGTAGAAGATTCTATGAAGTTTAAGAACAGGCTAAGGGTGGACTGCTACACAGCCAGAAAAAAAGAACGAGATCATGATCTTTGCAGCACCAAGAATGGAGCTGGAGGTCATTATCCTAAGTGAACTAACACAGGAAGAGAAAACCGAATACCACATGTTCTCACTTAGAAGTGGGAGCTAAACATTAAGTACACATGGACACAAAGAAGGAAACAATAGACACCTGGGACCCCTCGAGGGTGGAGGGTGGGAGGAGACTGAGGACTGAAAAACTACCTGCTGAGTACCATGCTTATCCGCCCGGTGACAGCATAAGCTGTACACCAAAACCCCAAGACACATAGTTTACCTGTACAACAAACCTGCACAGGTACCCTTGAAACTAACATTAAAGGTTTTTTTTTTTTTAAAAAAAAAGAACAGGCTAAAGGGTTTGTGTTGAGGGAAGCCAGAACACAGATTCCCTCTGGGGGGTGGGTGCTGACTGGAAGGAGCCAGAGGAGTGGGGAGTTGGGAATGTCCATATCTTGATCTGAGCAGCGTGATGTGACTCTAGATAGGCATATTAAACATTCATGAAGCTACGCAATTAAATCACTGGACAGTCTGGACAGTATGCCAGTGATTTTAAGCCTCAGTTGTGGTTTTCTTTTTTTAAAAAAAAAAAGAGAGAGAGAGAGAGAGGGAGAGAAACTTAGGGCATATCAGTTAAATATAACATGCAGAACTTGTTTGGATCCTGTTTGAACAAAATCCCGTTAAAAAGCATTTATGAAACAATGAGGAAGTGGCAATCCCACTTGAAACTTACTATATAAGGTTAAGTGATGATATTTTTGTATGCTCAAGGTATCACAGTATGCATTTATATTCCGTGATCTGTTAGAATACATGCTGAAGGATGCAACTATATGATACTTGGATTTGCCTCAAAATAGTCCAGTGGGGCCTTGCAGGAGGGCTGGATGTTACAGAGGACACAGGTCAGGAGTACCTTAGCGACGAGTACCTGGGCGTTGATGCATGCATTTGCAGGAAATTTTCCATAATAAAATAATTTCTTTTGAATCTGTCTTTGGGGAAGGCCATAAGAGAAAAAAATATCTAAAATAAAAATTTTATTTTAAAACAAAGCCTAATTTTGCTTTATCATGTTGTGAGGCGTACTGCAGGAGATCTGAAACAATGTCAGGGTGCCCCGTCCCATCCCGCTTTTCCCTCCTTCGCAGCATGTGGGATCACCCCACAGGGCCAGGAGAAAGCAGAGTCTCAGACCTCTTCCCGGCAGGAGGACTCCCCGAGGCAGGCAGGAAGCATCTCTCCCCAAGGCTCCGGGGAGCTAAGCCTTCCTCTGAGGGACCGCCCTGGGATTGTTTTATATTTACCTTAGCTCAGCACAGTCTCCACCCTGGCTTCCCTTGTCCTTGAAAAGGAGACAGAGGAATATTCTTAGCTCACTAGCCCTGTGTGTACCCCAGGCTTCCGGAGCATCTCTGCAACTGGGGCCTCTGTGCTATGCTTTTTCCAGATGAGTATGTTTGTAAGGCTTCTGCTTGAACCAGGAAGCTGCAGGCCCTCATGGGAGCTCTGCCCATAGACCACACTTCCCCCACTGCAGCTCTGCTCCAAGAGCAAGTTTGAGAAACAAGATTTCCTATGCATGTAACCATATTGAGAGCTCTGAGAAGACCTAGAATAAAGCAGAATAAAACAAAGAAAGCATTGACGGAGGAGCACCAGGGAGCATCCCTCAAGTCCTCCTCCGAATGACCTCTTGGGGAACACTGCCCAGAAGTGTGGCCCTTAGAGCAGTTGTTCTGAACTAGGATCCACTCTGGGTTCTGGAAATCATGAACTTCCTAAGTCACATTTCATGCCTTCTTTATGAAACAAGAAGGCACGAAACAAAGTATCTTTATGTCCATGCATCATGAGGCTCACAAAGGGATCCTGGACCCTAAAAGAAGACAGAACAACTGCACTTGGTGGGTTTTCCTAAGGGACAGTCTAATATATTCTTGATGAGTGTTAAATTTGAATGCATAATATCATCTCTTCATACATTTATCTTTCAGTGTTGTCTCTCACTTTAAAGATCTTACTTCACAAATTTTAAGACAGACTAAATTCCCATTTTAAATCCAGGCACAAAGGAATCTTGAAGAGCAAGTGGCTAAATCGAGAACACATAGAGAGAGACAGAGTGGTCTACCCTTCACACGCACATTGCCAACCTGGAGGAGCTTGTAATTTTAAAGATTCACATTCAGCATGTCTTTCCACTTGGCTCTCTCATCTACTCAGGATGCTGCAGAAGGTTGAACAAACTGTCCTTGTTCCACTGTGCATCTCAGAGGAAGGTCAGCTAGCAACTCCACATTACATGGGTGCAGTGCCTGCTGCATAACCCAAGCAAGCATGTCATCACTGAAAAGAAGAACCAAGTCTTAAAAATTACTGCCCCGCAGTTCAGACTGAGGGCTCTATTCTGGTCTGATCTGAGGCCAAAGGCAAGGGCTTGGTATCTTATAAAAAGAAGCTTAGGCTTTAAATACATACATTGTTTGTTTCTCAGCTTGGCCTTACATTTGTATTGTTTATTTTATATATTTTATTTTATTCATTTATATTATTTACAGCTCATTTACAACTCATTGATATTTTCTTTGCTATTTAGCACACTTTCTAGTACACAAAATTGTAGCATGCGTAATAATAAAATATTTGGTTTTCTTATTAAATAATTAATAATACATGCCATGGTGAAAATTGGAAACTAAGAATCACCATCATTCAAACATCTCAGAGATAACTATGGTTTACACAGACAGAGTTTTGAAGAGGCAGCTCTTCTGCCCTTTCTGGAGTCTTAAATCCTGTATCCATTCTTCCCTGTATTAGAGAGAGAGATCTACACTATACATCTCAACTTGCCTGAAGTGCCTGTGAGTTTAATACATAGCCATAGAGCATAAATGTTCAGTTCTCCAGACTTGAGCAAAATATACTGGGAAATTGTCCTTTTACAATACATTACCAGGAAATATCCCTGTAACAACTGCGGAAGGGCGTGTAACCATGGCTATTCTACACTTCAGTGCTGCGTCCACCCAGTTCTGAGTCACTGAATTCCCTCCTTATCAGGCTCCTGACCTTCAGAGTTCTGCTCCTGACCCCATCTGCACCCTTCCCTCCTCATTCAGCACTGACTTCACCCAGTCCTGTAAATCCTCCAGCTTCGGACCGAATTGCATTTGAGGACAAGGAAAAGGGACAAACAGAGTCTGGATTTCAAATGTAGATAATGAAACTTTAGCTGAACTGATCAAGGAAAAAGGAGACAACTCTAATTTCTAATATCAGGAATGGAAGAGGAAGCAACAGTGTAGATTCTGGAGACATCAAAAGAATGGTCAGAGTACATTATGGTCAGCTTGATGCCAGTAAATTGCACAACTTAGTTGATATGGACAAATTCCTTGCAAAATATAACTTAAGAAATGTATTATAAAGGAAAAAAATACTTGGAATATGAATCATCCCAGTCAAGGTTCCAGAGCTTAGAAATAAGTCTAACAGCTTCAGGGGAAAATATGAGGAGAGTGAAGAGTGGCTCTAGATGGAAAGGAAATAGCAAGTGTCTCAAAACTGTGTTTGGTGTAGTTTCCAGAATCAACAAAGCAGAGGCAGTTGAGTGTGTTACCTATTTCAGATTTGGGGAATGTAATGTCTGAGCTTCATGACTCTCACCTGTGAAGGCCGAACATTGTCTGTTTCGGTAAGTGAAACTCAGCTGCAGAAGAGTGCAGAATGAGGAAGAGAAGCTGCAGAAGAGTGCAGAATGAGGAAGAGAAGCAAGCAGCCAGAGACCAGGGTGATGATAGGGTGGAGTGGAAGCCAGGCACCACACAGTGCCCGCTGAAGGACCCACCTGCCCATGGTCTCCAGCCAAGGCAAGTGGAGTAGTCACAGCTTTCCTTCCTTCTGCAAAGCAAAAACTACAAAAGCTACTTATATCTTCTAAGTTCTGCATGATTATTTGCCTAAAGTATTTGCAGTTATTCAGGCATTGAATAGTTTCTACAGGAGTTTCTTAGAAACTCCAACTTCTACTTATTCCCTTTTATTCCTCCCATTTCTTCAGTCTGTTTCTGTGTATCTGGATTCTGGTGTTACCGCCACTGGAGATCATCTTTATTTCAAGGATCTTCATACTTTCATTGCCTTCCATCTTCTCTTACCCAGGCCCTGTGAATCTTGGGGAGTGTATGATACCTGCTTTTGTGGTAATAACTTTGACAACCCATGTAAAGAAAGAGTTTGGGCTATGATCATTGGCATATAGTTTGGTAGAATGTACAAATGCCTTTTTGTTTCTATTTTATAGACTAAATATGAAAATACGTGAGGCTCATTTAATTTGTAAAGGCCTCATAGTGGATCAGGAGTTTCACTTTTGGACTGAAATGACATTTTAAGAATTTGCTGGGCAATGAAACATCTTTCAACTTCTCCTTCATATACATTTAGTTTCCAAACCTGGAATTTATTTTTGTTCCTCTAATTCCTTTGCATAGGAGAGTTTAATGAGATTTGACATTCCAAAGTTCTGCCACAGAACTTTGCTTTATCCTCCACATTGCTTTGCACATGATTTTTCTCTAGAAAAAAGGACATAACTATGAGAATGAATTAGTATTTTGGGCAGGAATAAGTATGGACAGAGAATTTTTAGAGGAGCCTCTATATCCACAAGTGAGGTAATCATATACCTTAGTACTCTAATTGTGGTATTTAAAAATTATATTTTGAAGCAACTTTAAACTTACAGAAAAGCTATAAGTACTTCTACAAGTTATAAAAACTTACAAGTACAGAACTTTTTTTTTCCTTGAAGCCGTTTAAGAGTAAGTTGCTAAGGCGATGTCCCATCACTTCTGAATATGATAACATATATTTCCTACAAACAAGGTCATTCTCCTACATAACCAAAATAGAACCATCATAATCAGGAAATTAACACTGATGCATTACCCCATCTAGTCCTGAGATTTCATTCGGGTTTTATCAATTACTTCAGTAATTTTTTTGTAGAAAAAGGATACAGCAGCCAGGTGCGGTGGCTCACACCTGTAATCCCAGCACTTTGGGAGGCCGAGGTGGGTGGATCACGAGGTCAGGAGATCGAGACCATCCTGGCTAACATGGTGAAACCCCATCTCTACTAAAAACACAAAAAATTAGCCGGGCATGGTGGTGGGTGCCTGTAGTCCCAGATACTCGGGAGGCTGAGGCAGGAGAATGGCGTGAACCTGGGAGGCGGAGCTTGCAGTGAGCAGAGATCGCCCCACTGTAGTACTCCAGCCTGGGTGACAGAGCTAGACTCTGTCTCAAAAAAAAAAAAAAAAAAAAGATACAACTCAGAATCACAGGTTGCATTTATTCATCATGTGTTTTTAATTGCCTACAATCTGGAAGAGTCCCTTGGTCTCCCCTTGACTTTCGTGACTCCAACATTTTGAAGAGTACAGGCTATAGCATGTCCCTAAATTTTATTAGTCTAATGTTCTTTCATGATTAAATGCAGGATATGCATCTCCAGCAGGAATATCACATACACGATGCTGTGTTCTTCTCATTGCATCCTGTCAAGTTGCACATGCTTTTGACTTGTCCTATGGCTGGTGATGTTAGTTTTCATCATCAAATTCAGGTGATGTCTGCCATATTTCTCCACTGTAAAGCTACCTTTTTCCCCTTTGTAATAAATATGTATACTAAGGGGAGTATTTTTTGACTATGTAAATATTCTTTATTTTTTCAAGCGTGCTTGGCCCTACCTTATGGTTTACAGTTTTAATTGTATAGACATTAGAGGGAAAGGAAGAAAAGAGAAACAGAGAAAGAAGAAACCTAACCAGAACAAACATTTAAAGGCATAGATTGAGACTGTGTTGGGAAAATAAACAAGTGGTCATTGTGGCAGGTAGCCTCTAAAATGGCACTTGCTGATGCCTGCCTCCTGATTTTCTCATCCCTGGGTAATTTCCTTCCCGCGAGTGGGTGTTGGATCTAGTCACTTCCTTCTAACGAATAGAATATGGAAGAAGTGGTAGGGCATTACTTTCTAGTGTATGTTGTAAAAAGGCTGTGGCTTTCATTCCCCTTGAAAACTGGCACAAGACAAGGATGCCCTCTCTCAACACTCCTATTCAACATAGTATTGGAAGTTCTGGCCAGGGCAATCAGGCAAGAGAAAGAAAGAAAGGGTATTCAAATAGGAAGAGATGAAGCCAAATTGTGTTTGTTTGCAAATGACGTGATCCTATGTCTAGAAAACCCCATTGTCTCAGCCCAAAAGCTCCTTAAGTTGATAAGCAACGTCAGCAAAGTCTAAGGATACAAAATCAATGTGCAAAAGTCACAAGCATGCCTGTACACCAACAACACACAAGCAGAGAGCCAAATCATGAATGAACTCCCATTCACAATTGCTACAAAGATAATAAAATGCCTAGGAATACACCTAACAAGGGATGTGAAGGACTTCTTCAAGGAGAACTACAAACCATTGCTCACGGAAATCAGAGAAAATACAAACAAATAGAAAAACTTTCCATGCTCATGGATAGGAAGAATCAATATCATAAAAATGGCCATACTGCCCAAGGAAATTTATAAATTCAACGCTGTTCCCATCAAACTACCACTAACATTCTTCACAGAATTAGAAGAAACTATTTTAAAATTCATTTGGAATCAAAGAAGAGCTTGTATAGGCAAGACAATCCTAAGCAAAAAGAACAAAGTTGGAGGCATCACACTACCAGATTTCAAACTATACTACAAAGTTACAGTAACCAAAACAGCATTGTACTGGTACAAAAACTGACACATAGACCAATGGAGCAGAATAGAAAACTCATAAACAAAACCACACATCTACAACCATCTGATCTTTGACAGACCTGACAAAAATAAGCAATGGAGAAAGAATTCCCTATTTAATAAATGGTGCTGGGAAAACCGGCTAGCCATATGCAGAAAATTGAACCTGGACCTTTTCATTACACCTTACACAAAAATTAACTCAAGATGAATTAAAGACTTAATTGTAAAACCCAAAACTATAAAAACCCTATAAGAAAACTTAGGCAATACCATTCAGAACACAGGCATGGGCAAAGATTTAATGATAAAATTGCAAAACACAATTGCAACAAAAGCAAAAGTTGACAAATGGGAACGAATCAAACTAAAGAGCCTCTGCACAGCAAAAGAAACTATCATCAGAGTGAACAGGCAACCTACAGAGTGGGAGAAAGTTTTGCAATCTATCCATCTGACAAAGGTCTAATATTCAGAATCTACAAGGAACTTAAACAAGTTTACAAGAAAAAAACAGACCAGTCCATCAAAAATTGGCAAAGGATATGAAGAGACACTTCTCAAAAGGAGGCATTCATGCAGCCAACAAACATATTTTAAAAACTCAATATCATTGATCATTAGAGAAATGCAAATCAAAACCGCAATAAGATACCATCTTATGCCAGTCAGAATGGTAATTATTAAAAAGTCAAGAAACAACAGATGCCAGCAAAGTTGCCTAGAAATAGGAACACTTTTACACTGTTTGTGGGCGTGTAAATTAGTTCAACCATTGTGAAAGACGGTGTGGTGATTCCTCAAAGATCTAGAATCAGAAACACCAATTGCCCCAATAATCCCATTACCAAATATATACCCAAAGGAATATATCCTTCTGTTACAAAGATACATGCACACGTATGTTCATTGCAGCACTATTCACAATAGCAAAGACATGAAATTAACCAAATGCCCAGTCAATTATAGACTGGATAAAGTCAATGATAGACTGGAGTCAACCCAAATACTCACTCAATGGTAGACTGGATATAGAAAATGTAATACATATACACCATGGAATACTATGCAGCCATAAAAAGGAACAAGATCATGCCCTTTGCTGAGACATGAATGGAGCTGGAAGCCATTATCCTCAGCAAGCTAATACAGGAACAGTAAACCAAACACCACGTGTTCTCACTTATAAGTGGGAGCTGAACAACGAGAACCCATGAACAAAGGGAGGGGAACAACACACACTGGAGCCTGTAGTGGGGGGGTGGGGAGGTGGGAGAGAGAGCATCAGGAAAAGTGGCTAATGAATACTGGGTTTAATACCTAGGTGATGGGTTGATAGGTGCAGCAAACCACCCTGATACACATTTACCTATGTAACAAACCTGCACATTCTCCACATGTACCTGGGAACTTAAGGACTGTGGCTTCTGTCTTGAACTCTCTCTCTCTCTCTCTCTCTCTCTATCTATCTATCCCTCCTCATCTCTCTCTTCCCTCTCTTGGATTGCTCACCCCAGGGCAGCAGGTAGTAAGTCAGCCCTGTAGAGTCAGCCTATATAGCAAAGAGCCGAGCCTGCCAACAGCCACATGAGTGAGCTTCACCCACTCCCAGCTCATCAGATCTTCAAATGACATTGCAACCCTGGCCCACAATATGAAGCTTCATGACAGCCCTTGAATCAGATGCACCCAGATAAGCCACAAATGGACTCCTGGCCCACAAATATAATAAATATTTATTGTATTAATCACCTAAATTTTGGAGTAATTTGTTATACAACATAGATAGCAAATATAGTCATCCTATCTAGAAGTCACTTCTCATTATTATTCAAAGAAGCTAGGGTCAGGGTTAGTGGGCTTCATTTCTTGCCTACAGCATTTCCACCAGACCCTGCCCCAAACACCATGAATAGGCCTTGGGGGCCAGAGATCTAAAGAACACCTCCTACAAGCTGTGTGATCACATTTAACCTTGTTTAACCTCTAAACCTGTTTTTCATCTTTAAAGTGGTATCTGGTCCATTGATCTAAACCTTTTTCCTCATCTTTGAAATGGGATCTAGCCCATTCCCTGAGGATGATTAAAGGAGATAGAGTGCATTAAAGTCCTAACAGTCTCTGGCACATGGTGGACATTCAGTAAACATTCCCTCTCATCCCCATATCAAGCACAATAACAGCCACTCACAGAGCAAATTAGCTTCCAACAAATGGCTGATCACAGTTCAAAGTGGATTGCAACCATTTTGTGGTATCTCTGAGGAACAACTAGAGAGAAGGCATGGAGTCTACTCATACCCTAATGTCTAAAGACCTGCTTCACAAAGGTATCTCTGTTACTAATCAGGTGGCCATAGGCAAGCCAGCCTCTCTGCGCTGTGACTTTCTCCACTTACAACAGTGCTGACTCCCACTTCCCAGTCCAGCATGTAAGGAGCTTGGAAGCTGTCACTCTGTCCTCACAACAAGCAAGAAGCTGAACAAACTACAAAATCAGTAACTTTTTATAGACTCTTCAGAGAAGTAAGATCACAAGGAAAACTGTTGCCTTTAAAACTGTAAAGATGGTGGTACAGCGAATCACAACTTAACATGGAAGAAACCCAAAGCAGACACCTCCATAGGAACACGTGCTGTGGTAGGAAGACCTGACCCATAATTGACAAATTGTTGGAGGTTCAGCATAGACAAGCCAGCAAGATGAAAACAGGGTGGGAGAGTGCAGTTACAGGGAAACCTTAACACTCTGGTGAGTTTTACCTCCAGGACCCCAACCTGCTTCACAACAAAGATGGGAGAAAAATTTCTTCATGCTTCTGAAGAGAGGAGGGAAATAGAAACCATTAAGAAATATGCCAGAGCACTCCATTCTTTTTAACACGATTTGCCCTTAGGAGAAACTATTTAGCCAGAATCTAACCTAAGGTTAAGTTTTATCAGATTCTACCCTACCTGGGAGAAGCAAAATTCCCAACTCCAGCGGCTCTACCCTTCCACATAGAAGAGAAATACACAATTCCTGACTTCTCTATCCATCTTGTCCCACTTAAGAAGTGGGGAGACGGAAAAGCACTTACAAAGTTTACAGCCCAGAGTCACAGACTGTCTGAAAGACTGAAAACTAATCACAGGACTATGGAATATTTTGCCTTCCCCCACACCTTACCACCACATCATTAAAGGCCTGTTTAAAGGCATTCCTTTTACACAGTATATCATATTCAAGTATCTAGAAGAAAACAAAAGGAATATTAAAAGGCAAAAAACAAACAGAGTTTGAAGGCACTGAGTAAACATCAAAACCAGAGTCAGATATGGCACAAATGTTGAAATTGTAAGACCAGGGATTTTCCTAAAACTATGATTAGTATGCTAAGGGCCCTAAATGACAAAATAAGCAATACACAAGAACAGAGGGTAATGTGAGTAGAGATGGAAATTCTGGAAAGAAACAAGAAGAAACTATAAGTATTAAAAACATTGTAACAGAAATGATAAATGTCTTTGATAAGCTCATTAGTAGACTGGGCATGTCTGAGGAACGAATCTCTAAGCTTGAGAATATGTCTATAAAAACTTCCAAAACTGAAAAGCAAAGAGAAAAAGACTGAAAAAATAAAACGAAATATCCAAGAGCTATGGAACAGCTACAAAAGAGGTTATATATAGGTAATGTGAATACCAGAAGGAGGAGAAGAAAAAGGAGCAGCTGTGGTTTGAGTGTGTTTCCCTAATTTCAGATGTTAGAAATTCAATCATGAAATTCACATGTTGATTAGAGGTGGAACCTTTGGGAGGATTAGATAAGGTCATCAGGTCCCCATGATGGGACTGGTGGTTTTACAGGGAGAGAAGAAAGACCTAGGCTTACACACACGCTCTTGCCCTCTCACCATAAAATGATCTTCACCTTGTTGTGTCTCAGCAAGTAGGCCCTCATCAGATGCTGACACCTTCATATCGGACTTCCCAGGCTCCAGAACTGTAAGAAATACATTTCTTTTCTTTATGAATTGTACAATCTGCAGCATTTTGTTATAGCAACAACAATTAAAAAAAAAAATTAAGGCTAGACGCAGTAGCTAACACCTGTAATCCCAGCACTTTGAGAGGCAGAGGCGGGCAGATCACAAGGTCAGGAGATCGAGACCATCCTGGCTAACACAGTGAAACCCCGTCTCTACTAAAAATACAAAAAAGAACTAGCTGGGCCTGGTGGCGAGCACCTGTAGTCCCAGCTACTCGGGAGGCTGACGCAGGAGAATGGTGTGAACCCAGGAGGCGGAGCTTGCAGTAAGCCAAGATTGTGCCACTGCACTCCAGCTTGGGCCACAGAGCAAGACTCTGTCTCAAAAAAAAAAAAAAAAAAAAGAAAAAGAAAAAATTAAGACAGAAACAGAAGATACATTTGTAGCAAAAATAACAGAATTACATCAATTTTTTTTGTGAGACACCAAACCACAGATCCACAAAGCTCAAAGAATACCAACCAGCATAAATGCCAGAAAAAGGACTCCTAGGCATACCATATTCAAACTGCAGAAAATAAAAAATAAAGAAAAACATCTCAAAAGAAGTCAGAGGAAAAAAACACCTGATCTATAGAGGAGCAAAAATAAGAATCACATCTGACTTCTCAAACCATGCAAGCAAGAAGAAGAAAGAATGAAATATTTAAAATATTGAGAAACAATAACCCCCACCCATCTAAATTTCCTGTAGTCTGTGAAACTATTTTCCATTAGTTAAGGTGAAATAAAGGTTTTCTTGGACAAACAAAAAATGAGATAATTTGTTGCCAGCAGAATTGCTTTGCAAAAAGTGTTTCAGAGAAGGAAAATGATACAGGCCAGAAACCAGAATCTAGCTCTTGATGAGGTTCTAGATGATTCGAACTACTCAGATTCCACCTGTGTTCCCAGGGGTTCTGATCAACCATTGTGGGGACCACCTGGGAAGATGTCCTGGGTCCAGAAACATGGTCCAGGGAGAATGAGGAGGAGGCCAGCAACCCACTGCTGACATCAGCTAGTGGCCATTTTTATTGGACATTGGGATGGTTAAGGTGAGATGATGTTGGGAGGGTAAGGGGAACAGGTTCTGGAGCACAGTCCAATACACTTCCACAGTGGCAGCCTTGGCCTGAGGCAGCTCCAGCCATCTATATCCATTCACCCTACGGCAAATGGGCCAGACTGCAGTCTCCCTCTTCCCTCCTTTGCCCTCCCCCTCCATAGCCCAGAAAACCCACTCTGGCTGGGTGAACCCTTTTATTCTTTTATCAGTATTATTTCTTTATGACTTTTGCAAATATATACTCTTCCGCCTGGGTTTTAAAAATGCAAAGTGTATCATAGCTTCACCCTGGGCCCCAATATATTTTTATCAGTAAACTTCTGCCTCGCACCCACATCCTGGGCCTGAGAAAGTTCCATGGGGGCCACTCCTAGCAGTCACGCACCCAGACAAGCCAAGATGTCGTGAGATTGTATCCTGGGCCTGAGAAACAGCCATGTAGGCCGCTCTCTACATGTCCCCAGGCTAACTGTGCCATTGTGCAGTCATGTTTCGGGCCTGAAAACAGCCCTGTGGAACCCCAGGCCAGACAAGCATCTGTGCACCCATATACTGGAGCTGAGAAAAAGCCCCACAGGCCACCACTAGCAGAAACATACTCAGGTCAGCCAAGAAGCCATGAGATTGTGTCCTGGGCCTGAGAAACATCCCTGTCGGCTGCTTCTGGAAAACAGACCCCAGGTTAGCTGAGTAACCACATGGCCATGGTCCCAGCCAGATTAACAGCTCCATATCCCCAACCCTAGTGAGCCAGACCCCAAGTTGGCTGACCTAGTGTGTACACACACATGCTTCCTCTGAGAAATAGCCCTGCAAGTCCACTCCTCGCAAAGCTGTCTGTCTCAGCCTGGGCCACTAAGACACTTCAAACATCGCTGGTGTGGATTACAGTTAAAGAAACTACCTGGAGACTACACCACTGCATCCACCTAGAGCCAAGGCCAACACACCCATCAAACTGACAATCCAAGACCCATTCAAATGAATAATTTTTCCCTAAGAAATCTACTTCATATAATTGGAAGAAGCAACTTTTCCATCAGTTACATATAAATCAATGTAGGAACACATCAACCATGAAAAAGCAAGGAAACATAAATTTCCAAAGGAAAACAATAACTCTCAAGTAACAGACCCAAATCATAAAGAAAAATAATTCAAAATAATAATGTTTTTAAAACTCAGTGAGGTACAAGAGAATACAGACAGACAATTTAACTATATCTGGATAACAATTCATGATTCGAATGAGAATTTCAACAAAAAGATGTATATTATTTTTTAAAAAAGAACCAAATGGAAATCCTACAACTAAAGAGTTCAATGAATGAAATGGAGACACAATTGAGAGGTTCAACAACAAACTAAACCAAGAAGAAGAAATAATTTCTGAACTTGAAGACAGATCTTTTGAAATAACACAGGCAGAGAAAAATAAAAGATTAAAAATATGAAGAAAGTCTACAAGATTTCTAGGACCCATTAAGTAAACAAGTATTTGTATTATGGATATTCCAGAAGGAGAAGAGAAGGGAAAAGGGGTAGAAAACATATTTAATAAAATAATAGCTGAAAACTTCCCAAGTCATGGAATAGAGATAGACGTACAGGTTCAGGAAGCTCGAATAACCTCAAATAGATTCAACTTATACAGGTCCTCTCTGAGGCATATTATAATCAAATTATCAAGATTCAAAGACAAAGAAAGAATTCTAGAAATAGTAAGAGAAAAGCATAAGGTCACATGTAAAGAACTTTCACAGTCAACTAACAGCAAATGTATTGGCAGAAATCATACAAATAAGGAAGAGTGGGATAATATGTTCCAAGTACTGAAGAGAAAAGCTGACAGTAAAAAAAAAAAAAATTATGCTAAACAAACCTACCCTTCAGAAATGGAGAAATTAAATATCTCACAGACAAGCAAAAACAAAGGGAATTCAATACCACTAGACTTACAAGAAATGCTCAAGAGAGTCTTACATGTGGAAGTAAAGAGACAATAACCATCATCAGAAAGCATGGAAAACTGTGAAACTCACTGGTAGAGCTGATACACAAAGGAGGAAGAGAAGGAAATCAAACCATATCACTATGGAGAACCACCCAAACTGCCAAAATAAACAATAAGAGTGAAAGTAAGGAATAAAGAATACATAAAACAACCAGAAAACAATCAATAAAATGACAGGAGTAAGTCCTCACTTATCAATAATAACCTTGAATGTAAACAGGATAAATTCCCCCATATAAAAGAGGTAGACAAACTGAATGATTAAAAAACCAAGACCCATCTATATGCTACCTACAAGAAACTCATCTTTTCTGTAAAGATACATTTAGCCTGAAAGTAAAGGGATACAAATGTATCCCAAAAATATATCCCTTTTGGTTTTTTAGATAAAACCAAAAGCAAGGAGTAGGAGTAGCTATACTTATATCAGATAAAACAGACTTCAAGTCACAAGTTGTCAAAAAAGACAAAGAAGGACATTATATAGTAACAAAGGAATCAATTCAGCCAGAGACTATAACAATTATAAATATATATGCACCTAATACTGGAGTACTCAGATATATAAAGCAAATATTATTAGATCTAAAGGAGAAGCTATCATAATAGTTAGGGACTTGAGCACCCCACTCTCAGCATTGTACAGACCATCTAGACAGTAAATTAACAATGACAACTAAAACAACAACAACACTGGATTTAAACTGCACTATAGACCAAGTGGACCTAACAGATATTTGTAGAACATTTCACCCAATAGCTGGAGAATACACATTCTTTTCATCAGTGCATGGAAAATTCTCTAGGATTGACCATATGTTAGAATACAAAACAAGTTTAAAAATAATTTTTATAAATAAAATTATATCATGTACCTTACTGACAACAATGAAATAAAACTAGACATCAATAGCAAGAATATTCAAAATAATGTAAATATATGGAAATTAAACAGCATGCTCCTGAAAGACCAATGGGTGAAGGAATAAATCAACAATGATAGTTAAAAATTCCTTGAAACAAATAAAAATAGAAACACAACATAGCAAAACCTATAGGTCATGGCAAAAGCAGTATTAAGAGGCAAGTTTATAGCAATAAATGCCTGCATCAAAAAATTAGAAAGATTTAAAATAAATAGCCTCATGATGCACCTCATGAAATTGGAAAAGCAAGAACAAACCAAACGCCAAATTAGTAGAACAGAAATAATAAAGATCAAGGCCAGGCATGGTGGCTCATGCCAGTAATCCCAGCATTTTGGGAGGCCAAGAAGGGAGGATCATTTGGGGTTAGGAGTTCAATATCAGCCTTGGCAACATAGTGAGACCCTGTCTATACAAAAAATTTTAAATAAAATTAGCCAGGAGTGGTGATTCATGCCTCTAGTCTTAGCTACTTAGGTAGCTGAGGTGGGAGGATTTTTTGAGCCTAAGTTCAAGACTGCAGTGAACTTTGATAGTACAACTGCACTCCAGCCTGTGACAGAGTGAAGCTCTGTCTCAAAAAAAAAAAAAAAAAAAAAAAAGCAAAAATACACTTAAAAAAAGCAAAAGATAAATGAAACAAAAAAACTGATTTTTCTGAAATGAAAAAATTGGCAAACCATTAGCTAGACTAAGAAAGAAAAGGAACAGGCTCAAATACATGAAATCAAAAATGGAAAATGATACATCATAATGGATACCACAGAAATAAAAGGGAGCCTTAAAAACTACTATAAACAACTGTATGCCAATACATTCAAAAACTCAGAGGAAGTGGATAAGTTTCTGGACACATACATCCTATCAAAATTGAACCAAGAAGAAATAGAAAACCTGAATAGACCAATACTGAGCAAAAATATTGACTAAGTAATAAAAAGTCTCCCAATAAAGATAAGTCTAAGACCAGATGACTTCACTGCTGAATTCCATCAAATCTTTAAAGAAAAATATATACTAATTCTTCTCAAACTATTCCAAAAAACTGAAGAGGAGTGAGTTCTTCCTAACTCATTTTACAAAGCCAGCATAACACTGATACCAAAACCAGAAAATGACACAACAAAAAAAGAAAATAAAATATCAAAATAGTTATGATATTTTTGACAAAGTAGAAAAAAATCTAAACTACATAAAAGACCATAAATACTCAAAGCAATCTTGAGCAGAAAGAACAAAACTGGAGGCATCACATTACCAGACTACAAAATAGACCACAAAGCTATAGTAATCAAAACAGCATGGTACTGGCATAAAAACAGACGCAAATACCAATTGTACAGTACAGTGGACCCAGAAGTTAATCTACATATCTACAGCCAACTAATTTTCAACAGACTTGCCTAGGATACTCACTGAGGGAGAGGACTGTCTCTTCAATAAGTGGTCTTTAGAAAACTGAATATTCATGTGCAGATGAATAAAACTAGACTCTCACTCTACAAAAATAAACTTAAAATAGATCCCAGACCTAATTGTAAGACCTGAAACTATAAAATTACTAGAAGAAAACAGGGAAAATGCTTCATTACTTTGATCTGGAAAATATTTTATGAATAAGACCTCAAAAGCACAGGTAACACAAGCAAAAATAAACAAATGGGATTACATCAAACTACAGAGCTTCTGCACAGCAAAGGAAACCATTAACTGAGTAAAACAACAGCCTGCAGAAGGGGAAAACATATTTGCAAACCATTCATCTCAAAGGGGATTAATACTGAGAATATGCAAGAAACTCAAACATCTCAATAGCAAAAATATATATATACATATCCAATGGGAAAATGGGCAAATAATCTAAAAACAGACATTCTCAAAAGAAGACATACAAATAGCCAGCAAATATATGAAAAAAATGCTGAAAATCACTAATCAACAGGGAAATGCAATTCAAACCACAAGGAGTATCATCTCACCCTGACCCCAGTTGGGATGGCTATTATCAATAAGATAACAATAAATAATACATAACAAACACTGACAAAAAAAGATATATGGATGACAAGTAAAGCATATGAAAATATGTGTGACATCATATGCCTTAAAACAAATGCAAATTAAAATGAGATACCACCACACACCTATTAAAATATCCAAAATCCAAAACACTGACAACACCAAATGCTTACAAGGATGTGGAGCAACAGGAGCTCATTCATTGCTGGTAGGAATGCAAGCTGGCAAAGCTATCTTGGAAGAGAGTTTCACAGTTTCTTACCAAACTAAACATACTCTTACCATATAATTTAACAAATGTGTTATTTGATATTTACCCAAGTGAGTTGAAAATTTTTGTTGACACTAAAACCTGCACATAAATGTTTATAGCAGGTTCCTTTATAATTGCCAAAACTTGGAAGCAACCAAGATGTCCTTTAGTAGATGAATGGGTGAATAACTGTGATAGAGCTAGAAAATGGAATATTCTTCAGTGGTGAGGATGAGTTATTCAACCATGACAAGACATGGAGGAACCTTAAATACATACTACTAAATTTTAAAAATCCAATCTAAAAAGGCTACACATTGTATGAGTCCCACTATTTGACATTTTGGAAAAGACAAGACTATGGAGTCAGTAAAAAAAGTAAAAAGTGCTTTCCTGTGGGTCGGGGGAGGAGGGATGAATGGTGGAGTATGGAGAATTTTTAGGGCAGTGAGACTATTTTGTAAGATACTACAATAGTGGCTAGATACCATTATATGTTTGTTAAAACCCACAGAATGTACAGCCCCAAGAATGAGCCCTAATGTAAATTATGGACTTTGAGTGATAATGAGGTGTCAGTGTAGATTCATTGATTGTGACAATGAACCACTCAGTTGTGGCAATGTTGACAATGGAGGAGGCTTGCATGTGTGAGGCCAGGGGATATATGGAAATTGTATTTTTAGCTAAATTTTTCTGTGAGCCCAAAGCTGCTCAGAAAATAAAGTCTGGCCAGGCACAGTGGCCCACACCTGTAATCCCAGGACTTTGAGATGCCGAGGCAGGGGGATCACTTTAGGCCAGAAGTCTGAGAGCAGCTCAAACAACATAGTGAGACTCTATTGCTACAAAAAAAAAAAAATTTTAATTAGCCAGGAATCACGGTGTATACCTGTAGTCCCAGCTGCTTGGGAGGCTGAGGACCAATTAAGCCTAGGAGTTTGAGACTGCAGTGAACTATGATCACACCACAGCACTCCAACATGGATGATAGGGTGAGACCCTGTCTCTAAAAAATATAAATTAATACACAAAAACAAAGTCAATTTTTTTTTAAGTTAAAAAATGTCAGTGCTTGTGGTCAAAGTGATCATCAGGACCCGGCCATCCCTGAGGGCTAAAATGGTTCCACAAGAACATCTTGTAATAGTCTGAGATGTGATACTTCTGAGAAATAGAGGAAAGAAGCAAGTAAATGTCAAGGTTGCCGGGGAGACTCACTCAGTTAGTATGAGTGGCCACTGCCATGCATGTCATGGACTGGGAGCTGGATTTAGAAGGAATTCAACTCAATGTGACCAACCCCTTCTATGCATGGACTCAGTAAAAACCCTTCTGTTAGAGGTGTGGTGTTTGAGGGGAGAATCAAGGAGTCCCAGTGTAATGAGAACAAGCAGGTTTCAAGGTGGGATTGATGCTGGGGTGAGAGGCAGAGAGCTGAGATAACCACCTGGAGGAGCCAGACTGTTAAATGGCATTAATATGTGTACATGTTCCAGAGTGTCCACAGTTATGAACGAAGCAGGGAAGACAAGGGGCATGAGGAGGAGAATAAGCCAGGGGAGTTGACAACAAGGAGGCCATCAATGACTGCAAGATTCTTGAAGGCAGAAGGTCTACCTGATGCTGCTCATGCCAGAGCATGCAGTCTTTCTCACATTATCCAATGATTCATGTGAGAGTTGTTGATTAAGAAACATACTGCATGCCAGGCCCAGGATATTCAACAAGGAGCAGGAAAGGCAGGTTCTTGCCTTTGGCATGAACAGCACAGCAGAGAGGAGATGAGACTCCACTTGTTCACGTGAGCAGGACATGATGGCACAGCATGGTGAATGCTGTGATACGGGAAGTTTAGGGCAATGTGGAGAACCCACTGTGAAGCAGCATCCCATCTAGCTTTGAAGTCAGGAAGGTAGGAAGGGCTTCCTGGAGAATGTTATGTCCAAGTTGGGACCAATGTTGGACATACATTAGTCAGAGCAACTAACACCAGCTGCTGTAACAAATGAGCTCCAAATTATAAACACTATTACAGGTTGAACTGTGTTCTGGAAGAGTAAAGATATACTCCTAATTCCTGGTACCTGTGAATGTGACTTTATTTGGAAACAGGATCCTTGAAAATATAATCAACTGAGGAGGGAGTCATGCTGGCTTAAGCTGGGCCCTGAGCCATGTCTGGTGTCCTTATAAGAAAGGAAAATGTGGACACACGCAAACACAGAAGGACAGCACCACGTGTGGACACAGTCAGTGACTGGGGTGGAGCCTCTATGGGCCAAGGAGTGCCAAGGATTCCCAGCAACCACAAAGGCAAGGAAGAGGAAGGAAGGATCCTTCCTTGGAGCCTTGACAGCGAACATGGCCCAGGGCAGGCTCAGGGAATGTGAGAAAATACCTTTCTCTTGTCTTAAGGCACCCAGCCTGCTGCGGTACTTTGTTATGGAGGCTTAGCACACTAGGGAGGTTACTCCTTGTTTGCCCTGACTTTGGCTCAGAGGAGTAGCTGGGGTAGAGGTGGGAGTGGCTCTGCTCCACAGAGTCACTAAGGGAGCCAGGGTCCTTCTCTCTTGTTCCTCCACCCTCCTTTAGGACCTCCGCAAGAGAAGCAATGATGGAGTAGAGAGAACACAGAGACCCCATGGGAGGCTTTAGGATCGAGCTACCTCACTGCACCCATATTTATTGACCAGAACAGAGTCAGATTCCCTACCCTCAACCACAAGGGAGATGGAAATATCCTCTTTCTGTATATCTAAGGGGAAAATAAAGTATTTTTTGGTGAAAACATAGCATTTCACTGTTTCTGCCCCAAAACGCAAGCTGTTTTTTGAACTATAAGTACAGAACTCCTTTGTAGCTTCCTGGGATGATTCCTAGTGCCATCATTCTGGGCTGTGGGAATAACCATTTTCATTATCTATACCATCTACAATTCCAGTGTAATTCAAGATCCATTTGTGCAGACCAAGGTGTCCAAATCTTTCCAGTCTGCTGTCGGGAGTGCCTCTCCATTATCCTGGCTCTGGACAAGCTCTTCCCTTCCCGGGCCTCCTAACTCAGCTGCATTCGTTTCTGGGTAAAGCAAACAGACCTCTTCGAGTTCCTCCGATAGGGTGCTCTTGTTTTCAGGTGGGAAGCTGTTTGCTTTGCCCTATGGTGCCCTTATTGATGAAGCTGAGTAGAGCTACCGTAGAGCTCTGCTGCAAACTGTTGAGGCCTTTGGAGTGTTTCTCTGGGAAAGATGCCTGAACTCCTCCAACCCCCTGGGGAACTGAATGCCAGTAAAGCATGACAGGCTCTGGGCCCAGCTAGGAATACAAGGAGCAAGATAGACAGATCTGTGTGCATTTCTTTTCCATTATCATCCTATTGTATCTGGAGCCCAGGAGAGGAGATGAAAGTGCTAGCAATTAATCTGAGGTTGGATGGCTCGGCCAATCCCATCCCACTCTCTGTGCTGTGGGTTCATTTCCATTTCCCTTTTATTTTGACAAGCATATTAATCAGCAAAGGTGAGCAGCATTATTAAAGCAGCTGCTGATGCCAGCACTCTCTCCCCCAAACCTGCCACTCAGTTTCAAGTGGTTCTCTCCAGTAAAGCGAGAGGCTTCTGCCCAGCTCATCGGGAGTAATTACTGCCTTACTCTTTACAGGTAGCTCAGCACACACATGCGCACACATGCACACATACATAGATGTACATGCACACGCGTCACACGCATGAAACAAACACTACTGTGCCTATCAGAGGATGCCTGCATGAGTGAGGAGCTGGACTTGCCCACTGCACACTGAACAGAGAGCAGGTCTTACTGCCATTTCTTTTGCTGTACTTGTCCAGACACGTTGGGGTCCAGTCTTCAACACAGAGAGAGAATATTTAAAATACCATTGATTCCCAAGCCTCCCACAGCCAACCTGCCCATGGACAAATTACACAGCTATTTAAATTTGACAGCATTCTGAATTCCTCTGGCAAGGAGAGAATAGATTGAACCTCCTAAGTCATAAGATAGGAAAAGAGAATTACGGCAAGGAGAAGAGGAGAGGGGTTGTTGTGGCAAAGACTTTGAGCACAATTGCAGGGCATTGTTTTCATAATTGTGTATATTTACATTAAACCACTGAAGATGCTGTGGTTGCTGAATTGGCTACCACCAGTTCATTCTGCAATGTTCCTCACTGGTGCTGGATGTCAGGGATGCACTGGGTCTAGGGGCTACAAACTTGCATCAGAGAATCTTGTTGCAATGTCGCCCACAGCCTCACAGGGCAGGTCCACGTGCAATAGTTACATCCATGGATAATCGGGTGGAGCAGAGGAGGTGAAAGCTTTGGATTCCTAGGTCTCACCTGTGAGGCACAGAGGGGAGCCATTTGATACTGCACTTGCACTCAGCAAACGACAGTGGAAACACCAAGTGTGTGGCTCAGATCTAGAAACACAACTCATTTCCATTAACCATCAAGTGAAGCTGAGCAGAGAATTGGGAGACTGAGCTTAATTGGAAGCATAGAGGTCATCAGATTGTGTGCTCAATTGGCACGACTCTGTCTCAGAGCCCTAACTGGGGACGAGGCTGCCTGCTCTCACTCCATGGCCTGAAGGGAAGAGAGCAGGTGAACAATCAGTGCACAGTTACCACCACTACAGGAGGTCAGCAGAGACTCTTGTCATCACAATGGACAGGGGCACTTGTGACATCTTTGTCCAAAGGAGAAGCACACTGTCCTGCCTGGTCTTAAACCCAGCCTCTTTGGCATAAACTTTTTAAGGTAAAATAGTTCCATGGTCCAAAATTGTTGAAACAGCATTCTCTGCCTCCTCATTTTGATATTTTTATCCAGGTCAGATCAGATTAAAATGAACAGCAGGAAATTCCAAGATGGATGAAAAAAGCACACAAACTTAGACAAGAGAATTGTGAAATTCAAGTAATATTTAACAGATATTTATTAAAGATTCACATGTGCTGACACTGTTCTAGGTACTTGAAAACATCAATGAGCAAAACAATGCTGGCCCTCCTTGAACTTGCTTGCATCCCAGCAGTTGGAAACAAGTAAAACAGAGTAATAAGCAAGAAAATTATCTAGGAAATGGTAAAGAGTACAGCAGAATTGAGTCAGAGCAGAGAGGGCGGGGCAGTTACAGAATTAAATGAAGTGGTCAGGGAGGCCTCATTGAAAAGGTGGCATTTGAGAAAGACTCAGAGGAAGTGCAGGAGTGAGTCAAACTGATATATGGAGGAAGAGTGTTCACATTTCAGAGATTACAGGGGTCGGCGTGGCTGCAACAAAATGAGCAAAAGGAAATATGCCAGGAGCTGATGTCAGGAGGTAACAGGACCCGCATCCATGGGACTTCCAGGCCATGGCAAGGTGTTTGTCTTTTATTCTAAGTAAAATGGAAGCCCTGAAGGTTATTAGCACAGGATTCATATCAGGTTACTCAAGTTTTCTAAGGATTACTTAAACCTGGCTGCCATGCTGGGAATAGATTACAAGGAAACAGGAACAGAGACAAGAAAACAAATTAGATGATGGTGTTTAGACCAAGGTAGTAGCAGAAAAGAGAGTGAGAATTGGTCAGGTTCTCAGAGTATTCTGAAGACAGAGCCAATGGGTTTTATAACAGGTTTGATATATGTATAAGTGAAAAAGTGAGGTCGAAGATGCCACCAAGATGTGCCCTGAGCTGTTGGGATGGTGGAGTTTCTATTAACTGGCATGGAAAGGCGGCAGTAGAACAGCTTCAGGCTAAAACACAAGAGTTCTGTGTTAGCTATGATCACCTTGAGATGTTCTTAGACATCCAAGTGGAAAGGTTGAGTAGGCAGTTGGGTATATAAATGTGGAATTTAGGAAAAGATTTAGGCTAAAGATATAAACATGGAAGTCATAGTATACTGATGGTATTTAAAGCTATGAGACAAAATGAGGTCATCAAAGGGGAGTGTCTTTATCAAGAAGACAAAGAGCTGACATGACGAGGTCATGGACAAAGGAGAAACTGGCAAAGGTAACAGAGAAAACAAAGCAGTGTGGTGTCCTAGAAGCCAAATGCAGAAAATGTTTCAAGGAGATGGAAGCACTCAATAAATCTTTTCCAATGCTGCTGAAGGCTCAAGTCGGATGAGGACTGAGAATGGACCTTTGGTTTCAGCAACATGGAGGTCATAGTGATCCTGACAAGTGCAGTTAGCTGAGTTCAGGGATCCAAGCCTGATGAGAGTGGAATCAACAGAAAGTGGGAAGCAATGAATTAATGACAGCAAGTGACATCTTTCAGAGTTTTGTCTCAAATAGAAAGCAAAGAAGTGTACATAAACTGGAGGAAAAGGGTCATGAGAGTGATCTTCAGATGAGAGAAATGATATAAGCTTATTGAGTGACAGGAATGACCCAATACAAAGCCAACAGCTGGCAATGGAGGAGAGAGAGGGTAGAATCCCTAATAAAGCTGAGACCTCGTGCACTAGAGAGAAAGGTGGTGTTAATTTGTGAAAGAGGCAAAAAGACAGAAGTGAAGGTGCAAAGAAAGGTGGATGAGTAAAGGTGGCAGTGACTGTCTTTGGAACTTATCTGGTTACTTAAATTTTTCCAGTAAAGATAGAAGCTGAGAGAGAGAATGGGGTAAGAGATATGGGGAATTGGGAAGGGAAGGGAAGGGAAAGGAAGAGAAGAGAAGGTGTGACATGGCCATTTAGAGAATATGAGAGAGGAGGGACATACAACGGCATTGCCAGGCAGCATGAAGGGCCTCAGGTTTTCTCAGCCATGAAGTAGAAACTAGACAATGCGGCCATGGTGTGTGCTTCCCTGCAGGCATGTTCAGCTGCACCGAAGCCGGCAAGCAGTAGGCGGCACTGATTTCACCAGGATTGTGGGTTACCAGGCTAGGAGGAGAGAGGAGCAAGGTGGTGCTGATAGTGACTGACCATGAGATTGGAGCTGGGAAAGCGGGGGTGAGGAACAGTAGAAAGGAGGATTTCTGCTTCCAACAAAGATGGAGTAAGAGAATCAGAGCTACCCTCCCATCTTAAACAACTAAAAAACTGGTTCTCTCTCTCTCTCTCTTTCACTCTCTCTCTCTCTCTCTCCCCTCTCATTCTCTCTCTCTGTGTGTGTGTGTGTGTGTGTGTGTGTGTGTGTGTGTACACATATGTACAGGACCCAGTGATCTCCCTGAGTTTAGAAGATGGAGCTGGAAATGTGGGGAGGCTACAGCGGTAGAATCCCGGAGAGGTCCACTACACAGATAGAGAACTCTAGAAGACTGCAGAGAGGCACAGAGAGCTAGAGGGCCACAGAGGGCCACAGAGAGCCAGAGATCCACAGAGGGGCGCAGAGGGCCTCAGAGGGCCGTAGAGGGCTACAGAGGGACACAGAGGGTTGCAGAGAGTAACAGAGGGTTGCAGAGGGCTGCAGAGGGCCACAGAGGGCCTCAGGGAGCTGCAGAGGTCTGGAGAGGGCTGCAGAGGGCCACAGAGGGCCTCAAGGAACTGCAGACAGCCGGAGAGGGCTGCAGAGATCCACAGACGGCCACAGAGGGCCCAGAGTCCTCTATAGGTCTCCAGCAGAGCGTACTTGAGTGTGAGGCAAGTGGGCAAGGCTGAAGAAGAACCATCAGAAAGGAGAGGAGCGGACAGCCTGCAGCACTCATGCAGGTGAGAAAAGTGAGTGTTTTACCAGCCACACTGCAAAGCCTCCTAACACACAGGCATCAATAGAGTACTCAGAAGGTTATTATCTCAACATGGGGGCAAAATCGGGCTACTCTGGCCTTATTGAGCAAAACTTAAAAGGAAGATCCTAAAAGATCAAAAATTGTTTTCTTATTTGTTTTAAAGACAGGGTCTCACTTTGTTGCTTAGGCTGGATTTGAACTCCTAGGCCTAAGTGATCTACCTGTCTCAGCCTTACAAGTAGCTGGGATTACAGACTCCCATCACAGCACCCAGCCTCTGTTCCCTTACCTACATCCCAGAACAAAGTTTTAATATTTTTTGTATTAAAATAATACAAAAATAGGCTGGGCGCAGTGGCTCAAGCCGTAATCCCAGCACTTTGGGAGGCCGACAAGGCGGATCACGAAGTCAGGAGATCGAGACCATCCTGGCTAACATGGTGAAACCCCGTCTCTACTTAAAAAATGCAAAAAACTAGCCAGGCATGGTGGTGGGCGCCTGTAGTCCCAGCTACTTGGGAGGCTGAGGCAGGAAAATGGCGTAAACCCGGGAGGCAGAGCTTGCAGTGAGCTGAGATCCAGCCACTGCACTCCAGCCTGGGCGACAGAGCGAGATTCCATCTCAAAAAAAAAAAAAAAAAAAAAAAAAAAAAAAAATATTCAGGACCAACAAGGTGAAATGTGGTAGAACCAATGGGATGAATATCCTAGTAGGCTTGCAGGATTGCTGGCCTTAGAATTCTAGAGAAAGTAAGCTAGAAATATGGTCAGAAAGGGAAATCCTTAAAAGTAAGATAGTAGCAGAGCTGTAGTTATTGCTAATGACATCTCAAATAAATCATAAAAGTGAGTGGAGGACAGAATGGGTGAAGGATCAGGGTTCAAGAACTGAGAGGCCAGGTTGTACAAATAATCATGTGTGCACACACTGAAACTTAAGAATTAAGATAGATGCAATACTGGAGAGAATGACAGCAAGCCAGGATCTTTAATCATCTAGAACAGCATCATCTATTACGACAGTCATTAGCTGTGCATGGCTATTTCCATTTTACTTTTCAAACTTTAACTGCTGTTAAATAAAGTTTAAAAAAAAAAATGCTTCCTTAGTTGCAGCAGCTGGATTTCAAGTGCTCAGTAGCCACACGAGGCAGATGGCTATCATTTTGCACAAGCAGTTATGGAATATTTCTATCATAGCAGGAAGTTCTGTTGAATAGCACTAGCCAATGTCTGGGGAAATAAGTTGGAAGAGGACAGCCAGGCAGCAACAATTGAGGAGACCCTCTTTGGGATCAGTGTGGGCCACAGGCTTGGGCCTAAAACAACAAATCCTCTCCTTTTCTCCTCCTGTTGCCTATCTAGTCCCCACAGCAGCAAGAAATGAAGCTGGAGGTCAGATGTGGTCAATCCAGAAATAGCTCCCTTCTTGAATACGTTGGTGGGATTATCCCAGCCTGAACCTTTCATTTATTTTGAGCTTGAGCTGCCTTAGACTGTGCCATTTTTAATGGAATATTTCTTGGGCTTCAAATCTTTAAGCAACTCAATTGCTTTATATTTCTGGTGCACTTTTGAACCAGCTTTGCTCTCTCTCAGTTTAGGAAGGAGTGAGTGTTAAACAGTCCTGGCTTTATTGGAGGGGCTAAGGCAAAGTTCACTCTGTACTGTGGGCATTATGATGACATAAAGACTATGAATTTAAAACCCAGGGTGGCTGCCATCCAAGATCCTTGTGAAATGATGGTGCTAGGAGGGAACCAAAGATTGAGCAATTTGAACAATTGAAATTAGATTGAACAATTTAACTCAGGAGTTAATTTTCTTAAATGAAGGAAGAGAGGATGGCTTAGAGATAAATTTGGAATTATTTTACAAAGAAAAGACAGGCCATGGTTGCTGCCAGAGAGAGGCATCCAGCAAGCAGCATCACTCGTTGGAGCTGAGACTGGCAGAGTGGAAGGACCAGAACCCCCAGCCTCCTACTTAGGACTCCCCCAGCATCCTTCCCTCGGGTTCTATGGACCACCTCCAAATATGACCTCTGAGGAGCAGACTTCCGCCCAAGGAATGCTTTGAGTTCCCCAAGAAATAGAAGTTTTTAAAAATATTATGTTAAATATTATGTCTTTAAAAAAACAACATAAAAGCTGCCCCTCATCCTCACAGATAGCACCAACTTTAGTTCTACACCTGAGAACCACAACTTGGGGAGGTGGAAGTGCTTCCTGGGTCCAGAACTAAGAAATAGGGCATAAGAAGAATTGAGCTAGTGGGGTTAGTACGCCGGGCAACAACAGGGTTATGAGGCTATCCAGGTAAAAGATGGGGCATCTGACCCCCAGAACATGCTGGACAACACAACCAACACTGAGGCTGACTTTACGGAGCTGGGAGCTGCTGACTGATATTCTCGTGGCCTGGGAAGAGCGCTCCCAGTGCCTGGGGAAGAGCCAGGCCTGAGGATGGCAGCTCAGCAGGTGGGTGATGCAGGTGTGGGGACCAGGCAGACCTTCCTTTCAGACAGAGGGGTAGGTGGATAAACTCTAGGGAGGGGTGGCTGTCTGAATAAAAATATGAAACCGGAATGAGTAAGAAATTAGCTTAGGTTCACATGGAATCAACCCAAATGCCCATCAATTACAGACTGGATAAAAAATATGTGGTGCATATACACCATGGAATAGTATGCAGCCATAAAGAGGAATGAGATCGTGTCCTTTGCAGGGACGTGGATGGAACTAGAAGCCATCATCCTCAGCAAATTAACACAAGACCAGAAAACCACACGCGGCATGTTCTCATCCATAAGTGGGAGCTGCCTCTCTACACTGAATACAAGAGACCCTCATAGTTAGACAGGAATATCATCACCCCTATTCAGCCTGAAGAAGTTACAGAAGATGGATCTTTGTCCCTCTGTAACACTTAGGATTAAGGATTCTCTTACAAAAGTGGGGGGGGGGGGGAATGTCAGAGGTGTGTGAACCGGAGCAACTTCATCTTAAACAGGAGCTGGGTAAAATGAAGCTGAAACCTACTGGGCTGCATTCCCAGATGGTTAAGGCATCCTAAGTCACAGGATGAGATAGGAGGTCAGCACAAAATACAGATTATAAAGACCTTGCTTATAAAACAGTTTGCAGTAAAGGAGCCAGCCAAAACCCACCAAAACCAAAATGGTGACGAGAGTGACCTCTGGTCATCCTCACTGCTACACTCCCACCAGCACCATGACAGTTTACAAATGCCATGGCAACGTCAGGAAGTTACCCTATATGGTCTAAAAAAGGGAGGCATGAATAATCCACCCCTTCTTTAGCAGATTATCAAGAAACAACCATAAAAAAGAGCAACCAGCAGCTCTCGGGGCTGTTCTGTTTATGGAGTAGCCATTCCTTTATTCCTTTATTTTATTTGATTTTTCTGAGTTTCGTTCTGTTGTCCAGGCTGGAGTGCAGTGGCGTGATCTCAGCTCACTGCAACCTCTGCCTCCTAGGTTCAAGCAATTCTCTGCCTCGCCTCCTGAGTAACTGGGATTACAGGCGCATGCCACCACGCCTGGCTAATTTTTCATTTTTTTTTTCCTTTTTTTTTTTTGTATTTTTAGTGGAGACCTGGTTTTGCCATGCTAGCCAGGCTGGTCTTGAACTCCTGACTTCGTGATCCACCCCCCTCAGCCTCCCAAAATGCTGGTATTACAGGCGTGCACCCAGCCTACTCTCTTAATAAACTTGCTTTCACTTTGCAAAAAAAAATAGTAAGTGGGAGCTGAACAGTGAGAATGAACACATGAACACAGGGAGTGGTACAACGCACACTGGGGCTTGTCGTGGGGCAGGGGTAGAGACAGCATCAGGATAACTAGCTAATGAATGCAGTGCTAAATACCTAGGTGATGGGTTGATAGGTGCAGTAAACAACCATGGCACATGTTTACCTATGCAACAAACCTGCACATCCTGCACATGCATCCCAGAACTTCTAATAAAATTTGAAAAAAGAAAATAGCTTGGGTTCATCGGTGGTTTCTATGAGGAAGCAGAGTCCCACAGTCCTTGTGTGGATCACTTAGGAGCCTGGATACTCAGAGCTAGGGCAGCATCTTTAGAAACAAAAAACAAGGAAGAGGGCTCAAAATGTGATTCACCTTTTTCCCCAGGCCCTTTCTCCTCTCCAAGTGCTTGCATTTTACCTCCATCTTTTCTCTTCCCCATTGTTGGATATTTTCATAGCGCTCATCTCGGCACTGACGGGGTGAGGGAGGAAGAAGGGCTGTCTGGTCACGCCCAGCCATCCCCACCGGGAGAGGATGCCCAAGGAGGAAGTTTCCAGGCAAGTTATCTGGGAGCTGGAGGAATTAGAAGATGAGGTTCTTCATCTTCATATGTTCTCTGCAGGCTCAAGGTACCGCTCGCTGGTTGCTGGAGGCACAGGGAAGCCTGAACACCACGATAACACCAACACCAGTTGGGGTTATCAGGCAGCTGCCCCACACCCTGGACATGTGGACAAGGAAAAGAAACACCAGGAATGTGTCTCCCCTTAGTCCTGCCTCTGATCTAACCTGCTGTTGGTCAGAGTTAGAGGCTGTGCACATAACCAGCTTCTCCATCAGGCCTGAGCTGGGGATCGCTTGAGACTTTATCCAGCTCATTGCTCGCACCTTCGCGGAGCTGGCGATTGTGAGCTCTGCCAGGGCCTCCAGCTGGGGCCGAGTCGGGAGGCAGCTTGTGTCTGGGCGGCCGAATGAACCATGAAACGGCATCCTCTGCTGCCCTCTACTGTCGAATAGGCTTAATTGCAGACGGCCTAAGAGGCTGCTTCAAAAGGGCCTTCAAAAGGAAGAGCATCCGGCATTCAGACGTGATTTTGCTTCCACCTGCTTTATGAATTTTACCTCATTTTATTGGCATAGATAACCTAAATGACAATATTTTAATTAAGGAAACCTCAATGATATTCCCTAGGAATAGGGCTTGCCTTTGACCCAGGACACAAACGTCTTCCTTTTCAGTGTCTGGCGGAGGGTCTAGCAGCAGCAGGCCTGGCTAATGGTGCGCTGTGAAGTTTTCGCTGATGTGCTTAGTAAGGGCCGGGGCACACATTCGCCTTTGCAGCGCCTGTAAGTCTATGCAATAGAAAAACACATCCAATGACTAGAAAACGTGTGAGCCCTGATCTGAAGGTAGGTCTCCTTCGAGGGCTTCCAGTTTTTTTGTGCAGAGTCGCTGGACTCATCTGGAGTGCTACGTGATTAAAGTTTGGGGATGTCTGATCCTCCCAGAAAGCAGATCAACCACGAATTGAGGCTTCAAGCTCTATGGACCACGGGCACCACCTCTCCCTCCTTACCAGGTGGTGGGTGGCTAGGCAGACCCACTCCACCACACTTATGTGGGATGACCAGCCTAGCATTTGGTCGCTTGGCCCAAATATCAGGGCTTGTTTCATCTACAAAGACACACTGCAGCCCTGCTACATGCAAGGCACTTCTCTGGGCACAGGGATGGGACAGCAGTCAAAGACACTTGAACTCTACCCCCTAGGGTGCTGGCAGTTTTCTCACCAGCTCTTCAGATGTTTCCGTATGGTGGGAGCACATAGCTCTCAGCTTGGCCGTCAGGTGGTTTATCTATAGCCCTAAAGAGAAAAAGACACCCATTGTCCACAGAGCTTACTACAGACAGTCCAGGAAGTGCTCCCTGGCATGCGTACTTTCTGTGCAGTTTGCACAGTTGATCCCATTCCCCTTAGGTGGAGAAGCTTCAGGGTCTAGGGGAATGGGGCAGAGCAACAGTGGAAGGTCAGGGGACAATGAAGTGGGGTCACTCCCAGGTCCTGAGCTCTGGCAGCCACTGGCACCAGGAGGACAGACAGTAAAATAAGTGATATTTCCCAAGCATACAGAGAGTTATTAATTAGAGTTAACTATTTGCCAGCTAAGTGCTGAAAGGGTCTATGGTAATTAAAAGAGCTAATCAGATTTTCAAAGGGCACCGATACCATGTAAACACAAGCGGATTCTACGTGCTGTTCACAGCATGTCATTGGAAGCTGTTGGGGTGAGGGGTTGTGGCTGTTGACTCCTCTAGTGCAGAAAGCACCACCTTGTTGGCTGCTCACCCCCACAGAAGGATGGAGGGGCCTAGAATTAATGCCAGGGCCTCCAAAAAGGTGCTGCATACACATTTGCACTACTGTTTGTAAGTATATACAGCTCTTCTAGCTTCTGATTTTGTTTCAGCTTTAATCATCCAAAGTGCTACTAAGTTAATATCAGTGTTTTTCTACTGCCTTTTTCTCTATCAGTGGTTATGAAACATGTGTCCATCATGTGTTGTTTGCCTTCAGATCCATTTCACAATTGCCCCACGTAAACGCTATTTTCCAGGCTCTCTTGCCTACTGGCTTCCCTTTAGGTTTGGCCAATGGGAAGTGATGTCAAGAGATGGAGGTGAGAGGAAGAGGGAAGTGAGAGCATTTCTCTCCTCACCCTGACCCCTCACCTCTGATTGGAGTTCCTGGTGGGAGCTGCCCCTCCTGGACCGGCTGGGTGTCAACTCCAGCTCTAGCCAGATGACCCTTCCTTAGACCCAGTTGCCACTGCAAAAACTCAACTCCAGGTTCTATCTTGGCTTCTCCAGATCTAATCTTAAGAGCAGCTGCTGCTAATTTGTGAGGTTTGAAAGTAACAGTAATTCACATGAGAAGGTTAATGAAACACAGAAAATTTATCACTTTGTAAATTCTTACAGTGTCTTATTTTGAGATCCCTAGAAGCAGAATCTGAGACAAGTCTTTGTGTGAAGATTTATTAGAAAGTGTTCCCAGAACAACAACAAAAAGAAGCAGAAGAGTGGAAAGGTGAGACTTGGGAGTGAAAAAAGTGAGCCAGGAGCCATGTGGGTGCTGCTGGCTTCCTCCTGCTGGGGAGTTCTGAGACAGAGTCAGGACTGGTCACACTCCAGAGAGGCCGCATTGGCGATGCAGGAGCTGGAGTATTCATACCCTGCAAGCAGTAAAAGGTTAACCTTGCCCAAAGAAAGGTGTGGCCCTAGCACAGCTCCTGGGAGGCAGCCTGTAAGTCCTCTAATGTCCTGCCTGATAAATGTCTGTTTACCAAGGCCTTTGGCCACACCAGGTAGTTGATGCTAAGGATGGGATTCACAGTGGAGGCCTTGTATCAGCTTGATCTGTTAAGGGACTGGAGACCAGGTCAGCCGTGTAGATCATCCATCATATTTACGTGACCAAGCCTTCAATAAAATCCCTGGAAGCCAAGGCTCATGTCAGTGTCCCTGGTTAGCAATATTCCATGCATGATGCTCCACATCATTACTGGGAGAACTAAGCGCTGCTGTACAGCCCCAATGGGAGAGGACACTGGAGCTCCACAGCTAGAGCTCTCCTGGGACCCACCCTAGGTGCATCTTCCCACTGCTGACTTCAACCTGCCGTGTAGTGTTGGAACCATGTGTAGTAAAGGTAATTGTGAATCTGGTGGCCTTTCTGGTTCCTATGAGTTCTCTTAAATCATTGAACCTGGGGGATGTCTTGAGGACCCTTGCATCTACCCATCACTGGGTAAGTACTGTCTCAGTCCCCCATGCAAGCAGGGTGAGCACAAGGGCTCCAGCAGCCTTGGGACAGCTGCTCATGGAGAGAAGCTGGCACTGGTTCTGGGGGTCATAGCGGCACCCAGGAACAGCGTGCATGGAAGGGGAGAGGTACCCCAGGGATGCATGGGGCACTGACAGGGCTGGGGGTCAATGTGAGTGCTTCAGTTCCCAAAGCCCCTGTTCTTCCCAGCATCTAGGTGTGATATGAAGAATTACTTTGGCAAACTGATATGAAGATATTGGCAAACACGAGAACATCTCTCATCATTAATGAGTCATCATATGCTGCTACATAATCAGGTCCCAAACCCCCCGACCAGTGATTAGAAGCAGAACAAGCTGTTGTGAACTACACATCTAATGCTAATTAGTATGGCTTTAGAGCAGTGCTTCTAGGGCTGCAGCAAGCCCTGGAGTCCCCTGGAGGGCTGTGGGCACACGAGGGTGGAACTCACCCTCTGAGTCTCTGGTTTAGCAGGTCTGGGGCAGGGCCTGAGCATTTGCACTTCTAGCTCCTAGATGACGCTGCTGGCAGCCGGGCACATGCTAGGAGAAGGCAACTTTAAAGATGCAGACATGGGGCAAGCTTGCCAGGGGTCAGTTCTCCATCCTCATGAGGAAGATGGTGAGCAAAGGCTAGCAGGGAAGGTAAATGGCCAAGGGGGCAAGGAGGGCTAGAGGTGGGCATGAGCAGGGACAGGAGTAGAGGACAAAATGCCCACGTCTCCAACTCCCCAGGAGGACAATTCCCAGGTGTGGTTCATGTGGTTTCTCAGACTTTGGCAGGCTTAAGCCTCCATGCCCACACAGGCTTTTTTCACAGAAGTGAATCTTGATGTGGCACAAAGAGGAAGAGCTGCTAAGAAAAAGGGAATTGGGTTCTGCTTGGTGTGGATCTTCCCAAAGTGGATCCAGAGACAAGGGCTTGGGTGCAGGCAGCTTATGTAGAAAGTGGTCCCAGGAAACCCAAATGAGGGAGTAGGGAAGTGAATGGAGGAGGCAAGGAAGAAGATATAGGAGGCGTCAAGGGCAGGTTACCCGTGTGGGCATCCAGACTCAATTCTCTGGGCTGGGGGTCTTGCCTGTGCTCCCCTTTCTAGGTAAGTATGTTCACAGTGAAGCAGGCTCCTGTGATGGGGAAGCCCTCAGGTAGAGAGAGGGGCTTGAATGGGAAGTTGTCAATTTACAGCGATCTGCCCCTCATGGCTAAAGATGAACACAGGTAGGCTGAGGGGATACAGGATGGGACACCAACATATTATCTTAGGGGTTTGATCAACATGTAATAAAGTGACAAGAATCTTGTCTATGTTTTGCAATGAGATGCTTGTCACCCTCGAAGCACTGACAGAAGAGGGTGCCCACTGCCACCCAGACAGTGACTGCCCAGGATTCTGATGCAGAGAAAATCACGTGCTTAACAGCAGAGAAATGCTACCTACCATTTAAAACAGACCCTGACCCCATTCAGGAGGATGAGTGACAGTGAGCAAGGGCACATCCACTGGAAGAGGATGAATTTGCAAACTCTAACACCCATGTCCCCTTGCCTAAAATTTAGCTCCAAAAATGATAAAGAAACATATTTTAAAACCACCTTAAGTTTGACCTTGTCATGAGTTCAAATTATGCAAACAAATAAATGAAATCATTGCAGACTGGGATACACGGTGTGAAAGGAAGAAACAGGACAAGATGATAGAAAGTCAAGTAAATTGCAGTGAGGGTGGGGTGAGTGGGCTGCATTAGCTATGATTGTCAATGAGAGCCTCTGATAAAGTAATATTTGCTTTTTCTTCCCATGTTACCTGAGAGAGAGGGCAACATAAAATTTGAGGGATGAGAATGTGGCAGCCACGGGGAGCTCCAGGGAAGGACCATTTAATGTGGAAGGAAAGCAAGTGAAAAGGCCCTGGGGTAAGAAAGAGGCGGGAGTCTTAGAACACCAAGGATACCAGGGAGTGGGACGCCTCGTGCAGGAGGGAAAGGGATATGGAATATGTTTGAAGGACTAGGCAAGATCTCCAAAATCCCAGAAACCACAGTAGGTATTTCAAGCAGAGAGAATTTAATAAGGGGGTTCGTGGCACAGGTGAATGAAGAGTTGAGGAGTCAAACAAGAAGCAGTGACAAAATCCAGATATGAGCAACCCCAGGAAACTGATCCCACCCCTAGGCCAGAGGGGCAAAAGGAGAATGCATGTGGGGCTCTCTGAGCCCAACGTCTCTGTGCCCTCCCAGCCAGGCACAATGGGAGCACAGAGAGGGATTGCCTTGTGCTAGAGCTGAACTCATGGATGAAGCCTAGCCAGGGCTGGAGATGTCATGTGAAACAGGAAGAAGGGGCAGGCACATCCAGGCTTCTTTCCTCCTCCCAGCAGCCAATCTCCTGCCAGTGACTCCCATTGGCTGACTCTACCAGGAAGCAAGGGCTCCTGGGAAATGTAGTTCCCTTCACTGCAGCACATAGGCACAGCTGGGGAGTGGTACCCTATGTGCCATTTAGCTGTCATTTCTGCTGTATTCCCCGCAGTTAGCCATCAGTGCTATGGTCAGATTAGGTGCTTAAGAAACCTTTGCTGAATTATCAACTACTCATGAAACAAGAAAATCCAAACAAGTGATGCTAAGGGCTTTAGTCCTATTACCCCAAATCCATATAAAGTTCTTCATCCTCAGCAAGACTACCCAATTGTAGGCAGTTTACCTGATTAATCAAAGTGTACTTATATCGCTGATGATGGAGAACTGTAAGCTTCTTCACAGCATTTCCTCAGTCAGTTGCGTATAGATGGTATTCACATTTAGTCCTGCATGTCTAAAAGCTGGAAGAAGTTCCCCACAGCAACAGGACAAGGGATGGCACAGGTGCCCTCCAATCCAGCTGGTGAAGTCAGAACTAACTTCCTCAGTCCACACCGAGAGGATAAACTGGTCCAGGACCGGCTGGTTATCACATGGGGTTTGGAATCCATTAGTACTGAATGTTCTTCTATTCCCTCCTCCTGTCCTTCCTCCAGGCATTGCCCTCCATCTCTCTGATGGTTCATATGTGGTAGCCAGCGTGTACAGGATATGGCTTCATTTTCCTGCTGTGATCTCCTTTGTGATTTCAAAAAGGTTAATTCATTACTTGGTAGAAAATGTGAAATTCAACAAAAATATTGCCTTTCTTACTAAGCAAACTAAGCCTGGTCTAGCTGGGGATATGATGTAACAATTTTCTTGGTGGTCTGCCCTCAAACCATCAGGTTTCCATAGCCTTAACAATGTAGCCATGGACCATGGGGAGCTAGCATTGCCTCCAGGGTGATGTCACAGTTCCTGAATCCTTGCACTAGGTGGGGCCAGCCTCCTGTTGTGTAGACTCATCACTATACCAGTCCTCTGTTCCTGGTCTCTGGAGCTTCTATTCGGGAAAGTGACCCGTTATCTTCTGAGGACCAGGGTGAGAGAGGACAAGCTTGAATGCCCTTCACAATGGAGAGATGTGTGCAGACCGGACAGGCATCAGTTCCTCTATTAGTACACAGGTAGCTGCAATGTAAGTGGCTAGTGTGCAGGAACAGCCAGAGAGCTGGAGGATAAACACCTTGGCTTCCTTCTCCTGGAGGACACAGTTCTGAGTCCTCATATCCCCGCCCCCCTCCCTCAGAGACCACACCTCGGCTGCTCACAGCGATGGCTGCCCATCGACTCACCCTTCCATGCCCCCACCTGCACACTTCTGGTCCCTCTTCCTCGTGCCCTTACAGGTGATTCCTGGAATCCTCTCTCAGATAAACTGCTTGACTCCAAATCCTTGCCTTAGGCCTGCATGTGGGGAGATAAAACCCAGACAAAGAGGTAGACGTGAGCAGATGCACTCCCCTGAACAGGAGATAAGTGGGCTGAGAGGTGAAGGAAGAGGACGAGGTAAGAGAGTGGGGATGGGGAAAGTGGTCTAGGCAGGAATGCACATGCAAGGGCTCTGAGCACGCATGGCCTCATGGAGTCCCCAGGCCTGCCCAGTTCCATTTGGAAGGAGGGCACCTCAGGGTTTCCAGTGCTGGGCGGCGCTGTTGGCATTCGAGGCTCACTCTTTGCCATGGGGGCTGTCCTGTCACTGTAGAGAGGTAAGAAGTATTCCTGGCCTCTGCCCACTAGACACCAGAAAGATCCCCCAGTTGCGACAACCAGAAATGTCCCCAGACACTGTTAAATGTCCCCCAGGGGGCAATGTCGCTTCCTGTGGAACTGGGGTACAGGGCTCTGAAAAGATGAGGAGGGAGAGTTGGCCGCTGCCAGTGTCCCCCTTCCTTTGCCAGGTCCTCCTTAAGGCCGGTGACTGGCCAGGCTGCCTGTCCCTTGGCCTGCTGAGAGACAGGAGGGCTTGTTGGCTCAGTTGCTTTTCAGAGGCCTGACTGGTGGACATTCTTGCCTTTGTCCACTAGATGGACCCATTGCAATGCCGTACCCAGGAGACGAGGGGTGGCCAGAAAGGTTCCAGTTTCACCGAGATGGAGAATTTGGTATTTGAGGCATTTTCTAATTGAATTCTCCTGACCCCTTCAAGTCTTGGAACCCAAAATGTTGTATTTCTCCCAAATGCGTTTGTGGGTGCAGCTGTGTGGAGAGGCAGCCAGGGCTTGGCCGTGAGCTCCTGCAAGCTCACCCGGGGCAGATGTGAGTTCCAGCACCATCGCTTCTTCCCTGTCTGTAAAGTCGGGGTAAACAAAACGCTTATTTCACAGGGTGGCCACAAACGCTAAATGAGACACGACTAGTCAAGTGTGGAGCCCAGGCCCATCTCCCAGAGGAGCTCAAAAAATATTAGCAGCCCTTACCATTGGAGCCTCTGCCTCCTAGACCTGCCCCAATATCTACGGAGGGTGGGAGCAGAGTCGCTTTTCCTCACTGAACCTCAGTTTACTCCTCAGAAAGACAGCAGTGATGATGCCCTCTCAAGATACCCTCTAACTCCACAATCCCTCTCTCTATTGATCGTGTAGGATGAGGCAGTCCAAGTTAAACACTTTGTTCTTAGCATCTCATTTCATTTCCATAAAAGCCTTACAGGATACACGCTTTTCTTATCCTCATCTTACATAAAGGTAAACCAAGGCACAGAGGGCTCAGTGAGTGAGGAGGGATTCAAACCCGGCTGTCTAGACCCGGTGTCCACATAGCTAACCATCCCGTAACCTGCAAGGAAAAATGGTTGTTGTCATTCCTTTGCAATAGAAGGATGGCTGCTTGGTTCACAAAGGTTAAAGTTATATAGCAAGGGGAGCTCAAAGGGCTTTGACTGCATTGCAGCCTGGGAGTCAGAGCAGGAATGGAAAACAACCACGAGCTGGCATTGTGTCCGGACCCTTCTAGGGGTTCCTTGAAAGGAGCTATTTTCCTTTTATTCCTATGCAGGGGTTGGCAAACTTTTTCTGTAAAAGGCCAGAGAATAAATAGCTTAGACCCTGCAGGCCATATGGTCTCTGTCACAACTACTCAACTCTGTCATTGCAGCACAAAAGCAGTCATGGACAAAATGAAAACAAATGGGAGTGGCTGTGTACCAATAAAACTTTGTTTATTAAAGGCAGGCAGTGGCCTAGAGTTGGCCTCCTGGCCACAGTTTGCCAGTCCCTGAGCGAATGCAGCACTTTACCCCAAACTTGTACTGAAGTTTTAGTTGCGCTTCATCTGGCCAAAAGCATTGCCCACCAAACGTGGACCGTGTCCCCAGTGTGGGATTCCTACATGGCCAAAGATAAAAAGCATTTGGCTTTTATTGATAAGGTGTTTCTAAGTGGAATATGTCAGAATGGGTCAGGCTCTAATGAGTGTCTGGGAAACACAGCCTAGGCAGGCACATGGGGAATGGGCTGGCTTCTCTCCTCTGGGTCTGTCTCAGAGAGCCTGCAGGCAGTCCACACAGGGCACACGGTTTCTCTGCCCAACTCTGAAAGTAGACGACATGAAACGTGTGAACGATACTTTCTCACATCACACTACGTCAACCTGCAGAAGCTTGCACTGCATGTGCATGTGCTGGTGCACGCCCGGGAAGGCAGCAGCTGACTGGAACCCACTTTGCCCTGTGCAGAGATGGGAAGGTCTGTCTAGACTGCCTGCTTAGCTGCTTCTGGTGCCCCATGCGGTCCCTGTCTATTCACTGCTAGGGAAGAATCCTGGTTCTGTTTCTGTGACAAGTTGTACGAATTGCCCCAATCCAGCCAACTGCAGTGTTAAGACTCAGCAGTGGGTAGCCAGAGGTGGATTCTGACTTGTAATGCTACATGGGTCCTCACCAAACCTGAGAAAGTATCAACTCCTTGTAAGGAAAAAGATATCAGGGAATTATCAATATATCTCATAAACCTATACAGCTCCAGGAAGAAACACCTAGTGAATGTAGCTCTTAACCAACAATAGCACATTTATTAAACCCTATAAAACCAACGAATTCAAATTATCAGCATTAGTTTAACATGATCGATGGTGTTTTGGGTGAAACTAAATCGTCATGTTGAATAGTAGAAAGATGTCTTGGCTGCATGCTTTCCTGATGGAATGGCTTTGGTGACATCATCCTCACGTTTTCAGTAATTTTCCTGAAAATAGTGAACTCATTTTAACTATAGTTTCATTATGTTGATGGAGAAATCACTTCTAATTATGCATTACAGAACAGAATACTCCAGAAAGTAAAAAACTACCATAGAATGATAAACATTTTCTTTCATATTCTCTGTGTTGCAAGAGGCCAGTTGCAAGATGGCACATATACAGCCTGAGAAAGCTGTTGGCTCAGAAAAAGGGTAGCATCTTAGCTGCTGCCAGCCACTTGGGAATTGATAAGCCACTGTGATTCAGTTCTTGCTGCTTCCCTCTTGTTGATGCATTATAAGGCTTCTCCACATAGGTGGCTCCTGGCCAGCTTGGTGACAAAGACATAAAGACCTTTGCAGATGGGCAGCTCTGCTGTTGGGCAGCATTGTTAGCCAGTGTGTGCCATGTCTTCAGGAAAATGGAAATGGAAATTTTTGAGATTCTCATTTGAACTTGGGGATACCTAAGAGTACAAGACATTTTGTCCTATCAGTACACAGGAAGGTAGGTGGTTTTTCCATGCAACAGGTTTCTTGTTTAAGCAGTAAGTGTTTTTTCTTAGATGCCTAGGTTGCCACTTGTAAAAATTTGACTTCACATTCATAGTTCGAGGAATGTTGACTAGTCTGCATTCTGGTTTTCTACCATAGTTTCATGTCAGCTTTTTTTCCTAAAAATGATTTTATAACATCTACAGAGCCAATTGTTTACCAAAGAAACAGTTTGCTGACTTTGTTATGTGAGTGGGAAATAATATTTAATGTGTAGAAATTAGGTTATTAATTTGTCCAGGAAGTATATTCTTTTTCAAAATTCACCTATGTCTGTAATTTTTGGTTTTGTTTTTGTGCTTGTGTTCATCTTTGGGGTCATGGAAGCAAACAATTCTATGGGTAAAACCACATGGAATTATTATTTCCGTAGGTCAAACATAGAGGCAAATATATTAACATACGATTCAGTCTGATAGAATATAGTCATATCATCAGCTTTACCGATATGATGCACAGGCATTCTCATTTAAAAAAAAAAAAATCCCCAAGCCAGATTTCAAATCTAAAAACTAAATGTGAAGCTTCTTATTCAGGAAACAAAATTGCAAAGCTGGCAATGTGATGGGCCATGGGAGAGACAGAGCTGGCAGTGTGATAGATAATTAGAGGCAGCTCAGGGTCCCCGAGCCGGAGCTTATTCCCCAGTGGATGATGAACGATGCCGGGAACAACACCTTTGGTGACTCCTGTTCTTATAACCATGTTTTTGGAAGATGTAGCGGAGAAAACTTGCCAGCATGATTTGGTTCTCTCACTTTCTAGCTTTAAGTTTGAGCATCAGCTGGAGCTTTCATGGGAAGAGGTGAAGGGGACTCTGGGTCAAAATTTCCCCTGCTTTGCCATTTCCCTCAAGTGTGAACCTCTGAGCAGGTCGAGGGTCCATTATGGACGATGGCCGTACACAGAGCTGACAGCAAGGAGAAAATGACCCAGCAGGGAAAGAATTAAAAGAATGTCACCGTTGTTTGCTCTGGCTCACTTTTTTAATACACCAGTCACCTTGACATTTCTAAAGGAATTTTTCAAGAGCCTACGTTTAAAAAGTATGCAACTTGTCCAAATAAAATGTTCAGAATCACCAGGTGGGCCCCCTACATTTTGGCTGTGCTATTCCTCTCACAAAGGTGTGACTTGAATCTTGTTTAACCAAAAGGCACCTATACTTTTGCTGGTGAGAAAGTATTTTCCATTTCAGGTGACCGAGTCTGGGATACCCAGCCTTTGCCGAATGTCAACACTGTTTGGGGCTTCTGGTGGTTGCTCAGTGACCCTAGATAAGCACATTCATGCTTAGCAATTCCAAGGTTTTTACTTCCAAGCTTGGGACAATACCAATCATTAACATGTTCTGATCTCAAGAAAAGGACTTCTTCGTTTAACAAATAACATCAGATGTGAAAAGCAATGGAATCCCTCTTGGTCTTTCAGTATTGCATTTGTGTGTGTAGAGTTGGGTTTATTACACATTGGCCTGTTGCAAAATTCTATTAGACCTGTTGCAAAATTCTATTAGACCAAACTCCATAAAAATATTCAACAGTGGTAGAACACAGCAAAGATTTATACCCACAATTTCATTAATCGAGTGTGCAGGCATAATATAATTCAGACTGAGTATCCCTTATCTGAAATACTTGGGACCAGAAGTGTTTCAGATTTCACATTATGGAATATACTTACTGGTTGTGTGTTGCAAATCCCAAAATCCAAACTCCAAAATCCCAAATCCAATGAGCATTTTTTTTTAGGCATCATGTTGGCCTTCAATAGGGAGCATTTCAGAGATCAGATTTTCAGATCTTCAAATTCAACCTGTACTGAATTGAGAAATGACTCATGAGGAAGCCAACATTGAGGGAGACTTCGAAGGATAGGTTAGATTTTGACATGAATTGGACTTTGGAGTCAAACTGCATCTTCCAAATTCTGGGCTCAGATCCACAAAGACAAATCTTCAGCTCAGTTCAAGATTCTGTTATTAAAAACTGTGCGACCTTAGGGGAGGTTAGGAACCATTAGGAGCCTCAGGTCCTCTCCTACAGGGCAACAGTATGAACCAACACTGCTGAAAATCCTGTAATTTGGGACTAACACTTGGTAAGTACTTTACAGCACGTGTGATTGCATCTGCTACTGCTGTGCTATTTGCTATTGTTATCATCCTCACCACTTGTGGTAGGAGGCATTATTTGCCATAAATCTTCATCTATCCTGCATCCACACCCTTGCCAAGGTAAGGTGGGTGTGAAGTATTTTCTTGCCCCTTTACTTTGGGCTGGAGCATTCAACTTTGTTTCACCAATAGCCTGTAGAAGATGGGATTGTTTTCTGGTTTGGAGCCTTGGAATCAAGAAGCCTTGTATGTTTCCACGTTCCCTCTTATTTTTCTTCCAATGACCTGAGAAGAAGTCCTCCTGGGTCACTACTGTGCCTGCAGCTTTGGCTCAAAACAAGCACTGGTGGAGTTGAGCCCCCCTTGCCCAACCACAGACCAGCACTGAGAGCAAAACCACCTGGGCCAAGGCAGCATGGAACAGAACTACCTGGCAAAGCCCAGCCCTGATCAGTTGAACCCAGAGAACACACAGGCACATGAGCAACAGTAAATGACTGCTGGATTATGCCATTGATATGAGGATGTTTTGTTATGCAGCTAAAGCTAACTGATACATTATTCCTGATCATTTCAATACCAGAGGCTGTTGAATAAGCAAAAGTCTGATGGAGGGGCTATATAGGATGGAAACTGGAAACAGTGGGAAAACAGGGTATGGAAAACAGAACAGTGGAAACTAAGGATTAAAGAGCATGGAGATTACAGAGGTCCCTGAGGATAAAGCTAAGGAGCCCAGGCTTTACCCATTTTACAGAAGTAGCCCCTGGAGGCTTTAAGGAGGTTGAGGTGAACAAGCAGAACGTTAGGAAAGGTGATAGGACAGCGGCTCCTTCTCATGCAGGCCATGCTGGATGGGGCTGGTCACCTGGCACCACAGCTCCCTGCACCCTCCTCCCATCAGGCATTGGAGAGGCTGTCCAGTTGGTGGTCTCCCTTCCTTTCCCTGTCCAGAGTGGCCTTGATCATCTTTTCTCCCGATTTTAGCATTGATAAATACACCAGGGGGCAGTGAGGTGGCAGCCCAGACCCTCTCTCCTTCCTGACAAATCCACTATCCTAGACATTGTCTAGACCTGGGACTGTGGCTAAACAAGAGTAACAGACACTAAACCAATGATCTGCACTTTGTCCCTATATTGTCGGCAGCTCCAGCAGCCTAAGGGCTATCCTCTGAAGCAGAGTCACAGAGCCAAGTGTAGCAAGAAAAGGCTTGGTGATGCTGGGGGAAGAGGAACCGGCACAGACGAATTCAAAGAAGCCTTGGCAGCATCACAGCAGACAAACCTGTGCCCGCTGACTGCCCTACTCAGACTCTGCCTGTCTGTGGTGGCCCACTGTCCTCGGGGTGGATCAGCCTGGGAGTTTCATTAAAGTGAAGTGGACAGGGGGATTGTGGGCAGTGTTGGGACCCAGCAAAGTCCTAGGCTTAATGGATCAGAACCAAAACCCCAGCTCCACATGGGCAGCCCTCAGTTTTCATGGGCCAGCCCCTTTTGAGAAACCCAGCCAAGGAGGAGCACAGGACCAGCAACAGGGGATGCTTCTAAACCCCTATCTCACTTAATAAGCTCATCACCTTCCAAGCCACTGAAGAATGTTTATGTTCCTATAAGTTTCTGAAGCCACGTTCAAATCGTAGCTCTACCACCAATGAGCTGCATGCTGGAGGGGAAGTGACTTCACCCCAGGCCTGAGTTCCACATACCTAGACTGGGTGAGAGGGCCTCCCCACAGGCTCTCCATGAGGACGACCTGCACCCTGTGCCTTTAATGCGCTTAGAGCAGCAGGTGCCTCAGTAAACACTCACTGCCATTCTGCAATCATTATTGCATTCACTTCCTGGGGCTGCTGCAACAAAGTCCCACACCTGGGAGAGCTGAAAACAGCAGACCCTGACTGTGCCAGGGTTCTGGACACTGGAAATCTGAGATTAAGGTGTGGTCAGGGCTGGTTCCTTCCGAGGACTGTGGGGAAAAGTGTTCCACGCCTCTCTGCAACTCCAGGTGGTTTGCAGGCAACCTTTCCATTGCTGGCTTTGCAGACACATCACCCAGTCTCTGCCTTCATGTTCGCACGGCGCTCTCCCTGAGTGTGTGTCTGTGTCCCAGCCTCCCCTGTTTATAAGGACATAGTCGCATTACATGAGTACTATTACTCTAATAGGACCTCATCTTAACTAACTACATCGCAAATAGCCCATTGCCACATAAGGTAGCATTCTGAAGTACTAGGGGCTAGGACATCAACATAGGAATTTGGGGAGCACATAATTCAACCCATGACAATGATTAGCGTGTTATTATTAACAATATGTAACCACTATAGGACGAACACAAATACTGTAAAATCCTACTCATAGGTGTGCGGGGATTCAATGGCATCACTGGAAAATTGTCTGACACAAAGAAGGGGTTCCACAAATGCTGTTTTACTTCCTCACTGTCAGCCTAAATGTAGAATGTATTTGCTCATTGGCCCAACAGACATGTTTTGACTACTAATTTTATGCCAGCTTTACGTATACATGCTTATGCATTGTAGATGACATTTTGTACATGTAAACATTAGTTCTGCCTTCTAATGTTATTTTGAAATCACCTTTCCCTTGTTAAAGTGTTCTTTTTAAATTATATAAAGTAGCTGAATATTTTAAAGCCAAAATGCTACAATTTACTTGCCATGTTTTATAATTTGCTTACATTCAGATGGTGTACCATCTTGTATTCTGTTATGAAACAGCACAACCATACATCTCTAACCCTGCCACCCTACCCCTAGAACTTTATTTACTATGAAATGTCTCCTCATATTTTCATTTGCATTTATTGAGAACTGGAAGGTAGAACCTACTTCCCTGTCAATGTTGACCATCGGTATTTCCTCCCACATGTGGCTTCTGTTTCTGTCTCTGGGCAGATTTATTCTAACCTGCCCTCAACTCTGTCAGAAGATTGTTCATTCTCTAGGGCTGGTCCAAGCCTCCTGGCCTGGTGCTTACTTCGAATTCACTTAAATCCGGCATAAAGGTTTTCAGGACAGGCTGGATCAAGCTGTGCCCTTGTGTGAGCACTCTCTGGACAGAATGTCTGGTCACCTTCTGTGTAAATTCTTTCCCACGACTCACAAATAGAAATCAGGAGAGGAGGGAGGTAAGAGGTGCAAACCTCTGCAGCTGTCTGGAGAGTCAGCAAAGGGAGACAGAATCTTTAGTTACTTCACATGTGTAACAATATGCCTGGGTTTTGTTTTATTTTGTTTACATTGTTGAGTTATCAAAAGAAGTGGTGTATAAAAATGTCAAATAAGCAGATTCTCTCCCTTTCTTACTGACCACATAACACTAAGAAGCATGGCCAGACCTATGGCTCAGTGGCATCTATACGCGGCCACATATAAGAAAGCCAGGGATGGGTGGCCTCATCGTACCCCAAGCACAAGGCCTCATCCATGCAGCCCTGCTGGTTTGATAGCAGCAACATAGGCAAGCTCTCGGGATTTTTACTTGGTGGGCTTGTCTACTCTCTAGTTCACCCTCAAAGGGGGAAGTGCCCAGAAAGTCACCAGCTGAAGCAGGCATAGAAGATCTGGGCCCATTTGCTCATTTGTTCCTTGCACAGAGTTTAGGAAGATACCCGTCCTGCAGGAAATACAACCTGGTTTCTTGAATAAATGCATTGCAAAGAAGGGAGACGGGAAGATAAGGAGAAAGGGAGAAGGTCAGGGCAGTGGAGTGCGAGGCAAAGAGAAAGAAAGGGAGAAAGAGATGGGGAGGACACCTACCAGTTAAAGGAGATTGAAAACAACTCATTGCAATAGGTAATTAAGCAGCTAATTGAAAGAAACCGCTAAAAAGAGATGATGATATTTATGAGGCAATTAGAAATATAAACATGAACTGGATATTTGATGATACTGAGGAAACTGTTGCTCATTATTTTACATACAGCGATAGCATTGTGATTGTATTTTTTTCCATTTTTATTTCAGATTCAGGGAGTACATATGTAGGTTTGTTACCTGGATATATTGCGTGATGCTGAGGTTGGGGTACAAATAATCCCATTAACTGGATATTGAGCATGGTATCTAATAGTTGCTTTTTCAATTTTGACCCCCTGCATACCCCTCACCTCTAGTAGTGCCCAGTATCTATTGTTGTTTCTTTATGTCCATGAGTACTCAATGTTTAGTTTCCACTTATAAGTGAGAACTACTGGCTTTCTGTTCCTGCCTTAATTTAAATAGTTATGGGCCTCCAGCTGCATCCAAATTGCTTCAGAGGATATGATTTTGTTCTTTTTTTAATGGCTGCATGGTATTCCATTGGGTATTTGTGCCACATTTTCTTTATCCAGTCAATATGATTATATTTTTTAAGATTACTTCTTATATTTTAGTGGTACACAGCAAAACATTTACTGGATAAAATTATGTGATGGTGAGAGCATAAAGAAACCAGTTGGCTGTAAGTTTGTACTTAATTAAGCAGTGACCTAGAGTTTTCATTAGGGAACCCACTCTGTAAATGTCAAGATAAGGAGATCTTTTCTCTGAATTCAATCAGTATCTAAAGAGAAAAGTTTCTCCAAGCTTTTTATCAACAGTGGGGTGAGGAGCGGGCCACCTGCGCTGTGGGTGATGCAAAATTGATAGGGGCTGGTGTCTGCACCTCACCCTTCAGCTTCAGGATGTCATACAAACTTTATTTGGTGAAGCCCTGGGTCCCACCCTGCCTTCTGCTGTGCCTAGAGTAGCTAAGTCAGGGAGTCTCTTGTTTCCATTTCTCCCAGTAATGTGGTCTGCATGGGGAAGGCAGGCCTATGCCTGCATGGGGAAGACACGGCCTGATCGTTGATGATGCTGAGGTTTGAGGTACAAATGATTCCATCACCTGGGTACTGAGCATAGTATCCAACAGTTACTTTTTCAACCCTTGCCCTCCTGTCTCCCTCCCTGATAGTGTCATCTCTTCCTTTCCAGTACCCCTCGCCCAAGCCTTGTGGATGTGCTAATTCCTCACTCTGCTCTGGGTTGGTAATCCTTCCTGTACACAGGAAAGGAACACGTGAGAATGGCAGCTCAGTTCTAGTTAGGATGCAGGCAGCCTGCAGCACTCCCCCGAAGGCTTGGCTCAATCACACATTCTCATCTGCCCATTTGTCAACAAACAGGGACGAGCTCTGCCCACAGTGCTGGTGGATGCAGAAAACCAGGTCCCCGCTGTCCGTGAGTTTTGCCCTGGTTGGACAGTGTGAAGGTATCAAATGACTGAAGACAATTAGCATCCAACAATGAGAATAAAACTGAAAACATTGATGTGGATTACAGTCAACCCAAGCTGGTAGTCTATTTATGTAAAGTTTGGACAAAACTAACCTAGCCTGATAAAAGTTAAGTCAGAGGTTGCTGTGGTAGGGTCAAGGAAGGCGGTTAGCTGGGCACACATGTGAAGGACTTTCTGGAGCAGTGGAATGTTCTAGATTTTGATTTGAGGAAACCATTACATCTTCTGTCAAACCTCACTGAACTAGAGGAAGTGACACTTCTCTGAGAGTACTTTGTATATGATTATGATTTCTGAGATCATGTCTATGTTTTATGTATTTGAGAAACAAAACTAAATCAAAAGGGCAGGGAAAATCCTCCTGCCAATGGCGGCATGAAAAACTCACCCTGTCACATATACATGAAGTTGATGAGTGACAACAATTTGATGTCTTAACCAGGGGTTCTTGTCATGGTCTAACGATGTATTATGACAGAGGCCCCAAAACCCCCTAAAATAAGATGCAAAATGTCGTTCATATATTGAGTTTCCTAGGAATGGAAGCCACTGTTCCATCAGATTCCCAAAATTGTTCCCGACTCAGTGGACTTAGAAACCCCTCTTCTAAAACAAAACAAAACAAAACAAAACAAAAAACACACACACACACACACACACACAAAAAAGCAAATAGTCTCATGAGTTAATGCTGGAGTACGCAGGAAGCATAGAGCCCAGTGCCTCTGTCCCTGGGGAATCACATTTTTCTTGAAAGCTTCCAGAAAGTTGAGAGGCTGGCATTTGCTTCTCTTGCTCTGCCACCATCTGCAGAGTGAATGAAGAAATACGGAGGCCACTGTCTACCAGGGCTTTGAGGGTGGGGTATGTAGTAAAAGATAAGGAGGTTCCTTTAAAAAAAAAATTGAAAATGAAACTACTAATATTATGACTGCACTAATGCACATTCCCACCAGCAATATAAAAGGGTTACCCGTTTCTCCACATCCTAACCAGCAGTTATTATTTATTGTCTTTCTGATAGTGGCCATTCTAACCTGGGTGAGATGATATCTTATTTTGGTTTCAATTTACATTTTCCCTGTGATTAGTGATGTTGAGCATTTTTTCATATACCAGTTGGTCATTTGTATGTCTTCCTTTGAGAAATACCTATTCAAGTATTTTGCTCTACTTTAACTTCGGTTATTCAGGTTTTTTAATTTGTTTTGTTTTCTTTTTGCTATTGAGTTGTTTGAGTTTCTTATGTGGTTTAGATATTGTCCTCTTGTCAGATGTATAGTTTGCCAGTATTTTTTCCCATTCTGTAGGTTGTATGTTCACTCTGTTGATTGTTTCCTTTGCTGTGCAGAAGCTTTTAGGTTTGATGTGATCTCATTTGTCTATGTTTGCTTTTATTCTCTGTGTTGGTCTTCTCCCAAAACATCTTTGCTCAGATCAATGTCATAAAGCACTTCCTCTATGTTTTCTTCTAGGAATTTTATAGTTCTAGGTCTTACATTTAAATTTTTGTTTATTTGTTTGTTTTGTTTGTTTTGAGATGGAGTATTGCTCTGTCACCAGGCTGGAGTGCAGTGGCGCAATCTCGGCTCACGGCAACCTCTGCCTCCTGGGTTCAAGAGATTCTCCTGCTTCAGCTCTTGAGTAGCTGCGACTACAGACGCACACCACCACACTCAGTTGATTTTTGTATTTTTAGCAGAGATGGGGTTTCACCATGTTGGCCAGGATGGTCTTGATCTCTTGACCTCGTGATCTGCCTGCCTTGGCCTCTCAAAGTGCTGGGATTAAAGGCTTGAGCCACCACATCAGCCTACATTTAAGTTTTTAATCCATGTTGAGTTAATTTTTGTTGATTTTATATATGATGACAGATAAGAATCTAATTTCATTCTTCTACTTTGGACACCCAGTTTTACCAACACTACTTATTGAACAGACTGTCCTTTTCCCATCATGTGTTCTTGGGCATCTTTGTCTAAAATTAATTGGCTGTAAGTGTATAGATTTATTGCTGTGTTCTCTTTTGTATTCCATTAGTCCATCTGTCTGATTTTGTACCAGTACCATGCTGATTTGGTTATCATAGCTTTATAGTGTACTTTGAAGTCAGGTAGTGTGATGCCTTACAGCTTTGTTCTTTTTGCTTAAGATTGTTTTGGCTATTGGGGGGTCTTTTGTGATTTTATGTAAATTTTATAATTGTTTTTTATATTTCTGTGAAGAATGTCATTGACACTTTGATACAGATGGCATTAAATCTGTAAATATTTTTAGTAGTATAGACATTTCAACAATATTAATTCCTCCTTTACATTTATTTATGTCTTCTTAAATTTGTTTCACCAATGCTTAATAGTTTTTATTGCAGAGACATTTCACCTCTTTCATAAATTTATTCCTAGGTATTTTTGTGGCTATTGTAAATGGAATTGTTTTCTATACTTTTTCAGATAGTTTGCTATTAGCATACAGAAATGCTATTGACTTTTGTATGTTGATTTTTGGAACCTGCAACTTTACCGAATTGGTTTATCAGTTCTAACAGCTATTTAGTGAAGTGCTTAGGATTTTCTATCTATAAGCTCATGTCATCAATAAGCAGGAACAATTTAACTTTATTCCTTTTGACTTGGATACTTTCTATTTATTTGCTCTGTCTAGTACTCTCAGTACTTTGTTGAATAAAAGTGGTAAAAGTGGGCATCCTTGTCTTGTTCCTGATCTCAGAGAATCAGCTTTCAACTTTCTGCCTTCCAGAATGATGTTAGCTGTGTGTTTTTCATATATAACAAAGCCTTTATTGTGTTGAGGTACATTCCTTCTACACCTAATTTCTTTTCTTTTTTATCATGAAGGAGATGTTGATTTTTGTCAAATACTTTTGCTGCATCTATTGAAATAATAATATGGTTTTTATCCTTCATTCTGTTAATGTGATGTATTATGTTTATTGATTTGAGTATGTTGAACTATCCTTGCATTCCTAGGATGAATCCCACTTGATCCTGCTGAATGATCTTTGTGTCATACTATTGAATTTGGTTTTCTAGTATTTTGTTGAGGATTTTTACATCTATTTTCATCAGGGATATTGGCTTGTAGTTTATTTTGTTGTTGTATCCTTGTCTGTTTTTGCTATCAGGGTAATACTTGCCTTACAAAATTGGTTTGAAATAATTTCCTTTTGTTCAAGTTTTTGGCCTAGTTTTTAAAAGTTGATATTAATTCTTCTTTAAATGTTTGGTGGAATTCAGCAGTGAAGCCATCAGGTCCTGGGCTTTTCTTTGATGGAAGATGTTTTATTATCGATTCAGTCCCTTTTGTCATTATCGGTCTATTTAGTCTATTGATCTATTTTTTCATAGTTCATTCTTGGTAAGTTGTATGCATCCTGGAAAAAATCTTTTTTTACACACTTTATATATCAAACAGAATGCAGAGTGAGACATGGCATTTGTTTTACATCCCTATGCTGATGTTGAAATTTCATTGAGGTAGTTTATTTTCTATTTTCCCATCTTTCTGCTTTGCTCCTCTGGTTTCTTGATACCATCCTTTCACTCTAATGACGCTGTAGTTATTCCTTTACCAGGCTCAAAGTTTTCTCTTCTCCAGAGCATTCCTCTCATGCTGTCTCTGCTTGGGCTGCCTTTCACTTCAACCCATCCTTCTTTGTTGAAATCTCACCACCATTCAAAGCAGTGCTCATGTTCCTTGCTGACCTGCCTTGACTCCCTAGCTCTTCCTTGAGCCCCTAGCACATGTGATAAATGGTTTGCAGAAGTGGCCCCAAAACTCCTCCCAAGCATATATCCACACCTGTTTGCAATCTGACTCAATTTCCATCAAGAGATGAAGTCTATTTTATGCCTCTTAAATCAGGTTGGACAAATGCTTTGGCTAAGGAGACATTAGAAAATATGGCACAGTGAAGATTTGAAAAGTGCTTGTTCATTGGATCTTGGCCTCTTTTGTTGCTCAGGATACTTCTGCCTCCAAGAAAATGAGACTGGGTTGTCCTGCTGAAGGAAGAGAGTCACATGGCTATTGCTCAGATAACATCAAGCTAACCACCAGGCATGTGACTGTGACTATCTAAGATAACCCAGTTTCAGCTGAGCTGATACAGAGCAGAAACACTGTCCAATAACCAAGGGAACCTGACAGATAAGTAATATTTCTTACTTTAAATCTCTATATTTGAGTTGATTTCTTATCCAGCAAAAACTGCCTGACACGACACCTTCACAATGCCTTTCTATATTCCAACTTAATTGTAGCATCCTTGACCACAGAACCACTTTGACTGACATCCTCTGAAGCTCCTTCAGTACTCAGATTCTGCCTCACTCATTTAAGGAGCAGAGGACATGTTTGTTGTTGACAATCTCGTCCAAAGTTTCCACTGTGCTTCAAGGATCAGTTAGTAATTTATTTCCTTTAGAGGCTGGCTTAGGTCCCCAGGCACCAGCTAAAAACAAACCTGCTACATCAAATCTTCTTGAAAAAAAAGCCAACAGATCATAAGCTTTGAAATCAACTGTAGGATCTATGGAGGAGCATTTTGCTAGGGCTTCAAAGACCATAGGCATTAATATAATCTCACCCTTCAGACCCAGATCCTCTCTCTGATTTCTCCTTCAGTTCCTGCAGAGAATTTGAGGTCAAAGGGAATGGAAGAGTCTGCTAGTTCAAATGAATTGAGGTGGGGATGATTAAAAATTGAATCTCAGCTGACAAAATTGATAAGTAAAGTTTCTCTGAAAATATTATTTTCATAGTTAAAAGGAATTTGCATAAATGACTTTCTATCATTTAAAAATGTTTCCACAAAAATGTACATAAGAGTTTCACCTCAATGTTGAAAATGAGACAGTTGGAGTACATGATGAGTAAGAGCTTATAAATATATAATCCTACATAGAATTCTGACATCATGAGATGCTGTCCACCTGTCCCTAACAAAAGCCATAGATTCCTAGAGGGTCGTATAAAGTAAAAGGTTATTTTGAACATTCTAAATTAGTTTCTGGGAAAGGAGGGCAAGATTTCTCTCTTGTGCCCTTTGGGTCCCTACAATCTATTTATTAAGACAAATGCTAGCCACTGTGATGAAGTTTATTTCTCACTCATGTAAAGTCCAAAATGAGCCATCAAGATAGGTGACAGAGGGTGGGGTTGGGTACAGAAAGTACACTCCACACAGTGGCTTAGTCATCTTCAGCATGCAAATTCTATGGCCACACTGAGAGTCAATCCAATCAACAGAGGAAGATATAAAAGGTGATGCCTCAGAAAGTTTTATGCAGTGGGCCTAGAAAGTAGTGTACATCCCTGTGCCCATATTTAATTGGTGGATCAGTCACATGATCACATCTAACTGCAAGGGAGGCTAAAAATGTGGTCAGCCTCCCACAGATTGTCACCAATAAATGATTTCCCCCATAATAAGAGCATTACATGGATCATGTCACATCCAGACTTGGGGATTCAGTGACATCCAGCTAATACAGAGTTTTGGTAGGAGGTGTGATTGCATGCCAAAGTTATTTCCCATGTAAAACCAATAAACAAATTCATTCAAAAACACTAGTTTATGATATATTATACTCCTGGGACAATGCTAAGAGCTACAAGTCATAAAAGAAAAATACACCATAATGTCTCCCTATTGGGAGCTTATAGTTAAACTGAACACATTTGACATATTCACTGAGAGATTTGTAAATAATGCAGCATCAATTTCTAAGTATGTTTGCCTGTCATAGATAAGTGCATATTTATACATTTTTCTAACATATTTTTCCAGAACATAAGACAGTACACAGAATTTAGAGATAGAACAGATCCTGCTATTGTTTGAACGTCCCCTCCAAAACTCACATTGAAATTTAATTGCCATTGTGACAATATTAAGAAGTGAAACCTTTAAAAGGTGATTAATACTGTTATTATGGGAGTGTGTTAGTTATTGTGGGAGTGGGCTCCTGATAAGAGGATGCATTTGGCCCCCATTTTCCCTCTCTGTCTTGCACACTTCCTTGCTACGCACAGGCTTCTGCAATGGCATGACCCTGACCAGATGCTGATGCCACGCTCTTGTACTTTCCAGCCTCCAGAACCATGAGCCAAATGAACTCCTGTTTTTCGTAAGTTACTCAGTCTGTGGTATTCTCTTATAGTAGCAGCAAATAGATGAAGAAGTAACCCGAGAAGTGGGGTTTTTGCTATAACAAATACCTGAAAATATGGAAGCATCTTTGAAACTGAGTAATGGACAGAGGCTGAAAATACCTGTGAAAAGTATGGACAGATTTTGAAGTAGTTGGTTAGAAAAAGCCTAGATTACTGTGAATAACATGTTAAGGGAAATTCTTTTTTTTTTATTTATTTTTTGTTTTTTTTGAGACCGAGTCTGGCTCTTTCCCCCAAGCTGGAGTGCAATGGCACGATCTCAGCTTACTGCAAGTTCCGCCTCCTGGGTTCACACCGTTCTCCTGCCTCAGCCTCCTGAGTAGCTGCGACTATAGGCGCCCGCCACCACGCCCAGCTAATTTTTTGTATTTTTAGTAGACATGGGGTTTCACTGTGTTAGCCAGGAAGATCTTGGTCTCCTGACCTCATGATCCACCCACCTCGGCCTCCCAAAGTGCTGGGATTACAGGCAGGAGCCACCCCGCCCAGCCATGTTAAGGGCAATTCTAATGAAGGCTCAGAAGAAAAGGATAGCTGTAGGGGAAATCTGGAACTTCTTCGAGATTACTTACGTGTTTGTGACCAAAACATCAGTCACAATATGGAAGGTAAAGGCCATTCTGATGAGGACTGAGATGGAACTGAGGAACAAAGTATCGGAAACTGAACTAAAAGAAAGTCCTTGTAGCAAAGTAGCAAAAGCCGTGGCTGAATTGTATACTGGCCCAAGGGTTTTGTGGAATGCAAAACTTTAGAGTACTACTAAACTAGGATATCTGGCAAAAAAAAAAAAAAAAAATCTAAGAAGTAAAGCATTCAAGCAGCTGTGTGGCTACTTTTAACTGTATATGGTAAGAGGCAAGTGAAGAAAACTTATTTAAAGACAGAATTTATAATTAAAAGGTAAGTAAAATGGGAAATATAGAAAATTTTCAGCCATGTAAATAGTGTAAAGGTGTCTTCGGGTGAACAAACCGAGGGTGTGGTGAAGTGATTGTTTGCTAAAGAGATTATCATGGATAGAACAGAGGCACGTGCTGTTCATCAAGACAATGGAAGAAAGACCCCAGAGGCATTTCAGCCGTCTTTGAGGCTGCGCCTCCCATCACAGGCCCAGAGCTCTAGACAGGCAGAGTGGTTTCAGGAGATGAACCTGGGGCACCTTTGTGGGGCTCACTGCCCATGGTCACCTGGAGACTCTGCTCCTCACATTCCAGCACAGCACTCCTTGACATCTCAAGCCATGGTTCAAGTGGGCCCAGGTGTGACTCGACTAGATGCTCCAAAAGATATAAGTAGCTAACTCTGTCAGTGTCCATGTGGTGGTAATTCCACAGGCTCATAGAATGCAGGAGCTTTGGAACCGCAAGCTCCTCCACCTACATTTTAAAGAATGCCATGGGCTGCTCGGGGACCCAGGCGGAGACCTGCTGCAGGGGCAGAGCCGTCCACTAGGGTAATGTCAAGTGGAGTTATGGAAGTGGGACTACCAGAAAAACCCCAGAAGCGTAGGGCCACCAGCATGCAACTCTAGCCTAGAAAAGCGGCAGGCATGAGATTCCAACCCAGCAAAGCCAGAGAGGTCAGGCTGCCTAAGGTCTTGGGGACCCAACCCTCACCCCAGTGTACCCAGAATGTAGGACAGGAATCATAGGAGATTATTCTGCAACTTTAACACTTAAAGTTGTTTTTGCCATTGGGTTTTAAATTTACTTGAGACCAGTTGCTCCTTTCTTCTTGCCATTTCTCCCTTTTGAAATGAGAACATTTAACCTATGCCTGTCCCATTACTGTATTTTAGAAGCAGATAATTTGTTTCAATTTTACAGGCTCACAGCTGGAAAGTTGCCCAAAGATTAATCATGCCCTGAGCCTTACACATTGCTGATGTGGATGAGGCTTTGGAGTTTGGACTTTTGAGTCAATGCCAGAACACTTAGGACTTTAGGGGCTATTGGGATGAAATGAACGTATTTTGTATGTAAGAAAGCCATAAGTTTTTTTTTTTTTTTTTGTGGAGGGGGGGACCAGGGATGGAATACTATGGCTGAATGTTCAAAACTCATGTCGAAACTTAATTGCCATTGCAATGGTATTAAAAACAGGGATGCTTAAGAGGTAATTACCTCACGAGCGTTCTGCCTTCATTAACAAATTATTGCCATTATCTTGGGGGAGTAGGTTAGTTGTTGTGAGAGTGGGCTCCTGCTAAAAGGATAAGTTCCACCGAGCATGGCGTCTCATGCCTGTGATCCCAGCACTTTGGGAGGTAGAGGCAGGAGGATCGCTCAAGGCCAGGAGTTGGAGGCTGCAGTGACTTGTGATGGTGCCACTGCACTCTAGACTGGGCAACAGAGTGAGACCTCATCTTAAAAAAATTTAATTTGACTCACATTTTTTCTGTTTATCATGTGTTCTCAATTGCCATGTGAAGCCTTCCACCATGGGATGACCCTCACCAGATGCCAGCACTATGCTCTTGGACTTCCTGGTCTCCAGAACTATGAACCAAATAAACTTCCAGTTTTTATAAATTACCCAGTCTGTGATATTCCATTAGCACAGCAGAAAACAAACTGAGAAAGATGCTTAGATGCTAATTTATACCACAAGGTAACCTGCAAATAGGTGTGTAAAAATGAAAATAATAGCATGAGCTACAGTCATTAGAAAAGTGCATGGAGAAAACATGACAAGCTGGGCTTCAAGGAATGGATAATTTGTGGGTATTTTGGAGCAGAAACCAGTTGTCAGGGAAGTAAGGATATGTTGTGTGTTAGCCTGGCAGAACAAAGATTTCTTCTGAGACTCTTAAAAAAACGTGTAATTCAAGTTTGATAAGCCTGCCGTGCGCAGCACTGAGTTAGGTATCAGGAGCCAGCAGCAGGCAAACCCGACCTGGGTCTCCTCTCGTGGACTACACACAAATACTCAGTGCAGGAAGACACTGACTTTGCCTGGGGTCAGACAGTGGGGAGACTTTCCTGAAGATGTGACATACATGTAACCTGCAGGCTACACAGGTGTCCCTGAGGAAATCAGGTTCATTTCATTCTCGGATAATAGGGAGCTATAGCAGGTTATTGAGAATCAAAATGGCACAATGTAGAAGAGTTTTCATTTTGTTTTTAAGAAGTGTATCCAGTGAAGGGGAGAAAAGGCAAAGGCAGGAATCTTCAAATGTATCTTAAATTGCTCACTAAGGAAATTAGGGAAGGCAACTTGAACGTTAAGAGAACCAGTCACTGTTTTAATGCAGTCAAAAAAGCCCTTTAGACACCCCCATTCCCTCCCACAAAATGTGCTTCTTCTTGAAGAGACTCAGAGTTCAGAGTTCAGCCAAACTCCCTGAAAAGTCAGTGGAAGTCCTTTTTTTCTGGAAGGAGTAGGTCCCAGGTGTGACGCTCTAAAAAGTCTCCAGCCAGGTCTGGCTTTGAAATCGGGCAGCTGAGAGGAAATCTGCATCTCCATGGCACACGGAGCAGCATGGAACCTGGACACTTCCTGAGGGGCTGAATACACATCCCCGGCCCGGTGTCTCTCCCTTCAGAAGGACTGTTTGCCCACCTGAGCCCAGCCAGGCCACCCATTCCCCACTGCTTCACAGGAGGAACTGAGGACAGGTGCACTCAAAGTGAAGCCAGGAAGCTCCTTGCAGTCCCTCCAGGGGGCTTTGCATCACAAGGGGGACATTATTTCCTTGACTAGGAAGGCTGTGTTTGTCTGAGACCCCAGGGAGCTGATGAGGTGATACTCTGGGGACCTCAGTGCCTCTTGGCTGTGCTGCAGGGTTGCCTGAGGATGGCCAAAGCTCAGCAAGGCAACACTAAGGGACCCGGCCTGGCCACAGGGGAATAAAGCTGCTGTCAGTAGGAAATTTGCTGTTGTATCGTGCTGATTCCTCATAAAAGGTACAAATTAGAGTTCTGCTCCCAACACCAAAGTCAGAGGCAGTTCATATGCTAGGAGCTGTTGCCCTAGGAAATCATGTCTTTCTTTTCCAAGGAGATGGACATGCTGCCTGTTGGAGTGCAACAGGAATGCAGCAGCTTGGGGTGTCCTGGTGTTGGGAATAGGTCCTTTGCACACGGCTCTGTTCCTCCCTAATCAGAGGTTATGGGGAGGGAGGATTTGCCTGTTTTGAAATCGATCTAGAAATTGTCAAGAATTGAGAGAAGAAACTAGAGAAAGGACACTTGCCCAGATGACTTAAAACAAGACAAGATCACAAACACCACAGGCAGGCTGCACTTTACGCACTGAGATAGGAAAGTGACAGAAACCGGACACAACGTGAGGGTGTTACCAACAGTAAACATGGGAGTTTCACAGGGAGTACAACTTAATGGTGAAGGGAGGAGGCAGGTGGCAGCTGCAGGCTTGCTCTGGGTGGGCAGCCACCCACTGGAGCTGAGGGGATAGCACTCTCCTGGCCCCACTCCTGTATTAACTGGTCTAAGAAGCCTGTACTTCTGAGCCATGCTCTGTGGAGATCACAGTCCTGGGAGCTGCCATGTGCAAGCTGACCTCGGCTCTCACTTTAAAGCAAAAATAAGCCAGGCACAAAAGGACAACTGTCACATCTTGTCACGTATACGTGGGAGCTAAAAAATTTAAAGGCGTGGAAGTCCAGAGTGGAAAAACAGATAACAGACTGGGAAGGGCAAGTGCGGGGAAGGAGGGGATGCAGAGGAGAGAGATAAAGGGTATGAACATACAGGAAGATAGGAGGAAGACACTCAATGTCTGATACCAAAGTAGGATGACTGCACTTAAAAATACACTGTGGCCAGGCACGGTGGCTCACACCTGTAATCCCAACACTTTGGGAGGCCAAGGCAGGCAGATCATTTGAGATCAGGATTTCAAGACCAACCTGACCAACATGGTGAAACCTCATCTCTACTAAAAGTACAAAAAAATTAGCCGGGCATGGTGGCTCATGCCTGTAGTCCCAGCTACTCAGTAGACTAGGCAGGAGAATTGCTTGAACCCAGGAGGCAGAGATTGCAGTGAGCGGAGATTGCGTCATTGCACTCCAGCCTGGGAGCCAAAGATACTCTGTTTCAAAAAAATAAATAGGCCGGGTGCGGTGGCTCAAGCCTGTAATCCCAGCACTTTGGGAGGCCGAGACGGGCGGATCACAAGGTCACAAGATCAAGACCATCCTGGCTAACACGGTGAAACCCCGTCTCTACTAAAAAACACAAAAAACTAGCCGGGCGTGGTGGCGGGCGCCTGTAGTCCCAGCTACTCGGGAGGCTGAGGCAGGAGAATGGTGTGAGCCTGGGAGGCGGAGCTTGCAGTGAGCTGAGATCCAGCCACTGCACTCCAGCCTGGGCGACAGAGCAAGACTCTGTCTCAAAAATAAATAAATAAATAAATAAATAAATATATATATACACACACACACACACACACACACACACACATACACACACACACACCCTAAATACCCTGACTTGATCACTATGCATTACATACCTTGTAAAAAAAATTCTCATGTACTGCATAAATTTACACAAAAAGAATATAAACAAAACAAGAAAAATAAATAAATAAAATGAGCTCTACATTCCAGATGTGCAACATCTGTATCATAACATGTTCTTCTCAGGCGGCATCTCAAACACCTGCACTTCTAAAAAGCAAGGCCAACATTGATTTTGCTTTCCATACTGGCTGATACATACCAGTACCCCAATAACCATTTTCTAATCAAATAAATTAATATGATTTTTTTTTTACCACAATAATAAGAGCAAGTAAAATATTAGCAAATTCTCAGAAACTTTTTGTCAGTTGGTTCTAGCTTCTGGGGCTTTGGTCTCTCATTTGAGTCCTAGGCAGTCATGGTGCCCTTCTTAGAGATTCTCTAATGGGCCAAAAAGGTTGGCTCTTAGTTAAGACTAGTTGTCAGGACCAGGTGTGTAGCATGTGTCGTATCTATAGCAGGCACTCAGGAAGCACCCATTGGTTGATACTAGTATTTGGCCTTCTCTTAGAGTCTGGGCATTGCCAGTTATTTCAGCAGGAATTGCTCCCATTAAATGCTGCGTCCCAGTCTCTGAATGCTGTGGCTGAAGAGTTATAGTTTTGCCAGGCCTGGTGACTGTCAGCAAAAGAGATCCAAAAGTGTATTTCTGTCTAGCTTTAATAACTCTCTGGCTTCAAGAATTTCCATTCAGGTCAGGCGCGGTAGCTCACGCCTGTAATCCCAGCACTTTGGGAAACTGAGGCAGGTGGATCATTTGAGGTCAAGAGTTCGAGACCAGCCAGGCTGACATAGCGAAAACCCATCTCTACTGAAAATACAAAAATTAGCCAGGCATGGTGGCGGGTGCCTGTAATCCTAGCTACTTGGGAGATTTAGGCAGGAGACTCTCTTGAACCCAGGAGGCAGAGGTTACAGTGAGCTGAGATCGTGCCACTCTATTACAGCCTAGGTGACAAGAGCAAATCTCCATCTCAAAAAAAAAAAAAAAAAAAAGAAAAGAAAAGAAAAGAAAAGAAAAAAAACTTTAAAAACTATAGAGAGTTTTTACCACATGTCATATGTCTTTCTGGCAAGTTTTTTTATCAGATAAAATTATCCTTCTGGCAAGTTTTAGGAAAATCTGGTGTCACCAAATGCCTCTTGACATCTGGTGAGCCTTATTTCTCAAACTCTTGCCCTGCGGTGATCCACCCACCTTGGGTTCCCGAAGTTCTGGGATTATAGGCATGAGCCACCGTGCCTGGCCACCGAGTCTTTTTATTTATTTCTTTTCTTTTTTTTGAGACAGAGTCTCACTCTGTCACCCAGGCTAGAGTACACTGGTGTGATCTCTGCTCACTGCAACCTCCGCCTCCTGGGTTCAAGCAATTCTCTGCCTCACCCTCCTGAGTAGCTGGTACTACAGGCGTGCACCACCACGCCCTGCTAATTTTTGTATTTTTAGTAGAGACGGGGTTTCACCAAGTTGGCCAGGCTGCTCTCAAACTCCTGACCTCAAGTGATCCGCCTGCCTCGGCCTCCCTAAGTGCTGGGATTACAGGCATGAGCCACCATGCCTGGCTGCGAGTCTCATTTCTAATGATTCTGGGGTGTTAGGATGGAATAGGGTGCATTGTCTCTATCAAGTCCATTAAATCCTCCAGAGAAAGTAAAATGAAAACAGATGGTTAGGCCTGAAAAGAAAGCAGAGAGAGAATCATCAGCTCCTCTTGCTTTCGGCAACTACCTTTCAGATGAAGTCCAGAGACCTGTACAAACAGATTCAATTAATTGTCAGTGGAAGGACAGGACTAGCAGCCACTTATCCAGATGACTTGATTTTTGTCCTTTTGGTCCAGAGCAGACACTGGGGGTGAATCTGGTAACATGAACCACAGAGTTAGTTTTGTGGGTTCTGAAACCTCAATATTGTGGGGAAAGTCAGGTAGATTTTCTGAAAGTGCAGATGCCATTGCCTTCTGGATTCACACCTGTGGATGCCGTCTGCCTGTGAAAGAAGGGGTGCTTCTGCGTGGCAGTGGCCTAAACACAGAGATGAGGTAGGACAATGCACTGTCGGGCATTTTATTTAAGGAACCAGAAAGTAAACTCATGGGCCATCATCTAAAACATCACTAAATCCGTGATACCAACACTTCTATAAAATCCCATCAAGTTATCTGACATTGATCTTTCTAAATATTTGTTACTGCTGTGTTCCTTTGAACGCACTAAACACTTAGACTTTTCATTGTTTACTGGAAATTTCAATATTTGAGACACAGTCATCTGGTCCTTAAAAACCAAGTTGTGAAAATCTAAGTCACGGTTGTTAAGAATTTGGAATGTTTTTGGAAAGGCTGCCATTGATTCCAGTGACCTCTTGGTGGCCTTTACTTCCATGCTCTTTGCAATGCATTTTCTGAATGTCCGTCCCACATGTGAATAGTCACAGAGGTCTCCCATGAATTTTCTGGTCAGACTTGTGAGATTAAAATATGATAATGGATCTGAGAATGTACTTTTAAAAAACCTGATAGAGCTAAGTGCTTAGGGAAAGGTTTAATTTTTGACAACTTAAGTCCTGTGTTGTTTACTTCCCCAAGTGTAACATTTCTTAGGATATTTTGTTGCATTCTGGGATTTTTCTGGAAATTATATTCACTTAGGAGCGTAACAAGCTAAGTGCTGACATAGCACGCTTCCTAATAGACCCAATCGTTTGTTGATTGTTTCCAATTAGCAGCTCCTCTGGGACCCTCTTTAGAATTTGATTTGCTCCCTGGAGAGTCAATGATTTTTCACAAGAACCCCCAGAGAGAAGGCAGAGAGAAAGAAATCCTCACTAATGGTTTCAAAATTATTGAGCATCAAGGCTCCTTTTAAGGTCAAAACACTTAATAGTTGTATTTTTAGCAATCATTGAAGAAAGGGACAATGCTATTATGAATTCTGTAACATTTTCAAATACATCTGAATTTTACAAATTTCCTTTAACAGAATGCCTACTCTCACTTCAAAAATAGTGCACAACCTATTTGACGAATTTTACCACATTTTCTCATTTTACAAAACTTTAACATTGGTAGTGTTGGCGTGTTGTTGAGAATTGATGATATCTTAGTCATTGTGCCAACGGTATAATGTCAGTGTTTATTTTCTAGTAGTACACAAATAACCATGGGCTTTACAATCAATGGTATCCTAAATTTGATGAAATACACCTTGGGCAGAAAGTGTAGTGTTTACTCAGCCCACAGGCCATACCTGGTAGTCTGATTTCCAGGCTCCCCAGAATCATTCTACTTTGTCCCAGGGATCTTCTCTGCCCCCTAGACTGGGAAATTGCTTTGATGTATCCTGTCGTTTATATTCACCTAGTTGTTCCTGGGTATAAAATGTAACAAAGTAAATAGTCCTGCTCTCAGTGGGGATGTGTGCATCTGGTGGATTTCTCACCCATTATTGCTTGGGAGACTTTGCAATTTCAGGTTTGGTTTTGTAAACACCAAGCATGGTGCCCAAGTCCCAAGAAACACCTCCAGAGTTTCTCCCAATTCCAGCAAAGACAGAGCTAGTGTTTAGACGGATCAATGGCCAGAATGTCCTTACGGAACTCACTGTGAATCCAGCACAACATTCCAAAAATTATTAAACCAGGTAATAAACTGAATTCAAGAATTTACCATTTATTGAAGCATTTGGAGAAGAGAAGAATACACTGTGAGATCCCACTTTGAGGGTTCGAAAAATTTCAGAGGAGGCAGTGGAAGATCATTTAAACTGAGATAAGCATAAGAGAGTTTGAGCCAGAGGCTGAAGGATGGAGTTCAACTCCACCTGAAAAAAATTCTGCCTGCATCCCATTAATTAGATGTGACCCACAATTTTAAAAACACTGATTTATTGAACATCCTCCATCTTCTGGGTCCTTTTTGTTTACGATCTCACATTTATGATCTTATTGTCCCGTTTTACAGTGGTTACATCCCTCTCCCAGTTTGCAGGGCTGATAAATTACCCAGCATCTGGTCCAACGCAGAGTCTGTGATTGTCACCACCCGAGACAGCCCCCGAGGAGGACAGGTAAGTAAACAGTAAGTAAACAAGAAGGGAGGCATTTCCGGAGGGAGAAAGAAAAGCAAAGTCTCATGTGCATCTTCTCAGGTCGGTTTCTAATGTGTTGCCTTGGGCAAGTGAGTTAGCCCTTCTGAGCCTCAGTTTCCTCACTGGTAAAACAGAGACACAATTGTTTGTCTTGCTTTATTCATCCACACAGTAAACCTGATAATGGAAATAAAGCACAGTATAAGGCAATGGTAGGCATTAACCAAATATAATCATCTATTACTGTCATTGTATACTTGCTGTGGTTAGTCCTTGAGTGGTTTTAAAGAAAGCAAGCTGGAAATTCTGGAAGATGTCACCCAACTCCCCCTTCCAATACACCCTCTTATCTCCACGCATCCCTTCTCGTCTCTGCAACCATTTCCAGATACAGTTCTAAGCCAATGAGTCCTGAGAAAACTCAACCAAGAAAGACTGTAAGTGCCCCTCAGGTGGTCTTTTCTTGTTGAAATTGGTTTCCATTTGTTTTCTAATTGTCGTTTCGCTGCCAGGATCCAGATAGGAAAAGTAACGCTTCAGATAGAGGTGAGAAAAAAAGTTGTAGTTAGAGCTCCAAGCCCTCATTTCTCATCCCAGTGGATGGTTATAAACTCCAGAACTGGCCCCCACACTTGTGGGCCATCCATACTACTCCTGTGGGGAGGACAAAAAGGGAAGCATCAACCAAGGGAATAGAGCACTCCAGGCCTGAACTTGTGTGCTTGGAGTTGTGACATCACCACACACTCTGCTGATCACCCATGACGCTGGTGCTTAAAAAAGGCCCTGGAACAACTAAGGAGGAACTGATGTGCTTGCCCCTGGGAATTGGGGCTAATGCATTTAGGCCAAATGAGGTTTTATGATCTAGCTGTTGTCTATTTATTTTTAAAAATCACAAATGCACTATTCACAATAGCTAAGATATGGAATCAACCTAAATATTAAATATCTATCCACAGATGAATGGATAAAGAAAACATGGTATATATACACAGTGGAATACTATTTAGCCATACAAAGAATGAAATCCTGTCTTTTGCAGCAACGTGAAGGATCCTGGAGAACATTAGGCTAAGCGAAATAAGCAAGGCATAGACAGACACATCCTGCATGTTCTCACTTAAATGTGGAAACTGAAAATTGAGCTCATAGATGTAAGGAGAAAACCAGACTTATGAAGTTTGGCAAGGACCCTTCCCCACCCCACTTCACAGGTGTAGGGGACATTGTTCCTGAAAGAGATCTGGGTTTCCTGTCACCTAGTGGATGACAATATTGGCTGCCCATTAGAATCATGGGGAGGGGAGAGCTTCTGGAAAACCCACGTGTCAGCTCCAACTCTCATCAGTCTCTAAAGAAAATAATAATTTTTTTAAAAAACAAATCTACAGTGTCAGGTCTTTAAAAAAACAGCAACAACAGTCTGTCAACACCCATGTTCACAGAAGGATTACTCACAATACCCAAAAGATGAAAGCAACTCAAGTGTTCATCAATCAATGGATGAATGGATGTACAAAATGTGGTTATCTCCACACAATAGAATATTATACAGCCTCAAAAAGGAGGGAAGTTCTCACATGTTAAAATATGGATGAGCCTTGAGAACATTAGGCTAAGTGATATAAGTCAGTCACAAAAGAACAAATACTATACGATCCCACTTACTTGAGGTACCTAGAGTAGTCAAATTCATAGAGACAGAGAGTAGAAGGGTGGGTGCTAGACATAGCAGGAGGGGAAATGAGGAATTATTGTCTAATGGTTACAGAGTTTTGATTTTGCAAGATGAGAAAGTTCTAGAAATGAATGGTGGTGCTGGTTGCCTAACAATGTGAATGCACTTTATGTCACTGAACTGTACATTTAAAACGGTTAAGATAATAAATTGTATTATGTATTTTAACACACAACAAAAAAGATGATGATCCTTGTGCAGGCCTGTCCCTTTCCGTTTTTCTGTTTTACCAGCTGCTCCAACAACATCAACATTTACATGGAAGGATATCTGATCATTCCAAAGAATAAGGATTAGAACCCAGGGATTCAGATAAGAATTTTAATACAAATTATAAAACTCCATTTAGCTTACTTATGGTTATATGTATAAGAAACTGAAAGGAATTATGACAATATCAAAACGATTTAATGGGTTTAAAGAGAAATTTACTCCTTTTTGTGTTAATAAAATTATAATTTAAATGCTTACATAATTTAAACGTGTAAAAATACACAATTATTTGGATAATACAGGGAAAGTGCCCTGACTCGCCATCTGTATCCAAAACAATATCGAAACACAGCTGAGCCACAGCCTCCTGCAGTCAAACTGGCATTTACTAGAGTTGTGTTTTTCAAGACAACTCGAGGTAGAAGAAGAGCCGAGGACCCACTCAAAAAATTCTTTCGTCTACATCATTGTAGGTAGCACATGAAAACACCGTGGAAGAATGGAAGGGTGCAGAGAGGTGTCCTGTTTGCATAAAATAAACTTCAGCTGACAAAATACAGGTAATCAAACAGGAAAATGCAAATTGCTCATTAACTTCTCAGAGTCAGTGAACCTGGCCCTGAAGATTCAACCGACCAAGGAGAATCTATCTGCAGCTCCCCGGGTGGCCTCAAAACCACCATAGTAATCACCGTCTTCCTCATGGAGGACACAGGAGGGAGAAAGTGGCAGAAACCTTTTGACCTAAGCTCCTTCGCGCGTGGGTGGGCACACTGGGGCAGATGGGCCCACGCGGGCCTCCAAGGGGAGGGTGTTCCCAGAGCTGGGGACAACACTTTCTAAAAATGTTCAGAAGAACCAGAGACATGGCATTCGTGTGTTTGAGTGCAAATTGTGTGTGTATGAGTGTGTAAGGGAGTGTGTGAATGCATAGGTGAGAACGTGTGTGAGGGCCTACATGTAAAGAAATGTGCTTACAAATGTCTATGTGGGTGTGGGGGTGTGTATGAGGCAGTGTGAGACTGTATGTGCATGTGTGGGAGTGTGTGTCAGTCTCTGAGGTGAGCATGCATGTGCAGTGCTGATGAGTGTGTGTGCATGTGAGTGTGCAGGAGTGAGAGCATGTATATGCTTGAGCATCTCCGTGTATCGAACACATGTTTATACTTGTCTGTTTTTAGATTTGTATGCAAGTGTGTGTGAATGTATGTCTATGAATGTGTGTGAATTTGTGTGTATATCTATGTGAGTGCACATGTTGTATACATATGTGTGTGTGTGCATGTCGGTGTGCATCTATGTGCATGTGTGTGCATGTATGAATGTATATATATCTGTTTGAAAATGTATGTATGTGTAAATTTGTGTGTATATCTATCTGTGTGTGAATGTGAACGTGTGTGAATTTGTGTGTGTGTGTGTCTATATGTGTGAATGTGTATGCGTATCTCCATGTGTCTGTATGTGTGCACGTGTGCATGTGCAACTGTGTATATCTCTGTGCTTGCACATGTATGTACATTTACATGAACTTGTGTGTATGTCTGTATGTGAGCATGTGCACGTGTGCAGATGTGTATATATCTGTGGTGTATATGAGTGTGTGCCTGTGTGCATTTGTGTGCATGTGTGTATATCTGTGTGTGAGCCTGGGCGTGTGGGTGGATTTGTGTATCTATGTGTGTATGGGTGTGTGTGGATGTGTGTCTGTGTGCATGTGTGTATATCTGTGTGTGAGCCTGGGTGTGTGTGGATTTGGTATGTGTGGATGTGTGGCTGTGTGTATATCTGTGTGTGAGCATGTGCTTGTGTGTGGATTTGTAGCCGTGCGTGTATGGGTGTGTGTGGATGTGTATCTGTGTGCATGTGTGTGTATCTGTGTGTGAGCATGTGCGTGTGTGTAGGTTTGTATACATCTGCGCGTGTACAGGTGTGTGTGGCTATGTGTGTCATGTCCATGTGTGTGCATGTGTGCATATCTGTGTGTGAGGCTGATCTGTACGACGATGTGCACATGCGTATCCACACCAGGCTGTCTCTCAGGCTCCCCAGCAGCGAGGACAATGTGAGTCTGCCGCTGCTTCTGAGACTGTGTGTCTCATTCATCATAGACGCATGTAAGACCCTTTTGTCCCCCTTTCTTTCCAATTTGAAAGCGACTCTTGAAGTGTAACGGGGTTTGTTTAAAGACTGTCCCTCTCCTTAGGTGAGCCCTGTTTGTCCATGTGAACAGCAGGCCGTGGACAAGATGTACAGCCCTCGGCTTTAAAATAGCTGTGCACATTTTCCTCCGCCCGCGAGACACAATTCCAGCCCTGTGGCCTCTCAGATTCATTCTCAGGTAAACACCCTGTGACAGGCCGCAAGCTTGAGACCAACCGGCATGGTCACAGCTGTGCCACATCACGGTGCACCCCGACACCAGGCCTGCACAAGAATGTTTGCCATCACCCCAGGCTGTAGGCAGCAAATATTTTCCATAGCTCACCAAAGAGAAAGGTTTCATAGAGAGTTTCTCCTAGATCAGTTATGCTGGAGTCTGCAGGAACCTTGTTCCAGAATTTATGAGCCACGTGTATGAATTCTCTTGAAAACATTAAATGGAATTCTTAGTGCTAGAACTTACTTTATCTGACACTATAAACTTCTTAAAGCTTGTGAAACTCCTACAATCCTAAAAAAGTAGCAGTTTGTTGCAGGGAAAGATGAGGCTTTCGGGCTGGCAAACAAAGTTTGAGGGGTATTCAGGCCCCAGCAGCTGTTTATAGACCAGTGACTCATATGCGGCAGAGGGGTGGCCTTTTCCCCGCGTCTCTTGGGCAGTAAAATCTTTGCAGCCAGGCTGTTTCCATGAGGGGTGGAGATCAGGCTGCAGGCTCAGGCTGCCCTGGTGGAGGTTAGGCTCAGGACTGCGGAGGCCCCTGCTCCACCCCTGCACGGTGAGTCATTTGGGTCCCTCTTCGCATGTGGGGTTCGGGGTGGGACTCACCAGAAAACCTCAATGGGAGAAACAAAACACCCTCCTGGACTTCCAGTTCCTGGTTCCAACCCAACTTGTGAAAGAATCTGGGAAGGTAAATGGCAGGAGAAGGGACCTACCCTTCATCCTTGAACTTGGCACAGCCAGAGCCTCGGTACTGGCACCAGCCAGTTCAGCTCTTGGCAGGGGGAGCAGCTTCAGCTCCAGGGAAATGAATTTTCTGTCAGAGCAAAACATATTAAAATGAAGTGAAGTTCCTGAATGTTGAACTGAGCGGTGAAGACTCCAATATACGGCGGCATTTAGAGAATGGGGAGGAGTCGGTCTCACAGAGCAGGAGGTGTAAACCCAGCTTGGGAGCGGAGGGAGCCGACACAGCCCCTCCCCAGCCCGGTGCCATCCATCTGGAGGAGATCAGAGGGAAGGACTTTGAAATAGAGTTCCTGGGGGTCTAGTTCCTCCTTCTAAAGGAATATGGGCTCCAGGAAGAAAGCCTGGACTCTTCTATCAGGCAGACTTGGGTTCCCTTCCTCCTTGTGCCTGTATGCTTTGGGAATCGCAGTCAGAATCTCTGCATATGAGTCCCCTCCACATACAAGAGGAGGGGGAGGGTTTGAGCGCTTGTTCCATGGATGTCACGAGGAGCAGAGCAAGGGAGGCCTTGGAGCCCCAGCACTGCAACAGGCACCGAGAGAAAGTCGATGGCATCGGCTCTCCCACTGAATTCCACAAAGCTGGGCATTTGTGCTGTTTCCTCTGCCCTTTTCTCCTGACAAGATATGCTAAAATAAAGCAGGAGGCAACGCACTCATTCACTCAAACATGATCTTTCACTCCTACTGTGTGCAGCATGATGCCAAGTGCCGAAAATGAAACAAAAAAGAAGGCATTTCCAAGACCCCGTGGATAAAAAGAAGAGGACAGTCGTTCTTTCTGTGTTGCAGAGTCCAACATGGCTTGGGGACAGGGAAGTGGGAGCAGTTTCCCCAAACTCTAGAGAGGTGCACCTCACTTGTCTCCTGTTGAGATTCCTAGGCAGGGTTGGGGGCTGCATTTTTCAGAGACAGCTACATTCTTACCTCTCTTGTTCCACACACTGCCCTTTCAATGCAAGGCCACTTCTTCATGAGAGGTGGGGCCTGTATTTCCTCCCTGTACACCTGGGCACACCTGTGTAACTATCCTGATGGATAGAACGTGCAAAAGCGATGATGCATGGCTCCTGACATTAGATCATAAAAGGTGATGTTTCCACCTGGCCGGCTCTCCCTTGAGACCCCCACCTTGGGAGCCCAGAGCCTTCAGCGAAGAAGCCTCCCTACCTTAAGGCTGCCATGCTGAGAGGCCACCTGGAGACAGACACGCCTGGGGAGCCCCCAGTGTTCCAGCTCCTCTCTGTGTGAATCTCCCCAGTGCTGGTCCTAGCCATGTGAGGGAGGAACAGATGATTCCAGACCAGCCTTGCATCTTCCATGTGAGGCCGCAACATTGCAGAGCGGAGACCAGCCAACTCCATCGTGCTCCGTCTAAGCCAACTTACAGGCTCTGTAAGTCTAATAGATGTCATGTTTTAAGCCATCAATTTTGGATGTAGGTGATTGCATGACCAGAGTAAGTGGAGCAGGCAGTGGCATAAGACATTCTCCAAGGGATATATTTGCATGTGGGGCTTAGCAGTGGAGATGGCAAACAGAGGTAGAGTTGGTTCTTTTGAATTGTTAAAATGGCAATACTGCCCAAAGCATTGTACAGACTCAATGCTATTTCTATCAAACTACCAGTGACGCTCTTCACAGAATTAGAAAAAGCTATATCCTAAAGTCCATATGGAGTCAAAAAACCTGAATAGCTAAAACAATCCTAAGCAAAAAGAACAAAGCTAGAGGCATCACATTATCTGACTTCAAACTATACTACAAGACCATAATAACCAAAAGAGCATGACTCTAGTACAAAAATAGACACATCAACCAATGGAACAGAATAGAGAGACCAGAAATAAAGCCACACACCTACAACTATCTGATCTTTGACAAAGCTAACAAAAACAAGCAATGGTGAAGGGATTTCTTATTTAACAGATGATGGTGGGATAACTGGCTAGCTATATGCAGAAGATTGAAACAGGACCCCTTCCTTACACCATATACAAAAATCAACTCAAGATAGATTAAAGACTTAAATGTAAAACCTAAAACTAAAAAGAAACCCTTGAAGAAAAACAAGGAAATGCCATTCTAGACATAGACCCTAGCGAAGATTTTATGATAAAGATTTTATGATAAAGATGCCAAAAGCAGTTGCAACAAAAACAAAAAATTAACAAATGCGAACTAATTAAACTAAAGAGTTTCTGCACAGCAAAATAAACTATTAATGACGTAAGTAGACAACACACAGAATGGGAGAAAACATTTGCAAACTATGCATCTGACAAAGGTCTAATATCCAGCATCTGTAAAGAACAAATTAACAAGCAAAAAAAAACAAACAACACCATTAAAAAGTGGGCAAAGGACGTGAACAGACAGATTTCTTCTTTTTAAAAGAAGACATACATACAGCCAAAAAGCCTATGAAAAAATGCTCAACACCACTAATCATTAGAGAAATGCAAGTCAAAACCACAATGAGATAGCATCTCACACCAGTTAGAACGGCTATTGTTAAAAATTTTTTATCAAGCCTGTAATCCCAGCACTTTGGGAAGCCGAGACGGGCGGATCACGAGGTCAGGAGATCAAGACCATCCTGGCTAACACGGTGAAACCCCGTCTCTACTAAAAATACAAAAAACTAGCCGGGCGAGGTGGCGGGCGCCTGTAGTCCCAGCTACTCGGGAGGCTGAGGCAGGAGAATGGCGTAAACCCGGGAGGCGGAGCTTGCAGTGAGCTGAGATCCGGCCACTGCAGTCCAGCCCGGGATACAGAGCAAGACTCCGTCTCAAAAAAAAAAAAATTTTTTTAAATAAAAGATGCTGGTGAGGTTGTGGAGAAAAGGGAATGCTTATACACTATTGGTGGGAATGAAAATTAGTTCAGCCACTGTGGGAAGCAGTTTGTTGACTTCTCAAAGAACATGAAACCGAACTATCACTCTACCTAGCCATCTCATTACTGGGTATCCACTCAAAGGAACATAAATCGTTCTACCATAAAGACATATGCATGTATATGTTCATCACAGCACTATTCCCAATAGAAAAGACATGGAATCAACCTAGAGTCCCATCAGTGGTAGCCTGGTTTTAAAAAAAAATGTGGCACATATACACCATGGAATAGTATGCAGCCATAAAAAAAGAAGGAGATAGCATCCTTTGCAGCAACATGGATGGAGCTAGAGGCCATTATCCTAAATGAACTAATGCAGGAACAGAAAACCAAACACCACATGTACTCTCTTGTAAGTGGGAACTAAACATTGAATAGACATGGACTCAAAGAAGGGAACAATAGACACTGGGGCCTACTTAGGAGTGGGAGAGAAGGGTGAGGATCTAAAAACCATGTATCCAGCACTGTGCTTATTACCTGAGTAACAAAAGGATATGTACAGCAAACCCCCACAACATACAATTTATATAACAAACCTGCATCTGTACCTCTAAAACTCAAATAAAAGTTAAAAAGAAAAAAGATGTTTCTACTTTTGAGTTAGACATTGTTTTACAAAAGCAAATTTTATGGACCTCTCATTTCCTGGTTATGATGTTGATCTGGGGACGAAAAAGCATAACCTAACGCTATAGTGATCCCAAAGACATGGAACAAAACACTGGGTCCATGGAATGTTGATAGCTCTTATCAAAAGGTAGGGGAATATCCACAGGGGAGAGACAGGAAAAGGACATTGTGTGGTCAAACTTGAGAAATACTGAATGTAGCAGAGTTGAGAGTGCACACCCACATCCCCAAAGCACCTATCTGTCCACTACATGCTGGCTGCCTCCCATTGCAGAGCCCAAAAACTCACTGCCTGAGGGCTTTGTCTCAGTGTGCTCAAGTCAGGCTGGCGCAGCCTGGGGTGAATGCTGCGGGAACCTCCCTCAGTGGATGATGGATTGAAGGGTAGGTTACCACTCTGCCTTTCTCACCACTGTGATGTCTCCACCATCTCTCAGAAGTCCCTGGCCGGACTAAGTTCCTCAGCAGTAACCTGCTTAACCATATGTGTTCTACTGGCTGCTGGGCCCTGTGTCTCACTTCCCTACTCCCTAGCAGTGCTTCCCAGCATCACCTCCCAAATAACTACTTACAAGTACAACCTTATTTCTGGGTCTGCACTGGGGGAACCCAGACTCAGATACTATGTTGTTAGTTTTTCTGCGCAATTCTTCAGAGATAAATAAACTAAAGCTCAATGAGGCTCTCTGAGGTGGATGCTGAGAACACAATGTTTCAGAAACATATCTGACTGTATCGTTAGTCCACTTTTTGTTGGGATTGTTTGTTTTTTTGTTGCTGTTGTTACTCATATGTTTGAGTTCCTTGTAGATTCTGGATGTCACTCTTCTGTCAGATGTATAATGTGAAGATTTTCTCCGACTCTGTGGGTTGTCTGTTTACTTTGCTGACTGTTCCTTTTGCTGTGCAAAAGCTCTTTAGTTTAATTAAGTCCCAACTATTTATCTTTGTTTTTGTTGCATTTGCTTTTGGGTCCTTGGTCATGAAATCCTAAGCCAATGTCTAGGAGGGTTTTTCCAAAGTCATCTTCTAAAATTTTTATAGTTTCCCGTCTTAGATTTAAGTCCTTAATTCATCTTGAGTTGATTTTTGCATAAGGTGAGAGATGAAGATCCAGTTTCATTCTCTTACATGTGGCTAGCCAATTATCCCAGCACCATTTTTTGAAAAGGGTGCCCTTTCCTCACTTTATGTTTTTGTTTGCTTTGTTGAAGATCAGTCTATTTGCAAAATTGCAGAATCATGGAACCAACCCAAATGCCCATCAATCAATGAGTGAATAAAGAAACTGTGGTATATGTATATACGATGGGATACTTCTCAGCCATAAAGAGGAATGAATTAATGACATTTGAAGTGATCTGGGTAAGATTGGAGACTATTATTCTAAGTTAAGTAACTCAGGAATGGAAAATCAAACATCACATGTTCTCACTGATATGTGGGAGCTAAGCTATGAGGACACAAAGGCATAAGAATGATACAATGGACTTCGGGGACTTGGGGAAAAGGATGGGAAGTGGGCAAGGGATAAAAGGCTACAAATAAGGTGCAGTGTATACTCCTTGGGTGATGGGTGCACCAAAATCTCACAAATCACCGCTAAAGAACTGTCTCATGTGATCAAACACCACCTGTTCCCTAACAACTTATAGAAAAAAAAAAAAAGATTGAGTTAAAAAAAAAAGATACATATCTGACTGTGAAATGATTATTTTGCTGTGTGTGTTTGTGTGTGTGTGTGTGTTTCACTGAAACATCTCAGTGTTCTTGCTTCTTAATACCAGCTTGGAGAAATGTTGCCTTAAAAAGTATTTGTAAATGGAATTTTATGGACCAAATATTCCATGCAAAATAAATGATTTGTTAAGTAGCAATGTCCCAACTGTTTTGTGATCTTTGAAACAGGTGACATTTTCAAATCAGACTTGAAATTATGTCTGGCCACCCACACATCAGGAGATGAGATTGGGATTATAAATATGTGATCTGAGCACCCCGAACCAACTTAAATGTCCTAGCCTGTGCTAAGAGTAAGCCTCATGTAAAAGAATGACAGCATTGTCTCTGAAAAGGGGAGATAGTTGGTCTCTGGAACACCCAAATGGTCTGGACTAAAACTAAAGAATTTTGACCCAGTAATATTATCCTCGTCCTCAATTCTCAAATTTGAGTATGCACTGCCCTCCAGGCCCACACAGTTTGTAAGTGGTAGATCAAGCCAAGGGCCCGTACTCATAACCACCTCAGTAATGAAACTCTCTAATGAAACTTCAAAGACCACTGGAACCCGTGAGGAGCTGCTTTGATTGTCTCTGTCTTCCACACATTCTCCTTTGCGAAAAGGAAAGTTTTAAAGTGTTTGGAGGTCAGGCTTGGTGATTCACTCCTGTAATCTCAGCATTTTGGGAGCCCAAGGCTGGACGATTGCTTGAGCCCAGGAGTTCAAGACCAGCCTGGGAAACATTGGAAGACTGTATATTTTAGAAAAAAAAGAAAAGTTTGGCAACATTGATCTAAATCTTTAGCAGCAAAAGAAAGGGGAAAATCTGAGAAACAGTATAAGTTTCATAATTTAACCAGGCTCATTGTTAGGTAGATCATATCTTTTTAATATAGCTATATCTAAGATGTAATTTTTCCGTTGCCTGTACTCCAGGGAAAGAGGGTTTGTGTGCGGGGGAAGGGTGGGGAGTGGTGACTTTCCCTGAATTGTGACCTTTATCTCCTGGTTCTTCACCTGAAACATTTCTTCCCCTTCCTGCTTGCCACAATCTAGTAAAGACACATAGGATGACTATGTGAGGGAAAATGCTGAGGAGGTGGAAGTTTTTAAAAATACAGTCTAAGAAAATGAGCAAAGCCAAAAGTTGGTTCTTTAGTAGATTAATAAAACTGATAAATTCCTAGGAATAGTGACCAAAAGTAAAGAAGAGAATAAACAAATTCAATGTCAAAACAATAAAGAAAGATGTGACTAGAGACATTTAAAAGACAATCAGCTATTGTAAACAACTTTTACCCATATGTTTGACAATTTAGATGAAATGGGCAGATTTATTGAGAAATGTTAACTTTTAAAAGCTGATACAAGAAGAAATTAACAAATTGAGGAGTGCTTTATCTTTAAAAAAAATTGTATTCATTTTTAGAAACACATCTATAAAAAAAACTCCAGATCCACACTGTTTCGCAAGTGAATTCTTCCACATTTTAAAGAAGAAATAATACGATCCTATGGAAAACTTTTCAGAGAAAAGTATACTTAATGTTACTTAGTTTCAAACTAATGTAAATTTCTAAACTCTTGCTGCTATCTTCCTTCTATACCTCCATGGAATCAGAAGTCATTTTGCCATGGCCACACAGCTTGATGTTCTTCCGTTATCCCTCTTTGACCTCCCTCCGCAGCCCTGAGTGGATGCACTGTCTTTTGCTTATTGATTCTGCCCCCTTCCTCAATTTCACGAATCCATCCCTGTTTCAGTCTTTGTCACACCCTTGTTTCAGCTCCTGGTTGAAACTGGGTTAAGTTTATGACCACTTCACTAATAAGGGCAATGAAAATAAAAAGAAAGGAAAAAAAATACCATCCTGATTTATCCTTCCTAATTAACCAAATTTCAAAAACAAAAAATTTTTCCCATAATGACTCAAAGATATGCATAATTTTAAGTGGTTGCTAACATAGTGTAGATACGATTTTATAAAATGCTATTTCATTTAACAAAGGCTGTACATGTTCTTCTCTGTTGCTTAGTAATTGTCATAATTATTTTATCTGTGAGAATAAAATTCCAGTTTTTGCCTTTCAGGTAGAGTATCTCAAAAGCTCTCACTGTTTCCTGAGCACTGTTTCCTATTTTGTTATGTTTTGGGTAAGAGTCTTCTTCATTCTCCAGCCTTATTTTTTTCTTTCTTAAAATTATTCACAATATAAATTTACAAAACGTATTAACATACATGATTTGGCTTGGCTGTGCCCCCACCCAAATCTCATCTTGAATTCCCACTTGTTGTGGGAGGGACCCAGTGGGAGGTAATTGAATCATGGGGGCAGGTCTTTCCTGTGTTGTTCTTGTGATAGTGAGTAAGTCTCACAAGATCTAATGGTTATTATAAAGAGGAATTTTCCTGCACAAGCTCTCTTCTCTTGTCTGCTGCCATGTGAGACGTGCCTTTTTCACCTTCCACCATGATTGTGAAACTTTCCTAGCCACATGGAACTGTGATTTCTCCATTAAACTTCTTTCTTTGTAAATTGCCCAGTCTCAAGTGTGTCTTCATCAGTAGCATGAAAACAGACTAATACAGTACACAAAAGTGTACTTTTCTGATTTTTTCCTACAGAAAAATACACAAATATAGAAGTATATTTATTGCACCTTTTTACAGTTACCCCAAAATCCACTGGCAACAAGAGGAATGCCCACTGATATGAAATTGTTTAAATGAATTTAAATAACACAAACGTCCTCAATTTTGTATGATAGTCTAGCAGCGGTTCACAATGTAGACTCACTACAGATGGCTAAATATATAGTATATTCCACACAGTACAATGTTCTTAAAAAGAATAAAGTCTATCACAAAATGTCAAAATGAAAAGAGTTCCATTGCTTATTTTAAGTTTGAAGAAAACAAGGTACAATTAGTTTATCAAAAGAGTCTCATTTTAATCTGGGAGAGTTGCCAATAAGCAGTTCTTTGTTTTACACATTACAAATGTCCGCAGCTTTGTTTTTACAAGTAGAATATGTAATATCTACCATCAGGAAATACATACAGAAAAGGGTACTTAAAATGTACAGGTAGAATTATAATAGAGACACCACAATTCCACCATATTCTAGGTATAAATGTCAAAATTAATAGTCATTTCCAAGAAGCAAAGTCATTTGTAGTCCTGAGTCATAACCAGGAATCATTTCTGAAAGTCTGGATGCATTCAATGATTCAATAAATATTTATTGAGCTAATGCTGTGGGCCAGGCACTGAAACAAGATCTCTTATCTCATGAGGTGACATTCTACTCTGTGAAAACAGACAATAAACATGGAAACCAATAAGTAAGTAAAGTGATTGCAAACCATATATTAGAGATGAATGCTCAGAGTGAAATACACATGGTGATAAGATACTGAAAAAGGGAGGAATGCGTTGGACAGATGGAGAAGTCTGCAAGGGCAGCCAGTGAGCCGACACCTGGAGGATGGGGAATGAGCCAAGTGAAGACCCAGTCAGGGGCATTCTAGGCAGTAGGCATCAAAGGTGAAAGCCTTCCTGAGGGGTATGGTGCTTCTAGCATTTATGCAACACCAAGAAGGCAGTATTACAAGATAAATATATACTTTGTGATTTCTAGGACATAGCAACTTCCCAAACCAATGTTTCTGGGAAAGACAAAAGAGTCATCAAAAGCCATGAGAGCAGGAAGGTTGGAGTATGGGCTCAAGACCTACACATAACACAAATGTCCTAGGTTTTGTTTTCTAATCTAGCAGCAGTCACAATTTAACTTCACCACAGATGGTCTTTTCTATTGATCAAAATACCACTGAACTAATATTCATCTTTCTAGAGTAATTTATAGGTACACTTCCTCATCATATTCCAACCTCTGGGATTTAAATATGAAAACTTGAGACTGCCGTTCACTCATTTGTTAAGTATTTACTATACATCTATTGTGTAGCAGACACTGTTCAGGCTGCTACTGACACAGAAAAGAACTAAAATGATCCAGCAGCTGTAAGGACAGGCACTCTTGTTGGAGAAGCTGATAAGAGAGTAAACTGCATAGTGTACCAAATGGCAGTAAATGCTTCCATGAAAAGAAGAGTAGGGAAAGGAGACAGGGAAACTCAAAGCAGGAGTACTTAATAACAAAAGGAATGAGCAGGGGAAGCTTCAATGATCAGTGGCATTTGAGTAAAGACCCGAAAAAGAATAGAAAAGGTGCCATATGAATATATAGGGCAAGACTGTCTCAGTCAGAGGGAATAGCAAGTGCACATACCTTAAGGCAGGAACATGCCTGGTATGTGTAGGAACAGTGAAGAGTCCACCATGTCTAAAGATGGGTGAACTAGGGGTCACAGTGGGTGAGGCAAGATGAGGTGGACATACAGATCTTGTAAGGCCTTGTAAGCTTTTTAAAGGCACCGGTTTATAGTCTAAGGTTGGAAGACACCAGAGGGCTTTGAGGAGAATGCTAATGTATGATTACATTCTTACTTACATATAATGAATGTATATACATTCATACACATATATTCCTTTGTTTTTCAATGAGTGCAGTATGTCAGTAAAAGGTAGTGTTTGTGGTGTGTGTGTGTGTGTAAAACAAACTGTTTAATACATTGGTTAAAAAGAAAAATGCCCGAAAGGCTATGAAACCAGGATTCCTCTGAAGACTAAGATAGTAAAGGTCTGGGGGGAAACAGAGTTTACTCTTTATAAACACATTTTATGTCATCTGAAAGATACTCTTAGAATCTACTATTTTGTGGTTTATTAAAAGGTGTTTAAAGAGCCAACGGAAAGCAAGTTAGTCATCATAAATATTCCCCCAAATGGTCTCTGAAAGGTAATTAGAATAGGAGTGTTCTTGTTTGCATTTTAATTATGTAAGCAAACAATTTTTCATTTAGATAAATCACCATGCCTCCATCTTAAGTGCTAAAGTAACAGACACTTATCCATGGTTACTCAGAATGAAATGTAGGAATAAGAAATATATCAACCAAGTCCTTTTTTTCTTTAAATGCATAAAAAGCAACAAGATTAGAGCATTTTGGGGCAAAAGAACGTCAACAACACCTCTAATTTCACCAAATTGATAAAATTGGTTCAGGTTGTTAATTATATTTTTTAAAATCCTTGATATAATTTAGAAGATTTGAGCAATTGAATATCAAATAATCAGCACAGACCACGTGGCAGAACCAGTACTGTCAGCTTGATCCACTCTAAAAGCTCAGCTTCCCATTGCACCAAGATGGCAGTCAACACCCATCCTCCCACTCTCTGAATGTTTCTTCCCTGCTAATGGTGCATTGCCTCTCACTTCATCCTCCTCACTCACCAGAAACTTCCAATATATTCTTTTTCCCACCACTCGTACTCCTACTAGCCACAAAAAGATGTTCACTCTGATTTGTCTACTGGCAGCACATTGGCAGGTTTTAATGTTTATGCAAAGAACTCTGCAAGCCCAGCGCTACCAGAGTCTCATGCTGGGTGGAATAACTTATTCAGAACACTGACTGTCAACTCATCTCAAGAGGCAATAGGCTCCACAATATTAGGTGACTTTCTTCCCAGAGCCTAAAGTATCCATTTATAGTTGTTATATAACCACAAATACCAGAAAATGTTTTGTTGTCATTTCTTTCTATTGACTTGCTTATTTATTCTTTCCATTTATAAGATAAATACTAGCACTTACAGACAATTTATGGCTCAAAGTGCTATCCATATTTCGTAGTATTCCTATAAATTGCCAGTCATTCATATGATGGGCATTATTATTATCCACTTTCCTTTGAAGATGAGAAACTTCCAATTACTTAAAAAAATTTCACATATTTCTTTTCCCGAATGATTTGGGGTTTCTGCGTGGTGAGTGTGCACACTAACTATATGCTTTCTTCTCCCCTAAGCTTCATTGATCCTGAGTGACCTCCACTGTTTGGCTCTGCTTCAACCATCGCTACAATTAGCCTCCCCACTAATGAAAAATCTTTGGATAAAAGATAATTGTCTGGCAACATACTTCTTAAAAAATATGTTATAGAGTGATATCAGCAGGAATGGCAAATTAAGAAGCATAGAAAATTATTTCCTCAAAGTAAGAAGAACACTGGCAAAAATGGTCAGAATCAACATTTTCAGGACTGTGAAAATTAACTAAATGCTTGCATCAATTTGAGGAAAATGTATTCAAGAAAAGTAGCTGAATCTTAATAAAAATAATAAGTTATAAGGCATTTTACCTTGTCTTATTCCCATCCCCTTCTTTACAACTCTGCAGTAGCCTTGAAAATCAATAATTCCACACTCATAGCGAAAACCAGCAACCTACCAGGCACTGGAGGAAGTGGAATGGGTGAAAGCCTGCTGTAACACTTCATTCACAGAAAATTGTCTTTATTTGATCTGTCTGGCAGCTTCCTGGTAAAGCATAATCACAGATTTATCATTGTTCTACCTTTCCCATAGATCCACCAGTGCAAAAACCTTTTCCTTGGGGGCATTTGTCAAAAACAATCAGTGGCAAGTGTTGAAAATACTGCAACTGTATGAGGGAATGAGAAGAGAAGAGCTGGGGCAAACAACAAGGTAACAAAAAAGCCAAGTCATGAGTTGTTTCTAGGGGACTTTGAAAAGCTTACATATACCTGTGAATCTAGATGGCCATGTACAGCTTAGGGCTGAACACCCACACTGGGAAAACCTGAAAAGGCCCTGAGACATTATGTTCGGATTACCTTGAGGCTCTGCACAACCAGGAAATGAAGGCTAAGGCACCAGCATATACCAATACACACATAGAATTCTTCACCAAGGGCTGGGAAACTTCCTGATTCCAGGTGTTTAATACTGGACTCATTACACAAACACTTAAAGTCAGATGTTTGAAAGATGTTCAAAGAACTAAAGAAAACGTTGTGTAATGAACTAAACAAAAGTATAACAATGATGTCTCATGAAAAAGAAAATATTAATAAAGAGATGGAAATATTTTTAAGTGTCAAATAAAAACTCTGGAGTAAAAAAATAGCTAAAATTAAAAAATTTACTAGAGGGACTCAACAGCAATTTTAAACTGGCAGAAGAAAAAAAAATCAACAAATTTGAAGATAGGTCAGTTGAGATTAGCCGGTAAGAGGAACAGAAGAAAAAAGTATAAAGAAAAATGAACAGAGCCTCAAAAATCTGTGGGACACTATGAGGCATACCAAATACTCATAATGAAAGTCCCAGAAGATGAAGAAGGAAAGAAAGGTTTTTAAAGAGATGTTTTTAAAAAATGACCAAAATTTTTCAAAATTTAATGAAAAATATTAATCTACATTACCAAGAAACTCAATGAACACCAAATATAATAATCTCAGAGAGATCCATACCTAGACACATCGTAATCAAACTCTCAAAATCCAAAGACAGAGAGACTTTTGGAAGCACAACAAGAGAAGCTACTCATCATACACAAGGGATTTTCATGAGATTATGCACAGATTTCCTCTCCTAAACTATGGAGGCTGGAAGAGAATGTAATGACACATTCGAGGTCCTGAAAGAAGGCCAGGCACAGTGGCTCATATTTGTAATCCCAGCACTTTGGGAGGCTGAGGTGGGTGGATCAGTTGAGGTCAGGCATTCGAGACCAGCCCGGCCAACATGGTGAAACCTTGTCTCTAGTGAAAATACAAAAATTAGCCGGGCATGGTGGCACACACCAGTAATCCTAGCTACTCAGGAGGCCGAGTGGGAGAATTGCTTGAACCTGGGAGGCAGAGGTTGCTGTGAGCCAAGATTGTGCCACTGCATTCCAGCCTGGGCGACAAAGTTAGACTGTCAAAAAAAAAAAAAAAAAAAAAAAAAAAGACAAAAAAAAAAAAAGTGCTGAAAGAAAGAAATTGTCAACCAAGAATTCTATTTCTAGGAAAACTATGTTTACAAAAGTTAAGGTTAAGACATTTTTAGATAAACAATTTGCTTCTAGTCCTACAAGAAATACTAAAGAGAATTCTTACAGCTATAATAAAAAGACATTAGGCAGTAACTCAAATCTACATGAATAAACGAAATACAAAATAACTACATAGGCAAATATAAAAAGTAGTTGAGGTGTATGTCTTTTCTGTAACACCTTCAATTCCTATCTTATTTAAAAGGCAACTACATGAAACAATAATTTTAAATCTATGTTGAGGGATATGTACAATGTATAAAGATGTAATTTGTATGACAGTGACAGCATAAAGGAGAGGGAATGCGCTATATAAGAGCAAAATGTTTGTGTACTATTGAAGTTAAATTGATATTAATTTGGACAAGATTGTTATAAATTAAGATATTAATTGCAATCCCCAGGGAAACCACTAAGAAAATAACTCAAAATAATATAGTAAAAGAAATAAAAATGGTACCCCGAAAATATTTATTTAACACACACACACAAATATTTATTTAAAAAACAGAAAAACAAAAAAGACATGAGACATATAGAAAACAAAAAGTAAAATGGCAGGCATAAACCCAACTATAGCAATTATAGCATTAAATGTGACTGAATTAACAACCAATCAAAAGCCAGAGGTTGAAAAAATGAATTAGGAAATGATCCAGCAAAATGCTGTCTAACTGAAACTGTAGATTGAAACTGTAGGTTGAAAGACACACAAGCTGAAAGTAAAAGAATGGAAAGAGATATAACCATAAGAGAGTAAGAATGTCAATACTAATATCAAGTGAAATAGACCTTTAGACAAAAATTGTTAGTAAAAATACATAAACAGATTTTATAATCATAAAGGCTCATTCAAGAGGATCTGTCAATTATAAACATAGATCCACCTAACAATAAAACCCCAAACTGGAAGAATTGAAGAAAAATGGATAACTCAAAAATAAAAGCTTAAGACTTCAATATCCCATTTCAATATTGATATAACAACTAGGCAAAAGATTCATAGAGAAATAGAAAATTTGAACATTATAAACCATATAGGTTTAATAGATGTACCTATATATATAGAACACTCTACTCAACAACAACAGAATACACTACAAAAATATTATGAGCTAATAAATGAGTCAACAAGGTTGCAAGATACAAAATTAACATAGAAAAATAAATTATATTTCCATTCATTGCAATAAACAATATGAAAATGAAAATTTTTAAAAATTTTATTTATAATAGCATCAAAATAAATACATGGATATAAATTTAACAAAGAAGCACAAGAATTGTACACGAAACATTACAAAACAGCAAGAACTATAGCACAAAAAAAGCTGCTGTGATATACGATGCTGTTTTCTTCATTTGCCTTTTTTGTCATCTATTGGTTTATTAAACAGAGGTGATACAACTAATTTTGAGTTTAGAGTTTGTTCCAACTCAATGGCTTAGAGTATCACTTTGATAAAAATCAGCATCAAAAGCATTCCTAGTTTTCAAATACTAGGTATGGCCTTTTCCATTGAAAAATGCTGAATTTTGTTTGTTTTGTAAACCACACTAGATAATGCAGTGCTCTTTGAATACTGTTTCTTAATGACTCATTTTAGCCCCTGTTTTCAGGGGTAGTGAGATAATGTGGTTTCGCCAATTTTTTTTCTATTATTTGCTGTCAGATTACAGAGCATTATAATATTCTACTGTTGTCATATGTGCAGGTTTATGTCCCACATAAGGAGACTTAGGGGGAGAGTAACAGAATGCCTGAAGCACCTAATTCTGAGCTTTTGAGGTAGTCAACCAGTTTGTAATAGAATGATAATGGAATTTTCCTCAACTGTTATCAACTGTCATGACGTACTATCCCTTCCTCCTTTACTTAATTAAAATTGTAGACTGACTTCTTTTTACCTACCATCTTCTTAATAATTTTTGATGATAATGACTCCTCATTTCTCTTTGCCCAAAGACCTCATTCTTTAAACAAAACTTGTGATTTTGCCATTTTTCTAATAGGGACCAATATACTTGTGTATCAGCCCAGTTTTTGTTTTACATTGACTTTATAAATCCCATTGACTTGGGTTATAATATTATAGTTTTATGGTTTTTACTACTTAAGTAGGTCATTTGATTATCATCTGTGACAGAATAATGTGAAGTTCAGTAATTATTGAACTCTGAATTGAAAAGGCTTTCAAGGAACTCATGCATTTAACTTAAAGATAGGAGTACTGTTGCTTTCATCCAGTGTATTTGTTTATGAAAAGCAAAACGTAAAGGCAGGCTGAGAAAGAAGAAATATTTAAATATTGTTAAATGCTCTACATTGCTGTAATTTTAGAATTTACCCATTTACAGGCTCCAAAAATAAATTTTTAAATAAAATATATTAGTTGACATAAATAAAAAATTGTGCTGTGACAAGTAGATAGTCACATGCAAAAGAATGAAGTTGGATTCTTACCTCACACCACGTATAAAAATTAACTAAAATTGAATAAAATGCCTAATTAGAAGAGTTAAATGTATAAAATTGTTAGAAGAATACATAAGTGTCAATCTTCATGACCTTGGATTGGGTAATAATTTCTTAAACGCAACACCTAAAGCAGAAGCAACAAAATAAAACAAAATAAATAAATAGATGGATCTCATCAAAGTTAAAAACTTCTGTGCTGCAAAGGACACTATCAAGAAACTGAAAAGATAACCACAGATGGGAGAAAATATTTGCAAAGTATATATTTGATAAAGGACTCGCATCTACAGAACACTTACAAATCAATAATTTTAAAATGCAATTTAAAAATTGAAAAGATATTTGAAATTTTTTTCAAAGATATACCAACGTCCTGTAAGCACATGGAAACATTGAAAACTATGTCCACACAAATGCCTGTACGTGAATGTCTATAGCAACATTATCCATAACACAGAAACACAGGAAAAAAAACCAAATTCTATCATCTGAGAAATAGGTAAACAAAATGTGGTTAATCCATACAATAAAATTACTAGTCAGCAGTAAAAATGGAATCAAGTACTGACACATGTTAATAGATGAATATACCTTTTAAAAGTTATACTAAGCAACTAAGAAGCTAGACACAAAAGCCATAGGTTTTTTGATTCCATTTATATGAAATGTTCAGAATAGGCAATGCGGATTACTGGTTTCTGGGCCCTAGCAGGGCAGCAGAATAAGGAACGATTGCTAATGGGTAAGGGGTTTCTTTTGGTGATGATGACAATGTTTCAGAATTAGATCATTGTGACGGTCCCACAATTTGTGAATATACTAAAAACCACTGAATTTTACATTTTAAAAGGGTAAACTTTATGGTGTGTGAACTACATCTCAACAAAGAACATCCTGAATGTTCTTGATATATCTGCCTTTTCATATCATTCTGCTGCCATATCATCTTAAAATCAAACAATTTGGTGTGAACCTCCATTTATGTCACCACTCAAAGCTCAAATTCAAAGGCAGGAAGAAAACCATGCCCATGATTTGCCTTGCACCATTAGGATAGTTTCTGGGACACTGAGCTCCTCAGCTTGCTTCCTAAATGGCTTTTAAAAAACAATTCCCCCTTCTACAACACTGTCATGGGCTCTTGTTCTGGGAAAGTTCACAGTGTCTATTAATTGTCTTGAGGCTTAAGAGCAACCCATCCTCATCTGACAGGTGAGGAAGTAAGTCTTATTCATTTTAGAATCATAGAACTTTAGGGCTAGTGTGATTTGGGAGAACATACAGCTGTTTGTCTTATTTTATAGATGACGAGATGGGCATTTGGAGAAGTTGAAGGCCACACGAGAAATTGTGTGCCCCTCAATGAATCAGGGTAGAATCCTCCTTTCTGCCGCAACTTACCAGGTCCTGCTGCATTTTCCTCCACTCTTCTCTGGCTCATTCTATTTCAGCCCTAATGGTCTCCTTGCTGGTCCTTGAACATGCCAAACAGGTGCTCGCTTCAGGGTCTTTGCACGTGCTGTTCCCTCTGCCTGGGGTACTTTCTGCCAAGATATATTCACATCATCTGGATCCTGCCTGGATCTCAGCCCTCAGAAAGATCTGAATCTAAAATTCCTCCCTCTAGCTTTTTTCCCTTCATCCCTTTAGCCTGCTTCATTCTTTGTCTTGGAGGGCACGTGAGACCACATCCTTGCTTGGTTCCTTCCCCATTCTCAGCCAGCTTCACTTCCTCCCAAACACTGCTCTCCTGCGAGCCCTTCCCCTGTCAATTCCAGGCAGCAGAATGTCTATCTCTATCTCAGACACTGTTCCTGGGGCCCACTGAAGACCGTGTGCAGGAGGGAGGCAGAGGTTCACTGAACAGTGCTGCCCACAAGTGCTCTCTGGATATAGACTAACCTGTTAAGAGGAAATGTTTGTGAAATAGCCAATGAAACTGTTAAGAAACAATAAGCAAGCACTTAAAAATGAAATCAGAGCCTGATCCGATCACTTTGGTAATTACATGATCTTCGGGTTTTAATGCCAAATGTCTGTTTCCGGAGATGCGTTCAGCCCTCTGCGAATCATGTTTACCTAACTAAATGTGCGAGGCGATGGTATCAAAGCCGAGGAGATCACGTGAGCTAGAGCAAACAGTCAACAGATGCATGCTATTTATTTTGTTTTTTAGTCTTTTCATATTTTTTCATAAACCACACAGTCATTTTGCTTATAGGTTATTCCAAATTAATCTTCACTGAAGCATGTTTCCTAAACTGATGACAATATGGTCTGCAAGGCAAGGTACACTTATTACAGGCAAGTATCTAAACTATGTCATATCCTTTGATAGCAGTGCACACCAACATCTACTATGACTTGCTTAGTACACTACACTATAGCATGGCAAACATGTTATTACCACCTTCTGAAATCTCTCTGGAGATATAACTGTTGCTTTAAAAGTCACACATGGTTATAGGTAAAATAGTCTCTGCTTTATTTTTCTCTCTCTTCAAAAGCCTAAAAATAATATCTGAAAAATAATACGGTATATATACTCAACAATTGAAACAAGTAATTTAATGAAAACTTTCAAAGGGAATGTTCTTAAGTGAAAGAGTTGATTTTTCAACTAAGGGTTTCTTCATATTCAGAATTTCAGATCCATGCCTGGATCCATCATTCAAACTTCCAAAGACCTGCCAACCTAACCATCACGGGTACACTGTATGACCGACTAAGCTAATGCAACTGCCAGAGCCCACCAGTATTTTTGTGGGAACTCAGCTTTAAAGGTAACAATGACCACGACAAAGTAAAAATGTGAAAATCAAAGTAAAACGCAACTCCCATCCTTAAAAATACATTTGCACAGTGGTTTGGAAATACATGCATATTTTTCCACCCAAGGCATGTTCTCTAAAATAGTTGTCCCTCAGTATACTCCAAGGGGAAAACAATTATCTGTACCCTTGTGTTTGGAGACAACTGAGGCCCATAATCCCCTTCAAAACACATAAGCACATTCCCGATTCTGAGCAGTCATGGTATAGGAAGGAGACCCTTTTACTCTTATTTGACACCAAGATTCCCAAGCTTTCTCAACCATAGAACCCTTTTTTTAAGTAGTGAGTATTTAAATATCGCTTTATTTATTTATTTATTTATTTATTTATTTATTTATTGAGACAGAGTCTCACTTTGTTGCCCAAGCTGGAGTGCAGTGGCATGATCTCAGCTCACTGCAACCTCCACCTCCCTGGTTCAAGTGATACTCCTGCCTCAGCCTCCCAAGTAGTTGGGATAACAGGCGCTCGGCACCATGCCCAGCTAATTTTTGTATTTTTAGTAGAGATGAGGTTTCACTATGTTGACCAGGCTGGTCTTGAACTCCTGACCTCATGACCCACTCACCTCAGCCTCCTAAAATGCTGGGATTACAGGCGTGAGCCACAACGCCTAGTCAAGTATTTAAATATCTCAAGGGACAAGTGTTTTAAATCATACTTTTGTATTTGTGATCATAGAACTTTTTAAGATTCTCCCTTGATACATTTAAACAGAAATTGGATGAGTTGTACACCATCAGTGTGCAGACTGCAATGCTGCATCCATTTTTAAAACTGGACACTTTTCCACTTTTGTTTCCTTTAGAGGAATAAACCATCAAGCTTTACAAAAGGAGAATGTTAAATATTATCACTTAACCCTCTTTGAATAATTTTAAATTGAAACTCTAAAACTCTGATCAAAGCTGGAATTATTTCACACACTTGCAGTGCAGGTGGTTCAAATACACTTTTTGGCCTTTTTGACATTAAATAAAGAAAAAGAAAAAAGTTTTATTCAAGAATTGTCCAGTGACTAGAGGAAAATAAAACAATGGAAAATCAAAAGCATAAATGTGAATATTTAGGTGCCAAGCATATTTGACTTTTTTCTCTGCTTAATGTTTTTCTAAACCTATGTCAAAAAAAAAAAAGCATATGATTATGTTGATAAAAATATACTATATATACAAAAAGAAATGATCTGAAGTGATATTTGGTATGTAGACCTCCCAAAGAAGTAGTTTTTCAACGGCATGTATTACCTAAATCAAAAATGAAAAATGTTCAGTAGAGTTGTGGGCCTCATAGAAAGTTCTTATAGTTGAAGCTCCCTTTGGCTCTCTTGTATCTGAGTTATCCAGGGAGCTGAGAACACATGCCACATCAAGCAAGCCTCAAACTTCCATGGCTCCAGTATTTAAACCTCATTTTTTAGCTTTTAGTTTTAATCCCCTCTGATAAAGGCACTTCCAGACAAAATAAAGAAATTGAAGAGGTACATAGCATAAATTTTACTATGACTAAAAATCAAGCAAGTTTTACAAAAAAAGTGAGCAATATTTGAAGAATCACAAACTCATTATTTTCTGCCTTTTTCATTTATTAAACCGATGTTTCCTTTATTAAACCGATGTTTCCTTTGTACTATTCGGCAGAACCTACTACGAATCTTGGTTGAATGGTTTACAGTAAGATTAATAATGTGTGTAAAATTACAAGGTTTACGGTGGGTTGAAAATAAATGTTCAAGAATAAGTAAATATTCAAGAATGTGTAGTCACACAAGAAGTAAAATAGCCAGGTGAATTGCCGAACCTTTCAAGATGTCAAAGCATTTTGCCTGGCTTCGTTTTCTTTCCAACAACAGCCATTCACCCCCAAAGCTGGGAGAGGGAACCAAGCAAACACCACCACCAGGAGTGGCAGGTGGCAGGGCCCAGCTGGCCTTTCTGCAGTGTGTGTATCCACGCTCAGCCCCTGCCAAATGTGCCTGTTCTGTGTTTAATCATGTCATGCCAACACTGATTCCAGCGTGCAGAAGTGCAGGACAACAAATAATTACGATGAGGATTTGTTGGGGGGAAAAGGCAGAAAGACATGGGGCTGTCTTCCGAAGGATTTTATCTTAAAGGAGGCCCTGGATTCACGTGCAAAACTTGACTCCAAACGTTGACTTCAGCTTTTCTTTGATATATGTACACATACATACACACGCACTTACATGCACAGATGCACAGGACTAGAGTGTGTGTCTCACATTTGTGAGAAAGAAAATCCCAGAACAGGCTACCTCTCAGCTTCAGTCTCTGTAAGCAACTCAGCCTGTTAGAGCAACCAGTTCAGACCACTGAATAATGATGTGGTTTTGTTATTTTCTTTGACATGATGATGACAAGATTGGGACAAATGCTAACTTATTATTTTAGTCATTTATATGACATGTTTAATTGTGTGTGGTGCATCAAACTACTGTGAAAAGGATAAAAGGAATAATTTTCTCATGGTCAGGGACAAAAACTTGAATTGACCATCATAATATTTAGCCCAATTGGCTCTTAAATTACTGTCTGCTAACTATAAGCTCATCACTCCTAGAAACCAAAAGCCATATACACACACGTAGGCACCTGCATATTATAAAATAAACATCTCTGTGTGTGTGTGTGTGTGTGTGTTTATCTTGTGGAGAGCTCTAAATTGTCTGTGAAGGAGAAGGAACTACTTCCTGTCTAGCGCCATTAACAACTGCATTAGCATAGAAATGCATTGGGTGACACATTTTATAAATGCATAAGAAGCGGGAGACTGATGGTGTTTAGAAGGTTAAGGGACAGGAAAATCTGATCAGTTTTGAAAGTGAAATCAATAAGGAGCTCATGCCATCCACACAGTGCATTCTTAGATGCTTCAGTCTGTAAAAAAACAGGAGAAACCAGTAGAGGCAGCCCCGCTACCTCATCCAGAACAACCCATGGAGCACCTGGATACACACTGTTCCCTTCCTGAGGATCTCCAGACTAATGGACGGAGCCCCATGCCACATTATTAATCATTATAGTTATACCACCTACCTATCTTGTTGTCCCGTCCCTGAACCAATGCAAAGGTTTATCCCTATGAAAGCTCTTCTGCTCAAATTAAAACCCATTTCTCTGGGCTCCTTTTAACTTGAATGCACAGAAGAACTCTGTCTCCTTTGCAGAGAATGAGGATGCCATCAAATGCAGCCTTTGGTCTTGACCTGACTGAGCAGACCCTCCATATCTGTCTCTGCCCAGCCCTACCAGACTCAGCTACCACAGGACACAACTGCTGAGCTCCCTCCAAAGGGAGGCTGGAACATTTTTGTCCCTGTCTGAAATTCCCTGATTTCTTTATTATTCCCTGTGAGAACAAAGACAGTTAGATTTCTAACAGCTCAAGGGGAAATCTGCCTTAATGAAATTTTTACATTATGTATAAAACTTTCTCTCTTCTCTAATCACTATCCTTTCTTTGTTTTTTCTCCAGCAAACCTAATTAAGGGAGAATTATTTGGTCTGGTATGCTGCCATGTAACTATAAAATAATAAATAGAATTTTCTGTCCCTTCTTCTTCCCAAATCACTTTTATCAAGAAGAGTCCCTGTAACTTGGTAGGGCAGCATTACAGAAGTTGAGGAAATAGTTCTGATTTCAATAGGCCAAATGGGTTTCAGGTGATAAAAATCTTCCAGGCCCAGCCCCTGCAATTTTTGAGGAGTCATTTAAATGTGTGCGCAACACACCACACTTCTGCTTGATCCAGAGCATTAAATCCTCTGAAAATGTTTTTCATGAATTAAGAATAGCCATTAGGTGGCGAATCTAATTAGCAGACTCAGCTCTGGAGTTCTTCAAATAACTGAGTAAATATTACCGCGTGTAATTGTGGTAATTCCCTCTCATGCCTGCTCATACATCGTTAGTACTATGGAGCTAGCTTCACAGACCAGGAAGATGTTGTGCAAAACGAAGAGCATCTCTTCTTTCCATACCATTTTCTGATGCCAGGCCACTGGGGGAACCCCGCCTCCTCCATCACAAATCTCCACTCAGTTCCTCATAAAAGGTAGATGCACTTGTTGAAAATCTCAGATTTCCAGAAATTACGCTGCATTTCTTTGAAGTTTTATATTCCTCCAAAAGAGATCTGAGGCACGGTGTCAATGACTTTCCGATTTGTGTTTTATCAGAAACATCTGAAAAGAGATGCAACAACCCTTCTGCTCCCCAACCGCATTGTGACTTTGTGGCCATAGTAAAACTACAGTTCTCCTCGAGGTCACTTCTTAATTTGAAAGGAAATTCTACATTCTACTTGTTCAGTTGAATCTATAACAACTTCAGATTTTTGAATTTTAAAATTCACTGAAATTTTAGAGTCAGTTTATTCCCCAGGGGTTCTTCTTTCCACTCACCATTTTGCCTCCACAATACTGGGCAGTGGGACAAGCAGCAAGCAGGAGACAAGCCAGAGGAGTCCCACAGTGCTAATGAGGAGCAGCACAGTGCTAATACTTTGCACCAACCTCACCCCCAGACAGTGGCCCCTACATATTCTCTGTTACTGCTTTGCTGGAAAACAAGGCTGAGATGCCTGAACCTTCAGCTGCCGTAGTTCCCAGGGGTCTGTTAGTAGTGGGGCTGGAAAAGATGCTTCACCTCCTTTCACTCTGCCCTCTGTCAGCAGAGCCACCCCATGTTTCCAGCAAAGCAACTGGCATCATCTTCTTACCCAGCTTCTCCTCTCTCTAAGGCATAGGAATGTGACCCCAATGTGGGATGCAGGCAGTCAGACTCCAACATTTAGATGGAGGACCAAAGGGCCAAGATTAGCCAAAATCTCATGAAAAGAAATAGCAAGACCAAGACGGACGCTGGAGGGCTTGCCTTACCAACTATGGAGACTTTAATGTTATACAGACTAATAAATCAAAATTCCAAATATTGCCACATGTATTAGAACCAGGAGCTTCACTGGCCAAAAGCAGGAGAAATGGATGTCCCAGATCAAGAAGAGAGTGAATTCTCCCTTCCATCACCATTTTGTTCTGTTCTAGCCCTGGAGGGATTGGACAATGCCTGCCAACACTGGGAAGGACCATCTTCTTGACTCAGTTTACCAATTGAAATGAGCATCCCTTCTGCAAACAGCATCCAATACTCCCAGAAATATTTTACCAGCTATCCAGGCATCCTTTATCCCAACTACGTTGACATATAAAATTAACCTTCACACTACAGGAATAGAAAAATAAATGACTAGGTCTAATGGAGCCAAGACATTGGCCATGCATATATGGAAACCTGGTGTGTGAAACAAGAGCCAGCGAGATGATACGCAAAATGCTAGCAGCAAATGCTAACCTAAGTGCCTCTACAGTCCATGGAAGTCTCAGGACTTTCCTCACAGTAAGTCATTTAATCTTCACAGAAAGCCTATGAACTGGTATGGAAGGCAGCCTGTAAGGAGGCTCCCATGGGTTCCCATCTCCTGGCATTCACACCCTGAATAACCCTCACTCCTTGAATGGGAGCTGGACTTATTAGGAAGAGAATATAACCTCTAAGAAATAGAGAATAGCAGAAGAAATGGAATGTGGAATGTGTCTCTTTCTTCCCTACATTTTTAAAAAATTTTTTTAATTTTTTTTTTTTTTTTTTTAGATAGGGTCTGGAGTTTTTCTTTCTGAGGCAAAAAATCCCAACTCCAGTTCAAGGATGTTTCTAACACTGATCCATGATAGAATGTTTTGTTGTTGTTTTGTTGTTTGTTTTTTGAGACAAATTCTTGTCAGGCTGGAGTGCAGTGGCACGATCATGGCTCACTGCAGTCTCAACCACCCAGGGTCAAGTGATCCTCTTGCCTCAGCCTCCTGAGTAGGTGAGACCACAGGAGTGTGCCATCATGCCCAGTTAATTTTTTAAAAAAATTTTTTGTAAAGAAGGGGTCTGACTGTGTTGTCAAGGCCAGTGTCAAACTTCTGGACTCAAGTAATTCACCGGTCTTGGCCTCCAAAATGCTGGGATTACAGGTCCAGTCCTGGGATATCACTTTCAAGATGAAGATATAAAAGGGGCTATGGATGACACCTGAGATGCCTCTTTCACTCTCTTGTTCACCCACTTTGAGGGAAGCCAGCTGCTATGTTGTGAGCTGCCCTACAGAGAGGCCTGCATAGCAAAGAACTAAGGGAGACTTCTGGCCAACAGCTAGTAAGAAACTGAGGCTTTTAGCCTGATTGCCCATAAGAACGAAATCCTGCCAACAACTACATGAGTAAGCTAAGAAGAGGCTCCTCCCCAAGTGACTCTTCAGATGACACTGCAGCCCCATCAGGACCTTGCTTTGCAGCCTTGTGAGATACCTTCAGCCAGAGACAGTCAAATCCCTGACCCACAAAATCTGTGAGATAATACATATTGTTTTAAGCTGCAAGGTTTGGGGGTTTTTGTTACATGGCACTGGAAAACAAACACAGATAGTTCCTGTTATCACCTTCATTTTACAGATAATGAAGGTGAAGGACCACAGGACCACTCAATAAATGGGTTGGGAAAACTGTGTATGCATTTAGGCCAAATAAATTGTTCCCTACCACATACCACTTGTAAGTTACAGTTGAATTAAATACCTGAATGAAAATAATACACCTTTTAAATTATTGGTAAGAAGCTATAGAAAGAGATATAAACACAGACTATGGGATTACTGAAACTGATAAAAAACTATAAATTATTAAAATAAAAGTTTGATGAATTCGAGTACATTAAAGTTCAGTACGTCTCTGTATTTCAAAAGACAACAAAAGTAAACCTTCCAACTGAGAGAAGATACTTGCAGCATATTTAACAGACAAAAGGAGAGCATTCAGAATATGTAAATTAATAAGATAAAACACAACTCAATAAAAAAGGAGGCCAAAGACATGAACAGACTTTTCTCAAAAGAAATAGGAAAAAAAAAAAACCAATAAGCATACAAAAGAAAAATACTTTAATTAATAATAGGGTCAGGCACTGTAGCTCATGCCTGCAATTCCAGCATTTTAGGAGGCCAAGGCAGGAGGATTGTTTGAGGCCAGGAGTTTGAGACCAGTCTGGTCAACATAGGAGACCTCACCTCTACAAAAAGTTTAAAAATTAACCAGGTGTTGTGGCTTATGTCTATAGTCCTCATTACTCAGGAGCCTGAAGCAGGAGGATCACTTGAGCCCAGAGATGGAGGCTGCAGTGAGCTGAGCTGTGATTCTGACACTTCATTCTAGCCTGAGCAAAAGAGCAAGACCCTGTCTCTAATAATAATAATAATAATAATAATAATAAGGAAGAGAAGGAAGATAAAGTTAAAACCACAATAAAATCAGATTTATACCCAACAGATAGGTAAATATTTAAAGATCTGAGATTTCCAAGTCTTGGCAGTGAGGAGGAGCAGGGGCTCTCCCATGTTCTGCTTATGGGAATGTAAACTAGTAGTATTACTCTATCTGGATATTGATTGGCTAGTTCTCAGATGGTAAAACTGTTGAAGATGTTCATACTCTTCATCCCAGTAAATTCTCTCCTACTTAAGTACCCTGGAGAAACTCACAGAATAATGTTTTCAGTAGTAATCATCATCATAACAACAAAAAACAGAAACCCAAATGTCCATGCCATAGAGAAATAAATAAATTAAGGTATGTAATACTAAACAGCTATGAAAATAAAACACACATAGACACATCAATGTAGATGAATTTGAGAAATACCACATTGTGTTAGTCACTTACAGAAGAATATATATGGTGTGATTTCATTTAGATAAAGTCAAAAACAGCATAAAACTAAGCAATAAATGAATGACATTTCTGTGGCACCTTGGGTTGGGAGGGTGCAGTGGGGATCTCTAAAGTAGGATTATGTTCTGTGTCTTAAATCTGCATGGTAAATAGGACTTTATTATCATTCTTTTAAGCATATATTGACATGACACACATCCTTTTGTACATATGACATATCTGATTAAAAACAGTAAGCCAAAAAGGAAAATGGAAGCCCTTTTTTCTGTTGGACTTAATCTGAAAAGTATCTGGATAGCATCTTAGTACCCTAGTCCAATTGAGTAGGGAAAGACATGAGGAGGTGCAGCAGAGACAGGGAAGTAGGGAGGGAGGGCAGGGGACAGGAGAGAGACAAAGACCGAGGAAGATAGACCGTGTTCTGGAGACTTCATTTCAGTTGCTGCTTCAAGCCATGCCTAAAGCCAGATCTACCTTCCTGGAAGTTTCAGTCACATGAGCCATTAACTTCCCTCATCTGCTTGAACTAAAATATGATGAGAATTTTAGTCTCTCTCTCACACACACACACACACACATACACACACACACACCCCTAATTGATCTAGAAGCTCATTTCTTTCTCTTTTTTCTTTTCCTTTCTTTTTTTTTTTTTAAGGATAGGATCTCTCTCTGTTACCCAGGCTGGAGTGCAGTGGCTCCATCATAGCTCACTGTAGCCCTGAATATCTGGGTTCAAGCAATCCTCCTGCCTCAGCCTCCAGTGTAGCTGGGACTACAGGTGTGCAACACCATGCCCAGTTAATTTAAAACTTATTTGTAGAGATAGGGGTCTCACTATGTTGACTAGGCTGGTCTTGACCTCCTGGTCTCAAATGATCCTCCTGCCTCCACCTCCAAAAGTGCTGAGACTACAGGTGTGAGCCACTGCACCTGGCCCATTTTTCCTTTTAACCAGCCATTAATAACTTTGGTGGCATAAGAGGATCACTTGGGAAGACTTCAAAAACCCAGTTATCTAGGCTATAACCCGACCAATGAAATCAGAAGCTCTGAGGGTGGGACCAGACAAGGGCATGATTAAACCTCTACAGTTCTTACCAAGATGCAACACAATGTTATACTAGATGTAGGCAAGATTCCAGGCACAGAACAGTGCCATATAACTGTGCCATTTGCTTGATGGAGACAGAGATACATAGGACGTGCCACATGTGAGGAGCATACAGTCTGCAAGATGGAAATCCCTATAGTGTACATGCAAAATGTGTGCAGAGGCTATCATGAAGTGGAATTACTGGTCCATTGTAAAAAAGATGGCTATTGCCCAGAGTAATCTATTTATCCCTTCCTCCACAGTAAGGGATCTGAACTGGTCACATGGGTGCCCGACTGTGTTACATCTCCCAGACTCCCTTGCAGTTAGACACAGCCATGTGACCACACATTCTGAGTGGAATGTGAGTGGAGGTGAAGTGCATGCCTTCAGGAGCAGTCCTTAGGACAATGACTTGCGCCTCTCCACTGTCTCCCTTTCTCACTGTCTGAAACCTGACCACAGGGGCCATCGAGCCTTGGCCGTGGGGCTATTGATGATGTCCTTGTGCCTAGCAGAGGAACAACTTGGAAAGAACCCGGGACTCCTGCCACCTAGGCGAGTCACACAGGAACTGTGACGTGAAAGAGAAATGCACTTCAGGTTAGTGCTTATGGTTAGCTAAGCCACTATAACAAACACTGCCATGAAACCCTAAGGTGGACCTTTTAGTTGGATGCTCTGCCCTGATCCCTCTTCAGTAAAAGTTTTGTTGCCTAGCTGCTGGATGTGCTGGCCGCAGGCAGTCTACAGCTGCTGAGCCCTTCAGGGGTACCTTGCTTCCAGAAAGCTGCCTCATCCAAGGTCAGGGCCATTCCCAGGGAGACTCACATCCCAGGACTGACAGTGGTAGGCGTCCTTGATCTGACAATGGCCTGGCCTGGCCACCTTGATCTGAGCAATTCAAAAGGTTGTTCTGGTCCCAGCAGTTCCCATACTGCTGAGCTGGCAGCTGCTTCCTCTGCCTACTACTGCTTCCTTCCCCCTGCCTCCACACGGCATTTGTCCTGAAGGTGATCCTTAATAAACACCATTCTTCATAAACTCTACCTCACGTCTCTTTCCTGAAGAAGCCAACCTGCAACCCATAGAAAGTGCTCAATACAAATGCCTGTCAAATGAATAAACAAAGAAATAAATAAATGAAGTGAGCCTGGGATTCTCGTCATGCCAAAGAGAGAGCTGAATATAAAAGAGTAAAATCACAACTCGGGGTTGCTGAGTACTTATTTCTAACAGTAGGAAATACTCTCAGATCTTTAGTGTTTTAGATCTCTTTAGAAGCTTGTGTAGGATAAATAAAAGTTGAAGCTATTAATACTCCACATTAAGTCCCAAATATCCCAAACTGGAGAAGAAGCTAGGTTAATGTTAATGAACATCGAAATCTATTTGCATGTTGGCTTTATTTAGGGAAAACTATTTACAGGAACTACTTTTTTTCTTGCCATATTCTGGTGCCAAAGATAGAGGGGAATTCATAGGTAGCCAAGCTCTCATGAGATCAGCTGAGGTTCTTGTACTGGACAGCCCCAGCCTAGAGCTCGTGGCTCTCTCTCCAACCTCCATGGAGTCTCCTACACTCCAAGTTTTCAAATCTGGAGGCACAGAGCTGGAGCACCACCATCCTGGAATAGCCTATTGGTGGAGGACAGGAAAATAAATGTGGATTCATTAAAATGAGGTCTCGGTATTTTCTATGGATTTCAGTTTAGAGTGATCTTTAAATCAAATTCCATAGGGACCAATATTTAGTGATATTCTAACTTAAAATTTCTTAAACTTTCAGACACCCAATGAGACAGAGACTGTAGGTTATTCCTCTAATAGTCATCTCTAATATTCATTTACTGGCCTTCCTTAGTAACAGAATCTAGTTCTTATCTGTACACATTATCACTTAGTCAAAAGTGACATGCTCTGTAGTCCTTAACAGCCTGCAGTGGCCATGGACTAGTTTAAGTTAGTAAAGTGTGAATGGAAATGCCACATGAGCAGTGAGTCCTCCTTCCCCTTCTTGCTGCCTAGAATGAACAAAGAGCATCATCTTGGATGATGAAGGCGAGACGACCCACTGGGGATGGTGGCTTGGAGAGCTAGAAGAACCTGGGTCCTGAAAGAGCTTTGTTTTGTTTCGTTTTGTTTTAGAGGCAGTCTCACTGTCACCCAAGCTGGAGTATGGTGATTACTCACAGGCTCAATTATAGCCTACTGCAGCCTCAAACTCCCAGCCTCAAGTGATCTTCCCACCTCAGCCTCCTAAGTAGCTGGGACTGCAGGCGCACACCACCACACTTGGCTCCAGGAAGATTTTTGACATTCCCATACCACTTAAAACATTGACATTTAGGCTACTTTTGAGGAGTCTTTGTACTCACAGATCATAGAAATTACTAACAGATTAAACTTAGAACACAAAAGTACAATATTCTTTATGTAAAAAACTGAAAACTGCTTATAAAAGTAACATATAATTTGTTTCTTTTAAATTAAATTAAATTTATATTTTGGCATTTCACAATTTTTTGTAAAACTGGATTTGTTTTTCAACATGTTACTTGAGGGTCTCTTAAGTAAACACCAGTGTTTCTCAGGGAGCATTTTGGAAATCTAACAGGCGTGCTATGCATGGTGTATGTGGGAAAATACAGCAGTTCAAAGGACACTCTAAAAGGGGACAATGTGCTTCATGTGATGACATGTATGTAAAATAGACCTATTTTGAGTAATGTAGTTTCCGTTACACAAAGAAACACACAGGACAATGACTTGAGTGGACATTTATCTCAGTGAAAAGGGATGGCACCTGGGGGTGTGTCATTACCGGTGACATTTAATTATTTTTTCTTTTTGCCTAGCTCTATCTTCTAGTTTTTGGACAATCGGCTTGTATTTCCTGTGTCATTTGAGCATATGTCCTCTTCCCAACTGAGCCCTTGCTTGTCGTCCTCTGTAAGATGCAGGGAATTGAGCAGCTGGGCCAGAGTCCAAGGTATACTCCAACCGGACGGCAAACAGATTTGGGGAAAGAACCTGTGCTCACCACCTCTCAGAAAACCACCTTCCCTTTTTCTTAGGTTAAAAAAGTTCAGCTAATTTTGTTTGTCAGTCTGCTCTTTCCATTTCTGGGCAACTGTGTGCTTCCTGCTTTTAACTACGTGGGCAACTTAAGCTGCCTGAACCATGGAGAGGATGCTTGTGGCTTGTCAGGCACAGACAGAAACTGCAGAGGAGAAATCTCCAAAAGTTTGTATGTAGAGAGGTTTGCTGCAACCCGAGCTAAATGTGAGTAAATACAAGCTGATGACTGAGGCTCCAGCAGGCTGGGGTGCAGGGCCTCTCGGGGCGAGATTCAACCCGTGGCCTGCCAGCCTCAAAGGTGTGCTCCGTATGCGGTGAGGTCTGGGCTGGCTGGTGTTTGACGGTGATTTAATACACAGCACTACACACGAAGAGACTTCAATCAATGTTGTTGACTGACTGCCTGACTGGCTTTGACCTCGCCTGAAAGGGGATGAGGGATGCTAAATAAACTGAAGGTATTATCATAATAATACCTGCTGACCAAGAACGTTGTCAAGATGAATGAGCTCCTTTTGAAGGGCAAAATGTGCTTCTCTGAAGAATGACACCAGATGAATACTAAATGTAACATCATTTGAATAGAACTTTATATTGCTTCAACCCTGTCCTGATCACAATATCAGCTAGAGGTCTTCTGGAAATGCAAACACTCTTGTTGAGAAAGTTCAGACAAAATGTGACCTATCTTGACACCAGCGGTTTGTTTGGTCTTTATTATCCTGGAATCCCAAGATGGAATGGATCTTGGAAGATTGAACACGTTGTCACACCCCCAAGGCCAAGACTGCCCTGAAATCGTCTAGAGGTGAGTCCCTCCCTTCCCATTCCCCTCCCCCAACCCACCCCAGGAAGAGAAATTCCCCAACTCTCCTAGGTAACGATCCCCAGTGTCTGTCCCATCACCGCTGTCAGGATGACCTCTTTGTGTTTAACCTTAATCCTTTGAGAAATGATTTGTCAATTCCTTATTGTTTTGTCTTTAGTGGAAATAAAGAAAAACCTAATACTTTGTGCTTGTATTAAAATTCAGACAGACGGACAGACAGACAGACAGACACACACACACACGTTAATTCACCAACCTGGTACTTTAAAAGTTGATTTTGTCCTCAATTCAAGATAAACTCTAGCTCTTCACTGTGCCCTTATCTTTCTCTCATCTTTCTTGTGCTCCTACTACCTAGATGCTATGTTTAACTCAATGCAGAACTTGGCACTTGTTGCAAAAAACTGACAGGTAAAAAATGACATATGTCAAAGAACTAATGCCTTAGATGCTTCACTTGGGTTTCTTTTCCCTTTTTTGCTTGGGATGTGGGACAGGCCTGTTGAAGGTGCAGACATGAAAGATAATTCTCCCGTGAGCCCAGTGATAGGATTATTTGCTGAGTGAGTAATGGCTCCAGGTCTCAGGCATGTGTCACCTTTGCTGACTGTAGCTCTCTACGGAACCCAGGAAAACCATTAAACAGTGAAATGAAGTTAGCCAATTATTTTATATGACTGAGGAACCTAACATTTTTGGCTGAATTTTTAAAAAATTGTTTTGTATCAGAATAGTTGAATTGAATAAAAATGCACCCGAACATCAATGATTTTCCACTAACTGCTATGTAGCTATACTTATCCAATCTGTTTCACGCATTTGTGATGTATTATATGAGCACCAGAATCAACCAGCTGTCATTATCTCTTGAAGTGCCTTACAAATGAAAACTGGAAAAAATAGTGGAACACTTGGTCAAGAGACAACGATTGTGATGATATAAAGAGGCTTAGGCAAAACTGAATCTGCTCCTTCTTGATCTTCTAATTTTTATTCTTTGGGAATGGCATCTTGGAAGAAGCTTATCTTGAGGTATGTGAAGAAGACTACTAAATTGTAGGAAACTAATTTCGTTTGTATGATGGATGTGTTTGGGATTACATCAAGGAAAGAGCAATTTTTTTTTGAATATATTGATTTATAACTTTCAACCGTTGACATGTGTGGGTGACGGACAAGAAGACCTTTGTCTTCTCCCAGCCCGAGGTGCCCCCGAGCAAAAGTTCCGTGGGAGGTTTTAATGACTAGGTTACAGGAGTAAAAACAAAAGCATCAAGGACAACCCAATGGCTTCCCCTACAGGCAAAAGATTTCCACAGGCTGTCAAAAGTGGTCAGTGATGTGTTATTTTGCTGAGTTGTCGTGCTAAGCCTTTCTGGAATGTTTCTATTAGTATCCCGTTTTCTGTATTTTTAATAGTATTTTCAGAGAAAGGATTTAAAATACTTCTTCTACAGTTCTTGAAACAATCTGGCTTATATATTCAGGTTATTTATTAAAATGTGTCTTTTCAAACAGTCTAGTTGGTACATTCAGGCTCTTTATCCAAAGGTATCTTCTCGATTATCTTCTGAGCTTTGAGAGCTATAAATCTCAGCTCCTATAGTAGCTCCCTGGACATCAGGAATTCATCAGCACAGTGCTGGGACCAGGGAGTCAGCAATCAGGGGATTCATGATCCGTACAAAAGTTAAAAGCAACAGTAACTCAAAGTATCATCATGCATTGAAAATTCCAGACATTATTTGTGATAAAATATGCCTACCTGGGGAGAAAGAATTGCTGATCTAAAACAAGTTCTAAACAATTACTGTGATTACTGTTGAGTTTTAATAGCATAATACTTAGGTAAATGTCAAATTAGCACATTTTTGTTATCCATCCTTTAGTAAACATTTTATTTACTTGAGTCTCGGTCAATCATACAGTCAGTCATAGACATAACATACATGGACTTAGCTAAGTGCACTGATGTCTAGAGTAAGATCATTAGGGTTCAGAATTTTTTGAGCTGCTTTGGGTGCAACTGGAGTCTCTGACTTCTGCATTTGAACAGTGGTTTGGAGCCAGGAGAAATGATTACAAACTGATAATAAAGCTGAAAAACCAGAATTTAAATTGTTTCAATTTTGTCATTTATGCACAAATATTCTTTGAAACTTGCAGAATCCATTCTTCTGTATTTTTTTCCAAAATATACATTCATTCTATTTAAAAGAATTAATCTATTTCTTGTTCGCTTTTTTGCACTTTGCCATTATGATTTGCTGGCATGATTAAATGTGCAAAGTTCATTAAAAAGTGTTCCATGTTCATGTTTCTTTTCTAACCACTATTATTACTTGATTTATTTCATGATTGGTACTGAAAATAATTGTATCATAAGGTCCGTGGTTAATAAACGACCAGCTTGAGGTGTCAAATCTGCCGCGCATTCCTCTACCTGGAATGGAGAAAGCCCCCAAATCCATGGTAGCTATGACGATGATGATGAATAGTGTTAGTGTGTGGTGCCGTATAACTACATCCAGGAAAGACTTTTGCTCGTAGGCGCCCACAGTAGGTATCAGAAATATGTCGCCTTCCTTCTCCATATCAATGCCTTGCCTCTGGTTCACCCTCCCCTGGCAGATGTGATTCAGCACGCAGTGTTTGTTGAGTCCTTTATCACTGGCTAGGAGCTGTGCCAAAAAGCAGCCCTGCAGAGGAAGGCCAACTCAGGGCTGCCCGGTGCAGAGATAAGGAAATAGAACTCCACAGAGGAGGTCAGCATCTCGGTCAGGTGTCAGCCGAGTGGCCTGGGAGCAGATTTTAGCTTCCTGGTGCAGGTTATTTGTGCACACTTGACAACTGATATCTACAGAAGACGTCATCATCTTAAGTTTACAACTGGAGAAACAAGGGAACAGAAGAATTAAGAAATGTAACCTGAAGGAAAAGAAACCACAGAAAAGCTAAGAACCAGTCAGTGGTATTAATTTGGGGGCTGAAAATTTCCCTTAAGATGTTAATAATAGCTAGTTGTTATGTCTTGCAGACTTGGAGTAAGTGCCTCTTGGCATGTAAGGCACCTTCTGCCACAAGCATTCCATAAACTCCAGGTGTTTATATTTATTGGTGTTTCTATTCAGACTCATCTCTGCATCACCTTCCCCACTCAGTGATGTTCCCTTGTCTTCTGATAACCTGCTCAAACCCAGGGTTTATAGTTTTTGAATCTTATAACATGCATGAAGCATTGTGATGGGCATGAAGATTGCAAAGAGACAAGCCTGGCCCCCGCCCTGGATGGGTCATAGATAGATTCTGTCTCAACCACACAGTTAATAGAATGAAATGTGACAGAAGACAGAAAGAGTGGTCTTTGCCTAAACTAGGTCTTGAAAGAAGGCTAAACAAAGAGGAGAGTGAGATAGTATGAGAAGCAATAAGAAGGCATTCCAGGCAGGGAATAGGAGGAACAATCACTATTTTGAATGCTGGTTTTATTCACGCTGAAACATGCAACACACAGCAATACCATTGATCCCATCTCAATCTATGTAAGTTATGTTGTTTTTTAAATCATCCGTTCTTTTAAGTTTTTAAAATAATAAAACACATGCTCCCTTGAAGATTTCTGAATTTTTAAAATTCAGAGCAGTATAAAGAAAGCAAGAGAAATCACCCAAAATTATGTAATTTTGGTTACATAAGTGTTAGAAGTTGGTAAATACTATCTAAAACATCCATCTTTGCATATAGACAGAAAGATAGATAAACAGATAGGCAGACAAACAGAAAGACAGCTAGAGAGAGATACACAGATGACCTCAGAAAATTGCATCACTGTATTTATACCATTTTAATTGAATTAACTAAAGTATTTTTACTTTAACAAAAGAAAAATATGTTGAAGTAAAACATGATAAATTGCTAGAATTCAGATAACATTTTCCCACTGCAGGAAGTGATCATTTCTAAACAATTCTTTAAAGTTAAAATAAAATGAGTATAAAAACCTTTATGAGGCTAGGTGCGGTGACACATTTGTAATCCCAGTACTTTGGGAAGCCAAGGTGGGTGGATCGCTTGAGCTCAGGAGTTCGAGGCAAGCCTGGGCAACATGGCAAAACCTTGTCTCTACAAAAAATACAACAAATTAACCAGGCGTGGTGGTGCGAGCCTGTAGTCCCAGTTACCTGGGACACTGAGGTGGGAAGATCGCTTGAGCTCAGGAGGCAAAGGTTGCACTGAGTGGAGATCATACCACTGCACTCTAGCCTGTGTGACACCACCAGATTCTGTCTCAAAAAGAAAAAAAGAAAACCTTTATGAAAGTTTGGCATGGTGCAGTGCACCTGTAGTGTCAACTACTCAGGAGGTTGAGGCAGGAGGATCGCTTGAGGCCAGGAGTTTGAGACTGCAGTGTGCTATGATTGTGCTGAAGCATAGCCTCTGCACTTTAGCCTAGGCAACATAGCAAGACCCCATCTCTAAAAAAAGAGAGAGAAAGAAACAAACAAAGACAAGGAAAGAAGAAAAACCTTTATAAGATTATAGCCATTATTACTGAGCATACATTTCAACTTTTCACAATATCTGACTCTGGCTGTGAACAATGAGGACATTAGCAAACAAAGTGTTTAAACGTAAGTTATTTGCCTTCTATATCTATGATGTTTCCGTTAATTGTCTAATTATAATTAATTGTCATTATCTCAGGCTTTTTCTGGGTCACTTACACAGCTTCTAGCCCTGTTAGGTATATTCTTTATATATTCTCTATCTAAAACATCCATCTTTGCATCTAGACAGACAGAAAGATAGATAAATAGATAGGCAGACAAACAGAAAGACAGCTAGATAGAGATACACAGATGACCTCAGAAAATTGCATCACTGTATTTATGCCGTTTTAATTGAGTTAACTAAAGTATGTTTACTTTAACAAAAGAAAAAAATGTTGAAGTAAAGCATGATAAATCGTTAGAATTCATAATTCCTGTTATATTTATAAGTTATGGATAGAAGTAGTTTCTCAATTTATGCTCTTAGCTTAAAAAAAAAAAAAAAAACGATTTCATACAAAGCCTTTGCTGGTGGGGAACTTTCTTCTGCTCCCTGCATTATGACTTTTCCAGTCTGGCTTCTTCCTCTCCCTTTCCTGCACATGGTGTAGCCATTGTGTTTGCCCTTGTGTTGCTTATTTGGGCAATATTCCCGCTTTTTTTACTTACGGAACCCCAACCTTATTCAGGCCTTTAGGGGAGATCCTTGATCTCAGGTAAGATGTGCCAGACCAGTGGGCTGTAGTGATTTGTGACACAGTCCTGGCCAAAGTGACTTAAGGAAAATTCTGAGCTCTGCTGGGACGATTCTGGGAAGGACTGATTCTCTGCAATGAGAGAATAGGAAGTGAGCAGAGGAGCACAGCCCCACATTGCCCCTACCCCTTCCAGTGACGGTGCCATGGGAATGTGATGCACTGAGCTACTGCAGTCATTTAGTGATCAGGAGGCCAGTTCTGAGAGAACTGCAGAGCTGCTGACCCAGAGCACTGGGGTCAATCAGCTGCCCACCTCCGGACTTGTTATATAAGGGAAAACAATCCCTGTTTGTCTAAGACATTGCTTGCCAGATGTTCTGATAGTTGCAGCTGGAATCATCCTAATGGACAGAGCACACTATGTCTCTTCTTTTTTGCTGAAGTTTATTTGCATAGTTGCTTTTCCACTTTTCAGCATTCTCATGAGTGAGTGGTTCTGTCTGGACTTTCTACCTCTGGCCTACTGTGACTACACTGTCACGGACTTTCTTCCCATTTTATTTGAATCCTAAGCGTCCTGCCCTCTGTAGTATAATTTAGGGGCTGAGGATTGTAGTCAATCTATGTTTCTCCAGAGATTTATTTCTGCAGAGATTTCATTTTGTTCAATGGGAAGTTATTGGAGAGCTTTAAGGATGGAAGCGATATGATCAGATTTACATTTTTAAAGATTCCTGTCTGCCACGAGGCAAGCATAGAAGAAGAATGCTTACTTAGCAGCTCCAGTGGTCTCAAGAACTACAAAGAAATAATAGATGGTTTGAACCTTTAGGGAATCAGTTGGGGGATGGTTTGCATCAACAACTCTTGCTCGTGGATTGGACACGGACTATGTGGGAAAGTAAGAATAAAACTTGGGTTTGGGGTCTAAGCCCCCGCATGAGTGGAGATGACATTTAGTAAAAATGAACATTGGGAAAAAAGGAAGATTGGGCAGTGGGTGGGTGGAACGAAAAACAGGAGTTCTCTTAAGCACAAGTGAGGAAGAAGCAGCCAGGAGGGCTCACTCTGGGGATTTTCTTCAGTTCCTTGGATGAGGTTTCTCTCCGCATGGGTTCTTCTTCTTTCTTCCGGTGTTGCATGTTGTGGCGGACAAGGTGGTTTTCTACACACTGGGCAATGTCTCCATGCCTCTTCCTTGCTAACAGATTCCCAACTTTGTACGAGTCCTAGGGAGACACTGGTCTACCTTAGAAACCGGTGGGATATCCTGAGGGTGAGGCTGGAAGTACTACAACTTGACTTCTTACCTCCTGTCTGAGACGGTACTGTGTGAGAATTTGTTCATTAAATAATAAGCCTCCAAAGACCTTGGGAGGTTATCACTTCCCTTTACCCTCAATTCATAGATAAGGAAATTGGAGTTCAAAGAAGTGAAGAAAGTAGCCCAAAGTGACACAATCCAGAAGTGGGACAACCAGATGCAAGCCTGTGTCGTCTCTCACTGTGGGTTGTTCTAGCATGCAGCATGTGTCTCCAAGATGCCACCAAACCCATGGGAATGCTTCGTTCACCGAAAACAGCACCTAATTACCCACTCTACGTAACTATTTGAGACATACCAGCCCAGTGGAAAAATTATTCCTGCTGTGAACTTGCCATCCCGGTCTCCCAGCACTATGGGACAATCTGTGTGGGGATGGCGCTGGGCAGTGATGCCCTTCCCTTCTTTAGAAGGGCTTCTAGCAGACTGTCACCCTCAATTCTACCCTCACTCCCTACCCACCAACAGTGAAGAGGAGATAGCAGGGACACGCTACTGAAAGAAACCATTGCTTTTCAGAAATAGACTCTAAAAAGAAGGAGGTCAATGAAAATGTACGGTATTTTTTAAAGACTTAAAATTTGACGGAAAATGTCCTTTCTTATCAATGTGAGAGAAGATATCTGTGACTAAGAGCAAGAAACACTCGCCAGCTCAAAGAAGGCCTGTGAGGTGTGGACCTTCAGAAAGGCCCAAGCACTCTGAAGCGCCTCTGTCTGAACGTGTCTTCTTGTTACAGTAATGAGAAAGGTGTTGCCTTAATGAGCCATATAATGCAAATTTTAATGGTAAAATTAAATTTTGAATAAACACTAAGAAAAATCAAATATTAGAAATCCATTTCTTAAAAGCTTACAACGGTGACTTGTCAATGTGCTAGGTGAGCTTAAGTAAGATCATTTCAGATTATGTATGCAGTGCCAAACTATTTCAATCTAATTATGTTAAAATTGTGTTTTCATTAAGGCTTCTTCCTAATGCAAGAATGCTATTAAAATTATTTTCACTGACATTCGCCTAATAAGCTGGCTTAGAAATTGCATTTACATTTGACCAGGTAGTTGTTTTTAGAATTAGTGATGCCTCAGTGGGAACCAACCCCACCTCCCATCCAGGAAGGGCTGATGTGAGGATTAAGGGAGACACTGCCACAGAGGAAGCACAGTGTTCACAGCCTGGCACACACTGAGCACCTTATGGGGCTGGCACATCATTACTGCCATTCTCAATCTCCATCTATAATTATGCCCTCTGTGGCAACAAATATGCAAGTAAACAGGGGCAGTTGTCAGGCTGCAAATTTTGCAGCTATTTCTTAGTTACAGCCAGACATTTCTAGCCACTGACCAATGCAGAGACAGAAGATGGGAAGCCACTTCCAGGGTCGCATCCCACCCCGTGGGCTGATTTCCTGGAGTATGTCTTAGTCTAGCCATTGTAATCCTCAATGATTAGTGAGAAGAGAGGGAGGGATAAGGAATGCTTAGATATTAGCAAGACAAAAGTCAGTAACACTAGGATTGCAAGGTTTAGGTTCATAGCCATATAGCTACCTAAGCAATAGTTGTGAGAAATGGCCCTTAGGACCAGGGCAGCAATGGTGCTTCCTCCACCTACTGGATTCGTAGGACACATTGATTACTCAATGACTAATCCAATTATTTATTTCACAGGTACTTATTAGATGTTTATCATGTGCTAGGAGCCACTCCAGGTCCTGGAAACATTGCAGTGGACAAGGAAAAACAAGACCCCTTCATCTTAACCCTCTAGAGGGAAAGCAGATTAAAAACAAGACAATAAACTTCAGAGGGTGATGGTCTTCCCTGTCATAGCAAAAGCATTCAGTTACGTCCTGTGGAACACCCGCTGGATTCCAGACTCACCTTCCCAGAGAAGTTCACCAGGGAACTTAAGAGGGTGATGACTCTTATAAGAAAAGGAAAGAGGAAACGTAACATATAGTGAGTAGCAGTGCAGGGGTGCAGTAGGCAAGCTGAACTTGACTGGCAGGAAGGCGACACTTGGGCCGGGAACCAGACCCAGAAGGAGCCCAATGATTGCCACGTAATCCCACCTCTCCTTGCTCCCAAGCCACTTCCCCCAACCCTCAGGATACAGGTGAAGGACAAAAGGAGGAAAGGCTGGAATTAATCTTTCAACACAGGCTGGCATCATCAGATGAAGCCCAGAAGAAAAGGAGATATAGGAATGAGCACAGGGTGGGTGAAGAGTGGTCTGGAAAGACCCCAGGGAAGTTCTAAATAAGTGATGAGAGGAGGAGACCCTTAGGGAAAATCATTCATGGTTATTAGACTTTCCTGATGGCATTCCTTTTAGGCTACCCGAATGTCAATCATACAACTTCCTGATAATGGCTGATTCTAAGGTGACCCCCAATTATTCCCACCTCCTGGTATTTACACCTTTACATAATCCTCTCCCCTTGAGTGTGGGTGAGACTCCTGACTTGCTTCTAACTGGTAGATAAGTCACGCAAGATTATACACAATTGGAACATCCCTCTTGCTGGTCAACTCTGCTTTGCTGGCGTTGGTAAATTAGCAAGGAGTATGTTGGGGGCCTTGTTGGGAGGCCCACGTGGAAAGGAACTGAGATGGTCTCACCCAGCTAGAACCCAGCTAGAGACTGAGGCCCTCAATTCAACAGGAGGCAAGGAACTGAATTCTGCTAACAGCCTCATGAGCTTAGAAGTGGATCCTCTCCTGGCTGAGCCTTGCAATGAGATCCCAGCCCCAGACAAGACCTTGAATTCAGCCTGTTGTGGGTCCTGAGGCAGAGGGACTACTAAGCTGTGCCAGGATTCCTGACCACAGAAACTGTGACAGAAAAAAATAAAAATAAAAATAAAATGTGTATTTCAAGCCTCTGAGTTTATAGCAATTCGTTATATAGCAATAGAAAATGAATACGATGGCATTCACAAAGGTTGATACAGCTGCTAAAGTGTTCAGAGAACCAGGAGAGCATCACCGGGAAGGACGAGGTCTGGAGCCCAGGGAGTTTCACGGAACATAACGTAATGTTTTTGATATGACAGGAAAGACCTGAGCACAGCAATGCTAAGAATTTAGACTTCTCACTTGTGCTTAAGAGATTGTCAGAGAGACTGAGGTGACCAGGTGGTAAACAAGAAGTAGTGTGGATTCATTCAGGAAATGTAGAGTCAAGGCCACAGATGGAATTTTTTGCTTATTAAACAAAAAAAAAAATAGGCTGGGTGCAGTGGCTCATGCCTGTAATCCTAGCACTTCGGGAGGCTGAGGGGGGTGGATCTACTTGAGGTCAGGAGTTCCAGACCAGTCTGGCCAGTGTGGTGAAACCCTGTCTCTACTAAAAATACAAAAATTAGCCAGGCATGGTTGTAGACTCCTGTAATCCCAACTACTTGGGAGGCTGAGGCAGGACAATTACTTAAACCTGCGAGGCGGAGGTTGCGGTGAGCTGAGATCATGCCACTGCCCTCTAGCCTGGGTGATAGATCGAGACTCCATTTTAAATAAATAAATAAACAACCCTGATTATAATAAGATAACATGCAACTATGATTTTTTTAAAAACAAAGTCATACAAAAGGGTATAAAATAAAAAGCAAATTCTTCCTCCTCTCCCCTCGGATTGTCAGTTCCACACCTGAAAGATTACGAGTTGTTATAATTTCTTCTCTATCCTCCCGGAAATTTTCTGCATGTATCTATGCATAGGTGTGCCTTTGTCTGCAAAGAGGAACAGACTATATCTGCCCTTTCCTTTTCTCGTGACACTGTGTTTTGGAGACCCCTCAGTGCCTGAGCATTCCAGTTAGCCATCCTTTTTCATGACTGCTAAAATTCCTTTGTATGAGTATGCTTTATGTAACTAGTCTCCTGCTGATTAGCATGATGTTTCCATGTTTTCACTATGACAATAAATGTGACATGTAAATCTTTGTTCACTTCTACAGTTGTAGGATGAAGAACTAGAAGCAGAATTGTAGGAGAAAGCATGAGTTACCAATCTATCCACAAAACTGTACTGATTTTATTCCCACACCTCTACAAGGGCATATTTTTTAGCAAAACTTTGGCCATTACTGCATGTTAACAAATTTTAGAATCTTTGCCAATTTAACAGGTAAAACTAGTACCTAGGGTTTTAATTTGCATGCATCTGATGTTTTCAAGCTTCTCACAGTTGGAACCTATTCAAAGGATCCAGAATTCAGGACAGAAGTTAGACACTAAAAATAAGCCTTTGACCAGGTGCGGTGGCCTACACCTGCAATCTCAACACGTTGTGATGCCAAAGGGGAAGGGTCACTCAAGACCAGCAGCTTGAGACCAGCCTAGGCAACATAGGAAGACTGTCTCCCCGCAACCAAAAAAAAAAAAAAAAAAAAAAAAAATTAGCCCAGCATGGTGGCATGCGCTTGTACTCCGAGCAACTCAGGAGGCTGAGGTGGGAGCATCGCTCAAGGCCAGGAGTTTGAGGCTGCAGTGAACTCTGATCATACCACTGCACTTCAGCCTGGGCAACAGAAAAAAAAACGAAAAAAATTAGCCCATCATGGTGGCATGCGCTTGTACTCTGAGCAACTCAGGAGGCTGAGGTGGGAGGATGGCTCAAGGCCAGGAGTTTGAGGCTGCAGTGAACTATGATCATACCACTGCACTTCAGCCTGGGCAACTGAAAAAAAAACAAAAAAATTAAAGAATGAAATGCTTTTTGATACAGGGAAAGAAGAAACAATATCATTTCAGAGCATCTTCTCAAGGGTAATGTACCCAGCACCCCATGGGTGGTCATGATCTTGGCAGCCACCTCACGAAAGCTCAGAAACTTTCTTCTTTATCCCAAAATTGCCACATACTTTGCTTAGAGTAAGATTAGTGCATTATGAAAGAAGCAATATGCATCAGGCACAATTAAAACATATATTTGAGTACTTCATGAATGTCAAAAATGATTTGTAATCAAAATGTCCTTCTACAGAGTCTTCAGGAAAGAACTTATGATTTTCAGGTGATCATCTTCCTAAGTGTGGCCATGCTTGAAGGTTAAAAGAGCCTAGACACTTTTCTTCAACTTTTTGTTCTTTCAAACTAAAACTGCATCCAGTGAAAATTGCTTAACGAGGTCCCTCTATGTAAACCAATAGATGTTATTTAAAAAAAAAAAAAACTCACAGATTTATATAAAAAAGGAAATGCTTAATTCACATGTATTCAGTTTCTGTTTTGACTGTTTTCAACAGCTTTTGAAGTAGCCTATGAGCTCACAAAGCCCTCAGCTCAGTGCAACACAAACATACAGCGAAAGCAAAGGGGCTACTCAGGTCTCTCCGTCTCGGAGAAAATGTGCCAAAGACTGGATTATTTTTTAAATCTATTTTTGCAGTGAAAGGAAGCCACAGGCATCTGAATACTGGCTCTCTAGCTTGACACCTAATTTCTGCCAGGGCATGAAGAGCTCCCTTCTGAAACGGCACCTCTGGAATTTGGGTTGGTTTAAAACGAGATTGGAGCATTTGGGTGGCTTTTGTTTTTGTTTCCCGGTTCTCCTTCAGGCTGGTATTTCTTTCCTCCAAAGGACACCGTGTACTCACCACAGGGACTCCTGATTATCCCAAAACACAAATCCTGATTCATTTTTTAAAGACTCATGATTGAGGGCTCGTCCTGTATTTTTGTTTTCCCCCAGCTATAGTCTACCTGAGCCAACAAAATGAGTGTATTCATTTTATTTTTAAAAACCTCCTACAAATCTTCAGTGACTCTTTGAGTATAAAATATTCATACCTTGACTCCAAATTACAGTTGGGAGCATAACCACTCAACAAGTACTTTTAGTTCAGATTCATTTTAGATTCATACAAGCAGAAGAAGGAAACTTGGGAAACACAAAGTCTCCTTTGAAGGAAAGAAATCCTGAATGAAGAAACAGGGGGATATACTGCCATCTTAAACCAACCCAAACGCCTCTGCCGCAGTCGCAGTTATTTAGGGTGGAGGAGCGGGCTCTGGCAACTAGAGAAGGTGGCCGCAGCATGGGGACACCCGAATTGAGGAGCTGTTTGGGCAATAAGCTGATTTAGAGAATAAAGGTAAGTCAATCAAATGTGACTGTGTTCCAGCTACATCGACTTTTATCAAAAGTTATTCAGCACTTGTGGAAGCTGTTCTGAGAGTTAGCCACATCTACTGCAGACAGCTAGAAAGATGATTTTACTATGAATTTGGATGCCAAAAAATATAATCTAGATATTCAAAACCCACTTTCTGATTTCCGTGAAGTGCTACCTGGCAGGTCTGGTTGCAAATCATTTTGCAAATGCAAATCCCAGTCTCAAAAGTTTCAGGAGTTTTTCTTGTTAGTAATCCTCATAATTATTGCAATCCTGGTATAGATATTTTTAGAAAAAAAAAATAAAGAAGGCTCCTGGACTTTCAGAATGGAGACATTCTGCTAATTGGAGATGGGATGTTTTATTTGACAATGGTTTGAAAGAAATTCACCAGCATTTATGAAGTCTGCTGGGCTATGAGGTCTTTAAAAGGTGCAAACATAGTAAAAGGCAATTTTTTTTCTGCCAACAAGATTAGACTTTGCTAACACTTTAGCCAACCTAACTAAAGTCTTACTGGGAAAGGTCACATGTGGATGCCTTTCAGGGATCACATAACTGGAAGTCCAGAGGTAGGGAAGGTTTTGAGTTTGTTTGATACTGCGGCCCAGTAAGAACGTCAAGGCCTCTGGATTCTGTTTTTCTCGTCTTCTTTTTGTGTGGTCAGCATCATGCGGGGTTGCAAATGGATCCCAGCAGCTCTCATGATTATAAGTTTCTTCCACCACCTTCAGGAAGGGAGAGCAGAGATGACTTTTCAAAAGAGTACTGCAGCTGTTTTTCTAATGCCTGCAGTCTGTGTGACTTACATAAAGAGTTCACTCTTGAGTTTATACCTGTGGTGAGGGGATAAAGTTGAACCCATTAGTTCAAGCGTGGGCCCAAGACACTTGCCAGCACCAGAAACTCCAGGCAAAGCCTTCTTCTTTAGCAGAAATCTTCTTTAGGGCTGAACTAGAAAATCCAAACCAGGACACTCATCCATTCCAGTGCCTAGAGGAAGAGCAGCAATTTGTAGCCACCAAAATCTTCATCAAGAAATTAGAATTTTAGAGTAAGAAACACAGAAATCCAAGACAGCCAAGACAGCATGCTGGAGGCCCTGTTTTAACAGGCTAATACGGAATAGATGGATCCATCTCAAGGGGCTAGAACCAGGTAGACACCACGTCCAAGGCTTTATCCCAGCCAGTCCTGCAGTCTCAGTTCTCGTTCCTCATAGAGGGCATTCACCTCACAAGAGTCACATGACCCAAAGCATAATCTCTATGCAGTGGAACTTCAGCCAGTGGGAGGACAAAATCTTTGAGTGCAAATTCAGTTAGCCCAACACCACATCCCTTTGTGCCAATGCTGAGAGTAACCAGCAAGACAATTGTCACTCACTATTCTAGCTCTTCTACTGACCCACTGATTTCCCACTAACAATAACACTCTCTATCTTGATTCTCAAGTGCTGCTATCTGGAACTGAGTTCTAGTACAAATATGCTAATGATGCTCATTCAGCAGAACCAATGAAGTTTGTCCTGGGCAGCCACAGAAATGGCAGAAACCTCCAGCTTTTCACTCTCCAAAGCCTGGCAGGTAGCAGCACCATGAAGGGCACCAAACTATGGGAAAGTATTTAATTTACCTAGAGATGAAAAGGAAGCTTCCAGGTCCCAAGCATCCTCTCTTCTCCGGCTCCTGGATGCCACCCGTTCCTGCCCCCTTCTCAGTTGCCTTGCATCTGGATTACTGCAAAGTCCATCTATTTTCCTATTTCCAGTGCACCCTCGCTCTACATTCTAGATGTTTCTGGCAGGTTAATCCACCACTTTAATCATGTGACTTCAAAGCTTTGAAAAATTCCATTACTCCTCATTTCCTGTTAAAAAAGAATCCAGGATTTTGGGCCTGGCTTTCAGGGTCCAGCACAGTCTGGCCAGTCCCTGACCTCCCTGATCATCTCTCACCTTCCTCTTATGCTCTGCCCATGTTCCCACCCTACTATCCGGTCACTATTTCCAGAACATGTCTACATCTCTGCTCCGTATTATTTCTCCTGCATTCCTCCCAAATGGGATGTTCTTCTGTCTCTCCCATCCAAACCCAGCTTAAATGCCACTTCGCTGAGCTTCCTCTCTCAAAAGCAATTTGCTTGCCTCTCATCTGGCATCCCGAACCGCCATGTGTTGGGTGAATTTGTAGGTGTACGTGTGAGGGAGCAGATCACGTGCACCACGGCTCATCCACAGAAGGGCCCCAATCAACATTCATCATATGAGTCAGCAAGAATGTACCATATTCTAAGCCATCTCTTATCAAATTACTGCTGAGTTCATCACTTCCTGCAAAGGGAACATTGACATGTATGTCTAACAGGTATATTACTCTCTGTATTCAATTGTCAGGGCTGCCATAACAAAGTACCATAGCCTGGGAGGCTTAAACAACAGAAATTTATTTTCTTACCATTCTGGAGGCCACAAGTCTGTGATCAAGGTGTCAGCAGGGTTGCTTTCTCCTGAAGCCTCTCTCCTTGGCTTGCAGATGGATGTCTTACATGTTCTTCTCTCTGTGTGTGTCTACATCCTAATATTAAATAGGCCCCATCCATTAAATGACCTCATTTAAACTTAGTTACCTCTTTGAAGATTCTATCTATCTCCAAATATAGTCACCTTTTTGGGTGCTGGGGATTAGGACTTTAACATATAAATTTTAGGTGGACACAACTCAGCACATAACAGCATATATATCACACACACAAAGTGCATATACACATTCACGCATAAACACATATTTGTCATTTTTCACACTAAATGTTAACAAGGTTGAATATACCAAAATAAAGAGTAAGAAATCTAGACAATATATGGAAATATGTGTAACTCCATGTTCAGTTTTAAAAGACGATAAATATCTCATTGACTGTCATGGTTATTAGGTAAAATACATAGTATAAAGCATATGAATTAAATAATTTTATTTTAGCATGGTAAGATTTAGTTTTATTTGTGTCTTGATTAAATGGTACTATAGCAGGACTGACATTCCACACCACTGTTCCCACGTGCCAAGAACAAATGAGTTCTTTATTTCCTATAATCGGACTCGGCTTTGAAGTTCCTCCCACTTTTTTCCCTCTAATGCCTGGGGGAGGCTGCACAAGCTGGCTTGTAGAGAGAAACAGCCTCTTCTGTGTAAGCCGCCTCTGTCAGCCTCTTAGCCTATCTATTCTAAAGCCACCTTCCACTACAGCTGTTTATCCTTCTTGTGCCTCTTCAAGGTGCCTCCAGGAAATGCTTATGTCCCTTCAGGTGTTAGGGAGGCCTGGTCCCTCTGCAGGGCTCCTGTATTTGTGGCTCCCAGGTAAAAGGTATCTCCTCTCCCCTGGTTGAGACATTATCTTCTGGTGCTACTGCAGAGTGCCGGTTCTGTCTGGTTCTTTGGGGGCAACTATGTGAGCTCCCTTTGCTGAAGTGTCTGTCGAGCATGGGCCTGGTTCAGGACTATTGGGGGGAGGGTCCACACACATGGCTCCCTCTCACTTTGGGGGGACTGCGGATGCAACCCACAGCAGGCACAATGGCCTCATCCCTCAGGGACTGCACTCACCGCCACAGCACCCATAGCAATGCCCGACTCTCTTCCTCACCATGGAGGAGGTGAGGAAGACTCAACACACAGTGTCAAAGCCCCGCATCCCAAACCCGTGACTGTCCTTGCTGTCGTAGAGCTGCCGTGTTGGGGAGTCGTGCTGGGGAGGGAAACAGGAACATGTGTTCAAGTGTCTCTGGAGTCTCATAAAACACCTACTAGATGTTTCCACACCCTCCCTCTTCCTGAGATCGGCCCTAAGGAAGGTTGGCCTGGGCCCCAACTACTCCTCTCCCTCTTCTTCTGGCCCCCCTCTCAAAAATCAGGGAGATGATCCTATCTGCTTCTTGTCACATGCATGCTTTCACATGGCCTCCTGTAACCTCCCCTTGCCATGGTTCATGGAAAACCTCTAGGGTCTGGGTCTGTCAGTCCTCATTCTGGATATGTAAGGGAGGAAGTGGGAGTTTAAAATTTTTTTCTCTTTCCCCAAAACCTAGTTTTAAGATTATTTCTCTGCTGTGGTCTCAAGAAGGAGAAAACTAAACCTCAAAGTAAGTCAAAGGCATTTTGTTCTTAGCCTTAGACTCTCAAAGAGTGGCCCCTGGAATAGGAGATTAGCATCGCCTGGGGGCTTATAAAAAATGCTGACTCTCAGCTCTCCCCTCCTCACTCCAGACCTTCTGATTCAGAATGTGTAATAAGACCTCCAGGTGGCTCCTGGGCACTAATGCACTGATCTAGGAAAAGCTCAACCTGTCCCTAATGGATTCCCTTTCACTTTTATAGTGGATGGGTTGAAAGAGAATATGGCTGATGAGGCGACAAAGGCACTGGTTTAATATTTTCAATAGTAAAAATTTGCTCTCCTATTCATTATTAGCAGATGTGTATCTCTGCAAGAACCAAATCCCTGGGAAGAACCAAACCCTTTCCACATCCAGAAAGGCTTATGGTTTTTGAGATGAGTTCTGAGACCTGTTCAGCATGCACTTCCCTGTGTCCATGGCCCCCAAGCTGTGGGACAACCAGAGCCTGGCAAAGCTCCTACCCTTTCCTGATCTCATGCCAGCTTTACAGTCTCTGGACAGCCGAATGTGTTCACTCTATTTTAAAAGGTTAAGCTTCTGAGCCTCAGTAAAATTAACCAATTCGCTCAGAGTCAGCTACCTGCCAAGAGACAGAGCTGGGGCAAAGCTGGGTCATTTGAGTCTATGTCCAATGTCTTTCCCAAGCTGTTGAGAAGGAGAATGCCTAGAGTAAGCTTGTTTCTCTTTCTTTAGAAATAACCACAAAAAAAAAAAAAAAGAAGAAGAAGAAGAAGAAGTAAAGAAATGCTTGCCTTGAGTTAGAACAATTCATCTTCTGTGTAACTCAGCATTTTCTGTGGGAGAATATGATTGCCCTCTAAGATATCAACTTAAAATGTTAGGATTTTCCTTCATATAATGATGATGTTGATGACAACAACTAGTTAAGGATCCAGTTTTACTGGAGGAAACATTAACCACCCTCAAAATAAATACACCCTTGGCACCCTTTTCTCCTCCTGGAGCAGGCATCTGGCGGCACAGGTGAGTGCTCTGGAGTCTCAAGGCACGGCCTGTAGCTGCCGTGGATGACATCTGTTTCATGATCCTCCCTAAGGGGGCTTCTCAGGCACCACACAGCATGTGGTGTAAGTCAGACCACTTCCAAACCAAATGAAGAATCATTCAGCTACTCTACACCATGAAATAGCCAACATACAGAGAATCCCTATTGAGTGTTCTGGATACTGGTTAATATCTACAGCAGGCCCATTCTGAGTCACCACCATGTGCATTGCAGGTCTGATCTCCCTGATGCCTGCAGGAAGGAGAAAGCACGATCTTGTTTGAGGAAGATGAAGAAACTGAGGCCTAGGGAGGTTAAGTACCTGCCCAATGCTACTCAGTTCATAAGTGGCAGAATCAGACTCAAATCAAGGTCTTGAGTGTAAAAGTCATGTTCTTTCCCACTACCATCTATCAATTTCTCTCTTCAACCAGTGAATACTGTTGGTGTAGACCACCTGTTAGGCTAGATGAGAAGTCTCAGGGAGGAGCAATTACTAAGAGAACCCTGAGGAAAAAGAATGCCTGGCAGGAGGCTGACAAGAGACCCTTGGGGATAGGGAAGCAGAGCTCCACAAACATCAAAGGTAGTGACTAACAGAGAAGGTCCTGCCCACTGTGTTGACACAGTTGCAAGGAAAAGGTGATGTTGATGAGTAAGACCAAGCTAAAGCAAAGCTGAGCTTTTTCCCAGCCCAGTCCCAGCTCCTTCTCACACAACCCTTTGAGAAACAGTGCATTCAATATGCAGGACTGGTATGCTTTCACCTTTTCTTGTCAAATTTTAAGTAAACCCAACCATAACCCTTCTAGGTGCTTGGGATATGCTGCAGTTTTAATAAAGACAGACCTTGGAACATTGTAATGTAGAACTTCCTACCAATCTGGTGGACAAAGGTATCCTTCCCAGGCCAGTTACCTTCACATTTTTTCTCACAAGAAAATGTGATGATCCATGCAATTGCAGACTTAAAATCAGGAAATTGGATCCCTTTGGGTTTTGAACTCCTAGGAAAGGGAGTGCTCTGTAACAAATTGTTTAAGGGGAGGAACCAACTTCACCAGCCATCTCTCAACACCTGCAAACACCACCTGTCCACCAGCTGGTGCAGCCTGCAAGCCATGCAATCTACCCTCTCTACCCTCCCAAGTCCAAGCAAGATGGAGGCCTCTGCTCAGATGCCTTATGACTGGCTGCTGCTGAGCACTGTCATCCACTCAACATCCCCAGAGAACGCAGACCCCACCACAGACATCAATGGTGGAGATGAATAGCAATTCCTCTGCGAAGACCCTTGAGAATTCATTATGTGGGTTGTTCTGAACACTCCTTTAAACATGCAAATCCCTTCAGTACCGCTGTACTCGGGATGGAACAGAATATGAATCAAAGGCTCAGTTGCTTTTATGCTCAGATCATAAAGTCTGAAACATATCAGGTTTATGAATGGGGTTTTTTTTCAACGAGAGGGCATAGTTAAGGCTTTACTTACTCAGTGCTGTCCGAAAGAAGCTTAGGAAAGGGGAAGTAGTACTTCAAATGTTATCTATTTTTAAAAATTAAAATGATTAATGTCTAGAACATAAAACTCTATTACAGAAAAGGCCATTGGGACGGTGATAAAAATTCAGAGAGGGTGGAATCTCCAGACAAATTCTGAAGAGTCTGGTGATGGATTTAAAGTCCCATTAACCTCATGGGGATCAAATCAAAGGCTTTCAGTTAAAAGTAAATCTGAGACTCAGGAGTGAGAGTTCTTACAAGGACAGGAGAAATTCCACCAGCACTTTGTAGCAATGGCCCTGAAAACTGGACGACTCTTCTCACACATGGTGGGAATTATCACAGTCCTGGTATTTTGCACAAAAGTGCTTCTGCTCAAATTATAAGCGCTTTCCTCTGCAGTCTATTTGCGCCCCTGAAGGGGATTATACCTGATAGTCCCCTTTCTTGCCTCTGGTGTTCAGGGAAGAGCTAGATATGCAGCCTTTCCTTGAAGATTTTCCGTGATGGTAGTATCTTATCAGGAGTCACTATTCGCTGCAAGTGAATCACCACACCAGGAAACTCAAAGCAGGGCAATCATTTACCTTCTATTTAATAGGGAACACAGTTCACCATTACTCAATACTCTAGCTGACTCTCTCACCACTGAGCATTGGAAATGCATATAGTTCTAGAAAGTTTCTGTTCAAACTGGGCATTTCCATCTGCCTCCTTCAAGTAATGATAATAATAATAAAATTAAATTAAGTTAAAAAAAAGCCTTGGCCGGGCACGATGGCTCATACCTATAATCCTAGCACTTTGGGAGGCCAAGGCAGGCAGATCACCTGAGGTCAAAAGTTCGAGACCATCCTGACCAACATAATGAGTGAAACTCCATCTCTACTAAAAACACAAATATTAGGGGCTGGGTGCAATGGCTTATGCCTGTAATACCAGCACTTTGGGAGGCCGAGGTGGGCAGATCACCTGAGGTTGGGAGTTCAAGATCAGCCTGACCAACATGGGGAAATCCCGTCTCTACTAAAAATACAAAAAAAATTAGCCAAGTGTGGTGGCGCATGTCTGTAATCTCAGCTACTCGGGAAGCTGAGGCAGAAGAATCGCTTGAACCCAGGAGTCAGAGGTTGTGGTGAGCCAAGATCGTGCTATTGCCTCCAGCCTGGGCAACAAGAGTAAAACTCCATCTCAAAAGATAATAACAACAAATAAATAAATGAATAAATAATTAACCAGGCATTGTGGCACACCTATAATCCCAGCTACTCGAAAGACTGAGGCAAGAGAATCATTTGAACCTAAGAGGTGGAGGTTGCAGTGAGCCAAGATCTTGCCACTGCACTCCAGCCTAGGCGACAGAGAAAAACTCCATCTCAAAAAAAAAAAAAAAAAAAAAGCCTTGGTCTCAGTGAGCATCTTGAGGGAGGAAGAAGGGTTCTCCATCCCACATTCAGCTGCTGATCCTCCAGGTGGCACTGACCTCACTGTTCCTAAATGTTATCCCTAAAAAATGGGGCAGTAACATTTCTGAATGCTGAGATATCTTTCCGATATCTCATTGAATAGGTCCAGAGGTCATTGGCAGAATATCACTTTTGGTGAATGCAGGTGACTCACCACCCATGACTCTGAAGATTCAAGTTTGAAAAGTTGATTCTACTTTTTTTTTTTTTTTTTTTTTTTGAGACAGAATCTCGCTCTGTCACCCAGGCTGGAGTGCAGTGGCGTGATCTCGGCTCACTGCAAGCTCTGCCTCCTGGGTTCACGCCATTCTCCTGCCTCAGCCTCCCAAGTAGCTGGGAGTACAGGTGCCAGCCACCACGCCAGGCTAATTTTTTGTATTTTTAGTAGAGACGGGGTTTTACCGTGTTAGCCAGGATGGTCTCGATCTCTTGACCTCGTGATCCGCCCGCCTTGGCCTCTCAAAGTGCTGGGATTACAGGTGTGAGCCATCAGGCCCAGTCAAGTTGATTCTGCTTTCAATGAGTTGAAGGGGACTCGTGGCATCTCCACACTTGAGAATGCAGTTTGGGGGTTCAGGAAATGTGATTAACATTGTATGTCCACTGATCTCTCCCTTCAACCATTCTTAAGGATATTATTCAAATTTAAACCTCACAAAAATTAAAGCACAGGTATCATTATCCTTGTTTGATGACTAAAGAGCTGAAGCTCTGCAGGGATGAGGCCTCTAAGCTCTTGCCATTAGGAAATGGAGACTAAAACTTAGATAATATCCGAGCCCCGATATATCCCCCATGCCTACCTTCCACCTGCCAGCATCTGCACCTTTGTGCTTCAGGGTAATTTCTAGCAGCAAAACTCTATCCTACCCACAAAGGACTGGAAGTACCTGGAGAATTAAGACACCTGAGCAGCCACTGTCAGTCAGTGACTGACAGGAGTTGGTGCATAAATACCTCAGCTCTCCTACCCTTGCAAGGGACAACTCTGAGGCACATATTCTACTCTGGCTCCCAGAGGTCCCAGCAGAGTTAAGCACCAGTGTCCACAGTAGAAACCTGCCTGATGGCAGGCCCCTGCCTGGCTGCCTTCCCTTTCCTCTCTCACCTCCTCACTCCCCTTCCAGCATTTCCTGGCCAAATATCCTGCTTGCACTCAAATCTTTGCATCAGGGTGGATTTCTGAGAGAGCCAAAACTAAGACACAGAACTTTTGAGCCCAGGTTTTAAGTTTTCATTTTACCTGACACTATCCTGTCTGTATGGGTTTGGAGTCTGGAGAAATAATCAGAGGCCTGATCTACCAGAGAGGTATATCTCTCCTTCCAGAACTGAGCTGTGTCCAATGTGTGCAGAAACTGGAAGGGATGTTCCCACACCCATCCTCTCTACCGGAGTTAGTGCTACAACCTCCTGAGTGGTTGTCTCAGCTGGGCTCCAAAAAGGCAGCCTCTCAGTTGGAGTTTAGCATGAGGCATGTTTACAGTCAGTGGGATCAATTGGCAGGGATTGGGGAGATGGAAAGAAGGCAGGAGTGAGCAGAGGGAGAATCTGGTCCCCTAAGCAACCTTGGCCCAACTGTATTGTGAGCTTCAGAGCTAGTGTAGTTCTCAGAGCTGTCTGAGTTTGGCTGAGATGGCCAGGCCCCTGTAGACTCTCATCCATCAGGACTGGATTTGGGCCACCCTAGAAAAGACCATGACCTCAAGAGAAGAGTTCTCTGCAGTTGAGTTGACCCCTGAAAGGGCTGACAGTTGAAGGCAGCTTGTGGTCTGTCCTCCCAGCAGCAGACCTACAAGCCCAGTGACACTTCAGTGTCCACTGAGTAATGATCCTGGTTTCAATCTCACTTCCCTCCACCTTACTGAGAGAGGAGCTATTGCAAACCCATCCTGGGCATTTCTCTCCTGCTTGGAACACTCTGTGATTCTCCATTCCCGAGAGAAGAGGCCAAGCTCCCTAGCCTGAAAGCTCCTCAGATCAATTTTCTCTCTTCTCTGAGCTGTTCTTGCTGCCCTTCCCAGGAAGCTCCTGCCCTAACACCCACTGCCCAGTTGCCCTGTCTTTGTGCTGGCATTGCCCCCCAACCCCAACTGCAGGAGCCCTGTGTCACTTTCAGCCTGGCAAACTCTTTCTTTTTCTCCAGTGTTTGGCTTAAATATCAGCCCCTCAGGCAAGAAGCATCCCTCCCTTCTAGCCAAGGGAGAGTGAATTGCTATTATCTCAGGGGTACACAGTCCTGCTGCTGCAATAATGAATTTTGTTGTGATCATACCTATTTCTGGTCTACTCCAAGCCATGTGAACTCCTGGAGGACATTCATGCTGCCCCATGAGCTGTGATGCGAGCTCATGGGACTTCCTAGAGATTTGGTATTTGTCAAATGAATCTTGGCTGAGCTTCTCTGGGAAACAAACAAACACGCCTTTAAATAAGAGCTAAGGCCAACATTAGGTCACACCCCTGTCACAACTGTGGCTGAAATTAAAAAGGAGAGGGCCATCTGCTGTGGGGCTTTCAGCAAGTTTCTGCACCTGCAGTTCTTCATCATAGACTGCCCTTGGGGGCCCAGAGCCACCTGGTATACTCTCATAGACAGCTTCATGTGCCTGGATGTGTGAGACCCCTGCCCCCAGGAGGGCCCTTAAACCAGTGATGGGTGCAGCAGTGAGCCTTACTCACACACCTGAGTCCCCTTCAGGACCAGTCTGAAGCTCCTCTCTGCCAGGGATGGCCTGAGATGGCCCATACTGGGCTTCCCTGCCTTCCCCACTCTCTTATAGACCTCTCTGGGAAGCACACTGACTTGGTAATTCTCATACACAGGAGTCCTCTCCTCAGGCTCTGCTTCTGGGGAACTCATCTGAGACACCAACAGTAATAGACTGACTAAAGAACTATGGAATATACACACTGCACTGCAGTTAAAAAGAAGAGGTCATTCTATACGTGTGAACCTGGGAAGACCTCAAGTCATACTTTTGTGTGGAAAAGCAAGTTGAAATCCGATAAGTGAGTTAAAGTACTGTTTAAGGAAAAGAAAATAATGAGTAATGCTATTGGAAAGTTAAGAAGTGCATTCTCCTCAGCAAAAGAAACTACCATCAGAGTGAACAGGCAACCTACAGAATGGGAGAAAATTTTTGCAATTTACTCATCTGACAAAGGGTTAATATCCAGAATCTACAAAGAACTCAAGCAAATTTACAAGAAAAAAAACAAACAACCGCATCAGAAAGTGGGCAAAGGATATGAATAGACACTTCTCAAAAGAAGACATTTATGCAGCCAACAGACACATGAAAAAATGCTCAGCATCGCTGGCCATCAGAGAAATGCAAATCAAAACCACAATGAGATACCATCTCACACCAGTTAGAATGGCAATCATTAAAAAGTCAGGAAACAACAGGTGCTGGAGAGGATGTGGAGAAATAGGAACACTTTTACACTGTTGGTGGGACTGTAAACTAGTTCAACCATTGTGGAAAACAGTGTGGTGATTCCTCAAGGATCTAGAACTAGAAATACCATTTGACCCAGCCATCCCATTAGTGGGTGTATACCCAAAGGATTATAAATCATGCTGCTATAAAGACACATGCACGCATATGTTTATTGCAGCATCATTTACAATATCAAAGACTTGGAACCAACCCAAATGTCCATCAATGACAGACTGGATTAAGAAAATGTGGCACATATACACCATGGAATACTATGCAGCCATAAAAAAGGATGAGTTCATGTCCTTTGTAGAGACATGGATGAAGCTGGAAACCATCATTCTGAGCAAACTATCGCAAGAACAGAAAACCAAATACCGCATGTTCTCACTCATAGGTGGGAACTGAACAATGAGAACACTTGGACACAGGAAGGGGAACATCATACCCTGAGGCCTATTGTGGGGTGAGGGGAGGAGAGAGGGATAGCATTAGGAGATACACCTAGTGTAAATGATGAGTTAATGGGTGTAGCACACTAACATGGCACATGTATACATATGTAACAAACCTGCACGTTGTGCACATGTACCCTAGAACCTAAAGTATCTATATTTAAAAAGTGCATTTTCCTTCTGAATACCCACCCCTGTGCACTGCAGCCCTGGGCTCTGCCTCCCCTGTCCGGTGACCAACCTGTCTTCTGTGTTTCCCAGCAACGAGCAAACCAGCTGCTGATCATGGGGACCTCTGCTCCCACTCATCAACTCAGAAAGTCCCTTGGGAAAGGGAGCAATATTTTTTATGAACTATGTAACTATGTTGGTGAGCTTAAACAGTATGACTTTCTTGGTTACCTGCAATGAATCCAGGTGACTTTTTTTTAGCTAATGGGTGAAACTTGACAATGGTTCCACCCCCAGAGTAGTTCCCCCATGGGGCTGGCCTGAAGCAGCTGGCATGGAAGAGGGGTGTCAGACTTGCTCTGGCAACTGAGGGTCCCTCTAGAAAGATGGATGGAGGAGGCTTCTGCCAGATTTCTGTCACCTGGAGAACATCACTTGGATGAAAGATGGCTTTACAGATGGGAAAGGAGGGGAAGTGCAGAGACTATTAAAGGAACAGAAAAGGAAATCAGAAAGTGGAATGGTGAACAGCATGTTACTGGGGAGGGTAAAGGGGAGGTTGTGAAAACATTTGGAAGCTGAGGCTTCTAGGACCAAGTGACCTCAGGAAGAGGGCAGAGAACAAAGGGAGGCAGTGTTAGCATGTAGTAAAGAGTTCAGAAAAAAAAATGGAAGAATGGAAAAGTTGGGAGTTATTAACAGCAGTAAAAATGAAATGCTGACTTTAACCTTCAAACGAAGGGAAAGCCATGGAATTGAAGACAAGGTCTGGCTCTTGGCTGGGGAGAATCACAAGTGGGTAGGAGATGTTTTCTAATTCTGGAGCAGTCTTTGGCCCAGAGCTCAGCACAGCTACTATATCATGTATAGAGATGAGAAAAAATCTTTTCAAATGTGTGGTGTCATTTTGAGCAAATGTGTTTATCTTTTTAAGAGAGCTGTTTTAAGTAAGAGTTGAGAAGACAAATTATAAAACATGGTATAATGCATCTCTCTGTGTAAAATGTTGAGACCTTTCTCAGCTGTAATGCTGAGAAGCTGCAGAGGATACAGGAGAGAAAAGAAAAATAACCAAACATTGATTAACTGTTCTCAATATGCCAGATGCTGGGCTAAGCCGTCACCATGAGCCTCCACTCGTGTCATCCTTACTTAGTCTGAAGAGGTGACTTCTGCTGATATCTGCCTTTTCCAGATGAGAAAACTGAAGCTTCCTTGCAAGGAGAGCTAATGGGCCCTCAGCCCCCCGTGTATACGGTCACTCAGGCTTTCTAGGTGAGAACCCACAGTAAGGAATGCATTTTCCATCCTGATGCAGATACACACACATTTATAACAGAAACAGAAGTTTTCCAAGACTCTGTTTACTATGTGAGATGCACTGAGAACTTTTATTCCATTAATTTCTTTTCCAATACTTGTAATGAAGTAAATTGCTGTCACATACATTAATGGGTCACGAATGGAAGTTTGAAAATCTTCCGTCTAGGATTTGCTATTATCTGATTCTATCTCTCCGAAACCAGTGTTCACAGGTAAACTGGGTTTTTAAATACAAGTAACATAGAATCTACGCTCTATTCTCCCATCCACCCATCTATCCACTCACACGTCTACCCATCCATCCATTCAATAAACACTGATTATCACACAGACTTATAGTCCAGATTCCTCATTACAGGAACTGATGCTATCACATCAACTCTCTGCTCCCAAAATGGAAAAACTCAAATCATCAAACCATGCAAAAAACTCAGTAAATGGCAGATATACATCCTAAAAACATTCATGAGAAATTATAGATGCTTCCAAAGCTAACATCTTTGTGCATCCCTCTATCTCTCCACCCCCAGAAAAAGAAACTCTTCCTTCAGACAACCAGTCACAAAGACAAAGAAACATGCATGATAAGTGAAAACGATCACCATAATGTTCCAAGATGGTATTGGAGGCATCACTCGGCATAAAAAATGAAAACTGAAGCCACGCAGGCCCAAAGTGTGCTTACATTTCTCGCTTCTGAATTTGTTGTGAGTCCTGCTAACCATGACCACAGGCTGTTTAAAATTACACCGTTTGCCTTATTTAATTTTCTTCTGCAGTCATAAATATTAATTAAGTGAAGCCACATAGAGCCTGCATTTCAATCCTTTCACTTCCTGAGGACCATAAGCAATTAAGAGCCACAGCAATTTAAGTACTAACTGGTTCTTTAGGTCTGCCCCGTGACAACCACTTTTCTTTTTTAAATTAAGTCAGATTTATTAAGTCTTAGTGGTTTCTTTTTCCTACCTAACTTCTCCTGGCCTGTGGGTGTTCCCAATTTCATTTCTCCTCTTATAAATAGGAACTATTTTCCTGCAGGAGAGGGGGCCTGCTCATTTTCTCTAAAAGACGATGCAGAAAAGCATATGTTTTGATTAATAAGAACCAGAAATATTTATGTGCAGCATGTCAGCTAGCTGGTGGCCAAGACCGCACTTCTCAGTGTTTGTTTAGAATTATTTTATGACAAAAACAAAAGAGATTATTGTGCAATGTAAGGAAGATATAAAGTAATATGTGGAAATCCTCTCACAATCCTCCTAAGTCCCACTCTCTAGGTGTATCATTATTAATAGTTTGATGTGTAAACTTCAACCGTTTTCCATGCAGTGACAGAATCAGGGTTTATTTTTATAAAACTTATATCAAATTACTCATATCCTGCAACTATTTAGCTCTTCATTATAAAATCATCACACTTTTTATATTATTTCATAGAGATATCACTGCTTATAATAGCTAGATGATACTCTGTAATAAAGTTGGGTTATTGTTTAACTATATTTCACTAGCAATAAGATCGTGGGTATGTTGTAGATAAACTGTGCCCACACACACATTAAATACAAACACATATATGCATACACACATGTACAGATGAACACTATTCCAATAACCTGGAAACTTTACCTCCGAGTATTTTCTTTTCTCCCAGGTTTCTGATAATTTCTCCATCTCGCTAAAGGAATGCCTTTTGGGAAAAAAAGAAGTTATAAAATGAAAACAGGTCAAGATTTGGGTCAGAGGGCCTAGGTTGTGATCAGAAGGGTTGGGTGAGCCATCAATGTCTCTCACCCCAGTTTCCCCCAAAACAGAGTGAGCTCCCTCATGTAAAAGGTTTGCATGAATCGTCAAGTCTGGAGAAAATATTAGCCTCTACCCTGCCTTCTCTCTAGTCTTTGAGAGCTCAGTCATTTGGAGGAGGGTAGGTAGAGGAAACTCTTTGGTAATGTACATGAAGAAAGAATTCTGTATTTCTAAATTTAATATGTTAAGAGGGAGAAAAGAATGAAAGAAAACAGTCAAGTAGAGACAAAATAGTCTCTTTTCTTTTCTCCTTAACTATGAGAATGGGAGTAGTGGGTGTCAGATCAGAGCTCCCATCCCAAGGGTCCCTGATCCGTGTTTCTCAACATTAGCATCTACTTAGCAGTTTATTTTGAAGAATTAGAAGAATGAATTTGCCAGATTTCACACTTAAAGGGCGCATCTAAACTCCTAAACTTTTGAAAGGTATAGACTATTCAAGTAGACTCCTCTGGAGAATATTATGTGTCACTTACATCATAATCTTTCATATAGCGTAGTATAATTCATTCCCAAGCAGCATCACATATTCCAATCTCCTAGACTAAAAGAGGCAACCTATGGGGTGATTTAGTAGCCAGGTGTGAAAGGGACAATTGAAAAATAAGTTTGCGTGTTATATCCAGTTCCATCCAGGAATCTCAAAGCCGCTTAGTGTAATTTTTCACCAGTTTTATTATCCCCAATCCACATTGCCTTAAAAGCACACATTGATTAATTATTGGTCTAAATTTTTTAGTGTTTCTACGTTAATTATTTATGTGCCTTTATAAATATGGTCGGATTTTTAAAATTTGCCCACAGAAAGAAATATTTTCCCTCTCTTTTCGCAGTTCATATGTGAAAGAAAGGAGCCTTTACAGAATGTATGCTTCATTCAAATGTCCCCAAAAGGAAAAATTATCTTATCACTAATTATGAATGCATATTGCAAATCAAATAAGCCTTAAGGGAATGGCCCCGTTTGAAAAATTCTTCTCATCTTTGAGACACAAATTTTAATTTCTGAGCATTTTCTGTTATATATGTTGGAAAAAAATTGAGTGCTACACTAAGGAGAACAGTTGTATTTCTTAACAGAGGGGTTAACTGTGAAGTCTATGGGTTCAGTTTTAATTTTTCCTAATAATGTTATTTTATCATGCATGGGTAGGCAGTGCCGACTCAATGTCAGTCCAAATTTTGTGGAGGAGAATTCCCACTTCCAGTTGCCATCACAAGAGACTCAAGTCTTTTCCAGGAGGACCATGAAAATCTCATTTGAAACTCAATAAGCAGGAATTTCTTCCTCACTTTCCCTTCTTTTTGATCTTTCTATTTTGTTTCTTAAATGCATATTTGGATCAAGGAAGAGGTTCAGGGGTATGTTTGGGAGAGGTCAGTCCTATCCCTTTTTTGTTTTGAGTAGGAAGCTCTGCATGGCCTTCAGGACCAGCCCAGCCCCAGAAGTGGGCAACTGAGCACGATCAGTCTGTGTTCTCTGGGGCCTCTTCCTTAAGGAGAAAATTTAAAAGAGTCTTAGTGAGTGTTTGCTGATGCAGTGAGGTTGCAGCTGACACTGTTCAGTCTGGTTTTTGTATATATATACTTTAAAAATGACGTTTCCACATTGCGAACTGATAATTGCCATAGGTCCCCTTTCCTACACAGTCAACCAGGGAGGTCCCTGTCTCCGGAAAACACAGCATAGGAGGGGGAGTGTGGGGTGAGCTAACAATGCACCATAGGGGGCATGGGGGGTGGGCAACTCTGCTTTGCAGGAAGACCCCTACATTGCTTGGGCTGCACGGACAAGTTCTGACTTCTGTGGGCTGGGGGCCATGAACCGTGGCTGTGAGAAGAGACGGTTCAGCTCACAGCAGCTGAGAGGGGAAGGACGTAGATGTGCTAGGGAACCTGCAGAAGCTGAAAAGGAACCTGTACTTCTCATTTTATCAAGTCACATATCACCACCCAGCTAGGGACAGACTACAGGATCCATGAGAGAAACAGGTCTTTAAAGCTGTGCTATTCCACCTGTGGTCAGTGGACCAGACTGACAGCATCAGCATCCCTTGGAAGCTTGTTAGGAATGCAGAACTCAAGCCCCTCCCTGCGGAATCAGAATCTGCATTTTAACAAGATCGCCAAGGGAGTCCTATGCACATAAGGGTGTGAGGGGCCATCCCAATCCTGGTTCATTGGCCCAGTCCCAGTGGGTCACTGTTGCTGTCATATGGTACTCCTCCTTGAAGCTCTCCTTTTTGCAGAGAACTCTACAATCCTTCCTCTGGAATTACTCTTGGGAATAAAATTAACAAAGAACTAAATAATGCAGATGCAGGTATTACAAAGCATTAGGAGCTATGTTTGACACAGGACGAGGGTCCCAAGCAGCACCCACCAAGTACAGCAGCACCTCTGGCCACCTTCATCCTTCTTCCTCCTGGAAGCCAGAAACCCCTAGTTATCCCTTTGATAGGAAACTGATATTGTAGAGGAATTGCCAATGGCGACAGGACAGAAGTGGGCTGCCACAGGGCTGCTTGTTTCCCTGATAGCTGAGCCCTTGGTCTTCCTATTGATTCCGGGTCAAAACAGGCATTTCGCCTTGGGTTTTAGTCCATCTCTGCCAGCAGCCAGACTATTTTAGAATGGTGAAATGTATGATTTTCCCTTTAGAGTAGGATTTTAGCACTTGGAAATTCCAGGGTCATGATTGGAAGAAGGCTTGAAAGTAAAGAGGCTGGGACCTGTGGCAGAAAAAGGGAGAAAAGGAGGAAGTAAAAGAGGAAAACAGACTTAGTCTCTAGAAGCCCATGGCTTTGCCTATTTATCCACCATCTGGAATATAGTAAGTGCTCATTAAATATTTGCTGAATGAATCCAAAACATATAAACTCCCCATCCTTGTCGTTGTTTAATATTAGAGCAAGTTATATATAGCTCTTTTGTGTTGATTCAGAGCCTGTGTACCATTTGAGATGGAAACGAGAAGCAAACAACTCCTTCCTAAGCATCAGCCAGGAAACCCAGGACTTAGTGGCTTCTTTCTGATCTCCATGTCTCTCATATGCTTCATTATTTCATACTTGTTGAAAGTGCATTTGTTTATCCAACTAAGTAATCGGCAGCTCGTAGGACTAATGATATCACTTCTAAATTACCCCCCTGTGTAACACAGAGGGTTCCTAAGAAAGAATGCCTGGGGTTGGATTATCCAGGTAGTCTGTGACTGACCCCCATGACTCCTGTCCTTCATAAAGCTTACTGCTTTCCTGTTGGGCAGGAATAACTGAGATTTCTCCCAAGAATAACATCCAAATGTATGAAAAAGCTCCCAGGGCCACAAATGCAGATGCGTCTAATTTAAGCATCCCTCAAAGAGTTTATTCTCACTCATGTTGGCATGTTGTTATTGCTACTCAAAGTTGTCATTTTTTATTTTTATTTCTTCCAATTATTTTAATTACCTGCTATAATAGTCCCACATACCAGAAATGTGCTAAAAACGCAAGAATGGTGAACAGGATGTCAAGTATATACCAGAAATATTTGTCAAACCCTGACCCAGAATGGGCAGAGCACTGGCTTTCTTCACAGACCTACACAGATGGGAGTGGAATCTGCAACTGCTCAATCCATCCACTGAGAAATCCCAGAAAAGATGGACAATCCATAACTGAAACCCAAACTTCGGCACAACGATCAAATTCTACATGCATAAAGCAAGAGATCTGTGTGCCAGACCCATCTTAAAGCCACCCCACCCAGAAGACAGAGTCTGTCTCCTTCCCCTAAACAATGTGCAGAAACCGCCCTGGTAAGTCAATACCTGTGGTTGACATGAATATTTCTTCTCCTCCTCTCTCAACTCAGGGAAGATCACAGTTCATCCCCTGATACCGGTAAGACAAAATAATAATGGCTTGTTTTTCAGAATTCAAACCTGTTGGCAGCTTGTATGGTGGCTTCTCTGATCTCCTTTCAAGGATGATAACTGAATGAATATTTGCACAAGTTATTTTGCCAAAGTTTCCTTAACATCAGATCTAATATCCTTATTACATATTTCACCATAAAATAGTAAAAGAGAATGTAATAATAAAGTAATGATATAAAATGATACAACCCATACTGCAAAAAATATAGATTGAAGATATAATTCTACCACCCAAACAAAATCAAGGTTACTAACATCTTATTTATTTAATTCATTTTATTTTGTCATTTTAAAAATGTATGTTTCATCTTTTCCTGTGGATCTTGTGGTGGAGAGATAGATTGCACGCAGGTGCACAGAATATTTAATTTAAAATGTTGCACCTTGCCTCCCCCTTTATCAGCATTTTCCTGAGCTTTTGCTGACGGCTGCAACATGTTGAATTTGTTTTATTCTATTACATAAATACCCTCTGATAAGGTGTTCTTAGCTAATGACCTTTTCAATTGCCCTCTCCATAAACAATTGGTGTTTTGACCATCCAAGAACTATGAAAACCAACATAAGTGTTTGAAGGTGTGCTCAGTGCCAAGTAGACAAATTCTGATGGTCTGATTTTTTTTTTTTTTTTTTTTTCAGATGGAGTTTTGCTCTTGTTGCCCAGGCTGGAGTGCAATGGCATGATCTCAGCTCACTGGAACCTCTGCCCCACCGGGTTCAAGTGATTCTCCTGCCTCAGCCTCCAAAGTAGCTGGGATTACAGGCATGGGCCACCATGTCCTGCAAATTTTGTATCTTTAGTAAAGACGGGTTTTGTGTTTTTAGTAAAGACGGGTTTTCACCATGTTGGTCAGGTTGGTCTTGAACTCCTGACCTAAGGTGATCCGCCCACCTTGGCCTCCCAAAGTGCTGGGATTACAGGCATGAGCCACCGCGCCCCGCTGATTTTTTAGTACATTTCAGAAATAACAACCCACCCAAAAAAAGTTAAATGTTGATTATAATCCTTGACACATGATATGCCTTTTCTTTATTGAGACTTGAGATTCATCCATAGAATGAATAAGGGGTGTTTGGTCATCTGCTTTTTTATCAATTAAAAAGCTTATATGAAAGTAAAAATGCATATTTTCCCAAGACTGTGTTGTCACTTTTCCATCCCCTCTGCCTTCATCTTGCCTACATATCTGCTTTATGTTGCTCTAAACACCTTAGGGAACTTTGAGCAAGGCCTTGCCTGAGTATTTATTCTCTGAAAGGTTTTAGGAATTGGAGTATTAATGGGACCTTTATTGTTTTTCTCCTTAGGTATTTCACGGGTTCTCACTGAGGAAAATTGAGTTCTGTTCAGTGATGCCCCTTCTGCACTGGTTAGTTTCATGTGACAAAGAGCTCTAGGAAGGACTTTTGCTAGGGGAACGTAGGATTGTTCCAGCAAGATGAAGGCCTAGAAGACCTGGATGGCCTGGGTGTTTTCTTCCCAGGGAGAGCAGAGGAGGCCCGGATTTGAACTCGAGTCTTATGACTTTGCCATTGAGGCAACATCCAAAATAAAAATAGCGTGCTAACCCCAAACACAGTCCTCAGTTATAAAGCAGCTTTTTATTATAGAAGCCGGCGGTGACCTAACAAAATGAAAAGGAAAGGGCTTTGTAGGTCTCGGCCCTACATGAGGGTAGACTAAAGAGGGATCGGGAGAAACATCTGCAGCCCTAGGTCCCCGCGAACTTTTTTCTGGAGAGAATCTCCGGGAGCAATCTTCAGCATTCAAGCCTGAGCCAGAACTCTGGATAACCCTTAAGAAATCGGAGCTCCGCGAAGGAGGAGCTCCAAAGACCGCTGAGCTGGAAGGGAATGAGAACCCCAGGCTGTCTGAACGTCCCTGCTTCCTTCGCAGCCCGTTGGTGTCCTGCTACCCGCTGCCTAAAGCCAACCGTAGACCCCGCTCGCATTCCCATAGGGTGGGCGTGCCAGGAGGGTGTGGGAGTGACTGCTCCAAGACTCTAGGCGGCGTCACCCAGCCCTACCCTACCGGAGCTCCCAGAACCTCGCCAGGGTGCAGGAGGCCGGTTTGGGTTCGCGCAGAACTTAGGGGTTGGGGCTCCAAAAAGGCCGAGTCCCCCAGAAGGTATTTTCGCAGCGACTGGGAGAGCGGGGGAGAAGGTGCTTGAGTGCCGGAGCTGCCGGGTTGGGATCGCGGGGGTAAATGAGGACTCGGGTCGGTCCCGCGGGCCTGGCGGCCGACAGGGGGCACCCTGTCACTGTGGAAGCCCCGCCGAGCGCTCTCTGGTGTCCCTGACCCCGGCCACCGATAGAGCTGGAGTGGAGGTGGGGGCTTGCAAAGTCAGCTCCTTGGAAGGGTAGCGCCTCCTCCTCCTGCGGCTCTCCAGCTCGCTCCTTCTGTTCCTGGAATAATTTCTGGGACCAAATTTTCAACCAGGAGCAAAAATAGAAAGGGGAGTGGGCACCCAGATAAGCTCACAAACACTCTCATACAGCACACGCACAGACTAGGTCAAACATAACATTGAGTTTTGGGGTGTGTGTGTGTGTGTGTGTGTGTGTGTGTGTGTGTGTGTGTATCTGCCCTGGCCTGTGGAGAAAGCTTTGAAAAATTGCTCATTCTTTGAGCTCCAATGCGTACTTCTCTTTCCCTGCCCTCGGTGGAGTGATGAAGTTGCTCCCATGCACGCGCTAGGTGGGATCCCGTGGGAAATGCTAGGGATCTAGCCCCTCTGACTCCTCTGCGCACACCTCCACGTTCACTACGAAGCCGTACACACCATCAAGCCCCTTCCCTGGAGCACCCTGCTGACCTGCCCCTCCTGGGAGCCTTCAGCACTCTGGGGACCGATGGGCACGGCTTCCGCGGAGATGCAGACCTTGAATTTGGGGGAGAATCCTGGCTCAGCGGGCTTATTAATGTCCTCATTATGAATTGTCCAAACTATCTGCATTTCAGCAGCAAAGGGTGCTGCTGGCGGCTTCCTCCTGTGTCCCAAACCCTGCGGACCTGAGAGTCCTCGGGTTGGGGAGGTGGTTCCCCTGTGCCTACTGCTCCCTGCTCTCTTGCCTTCCAGCCTCACCCTTACTCAAGCTTCAATGCGAAGCTCCGTGTCTGCCATCTCGTCTGTCTTCTGCCACCATCGCCCCCAATTTTGGACAGGTGGGCTGGATGCCCACTATTTCCTATGCGTTCTCTGTGTCTGAGGGTGTGGGTACAGGGCTGGATCCCCAAGGCCCAGCCAGTTTTTCAGAACCAAGAAAGAACCTCCACATCCAAACACCTGCAATATCCCCCCACTTCAAATCTGGGCTCACAGGCTAACCCAGAACAGAAGACAATTTTTGAACCCAAGAGCTGCAGGGGAAATAAAAGTATACGATTTTTGGAGTTTCCAATTTTTATAAAGCAGTCCCTCTGGAAGACAGAGAGGACGGAGACACTCTTGAAGTCAACTCCATATGCCCCATCATTGATTCCTGGATTCTTCCCTCCTTACCCCTCCCTCCCCGCCTCCTGCCCTGTTTGTTTTAGTTACGAAATGCTGTGGGCACCTCGGTTGTGACTGAAAAGTAACCTTGAAACACGCCGGCCTGAATATCAGAGATCTATCTCAGCCTCCCAACCGTCGGCCGCTGCTGGAGGGGCTGCTTGCGCCAGGCGCCGGCCGCCCCACTGCCGGTCGCTGGCGGCCGGGCTCTGAGGAGGCCGAGAGCCCAGGCGGCCGGACCGTGCGCCCGGCGCGTCTCCCGAGGCCGTTCCGGGTCTGAACTCTAACAAGGAGGGGCCTCGCAGGAGCAGCGGCGGGCGAGTTAAAGGTGTGTACACAGTTTTTCTAAATAGGACAGCACTTTGCAAATTGGCTGTTAGGGGCTTGCTGTTTTGATAGAGAATGAGCACTGAGAGCGAAGAAACCCGGCATAAATAAATCCGGCTTTCATAGGGATCTGCCGGGCACTGAGGCCGGACGCGCGCTCCGACAGGCGCACCGGGCGCCACGGCGCGATGGAACGGGGCGGGGGCCTGAGGCCAGAGCCGCCCCCGAGGGTGGTCTCCTCCCAGGTCCCTCCTTCCTCAGGGGACTCGCCGTAGGCCCGGGAGGAAAGGGGGCTCGACCAGGGATCCCTTGTGCCCGATCGCCCGCCCGGCCCGCTCCCCTGGCCCGCCCAGGAGTGCGGGGCGCCGCGGCGGTGGGGCGGGCGGCAGGCGCGGAGGGGCAGGTGCGGAGAGCCGGCTGCGGCTCCCTCTCACCTAGGTGTGAGCTGATTATTCAAATGGGCTGCCCCGGGTCTGGGGATTGGAGGCCCGCGCCAGCGCGCCGCGCTATATCACCAGCCACCCACGTCACTGCGGCACTTGTCGGCTCCGCGGTCCACACCTTCTCCTCCTCCTCCTCCTCCTCCTCCTCCTCCTCCTCCTCCACCACCACCACCACCTCCTCCTCCTCCTCCTTCCTCCTCCTCCTCCTCCTCCCCACCCCCCTCCCCAACCAGCCCCCGCGCAGCGCGCTGCCTTGGGGCAGCTCTGCACTGCCAACCTCAACCGCCACCCGGCAGCCCGTGAGCGCGGCGGCGGCGGCGGGCGCTCCCTGCCGCGGGGCGCTGGCCGGGGCCTCCTCTGCTCCTCGCCCCCCCCCACTCCCGCCCACTTCCAACTACCGCCTCCGGCCGGCCCAGGGAGAGAGGGAGTGGAGCCCTGGGAGAGGGAGCGCGAGAGAGGGAGGGAGGAGGGGACGGTGCCTTGGCTGACTTTTTTTTAAAAGAGGGTGGGGGTGGGGGGTGATTGCTGGTCGTTTGTTGTGGCTGTTAAATTTTAAACTGCCATGCACTCGGCTTCCAGTATGCTGGGAGCGGTGAAGATGGAAGGGCACGAGCCGTCCGACTGGAGCAGCTATTATGCCGAGCCCGAGGTAAGAGCTCGTCTTTTCCAGGGGGAAGTGGAGCGGCGGCGCTCGCTCCTTCCCCAACCTCAGGACCGCTTCCCTCGCTGACACCCCCCCACCCCCCGCCCCACAACCCCAGCCTTTCTGGGCAGCCGCCTTTTCCGCCCTCCTTGGAATCAAATGGGTCTCTTTTTTATACGACACACTGTTAGCCTTGAGATAATATTAACTTTGTGATCAAATATTGACTTGCGGCGCCTCCAAATCCTCTTCGTGGCCGAGCCACGCACTATCCTAACAGAGTTATGTTTGGCAGCGCGCGGCTGGGGAGGGGTGGGAGGTCGGCCGGCGAGGGGGTGGGGAGCTGAGGAGGAGAAGATGGGTAGGAGTTGGGGGCTGAAGTGGAGGCAGAGTCAAAGACTAGTGGACAAAGAGAAAGAAAGTTTGTGCCTGCAAAGCTCAGCCGCGTGTAGTTTAGGTCTCGGTTCCTTCCCTATTGCCCCATTCAGTGCCTCCGGCAGCCCCCACACTCCGCACAGGCGCTGCCTTTCGGATTCCCTGGAACAAGGGAGGGGGTCCCGGGAGGGAGACGGGACAGAGGGGATCAGGGACAGTCTTCACTGGAGGCAGCCTGAGGCGCCCGGCGAGGTGTCCCGCAGGTTGTTTGCAGCGACCGGAGGTGGCGTCCGGGGACTTCGGGCCTCGGCGCCAGCTTAGTATGCGGGTAGGAGAGTTTGGGGAGACTCTGGGGCAGGGAAATGCATTTGGGGTTCTGGTTTGGGAGTACTCCATGGGACCCCTGTTCTAGAATCTGGGCGAGGTGGAGAAGGGCTAGGAATGGGCCACATGCCCAAGTAGCCATCCGCTCTCCGCCTTCCCAAGGGTGATCGATCATGGCTCTCCCTGGATGAAACAGACAAGGAGTCCGGAAACTGGGCCACAAGGGAGGAAAGGGCTCCCCGGAGGCCTCCCCGGAGGCGGAGGCCTGGGCGGTGGGTGGGAGATCTGGGCACCCTCGAGCCCCGGTGCTAACGCTGTCGCCTCCCTCCCGGGGCTCTGTCCGCAGGGCTACTCCTCCGTGAGCAACATGAACGCCGGCCTGGGGATGAACGGCATGAACACGTACATGAGCATGTCGGCGGCCGCCATGGGCAGCGGCTCGGGCAACATGAGCGCGGGCTCCATGAACATGTCGTCGTACGTGGGCACAGGCATGAGCCCGTCCCTGGCAGGCATGTCCCCCGGCGCGGGCGCCATGGCGGGCATGGGCGCCTCGGCCGGGGCGGCCGGCGTGGCGGGCATGGGGCCGCACTTGAGTCCCAGCCTGAGCCCGCTCGGGGGGCAGGCGGCCGGGGCCATGGGCGGCCTGGCCCCCTACGCCAACATGAACTCCATGAGCCCCATGTACGGGCAGGCCGGCCTGAGCCGCGCGCGCGATCCCAAGACCTACCGGCGCAGCTACACGCACGCAAAGCCTCCCTACTCGTACATCTCGCTCATCACCATGGCCATACAGCAGAGCCCCAACAAGATGCTGACACTGAGCGAGATCTACCAGTGGATCATGGACCTCTTCCCCTTCTACCGGCAGAACCAGCAGCGCTGGCAGAACTCCATCCGCCACTCGCTCTCCTTCAACGACTGCTTCCTGAAGGTGCCCCGCTCTCCGGACAAGCCCGGCAAGGGCTCCTTCTGGACCCTGCACCCTGACTCGGGCAACATGTTCGAGAACGGCTGCTACCTGCGCCGCCAGAAGCGCTTCAAGTGCGAGAAGCAGCTGGCGCTGAAGGAGGCCGCAGGCGCCGCGGGCAGCGGCAAGAAGGCGGCCGCCGGGGCCCAGGCCTCGCAGGCTCAACTCGGGGAGGCCGCCGGGCCGGCCTCCGAGACTCCGGCTGGCACCGAGTCGCCTCACTCGAGCGCCTCCCCGTGCCAGGAGCACAAGCGAGGGGGCCTGGGAGAGATGAAGGGGACGCCTGCTGCAGCACTGAGCCCCCCAGAGCCGGCGCCCTCTCCCGGGCAGCAGCAGCAGGCCGCGGCCCACCTGCTGGGCCCGCCCCACCACCCGGGCCTGCCGCCTGAGGCCCACCTGAAGCCGGAGCACCACTACGCCTTCAACCACCCGTTCTCCATCAACAACCTCATGTCCTCAGAGCAGCAGCACCACCACAGCCACCACCACCACCAACCCCACAAAATGGACCTCAAGGCCTACGAACAGGTGATGCACTACCCTGGCTACGGTTCCCCCATGCCTGGCAGCTTGGCCATGGGCCCGGTCACGAACAAAACGGGCCTGGACGCTTCGCCCCTGGCCGCAGATACCTCTTACTACCAGGGGGTGTACTCCCGGCCCATTATGAACTCCTCTTAAGAAGACGACGGCTTCAGGCCCGGATGACTCTGGCAGCCCGGATCCAGGATAAGCAAGAGAGCAAGTGGGGGTCGAGACTTTGGGCAGACGGTGTTGCAGAGACGAAAGGGAGAAGAAATCAATAACAACCCCACCCCAACACCCCCAAGACAGCAGTCTCCCCTCACCCGCTGCAGCCCTTTTGTCCCAAACAGAGGGTCACACTTGATACCCCACGTTCTATATAACGAGGAAAATGGGAAAGAATATAAAATCAAAAAAAAAAAAAAAAAAAAAGCCTCCGGTTGCCACTACTGTGTAAAGACTCCTGCTTCTTCAAGCACCTGCAGATTCTGATTTTTTGTTGTTGTTGTTGTTCTCCTCCATTGCTGTTGTTGCAGGGAAGTCTTACTTAAAAAAAAAAAAAAAAAAGAAAAAAAACTTTTGTGAGTGACTCGGTGTAAACCCATGTAGTTTTAACAGAACTAGAGGGTTGTACTATTGTTTAAAAACAGGAAAAAAATAATGTAAGGGTCTGTTGTAAATGACCAAGAAAAAGAAAAAAAATGCATTCCCAATCTTGACACGGTGAAATCCAGGTCTTGGGTCTGATTAATTTATGGTTTCTGCGTGCTTTATTTATGGCTTATAAATGTGTATTCTGGCTGCAAGGGCCAGAGTTCCACAAATCTATATTAAAGTGTTATACCCGGTTTTATCCCTTGAATCTTTTCTTCCAGATTTTTCTTTTCTTCACTTGGCTCAAAAAATATACAAGCTTGGAAATTATTTCAAGAAGGAGGGAGGGATACCCTGACTGGTTGCAGGTTGTATTTTATTTTGGTCCAGGGAGTGTTGCTGTTTTCCCAACAGTTTATTATTAAAATTTTCAGACATACCAAAATTGAATGAATTTTACAGTAGGCACACATGGACCCTGCTCCCGAAATTATGCAATTAACATTTCATTATATTTGCTTTATCACGTACTTGTCCATCCTCCCCTCCATTGGTCAATCCATCTTATTTCTGTAAATCCACTTCAAATTTGCAGATACCAGTATACATCCCCCTAAACACTAAAGCAAGCACATTATTAAATGGAACTCATATGGTCTATGGTTACTTTTTGAATTTGTGGGTTAACTTTACACACTGTGAAATACACAGATCCCAGGCAGACCATTCCAGTAGGTTTATTTTTAACGCCAGTAGAAGATAACTTTCCACATATCACTAGTTTCCACCTTGGCTGTTTGAATGTGCCCTGTTGTTGCGGTCTCTTGGGCCCCACAGCTGGCTTCTCTTGGGGGAAGCCTGGATTTCATATTTTTGCTGTACTTCCGATCTTGGGCCTCCCTTCAGGTCAGTGAGCCTGGATCAAACTTGCAAATTTGTGGTGCAGCACTTTGCCTGTTCACCACTGTGAATAGTGGTGGAATTGGGACTCTGCCTGGATCTTCCAACCTCCTCTGTATACAGGCCACCACCCTTTCCCACCCTTCTCCCCAAGCAGGTATTGTGCACAACAATGGCAGACCTTGCTAACCCAGAAAGACCTTGCTAACCCAGAAATGGCAAGACACTTGGTATAGGGAAACAGTTAGAAGACCTTATCCTGGAATTGGTTTGAAAGGATAAATCAGGGTAACAATCCAAGTCTGTGTTTTAAAAAATAGGGTATATTTGGGAGTGAGGAAGAGGTAAGGGGTGTCTGTCCAATCGACCATGACAGTAGTGGAGATGCCACTGTCGGCAAATTTGCTCCCCATCTCCCTCCAAAACTCGCCCTTGCAAAGCTTCTTGTAAGTTAAGTAAGGTTAGCAATCCAGGTTTGCAGGGCCCAGGGGATATGCAGGTATTTTGTGAGCCTTCAAGGACTCTCTAAAATATAATGAAAAATCCCAGAATGAATTCTTATACACCATGCTGCCTCTCCCCACAGACGACCTCGCTGGCCTAAAAGGGCGGCCAACGGCAGTGAAAACCAAGCCCGAGAGTGCAAAGAGGAGCCTGGTGTTGGTTTTGCCCAGGACATCTGCTGGCTGGGCGAGGGCAGGATCAGTGTCGTCGCGGGTTCGGCAGACTCAGGAGCCACTCCCGTGCGCAGTTAGCTTGCGGTGGGTAAAAACACTCTGAAAGCCTGGAGGACTTTCTGCCTCATGTTTCTAAATTCAGGCTCCTTTCTTCAAGATTAGATCTTTGGGCTTCTTGGCCATCCAAACCTGGAGTGTCCCAGCTACGCCCCAGACCTGGAGACTGGCTTTGCTTGCTACCTTGCTGGGGTCTTTGCCACCCCATCCCCCACCCCGCCGTCATCCCCAACAAGCCTGGCCTTCCCACGCGCTTGAGGGGGGTTTGGCATCGCCTCCGCTTCCCCCCCCACCCCACTGCCCCCCTCCCGCCTCCAAATCCCTTTCTTAACATGCCACATTGTCCCAAAGAACACAAGGAAGAGAAATTGGGGAGGGGGGGATCCGGAGGCCACAGCCAGCAATCAGGCCGTCTCTCCCCCTAGCAAGGACACACACGTCGTGAGCCCGGCCTGAAATGTGTTTCATTATCACATAAAAGGCTCCCGTGGCGAAGGAGCCGAGAGGCAGGGCCGGGGGCCGAGTGGGGGACAATGGAGGCTGAAAGCGCTGCCCTAACCTGCTATGTTTCGTATGGCACGCCCATTGTGCGAGGGTCGTTTTAAACTACTTAGCGCGCCCCCCTTCACTGATCCCGGCCGATAAGATATAGTTCTGTCCGAATACATAAAAAGGATGTCGGGGAGCAGGCGCTTTCGGAGGCTTTTCTGTGCTTCTTGTGTCTTTCACGCCCCCCCTCCCGCTTAAATCCCTCCCCTAGCCGGGGTTCCGAGCTTACGAGCTCACAAATCGCCTCTGCGCGCTTTCCCCAACTCTACGCATTGTGGGGTGCAGAGGCTCTCCCCCCCTCCTTTTTTTCCTTTTTTCCCCACGCCTTCCGCGCGCCGGTTTAAGCAACCATGATCTGTGAATAAACAAAGTCTGTAAACAACCGAAAAAAACATTCTAGATCCGAATTCCAGGAGGGTAAACTTTCCATGCCACGTCACACTTCAGCAAATTTGCACAGATATTATATTGCCTCCCCCTCCTTTATTATTCTTTTTTTTTTTTGCCAGGATCCCATTGTACTTAACTGAATTTTATAACGCTGATCGATATCTTGGTAAAATATTCATTTTTAAACTAGCGGGCAGTGAAATCTTTGCTTTGTGTGCTAAAGTCAACAGTCGCTTGGTTTGAGCTCAAATAAATGCGGGGATGCCTCGGCTCGGAGCAGTCTTCCTCCTCCCTCCGCGCGCTGGACGCTCCGCCGCCCGCCCGCCCGCCCGCCTGCCCTCCGGCCGCTGCAGGTAGGGAGCGCGCCCACCCGAGGGCCGCGCCCGGCTCCCCTCCTCACCGTCCGCACCCCACTCCTGTCTGCGCACTGCCCCTCCCCTAGCCAGTCCTTCTCCCTTCCAGGGCTCAGACTCCGGGGCGGGCTTGGCTGGTGGTAAGCTCAGCCAACGGAGACTCAAGGAGTTGGGTTTTTTTTTTTTTTTGCAGGGGGTTCGGAAAGTGCATGACTTGGAAGGATGAGGGGTTGTAGAGTTGCGAACTCAGACCGCTTAGGCTCTGAGCTCAGAGCAGTTTGGTAGGGCCCAGAGGAAGCCACACAGGCCCCTCGAAGAGCTCGGGTCTGGGGATTTGATCTGAGAGCAGCATGTTTCCGGAGAAGAGTGGAGGGTGGAGTGTGGGGAACCCCCTTGGCCTCAGAATCTAGGGTGGGGGTCAGCAGAAAACGATGTGCGTGGTGCATGGGAGTCTGAAGAGGCTGAGGCCCGAGCGTGGTGACGCCCTCTCCTTGGCGCGCAGGGGGTTTGAGTCCAGTCTCAACTCTTTCTCGGACACCTGCAGGCCGAGGAGACGGTGGGGGTCGGCATCAAACAGCAGCAGGGGAGGGGCCGCGCCTTTCCAAGATGCGAGGGAACCTCAGCTCTGACTGCAGGAAGCGGCTAGTGGCCTTTGCGCACCGGTGTGCTTGGCTGCAAGCAGGTTGGGGAGCCTCTGGGGTTACCAGCTGGGTCCAGGAGAGAAAGAAAGCAGACGCGGGGCCATTTATCATCCCATTCTCCCTGCAACCCAGTCGCCGATTTCCCCCCTTCCACGGGCAGGAGCACGCTTGCGCATGCCGGGCTTGCCCTCTGCGGTTCCGGAGCACGCGAGTTCGTAGGACACAACAGAACCAGCCGCGTCTTTCCTCCGCCTGCGGAAAGGCGTGGACCTCGGAAAAACAGTAGTTCTGCTGCTGCTCCTTGAAACCTCAGGACTCTCGGTTTTCGAGAGCAGGGCATGATAAAGGTGTGTTTCCCCAGGTGTCTACCAGCACCCCCCATCCCCGCCCCCACGCCAGATCCACAATCTGCCTGGGGTCTTGTCTTTAAACGCCTGGGTAGTAGGCACTGTGACAGGCCCGTGCCTGACTCGGTTACTCTGGGTTTTGGTCTGACGCGACAGGGAACTGGTACATGGAAATTGCCCACCACCCCGACCGGAAAGCTTTTCCCATGCGCGCCGCAGTCACCAGACTTCGAGCCCAAGTGGGCAGAAATCTGTTTCGTTGTTAAGCAGGGTCAGTGTTATGTAGTCACCTTCCTGTGTGGGGACCCTGGGTGGCCCCTCCTCTCTTGGTGCCTTGGGCTGTGCGCCCGTGTCCACCGCACCCGAAGCCTGCTGGGGAGCGCGCCCGCCGCCCTTCCAGCCCCAGCTCGCCTCGCGTGGCTGGTTATCTTCCCTGAACATGATGGAACGCCTGCAGGACACACGACAAGGCTAATCGTTTTTAAATAATTAATGCCTCCCGTTCCGCTGGTAATGCGCGGCGTCGAATACGTCAATTACTTGTCATTAGACGGGTGTCGCCCCACGGCCTTCCCTCGGGCCTTTGATGGCCCCGGGTCCCCTCGCCCAGGCCACTCCACGGCCGAATTCAAAGGTGCCGTGCCTTTGAGAGCCGGGTACGGAGTAGCCATGACCCTTAATTCAGTGCGAGTTTTGAAAGAAAGACCCTCGCTGAAGAGATGTAATCTTCCAAATGGCCAATTTAAACGCCAGATCTTTATCGCCCGCCTTCTCCCGGGCTTCATAAAGAGAAGCCGCTCCTCAATGCTTTGGGGGCCTTTTAATGTGGGAGTGGGGCGGGGAGAAGCAAGAGATAAGGCTCAATAGGGCAAAGGAGGAGACGTTAGCCCGAGGAGGTACCTGAAGTTACCTGGGGGCAACGCGTTTTCTTCCGGGCAGTGCATGCTTCTACATATCCGAGGGTCTGGAGGTGGCCCTGGCTTGGAGGGAGGGGTAGCCCGAGATGAGATCTGGAATGTGCAGACACCAGTTAATATTTCAAAAAAGCAGTAAGGCCTTTTCTGACTATGCACCTTCACCCTGCAAGAGAAGGCAGGAAAGGAAACATTTTCCTCCCAAACACCGCGAACCTGGAGTTGCAAGCAGTTGGTTCTCGCTAATGTCGGCAAAGTAGTACACATCAAGTCCTGCCATACAGAATAGACCACCTCCACTCCCACGCACACCCTAGTGCCATTAGCTCTAGTTTGTTGTCCCTGCTGTAGCAAAAGAACAAGGTTTCAGACCTGAAATCCTTTGCTGGGTGGGGGACAGCATGGACACCAACCCTGGCGGCGGCACCATGGCAACCCGGCCAGCCAGGGGTTGTGGAGTAAAATGCAAAACTTTAAAACACACAAACAGAAAAAAATAATCAATCCCCAAAGTTTGCAACTTGACTTAATTACACTTCTTCCTGTTTCCTTCCCTGGTCAAATGTTCTTTTTACATTAAATAAAGATTCAAGGGTCTAGGGATCTTATCTTTATCTGTCCCCTTCTGAGCGAAAACAATGCACTGTATCTTCAGCCTTCCTTAAATGCGAAGACATCTCCACTCTAGGCTTTATAGTTAACTTTAGATCAGAAATTTACTGTAGCCTCCATCCCCAGGACAGGTTTTCCTCTGAGAAGAAGTAAAAGGAGATGGGGGTGGAGAGACAAAATAGTGAGAATCTATTTTAACAATGGATGGAAAAAGGATGAAGGCCTGTGACCTGCACCCCACCCCCACCAGGGTCCTGGGCTGTTCTTTCGGTCTTCAGCTCCACACATGCAGCCTTTCTAGAGCAAATCATCCTGATTGGGATTTTCTGAAAAATTCTTTTTTGATGAGAGGCACCGGATGTGGGCAGGATGTTACAGGCACCCCCAGAGACAAGCAAACAAAAATAGAGTAGAATGGATGAATGTCCTCAGTGGATCTCAGCAGGGTCTCCAGCTCCCAGCAGGCCTCTTCTCCCTTTAACAAAACTCCCAGGGAGTTCCCTACCCTGGAGCACTCCAGGGGGTGCCTCGGAAGCCTAAATCCTGGGCCATCTTCCCCATTCTGTTCACAGCCTTCCTGCCCACTCTCTTATCCCTTTTCTCCTTTCTTCTCTAAAACAATCATGTGTGTCCCCAGTTGCCCCCTCCCGCTATTGTATTTGTTGATGACCTAACACGCTCACACCAAAAGCCACACACAGAAAACCAACAACGTGGGATGGGAGGAGAGACCAATTATGACTGAGGCTAACAAGCGGGGAACACCCAAGTTGAGGCCGGCTGTCTCCTGGGAGACTGATGGAGGCTTATTTTAAAAGCTGTAATTCCGTCGCAGTCCCTCTTGCTAGACTAGAGGTGATGCCTATTCTCCCCTCCCCCTCAGCCCCTGCACCCTTGGGGCCTAGTCCAGATCGTTTGTATCCTCTGCAGAAGAAGCTGCCACCTTGTGCTAAAGTACCACTCGTGTAAAGGTAAAGAGGACAGGGAGTTTTTACAAGCACACCTTCACAAAAGTGTGCTTATTTTTTACATTAGTTGCTATTTGTCAGAGCTCTGAGCTCACTGCCAACATTCACATGGACTGGTCAGATGTCATTGTCACCACTCCGCCCCACCCCCTGCAGGTTCACATTAAAAAGCATTGACTTACTTGTTCTCTCTCTCTCTCTCTAAAGAAGGGGTGATATTTCACTGTTAGATAACACAACTGATAGCTGGGAGTGCTAAAAGAAGCAACAAATTAAGTTACATTCATTCATGCAAAACTAGAGGTCTCACTTCCCACCAGGGCAAGTGCCTGGGGTTTAACCCTCTCTTGTTAATTAGAAGCAGCAATATTCCCAGCAGTGTCAGGAGATGATGCTGGCAATACTATACTTTCTTGACTTAAACATCATTAAATTTATCGAGAGAGAATATTTCAGCCTCACAAAAGTATGTGCAACGGAAAAATACTGGCATGTAATGCACAATTATAACTTTGTAACGAGAATTGTTTGCTGATTTTTAGTTCTACTTGCTTATGTGGTTCAGTCTCTGCTTCCTTAAATGGTTGGGTCCTAATTTATTTTTTAATAAGTAAATCAACTTTCCCATTGTTTCATTTATGTGAAAATAATAAGACACAGGTCCAAAAATAAGCAGGGATATTTTTGAACTAGGGTTGGTAATGATCTGAGCAAATAAAAATAAGATTGCATGCATGTAAATTTTGACTTGGTATTTCATGAAAAATATCTCAATTTATTATTCCTTCTATTTTTACAAAGCAGAAGTAATTATATATTGAATTTTGTTTGGAAATTGTTGCTTGCTGAAAGGAAAGCATATATATAATTCCTAACTTGAATTCATGAGTGTTAAAAGTGCTTTATTTGAAAACATAAAACAATCTTTGGAAGTGTTTGGAGGAGAGGGCTTGGAAGGCACTAAGGCCTGAGGTAGATAGCTAGATAATCGAAAAGGACAGATGATGATTAGATGACATTTTCTGTGAAGGAACGGGGCGAGGTTCCAGGGCAGGAGCTGGGTTATAGAGAGCTTCATATGGAAGTCAAAAGCATTCTCTAGCAGAAACATCAGGATGTCAGCATGTGCGCCCTTCGGTATAAAATATACAGCTTTGCTCAAGCCTTTTGCTTGCTTTACTTCCACAAACCTATTCTAAGTTTCAAATAAAGGAGATCAATTTCACTATATTCTGAGCTACATTAATTGGGGCAGTTTACACACAGGAAGAAGATGTAACTTCAACAAATCTATCCCCTGCTAGCTAAGAAAATTCTCTCTCTAGAAAAGAGAGATTTTTTCTCCAGAAAAGTTAGTCTATTTCTTGGCAGAAATTTTGTTTTACCATTTTAGTGTTTTCAGTGGCCTTCATGCCCCCATCCACGTCCTGTCCTCTCTTATTTTGAATCGAAACACTAGTCCATCCAATGACCATTGAGTGGGGTTCTTCTAGGTGCCAGGAACCATGCAAGGTATCTTCCTGAACAGGATCTCTTTTAAGCTTCCCCATGTCCTGTTGGTGGAAATCATAATTTACAGGTAATGGTTTTGGGACTGGGGGAAGTTAGGGAACTTGCTCCAATTTCACAGCGCAGCTTTGAGCTGGAGTCTTTCAACTCATATTCCCTCAACTTATTCTGGCTTCCCAGGACTCTGGGCCACAGAAAATTCCTATTTCAATGAAGTAGGAGGCCAGCCTTCACCAGAACTCCGGAGTCTGGAAAATGAGCAGGGACATCTGAAGTGTTAGGGAAAGTCTGGAAAGAAACTGGAAGATCTCAGAAGAGCCAGGCTTCAGTACCCCCTGGAAGCATGGCACAAACCCCAGGGACTGTCCTAGAAGAGACGAGGATGGGTGATGTTTGGTATCAGGCTGGATTCTCATTTTCTCTACTGGGGTAACACAGTCAGAATTCTTATGTGGCCATGGTCCCTCGAAGTTGACCAGAAGTTCATTCAGGCCTGGACCACGCTTTTCTCCCACTGATGCTTCCAGGGCCAGCTAACCAGTGCTGGAAACGGGGAGGCAGCAAGCAGGCTCTTACATTGTGATTAGAAGGAAAAAATGCCAGAGAAGAGAGAAATGTCAGGGGCAGAGACTAAGGGCTGACATATAAGTTTAAAACAATCCACATAGCCAAATCATTTCTGAGCTACAGCCTATCTGCCTTATTCCCTACTGGGGGATTCTGGGAGCAAGGGCTAGGAATGTCCTAAGAGGCTCTTGCCTCTGACCTCCCCCTGACCTGCACCTGGTGGCCTGACAACACAGGTGACAGCATAGCTGGAATGCACACACTGCCCACAGCTAGTCCCCAGCACAGCACGCCCTGGCCCCAGCCCCAATGACAAGCCTCCCCCTCCCACCCCTCACATATATACCAGTGCAGATCTCCATAAACACCTGCCTCTGGGGTTTGCCCCTGAATAGGATGCTGGCCTAGGCACCTCAGCCTGTAGCCCTCAGGGAGGAAGGATGCTGCCCAGCACCCAGTAGGCCTGTTGACTAGAAGAGTGCCACTCCAGCAGGGTACAGTGACTAGCTTGTGCCAGGCTCTGGGGACACAGAGTGGAAACGAACACTAGCCCTCCTCAAATCAGGGCTCAGGTTTGGCTTGGAGGTCTCCTTTACTTTTTGATATCCGGGAAGCTAAGTTCTCTGTCCTGTCCCTTTTTAGTGGTGTGAGATTCCCTGCAGACTTAGCGTCTTCCATTTCGGCATTTCAGAGACAGGCAGACAACTGGATTCTAAGGCCAGCTCCTCACGCATTGGCATGTGTATGGCCAACTCTTGGAAGTGAACAGAGTTCTAGATAAAACTGTATTCTCACTCCAAACTGGGTAATCGAGTGTTAGACTAAGGTGGGGGTACAAGAATGACACAGTTACCCACAATCAGGTTGTGTGCTGAGTATTGTAAAAACGGCCAGAGAAGAGGAGAATGCCAATTTTGGGGGCTGTTTATGGGGGCGAGACAGCAGAGGGAGGAGTAGCCAATCTATATTTTGTCCTCTTTCCATTTTGATTACCACCTCCCCCAATCAGCAGAGTTTACCAATTAAAGGCCAACCTCTCTTGATTTCTTGGCTTTAAAGGACATTTCGATTCACCCAGGCAGACAATTAAATCCCCCTCGCGCCTCTCCCTTCCCAGAGCTCAGGAACAAATGCATCCCTATCTCTTCCTAGCATCGAGCAGTGGGAAAGAGTTGATCTCAGGTGCTCACCTGCAGTTATCAGAATGCCAGACTCATTTAGGGAGCTCAACTCTGGAAGCTGAGGCGATCCCTTCATTGATTGTGGCAAGCGCTGTTTAGATTTTGCCCTTGCTCAGTAAATGACTAAAAGTAACTGCATGATTTCTCCCCTGCATTCCGCAATCTCTCTCTTCCTTCCCTCCCTCCTCTCTCTCACACACCACACGAGACACACACACACACACGCACACCTTCCCTTCCTCAGGCCCAGGCCTCTGGGCTCCTGGTCATCATAAAAGAACAGGCAGATCACTATCCCTGTATAACACCCTTAGCTAAGGGCCTCACCACTCCCAGCTGCTGGACGTTTTGCAGGGTTTGGGGTGGGTTCTGTGACTTCTTCCCAGGACTCATGACTCTCCCAAGGTGCATACCCTCCCAAGTTCCCAAGCCCCCAACCATGCCACATATGGAAGTCCCCACCTGTCTAGAATGCTTTCCAGAGACTTGCCCGACCATGCCTCCCTTGCCTCCCTTCCCCCACCCCAGCCCCTCTCACTGTTTCCTGCTGCAGCTCAGACCCAGTTCAATGAAGTTGAGGGTGGAGGGCAGATTCTGTCTGCGGTGCAGCAGCTCTGCTTCTAGCTGAGGTAGCCATGTCTCAATACAGATCTGTTTTGGAGGTGAAAGCAAATTAAAATGGCAAACTCACTCAGTGATGATCAAACTTCTAAGGTCCTTAACAAGATCTCCATTTACTCCTCAATTACTAATAGAAAAAGAGAAAGATGTACTCTATTGTTCACCATTTGCATTCTCTGAATAGACTGTGTGTTACAATTAGCCCCCCTCATTAGCTCCGTCTCTAAGAATGGGTTTGCTGTGAAGCAATTGTGAGGAGCGTGCGTACTCTGCCATCTATTTGTGTAAAATAAAGTAGGCATAATTGCCAGCCTTCCAAAACAATAGAAAACCTTAGTACAAATCCTAAACAATGATAATTTAAAATTTAATAATTCTTTTTTTAAAAGCCAAGTGATAAAGAATAGTTTTCTTGCAGACATTGGACAGTCAGCCTGCCTTGACTGTGTTTTTTAAAAAAAATTAAGGGACTTTCTCTTTCAAAGACTGTTGTCTTTCAAATGGAATTCTTTTCTTGTTTGCCTAAATGCCTTTCACATGATAAAAGATATTTTTCAAATTAGATCACCTCAACTTAAAATACAGTTACCTATTATCAGCCAGTCTGGAACATAAAGCATTTTAAGAAGTCTCACAGATCTATTTTATTTTTTAGGGTTCAGAAGTTTCATGGATCATTTTCATGTTTTAGGATTTTTAAAATAAAACAAATACTGTAATTTGTAAATTCTTAGGATTTGAGATAGAAATATTGCTCACAGTATCGAGTATTCCACATTAGTCAATAGCGAGCAGGTAAATATATATATTTCTAAATGAAGGGTAGCTCTGGAAATTAGACAGCCATTTTACTACATAAGGTATTCTTGGACAAACCAAGAAAGTATGTTCTTTCTTTTTCCAGCACAGTTTTGTAAATGGAGTATAAAATGTATTTGGAGTTTTGATAAATTTATTACGTGCCAAGTATTTCTTTGCACAATGTCTGTCTAGTTTGTGCCCTGGGGGCAAAACAATGTATCATATTCTTGCATTACAGTTTTGTGGTGGCTGCTCACAGGCAGGTCATATCATCCTACTTTCATTGTCATTGGCAGTGCTATTTTGTTGAATATCAGTTTTGATGTGATTAATGCTTATTTCCCAATTTCACCTTGCGTTTTCTTCTAAATTTTATGTTTGATAAAATAGCTCAATAGTAGTAATTAAACCTCTCCTCACAAAGGTATATCTTTATATTTCTCAATGCTTGTCTTTCTAGCAATGAAATCCACATTAAAAACATTTCTGAGAGAAGATAATTTACTTGTTATTTTTAGATTGTTTAAAACTATTAATACAGTATGGAAAAATAATGCTGGGTAAAAACAGAATTGATTCTATATCAAATAGGAATTTGTTTCCTTTATTGCCTTCCTTTTGGCAATGTCTGCGCAGGTCTTCCCACACTTTGGCTAGTTCAGTAAATACATTCAGTTTAGATATAAGCTTCGCCACGTCTGAAGCTCAGGCAAATTGCCGCGCTAAGTTTTGAAAAATAATTTAGGAGAAACTTGCAGATATTTTGAGGACGCGGGGTGTAACCTCCCATGGCACCGAGACAAGCGACATTCTGTTTGGTGCAAGGGGCGAAAAACACGACCTAACGGTGTTTACATGTGTATTCAGCCATGAAATTGAATATTATCAAAGTTGAAAAAATGCAAATCAAATTAAAACCAGAGAAAATTATCTTTGGAATTACAGCGGCCTGGAGCCCCCAAGTGTTTGCTTAAATTGAATCATTTAGAAAAGAAAAAACATCTAAACTGCCCCCTCACTCTTCTCTTCCGCTCCCACCCCAGGCACGAACCTTATTCTCTAATTCTAGTAGGAAATGTATCAAAGTTGAGGCACAAATAACTCGCTCTAGGACAAATAACGTTGGAATATATATACATGTGTATATAAAAATTAAATGCCGCCCTCTATCTAAGTGTTCACAGAGTCGGACCAGCTTCCGAAATAAAGCAGCACCCACTTTCCTCACTCCTGGGTGAGCCCCTAGCCGCGGGCTGGCGGCCTGGCTCAGGCTCCCCGCGAGAGGCCCGGGGACCTTCAGAGCAGCCTTCCTCGGGCTCGGGCTGCGGGAGCAGGAGCAGGAGCGGGTGCTCGGGCTCAGGGAGGGCGGCAGGAGCCCGGGTACCCGGGGCCAGGCAGCCGGGGCCGATCGGGCGCGCTGGGGTCTGCAGAGCAGCCGGCCGAGCCCCCAAGTCCTCGCGGGTCCGTGGGGCTGTCCGGGTTTGGCGAGCTCCTGCTGCCTAGATGCGCCAAACGCGGAATCTGGGTTGGCCCTCCGGGGGGTTCTCCTCTCCCCCTCCCAACGCTCACTTCGCTGACATAGGACTTCCAAGGTTCTTAGTGGAGGAGACCACGAAAGGAAAATGCCTGCTAAATGTCACTGGGGGTCGGGGGAGAGATCGAAAAGAGCACGAGGCAGACGGACGGTCATTCTCGCTTTTTCCCCACAAGTTCTAGAGAGCACAGGGAACCGACCCTAGGCAGCCAGTCCCCACCCGACCCGGCCTATCCCACCCCCGTCGCCGTGGGCTCTGTCAGCTGTATTCCTCTCCCGCCATCCCCATCGCTCTCCCGCCTCCGGGAGCACTAGCGAGTCCGGGGTTTCTCCTGCAGGTGCCAAGGTCGGCCCCGTCCGGGACAGCCCGCTGGGCACCGCGCAGAGGAGGGCCGGGCGAACAGGAAGACGGCCTTGGGGCAAGACTGGAAGCGCGACCCCGCTGCGGTGGGAGCCGGACCCAGGCAGCCACGCCCATCAGTCTTAGTTGGGGACACCAGAGGGGGCTAGGATGTGCTGGCACGGCCCTGGAGACACTTTCATCCCATTTAGTGACCTCAGGATTTTCGTTTCGCTCCCCTAGCCTGCACTTCTCTTCTTCGAACCCTCGTCCACCCTGCTCCAGCCCAGGCTGCACCGTCTCCGACCCGATATGTCAAAAGGAGTTCGAACTCTTTTTCCTCTGGGGAGGAGAAAGAGTGGGTGGCCTCCGCGTCATTCTGTCTTCCCTTCCTCCTCCTCAGTCCTGATAGAATCGAAAGGTTGCCCTTGTTCAAGAAACATAATAACTGCACTCCAGCTGACTCCGATGGGGGCGGGGGGCCGAGTAGTGGAAGCCCATTTTATTTGAAACCTGTCCCTATATTTTCCTTTCCAGGAACCCCTTGATAAAGACCAGCTCAACCATGGCTGAGAAAACAGACCTAGGCTCCCCAGAGCGGTTAACCCGCCCGCCTCTGGGCAGAGACTGTAATTGGGGTCGTGTTTGGGAGACTCGGGACCCTATTTCCAAGGAGAGCTGTGGGGGACTTGTTTATGTTTGTTGTTTTCAAAATCAAGCAAAGGAAACAACAGCCAATTAAAATGCAATATTTTTATTCCCCTCGCACGTCGTCAGTGATTTGCCCCCAGGGATTCACAATTTTCCCAAGCCTGTTAACGGGTGACAATGAGTGAGTGCCTCCTGTAATTTAATTTTCCTGTCACACTAAATAGAGCTACATTGTAAACCTTAGATCTACTCTTACTGATAGGATCGCCTTGTTTTGCCATTTGCACCATAAAGACCCCCAAAAGGGACACTGTATTGTGACCTCTACTCTTGAATTATTCAAGAACTTAATGACATTTTCCATTTTAAAAAGGGAACTAATTGCCATTGATGCAAAGCATGTGACCTTCTCCCAGTACCCAGTATGAGAATGTAACCATCTGTATGTGCATAGAGGGCTGAAGAAGGCGGGTACAAACAGGAAAAACACATACAATCATAACCAGCTCAAAATGGACACTGGAATCAAGCGTAGGGTTTAATTTCACCCCAAACCATGACACACAGCTCCACAAAATTCCCTTCACCAGACCTAAAATCTGCATAAAACCTCACATCAATTCAGGCTCATTTTGGGGGACATGACATGACTTTTTAGCTAGGACTGGAACATTAAAAGTTTTGAAAGCCAGTATGCCTTTATAAATGTAAAATTACTTTGATGTCAAGCAAAATATCTAATAATTTGCCTCCCTTCTTTTGTGGCTCTTTAAAATTATGTACTTACTCAAAAAAGAAAAATAAAATCTCATAAATTGGGATGGAACCGCATCTCAATATTTGCTGTTTGAATCAGTCTTGAGTTTCTACTAAAGCTGTTATTGAAATTCTTCACTAACTAGAATTATCTCTCTTCAAATTACTTGGAAATGGATGCTTATCTTTTTTTTTCTTCTTCTTCTTCAAAGAAAAGAAAAAACAAAAGAAAACAACCACAAAAAACTCCCAGTGTGTTTTCTACTCTTCTTTTACTTTTTCTTGGAGGAAAGCAAAGGGAGAGAAACGGACTTCACCAGTGTTTTTTGGCTTCAGCAATTCACAGGTCAGTGTGCAGAGATTCTGGGATGCTGTTCCTGGTTTATCTGAGTCAGTCCACAGCAGGTATTAACCACTTTTAAAGTGCGAGTGGCATTAGGAGGTTGGGAGCAAAGCACTTTCTTGTGCTGAGCTGCAGATGCTTCTTTTGAACTTTGAATGATGCTTGGGACAAGGAATGGTCATTTCTGCAGGGAACAGACAGTTCCTTTTAGAAGGACGCTCTCACAAACTACCCCCTTCCCCTGGGCTTCATTGAGAGCTAAGTATCCTTTCTGTGTTTGGCTGTGAATCCACATCTCTATCTTGTAGAATTTCTGGAAAAGGAAAATAAAGTACATTTGAACACCTAATTTGACTTTTATGAACCCCACGTTATATCAACATGTTTGACACAACTGGTGCTGGTGCAGCCCGAAGTTGTACAAAGCAGAATGCTTGACACTCCCTCTGTCAAAGTGTATCAAACACCGTTTAAAGGGAATTGCCATAATACTGTTATTACTCCAGTTGTGTAATAGAGCAACTGTTTTCCTATTTCTCTAAAAGAAACCTGTTTCTCTCCCTGGTATCTTGTGCTTTTTAGTTCTGTAACATGGTAAGAGAAATGGAGTAAGGTTACATAGTTCTCATTGTTAAATAATAAAGACATATTTAAGAAATATATTTGAGACATTTTCAAGTCATGAAAAACAGGGATATGTATGAGAGGAGTGGCCAGCCACCTTCTTGCATGTCCCCTGTGATAAAAGCAATGTTTTATGAGGCAAATGTTAATTTAGTTTTAGAGATTTTTCACTTAGTTTTCTGCATTTAAAACATTTTATAACAATTTGAGATCGACTATAAGACAGAATAAATGATAAGTGTCTCTCATAGCATTCTGTAGTGTTACAATCCAGGAATTTTTTCACAGTGACAGTATACTTTCAAAATGAAATTTTAATTCACTGTTCATGTTGTCATCATGGATAAATGACAGTCACGTTTCTTTTCATTTTAAAAAACAACTATCTTGATCAGGGACCACTTGAAGGACATGTTAAGATTACGGTGTCTTTAGGGCAGAGCAAAGTCCTCTTCTGGCCGCATTCTGAGATCTCATCCTCTTCTGAATGGATATCTGTGTTGGTAATCTGGAATGCCATGGGAGACATTCACTGAGTTCGAGTGAATGCTTCTAGAAGAGTTGCAAGAGATTCTGATTGAGCACTATGTTTCACCCAATTCCTGTTCCCACTCTTTCCCTCCAATATAAAAACAACGTTGGAAAGCATTCCCATTTGGCCTCTGTAAAAGGGTAAATGAAATACTTATCCCATTTTAGTTCACCTGTAAAATGGGTTTCTCATTTCTCAATCAAGCCTGGTGTGAAGGGACACATTGGACTTTAAATTATTTTATACCCTTCATCTATTTTTTTAATTAAAGATCTGAACTGTTGATGTACAGTTTTTAAAATACTAGAGCTAACAAAAGTTAACAACTTTCCATCTGATTTTATTTATTGAAACGTGTGCATCACATATATTTACTGGACTTCTTACTGTCCATTTTTCTTCCCCTAGGAAATGGCATCAAGATAGTTCAACTAAGACATGGGCACTAAAAATATTATAAAAATACCTTTTTGAAAAACTCAGTTTCTCCTGTTTAGTAAATATTTATTTCATCAACACGGGCTGCGTTCCACTGTGTCAGGATTCTGCATGTGCATGGAGCACTGTTCCAGCCTGAGAAGACGGTTCTGAGGCCACTTAGCAAGACATTTTCCAGCATGAGCAGGTTTCTCTGTGGAAATAGTGACACCCTGTTCTGGTGTGTTGTCTTTCCTCGGGGAACTTAGGAGGTACAAAGCTCCTGAAAATGTTCTTTATGCTGGTTGAAGTTCTTATGTCACTATGATGCAGATTTGAATCACAGAGTAATTAAAACATGGATCAAGTAAGCCTGGGGTTCACCAAGGCTGAAAGCTGTAGCCATTCAAGGCATCATTTCTGTCATGAAAATATAGGACCTTTTCAAAACATGCCTTCAGGATGGTGTTCCCTTTTCAAACAAAAGTCTAATGACTGCATAACTCTTCTTGACCACATCTTACATTTTCTCTAGATTTGCTTATTTACAGCTACTGGAACAGAAAGATGAGACGAAGAAAGCACACTGATTGTCCTAAGAGTCTTCTGTGACTAAAAGCACATGAACTTCTCCCCAGGCTGAGCTTTGACCCTCCCAAGCATTTCCCCAAAGGCCATGACACTGCATCGGATTGCTTCTGGATGCTTTCCTCAGAGTTTTCAACCAATATAAACCGAAGAATGGAACACAACACCAGATTTGCTAATCAAGAGGCAATGGTCCCAGTCCAAATGGTACTGTGTGTGAATACAGAGCCCAGGAGAAGGGAAGGAGGTACATGAACATGGGGAGTTGCAAAATCTTGCTGAACCAATAGACCAACAGCCATTAACATTTGTCAGTGCAAAGATCCTAAAATATGCAAGTGTGGATTTGTCCTGCTGTAAGAACTGAAGCTGTGACAATCACACTGCCATGGACATTTAAGCTCCTCTGAGGTTACTGAATCTAACAGTGAATAAACAAGGAAGAGTAGCTAATTTTTGGAAATCCTTTTCTATGACCGGAAGATATTCGCAAACTCAGAGTGATTGTTTGGGGTGAAAGATGGTCCCATGCCTTGTGGGCCTCTCTTTGCTATCTATTCAATGTTGGAAATGAACCCCTCCTTTACAGGAAGGTGAATAGCAACCAAAGTGAGCCCACCCTGGGAGGGCAGAGTGGGTGTACTTTCCTCAAAGAGCCCTGAACACAACAGGGCACACAAACAGCCAGAGCACCCTCAACAATACCCCATCATCTGCCCACCAGGGCACACAGATTCACACAGATTCAGTGACACATTCCAAAAAAAAAAAAAAAAAAAAAAAACGGAATTAGGGAGGACCCATAGCATGGGCAATGTGTAGAGAGCTTTACTACTCTTAGCGCCATTGCTAATTATTGGAGCACAGAAGGGCACACAAGGAATGGAACCCAACCTGTTTAAAGTAATAAATGTCAACCCTAAAGTGCATGGAACTCTCTCTCCTTCCCTTTTGAGGACTGTGTGCTTCACAAGCTGGGCATTTGCTGCACGGGGTTTTCTAATATAATGTGAATTTTCAATGTGCTTTGTCTCTGTAGAGTGGCTTTAAAAAGCCCTTGAAGTCCTCAGCTTTAAATCCATGCTAATAGGGGAAGTCTTTTTTTTCTTTATTTTGGAGGTGGGGAGCTTTGGTTGGGAGAAACATTGACCCAGACTGCACTCTGGGTAAACTAGGGCAAAAGACCTGATATCGTCTGCAGGGTACTTATTAACCACTGTTCATTTGCAGGATCAATATTTCCAGCAAAGGAGTCAACACTCAGGATACACTGCTACGTCTCACTTTTTCCTTGACACAACAATTTATTTTATAAATGCATCTGCTGGAGAAGAAAAGGCAGTACCAAGGATTGTGTCTTTTATCTCCAGGATATGCAAAGCGCATTTATTTTCAGCTTTTATCTCTGGAATTGTATGTTGATCCCATACATATAGATTGATTTTGTTCAAGTAGATAATGAAAAGTCAAGTGGAAAATTACACAATGGCATTCACGATCCTAGTCGTATATCGGTATATAAATTGGTTTATTATTTCATTCTATTAAAGAGGCTTTTTTGATTTTTTTTTTTTTTTTCTTTTTGGTACCAGGAAAACTTCAAAATGCATTGCGTTGTCAGCCTCACTGAATTTTCTTTTGGAGGAGGAGGTGGGGAGGGGAAGCCGAAGCCCCGATTTCTCCTGCTCCTTTTACTAATTGTATTGGCTAAATGAGCTTTCACAGAGGGGGGTGCTGGCTGCTTTTTGCTCTCCCCCAGCCCACTTGTAGGTTGCACACAGGGCTTCTGTAACTCTTTCTGGGTCAGGACAAAGATAACCACCGTGTACACCCTGTGACAAAGGTGGACATGTATTTCACCCCGGGCAATTCTAAATTTTGTCATGATGACTGAAAGAGGCAATCTCCTCCTGAGCACTAAGAGGCCAGGGGTGAGAGGGTGGCAGCATAGAAAAGTCACCACCCAGAGACAGCTTGGAGCCACAATCCTGGAGGAAATGTTATTAATAAACATCTTTTGGACATTTGGTAGCCCGTGGAGCTTGCTCCAGCTTAAAGCAATTAATTCAGGACACTGACATAAACTCTCCAGATCTTTGACAGCTTGGAGCCGAAATAAAAATGCTAGTTCTCCGGGGAAGAGAAGAGGATGGCTAGCCCTTTTCTGGACTGTTTGCTTATAGGCCCAGAGAGCAACCTTCCTTGCAGAATGAAATGCAAGGGCACAGACAATGTACCAGGGAGAGAATAGAAGATGGGAATGAACAGTTTGAACTATTTGCTCAGCAGAAGGGCACCACAATGCTGGGGTAGTGGTTTTCCCATGCGTCCACCGTCCTTTCTTTGGGATCTTTTGTTGTCCCCTGTCTCCTTTGGCCAGATAAGAGCACAGCTGCAGCATTGCCGCTAACAAGTAAGGCTGTACTTATCCCCCTAAATCTCGGGGTGCCTTTACTGTAACAAGTTATGCTTGGCTCCCTTTTATTTTACAAGAGGATGGTGAGGGAGAGAATGGAAGAACAGAGGGGGCGGACGTATAGGACACTGACAGTGCCTATGTCTGATTTCTCTTTCTTTCTTTCTTTCTTTCTTTCTTTCTTTCTTTCTTTCTTTCTTTCTTTCTTTCTTTCTTCCTTTCTTCCTTTCTTCCTTTCTTTCCTTTCCTTCCTTTCCTTCCTTTCCTTCCTTTCCTTCCTTTCCTTCCTTTCCTTCCTTTCCTTCCTTTCCTTCCTTTCCTTCCTTTCCTTCTTTTCTTTCTTTCTTTCTTTCTTTCTTTCTTTCTTTCTTTCTTTCTTTCTTTCTTTCTTTCTTTCTTTCTTTCTTTCTTTCTTTCTTTCTTTCTTTCTTTCTTTCTTTCTTTCTTTCTTTCTTTCTTTCTTTCTTCTTTTCTCTTTCTTGCAAGTTGTGATCAGATGCAATCTTTGTGGGGCATTTAAATGGAAGGGTTCAGTGATGCGTGTTGCTTGCCAAGCCAAAATGTTGCCTTTTGGGGAAAAGGGGGAGAGGTGCTCATGGAGTGCAGGGAAAGGGGTTTGGGGGCAGAGATTTTGGTTTAAAATAACCAGACTTCTTCTGGCTGCTGAAAAGAGGAAAAAGTTTTAAATTGTCAAATTTAAAACTGTGTTCAGTTATGATTTGCCACTTCTGAATATTATTTTGGATTTCCCCTTTCCATGCTTATTTTGTTCAGAATCCTAATGAATACAGGTTGCTGGACTCAGGGTAAAAGCAGGATGAACTGGAGATGGGACATACTTTTGTAACTGCCATAGATTACATCTATAATCAGAGTAAATGTCATCAACAAATAATCAAAATATTTTTTACATTTGCTCTTTTAAAATCAGAGCCTATTTTAAATATAAGAGAAAGTAGATGTGATAATAATGTAAACTACAGTTATGTTAAGTTGATATTAAAGTCAAAATCTAACACAGATTTGCACTGTTGGGTGTGTGTTCTGATTCAGTGGGTTTTTTCACGGATGTTGATTTTGGGAGCCAGGCTTCAATGTTTAATTCTATTGTAATGTGGTTATTTAGCCTGAATGGTTTTATAAGGTGAAAAGGCAAAAAAATTAATTCCAAAGAAAACTAATGGTTTACTATGATTGCGTTAAACATTTCAGAAGCCCACCTGTGGGAAATACAAAGTATTAATACTGTGTGTTATTTTGTTTTTGTATTTTTGTCTCACCGACAAAACTGGCAGAAAAAAAATGCTTTCGTATGTTTTTCCTGCTGGGTGGTCAGAAGGAAAGGCCATGAAGCTAAAGGTCTCCTATTGAGATGCTGCTCTGCAAAGAGCCGACCTCACGTGCCGCTGCCAGAGAAGAAAGCACCTGTTCATCTAGGCTCACTGTGGGTCTGAGCTCAGCACTGGCAGGTGAGGGGCCGCACGCCTCCCCCACAGCCACCGAGAGGGCATCCCTGCAGGGAAATCATATCCAACGTGCCTGTGCCCACACCAGACTTAAGACAGCCTCTAAAATGTCCATGAAGCCATTGTCCAGTAGAGCTGTTAGTTTTAAAACCAGTGAGTATTACCTTTGGTTAAAAGGATGCATGTGTATAGGGGTGTGTGTGTGTGTGTGTGTGTGTGTGTGTGTGTGTGTGTATGTGTTTGTGTTTTTGGACTTGTGTGTGATATAGGGAAAGGGTATGGAGAATGAAGAAAGGATACCATTTAGGCATTTGCAAATATTTGATGGCATCATGAAAAGACAAAAACATCCTATAAAATATATCATATTTTGCTATGATTTTGTGTGTACCTGTAATAAAATTATTAAGTACAAATTGTTCTGTATTTCTTTTGCAAGCATAAATTCTAAAATTTTGTATTTAGTACAGAATAATTCATATCACATAATAAGGGAAAAAATACATTTTTTTTTTCCTGATTAGGTGCTTAGACTACATACATCTGGTTTTTTTTTTTTTTTTTTTTTTTTTGAGAAACTGAGGCCAAGATGGAAATTGTAGTCTGCCTGGGTGAATGTAATTCTTTTCTCTAATTCTTGACATAGAGAAAAACTTGCCCAGGGAAATTTTTCTATTATGGCATTTTAGCATTAATCTGAAAATCATGTGGAATCACTGTGGATAACTCAGGTTAATAAGTGGAACTCTTCTTCCATTAAAAGAATTTCCTGCCCTTGAGGCTATGCATTTCCACAACATGGGAAATGGGTTTTTATTTCCAGTTTCTACAAACAGTATGCATGCAACTGGTATCCATACAAAGCCCCACGTGTTGGGAGGCCACTGAGGGAGGAGCAGAGCTGCAGCGAGGGCAAATGCACAAATAACAAATCAAGTTTAAAGACCATGGTCAAAGGCAAGGAGCAAATGATACTGATCTTATATGTGAGGGGCTTGGTCATCACACCAGCTGCCGCGGAGTTTGATTAATGAGGCATTAAGGAGATGGAGTGACACTTACAGCTAGTTACTTATGGTGCTAATTTCAAAACACTTTGCAATAGACAAAGAGACTCTGTTCATAATGCAAAGTAATTTGTGGTGTGTTCCTGGTGAATGCATTTAGCGAAGCAAATATAGTTATGCGGAATTTAAATTAAGGTTGACACTAATGTAAACAGAGCCCAAGAACCACTGTCCCCAATAATTTGATGAGGACACAGGTTTTAATCAAGCCTCTTCCACTAAAATAGCAATTTAAATCCCTATCGTTTAAACTGGATAAAACGCTTAAGCCATAAAGGTTTGAGGGGGGCGGGAAATAGAAATTTACTTGAAAATAAAAATGAAACAGAGTATCTCTGGGGGAAATCTTGACTATGTTTTGACCCAACTGGGATGTACATGTCGATTTAAATGCCAGGTTGATTTTGAGGCCAGATTCCAAGTATTTGAAGGCATTTGCTATGTATCTTTACTGTTGTTGTAAAGTTATGGTTGGACACATTCTGATTGTATTGATCTCAGAGTAAAAATGCTCTTCGTAATAAGAAAGTGGAGATTCTGATTCCGAGGCCCCAGAGTCATTTATGTGTTAAAGGAAGAAATCTACCTGCTTTCCCTGGCAACCAATTTCTATTTGAACTAAAAAATTCAAAATTGGGGGAAGAGAGGAAGGAGTGTGGACCTGGTTAGAGATGCTGGCCAGCCATCGGAGAGGTCAGTTTTTCTAGAGGGTACCACCACGTCTGCACATGGCTTTGTTTGGGTTTGCCTGTTTATTTCCCTTACTCAGATTCACTGGGGAGGGGGTCAGCCCAGTCATTAACATTAATTAAAATGCCAGCAGCCTAGGTTCCAGGGCCTGGGAGGCCTTGTATATGGGAAACAAAATCAAACAAAATAGCAATTTATTCTGCCCTGCTCTTGGAAAATAAGGGGGAGTTTGGCAGCACTTCCTGGGGCTCCGGACTTTACAGCAAAAGAGCAGGAGGATGAGGTAAATCAACCCTGAATTCTCCGAATTATGACCCTGCCTTCTCCAACCACATTCATGATGTATCTTCTAGGGAAAGGAATTTGTCCAATGATGTGTTTTTAATACCTATTCAGAAGAAAGGGCTGAGAACTATCTGGGGAGGAATAAAAGCTGTAAATGTAAAGTGCTCTGAAAATGCTCCTAGCAGTAATATTAATGGTCACCCAACTCAAGGACTTAGAGTCAGGGATGGAAGGGAAAATGGGAGCTGGAGACTTTGACATTTGGGGGATGAAGGGGGGTCCACCACAAACTGAGCACTGATTATGAACTTGGCACCACGGGCACAATTAGGAAGAGGGTCTCAAACAGAAACAAACGGAGCCCAGGGAGGTTAAATTATGTTCCAAAGGCCACACAGGCTTTGCAGGCAGGGCCAGACTGCTCTGACTGGCTCAGTCCCTGCTAGGAAGGACATCCTGTTCTCTCAGTCCCCGTTACCATGTGGTCCTAAAGTGGATACATCATGCTGCTTTGGGAAGCCTCCACTCCACGTCTGGCAGGTAAACAACATCTGAAACTCCCATCCTGCAAACATGCAAAAGAGGGGAAGGGGCATTTGCTACTCCAGCCCTTGGAAGTTAGAGGAAATGAATGGAAGGTCATTGATGTTCATCACAGTTGCAAGGACAGCAATCCCAAAAACAGTGATTCTACATGGCTCTTTGTGTCTATAAAAAGGCAGATCTTTGACATCTGAACATCGGGCCTTATAGGCAGAGGAGAGAGAAGCCCAGCCAGGTCTGCCTTAGGAGACACAGCTGGCAGGTAGGCTCCTGCTCCCTTCTCTTAGACAAGAAGGAGCAAAGAGGATAGAGGGTTGTAGGGATGGGAGGGCCAGTGGGAGAACTGAGTGTGCAGGCCAAACTTGGAATGTCAGGGCATCTTCCAGAATGATGAGTATATATGTGTTTTTAGAAAGAAAAGATTTGTTGGGTGATGACTTTGGGGACCCCCAGGCTTAGGTTCCTCTAGTCTCACCTGGCATCCCTGCTGTGGCCATGGGGAACAGTACCCTCGGCCAAAAAGCACTTGGCATTGACATAGAATTTTGATTTCTGCTCTTGGGAGGCACCGTGTGCCAGGCCTGTGTGTGTGTAGGCCAGAGTGACACAAAGTCACCGCTCAGGGCAAGCCCCGAGCCCTGGGGGTGGGGTATGTGCTTCCCCCACCTGTGCTCCCAGGGGATGTGCCTGGCCGGCATTCCACTTGGCTCCTCACAGGGTGCTGGCTGGTTGGAGCCCCTGCTGCTTGTGGCCATGACCAGCCTAATGATGCTTCCCAGAGTTGACTTTTCCTTGTTGCCAGCCTCAGCTTCCCCAAGGCCTCACTCCTGCTTTCCGAGGTCACCTGCCTGAGGTTGCACACACACACACACACACACACACACACCCTTCTGGTTTCCAGCAGAGAGAACTGTCCTGTCTGTCTCCCCGAGGCTGCAGTGCTGTCCAGGCAGCCAATATTGGAGGAGCAGCATAGGGGAGGCCTTTGGCTATTTCCTTCATTTTACTGTTCAAATCAGGGTTCTGGAGATCTCATGACTCAGATCACTTGTCACACACTCTCAAAAGCATCTTATTTTTTCTTGTGCTGAAACACTGATACAGCATTTACTTGAGGTGTGGGAGCATTTTCATCCTCATGGCCCCAGACATGGGTGAAAGGTTTGGAAATGCCAACTCGTCTCTTGGCCTCAGTTTCTCTCCTTCTTCGGAGGATAAACAAAACAAACAATCTCACAGACCATTGTGAAAAAGTTCGTTTTGGAGAGCATTTTGGAAGTGAATGATGTCGGAGATGCATTTTGGCCTCACGTGGGGCGGGAATAGATGTGACCGGAGCAGATGAGCACGCAGTGCTGAGCTCTTGACTTTGACCAGGAGTCCTCACATTCTTTCACCTGCTCTGTGAAAGAAATCTGAACCTGTTTCACCTGCCCAGCCCCTTGATTTGGAATCTCAGTGCAAACCCCAACATCAACAAAGTTGCTATGGATTTTTATGATTATCTTAAGAATTTGTCTCAAGTGAGGCTCGAGTACTCTCGGGAGAAGGGGTAGGTATCCTGAGCTGCTCCCCTGCTACTCTCTGTGGAGCACACGCCACCCTCTTCTCTCCTTTCCAGTCTCTGCACTGCAAATGCCTCCATCTCTGGTGCAAAGCCTACTTTCTTACAAGATCCAATATCTTCTTCCATGTAACTCTGGGCCAAAGGACTTACACTGACTTCCTCTTAAATAGGGAAGAGATGGATGAGTTCTTATCACCCTTAAAGCACTCCTTCTTTACAGGAAATATTGACCCCTTCCACACCACACCACAATACCCTCCTGAACAGAGCCTGAAATCTCAGGACAGTGGCCTGGCCACTACAAGGGCCCTGGCATGTCCGGGAAGGCTCTTTCCAGGCCCCAGCTCTTCTGCTCAGTTATTCCAATGAAGACCTAATTCTGCCTGCCCATGTGGGCCATCTGTGGTCAAATGCCAGCATTTGTGGTTGAGACTCCTCTTAGAGAAGCAGCTGGGAGCGGTAAGCCCCTTGTCCTGCTGGATGGGTAATAACAAGTTGGCAGGGACTGGGTGGGGGTGCGGGGGGATTCTCCATTGAAATCTTAGATCAAAATGATGAGATTTAGATCATTTGTTCAATGTGAGTCTTCTAACAAGCATTTTTAGGGCTACCTCCAAGATTGGGTTGTTTTTCCCAGATTTTTAGTTCTAGGTTTCGCCTCCTCCCTCCCTTTGCCTTCTTTCTCACCTCCAGGGTTAGAGGGGTTTTCTGGTGTGCCTCCTGCCTCTTTGTCAGGCCTCAGGATCCCAGCCTATTAGGCTCTGCTGGTGTTGATCACAATTTTTACTTTCTTCTACAAAATTCTCTGTATGTGCAGTGGTATTGGCAGATCTCCCAACCCCAGAGTATTTGTATAACCAATTCATTATGTAGGGTCTGATTTGTTTTTTTCTTTTCTTTCCTGATAAATAGAAAATTTTTTGTTTTGCTTAAAATGCTATTTGCCCCATGACTCTGCTTTACAGACTACCTCCAAGCAACGGGTCTACTTGTTATTTATGAGCAGTGTTATAAAAAATATTTAGAAATGAGGGGTGGATTCTGATGGCTTAGGGAAATTTCTGGGGTTATATAACTGACCATGCTAGTTATCCATGAGGTAGAGAAATACCAGGTGAGGTGTCCATTGGCCTAAATCTGCAGGATATTTTTCATATTTTTATGAAACTCTCAATTCACATTCTTTTGTTACTTAAGAGTTAGTTGGTCAAGGTATTGGTGATATCTCCACTCTCTCTTTTTAAAATTTTTACCAAATCCTTTCAGTCCTTCCTTCAATTTTGCAAAACTGAAAGCAGTGTTCAGAATGTGGTCTGTCAATGAAATGGAAATAATAGGTATGGAATATCTTAAAAAAATACACCTAGTTTTCCATTCTCTCTGCCAGCATCTAGTGAAGGCCCTTTATGAAAAGGAAAATCTCCACATTAGTTATTGTCAGCAACCTCCAGCATCAGCTTCCAGCACCTCCTGTGTTGTTAGAAATAGTTGGTGTCTACAGGGATCTGATAACATCCTCCTAGAAGGGTAGTTTGTGCAAGCTGCTCCCCCTAAAACAACCATTCATACTTTTTTTTTCTTTTCTCCCCCAGAGGTAGCATTTCTCTCTGTCACCCAGAGTGAAGTACAGTAGTTTGATCATAGCTCACTGCAGCCTTAAATTCTGAGACTCAAGCCATCCTCCAGCTTGGACCTCCTGAGTAGCTGGGACTACAGGCACTTGCTGCCATGCCTGGCTGAATATCTGTTTTTTTGGTTTGTTTGTTTGTTTGTTTGAGATATTCCATACCTATCATTTCCATTTCATTGACAGACCACATTCTGAACATTGCTTTCATTTTTGAAAAATTGACTATAGTTCATCATGGAAATTATACAATTTTTATATTTAAGACACTGGTGTTTCATATGTCTTGATCTACTGACTATAGAGTCTTGAGTTTTCTGCTGGTCAAAATGGATTAGATGTTTTGTAAGAAAGTAAGAACTTAAAGTTTCCTGCCAACATGGTAAAAGTATTGAGAGTTTGCAATGGATTGATTGAGTAGATGGTCTCTGAACCCACACATCCATCTGAACATTACCAAAAATAGAGACCACGAGAAACTTGTACATACTTATGTAATGCATTATAAAACACGCAACATTTTTTTGACAAAAAAAATCAAATATGGACTGCAGGAAGCCTCAGGTCTAACTTCCAGCTGACAGAACATACAGGTAACAGAGGAACCTATTAAATGGCACCATGTGGATGCCACCAGTGAGATCCACATGGTGGGAAACTCTACAGGACGTATTACCTTGTTTCTTCAACAAATAAGCATCAAGAAGAAAGAGAGAGAAAGAGAGAGAAAACTTATAGATGTAAAAGAGAGAAACACATGTTAGCCAAAGGTCATATGTGGATCATGTGTAGACCTTTGGATCTTGATTTTAATAGAGCAACTGTGCCTTACCCTCAAATAGTGTGAGAGAAATGGGGAACTTTGAACACTTATGTGCTACTCAGGAATTACTGTTAACTTTTTAGATGTATTAATGCTATGTGGTCATACTTTTTTTTGTTTTTTTTTTGAGATGGAGTCTCGCTCTGTCACCAGGCTGGAGTGTAGTGGCATGATCTCTGCTCACTGCAATCTCTGCCTCCCGGGTTCAAGCTATTCTCCTGCCTCAGTCTCCCAAGTGGCTGGGATTACAGGCGAATGCCACCACACCCAGCTAATTTTTGTATTTTTAATAGAGACAGGGTTTCACCATGTTGGCCAGGGTGGTCTCAATCTCCTGATCTCGTGATCCACCCACCTTAGCCTCCCAAATTGTACTTTTAAATGACTGTATCATTTAAATGTTGGAGAAGAATTCAAAAGATTAGTTAAGGAAGAAATGATTTCATATCTGGAATGAACTTGTAAATAAACCAGTGGGAGGACAAAGCGGGTTGAGTAGTGATGAATCAGGATTGGCATGGGCTGGTATTGTGGATACTGTGTGATGTGATATACTATTATTTTAAATTTTTCCAAAATTAAAAAATAAGAAAATAGAGACTCACCTTCATGAAGATATTTGCCCCAAATCTCTCTTCTTCTAGACTCTCCTCAATCTCCCTCCTCATGGTGACTGCTGACCTAGTTGAAGAAGTCCTCTGTACAGGATGCTTCTACTTCCTTGATACCATCCAGAGTCCTTTCTCACATCTCTACCATTTTGTTTGCTAAAATGGCACTGAAAAATGTTGAACTCTGAATGACAAACCCAGTGGCCATCTCTCTAGTGACAGCATCTGTGACTGTGGCAGTAGTTGATATGGTTGATCAGCCCCTCCTTCTTGAAGCTCTCTTGCCCCCACACTTCCATGATGCTGCGGTTGCTGGTTTTCTTCTGAAGCTGCAGTCACATCCTTAATGAACTGCCCAGCCTCCTTCCAGCAATGCACAGGGAGCAGCTGTGGGCCTAGGTTCAGCACCATGCTCTTCTTTCTCTTGACTCCTCCATCTTGAGCAGACAAACTTCCTCTGCTTTCTCTGCAGTCCTCAGCTCTGTGTAGGAGGCACTCTGCATTTCCTGCCTTCCTCCCCTCTTCAGCTGCTCGCCAGACCTCCCTACCTGGAGGCCCCATCATCCCCTCAGACACAGCTCCTCGGGAGGCTGAGGCTGCAGTAAGCTGTGATGGTGTTCCTGCATTCCAGCTTAAGTGGCACATCAGGATCCTGTCAAAAAAGAAAAAAAGGAAAGAAAGAAAAAGACATTCTGAACTTATTTCTCCACTATCCTCCATTTGATCTCAACTGTTTTATTCTCCTTACTCACCACACAAATCCCATGATGACCTCCTCGCTGACAACACCTTCCCTGAAGGTTCGGCATCTTCCCACTTCCGTCCTTCTGGCCAGCTAGCAGAGCCCTGCTTAGGTTACAAGACCTAGATCACTGGAAGTCATAGATTGGGATTCTATTGTCACCATAGCTTATTTGACTTAGCTTGGCATGCAGTGAAAAGATGTCTGTGAACTAGCCAGTCCTCTAAGGTATGTGGCGTCAAACCAGCATTCAACCTCTCTTGTCTATTTTATTTTATTTTATTTTATTTTATTTTATTTTATTTTAACTATTTATTTATTTATTTTTTTGAGATAGGCTCTCTCTTTATTGCCTAGGCTGGAGTGCAGTGGCGCAAACTCAACTCACTGCAAACTCCGTCTCCCGGGCTCAAGCGATTCTCCCACCTTAGCCTCTTGCATAGGCAGGATAAGAGCCCTGGGCCACCATGTTGGGCTAATTTTTGTATTTTTTTGTAGAGACAGGGTTTCACCATGTTGCCCAGGCTTCTTGTCCATTTTTTAAATCCAAATAAACCCAACTCAATGCCCACTGTGCTGGATAAAGCTGGCACTGTGTCTGGACCACCAGGGCTTAAGTCATTTTTAGGTGTCCACTTCAACTCATAACACAAAAGAGAGAAAAAAACCTAATTTCAAGTACTGTACTATGCTGTGTGACCTTGAGCACCTCCTTAACTTCTCTGGATCTATTTCACAAAGTATAACATCAGGACATCAACATCCTCTTGCAGCTTGTTGGGATGACCAATTTAGTTAAAAAGGTGGTACCCTTCACATCTTTCCTGGCACACAGCACGTTTTCAATAAATATTAGCTGCTATTGTCATCATAGCTACTTGCTAAATATACGTATTCAGGCACATGAGTCAACTCAATTATCTGTTTTAAATTAATTTTATCTTTATTAAAATGTTATGGCTGAGGTTATGGAATTATTTACTTGGAACAAGATGGAAATGTGTACATTTTATTTATTTTGTGTGTGTGTGTTTCTGCATGTATTTTTTTTATTAACAATGCATGGGAGGGGTATTGGTGGAAAATAAATTGGGAAGTTTATTAGCTTTGCCTCTCTCTCTGACTGTCCATCTCTCTGTGTCCCTCAATACAAGTCAAATTGTTCCATAATGGAGATGCCAAGATGGATCAGACACATTTCCTCACGTTCTGGAGTTTATATTATGGAGGGAAGGTTTAGATACATAAACAGATAGTGTCAGTTTTGAAATGGACAGTGCTGTGCTAGAGGGGTGATCAGGTACCTGAGAAAACTAAAGGGAAGCATTTAGGTGAAGCTGGAGGGTCCAGCAAACTTGCCTTTGAGTTCTGAAGATGAAGCCCCTGCCAGGAGATGGGTGGCACTGAGCATGGCCCAGGTATGTGAGTGGCAGCACCATGCAGGGATCCCAAGCAATTCAATAGCTCCAGCATCAGCCTTATTAGAAAACATATGCTGACCACTTGCTGTGTACCAGTCACTATGCTGAATCCTTTACATGTTAGTTTTCTACTTACTCTTCACAAATGCCTCAGAGGAATTAGCATTTCCACTTTACAGAAGAGGGAGCTGAGGTGTGAGTTGCCTGCCTGGCTTGCCTAAGGCAACATGACAGAGCCCAGCTTTTAAGCATCTCATGGACTGAGTGTCAGGCTGAAGGAAGAGCCAGGGAGACAGGCTGTCTTCAGGAATTTGACTTCAGAGTGGGTGAGGGGTAAGGGTAGGCACAGTGAGGGAGGGAAGGTGAAGGGTGTGAGGCTGGGAGTATTGAGTGCAAATGCTTCTGTGTGGAGCATGGATGAAGGGCACTAGCATGGAGCAGGGAAATCAAGCAGCAGCCTTCTCAAGTGGTCCTGATAGTTTTCTGCCCTTCTTGGTCTTGAGTGCTCCTCCAGAGAGGGTCTGCAAGAAGCCATCAGAGGTGCCTGATCTGGTTTGACTGTGTCCCCACCCAAATCTTATCTTGAATTCCCACATGTTGTGGGAGAGACCCGGTGGGAGGTAATTGAATCATGGAGGCAAGTCTGTCCCATGCTGTTCTCATGACAATGAATAAGTCTTATGAGATCTAAAGGTTTTAAAAACAGGAAATCCCCTGCACAAGCTCTCTCTCTTCTCCTGTCTGCCACCATGTGAGACATGCCTTTCACCTTCTGCCATGATTGTGAGGTGTCCCCAGCCCCATAGAACTGTAAGTCCATTAAACCTTTTTCTTCTCAATCTCAGGTATGTCTTATCAGCAGCACGAAAACTGACTAATACAGTAAATTGGTACCAACAGAGTGGGGTGTTGCTGAAAAGATACCCAAAAATATGGAAGTGACCTTAGAACTGGGTAACAGGCAGAGACTGAAACAGTTTGGAGGGCTCAGAAGAAGATAGAAAAATGTGGGAAAGTTTGGAACTTCCTAGAGACTTGTTGAATGACTTTGACAAAAGTGCTGATAGTGATATGAAAAATAAGGTCCAGGCTGAGGTGGTCTCACACGGAGATAAGGAACTTGTTGGGAACTGGCACAAATGTGACTCTTGTTATGTTTTAGCAAAGAGACTGGTGGCATTTTGCCCCTGCCCTAGAGATATGTGGAACTTTGAACTTGAAAGAGATAATTTAGGGTATCTGGTGGAAGAAATTTCTAAGCAGCAAAGCATTCAAGAGGTGACTTGGGTGTTGTTCAAAGCATTCAGTTTTGTAAGTGAGGCAGAGCATTAAAGTCCAGAAAATTTGCAGCCTGACAATGTGATAGAAAAGAAAATCCCATTTTCTGAGGAGAAATTCAAGCCACCTGCAGAAATTTGCACAAATAATGAGAAACCGAATGTTAATCCTCAAGACAATGGGGAAAATGTCTCCAGGACATGTCAGAGGTCTTCACAGCAGCCCCTCCCATCACAAGCTCTGAGGCCTAGGAGGATAAAGTAGTTTTGTGGGCCAGACCCAGGGTCCCTGTGCTGTGTGCAGCCTAGGAACTTGATGCCCGGCATCCCAGCTGCCCCAGCCATGGCTGAAAGGGGCCAACATAGAGCTCAGGCTGTAGCTTCAGAGGGTGCAAGCCTCAAGTCTTGGCAGCTTCCACCTGGTGTTGAGCCTGTGGGTACACAGAAATCAAAAATTGAGATTTGGGAACCTTCACCCAGGTTTCAGAAGATGTATGGAAACGCTGTCCAGGGGGAAGTTTGCCGCAGGGGTGGGGCCCTCATGGAGAACCTCTGCTAGGGCAGAAGGGAAATGTGGGGTTGGAGCCTCCACAGAGTCTCTAACGGGGCACTGCCTAGTGGAGCTGTGAGAAGAGGACCACTGTCCTTCAGACCCCAGAATGGTAGCTCCACTCACAGCTTGCACTGTGCACCCAGAAAAGCTGCAGGCACTCAGCGCCAGCCCATGAAAGCAGTCAGGAGCAAGGCTGTAACCTGAAAAACCAAAGGGGTGGAGCTGCCCAAGACCATGAGAACCCACCTCCTGCTTCAGTGTGACCTGAATGTGAGACATGAAGTCCACGGAGATCATTTTGGAGCTTTAAGTTCTGACTTCCTGTTGAATTTCAGACTTGCATGGAGCCTGTAGCCCCTTTGTTTTGGCCAATTTTTCTCATTTGTAATGAGGGTCTGCAAGAAGAAATAAAGGTTTAATGAACTTACAGTTCCATGTGGCTGGGGACGCCTCATGGCATCCCCAGTGTATTTACCCAATGCCTGCATCCCCACTGTATCTAGGAAGTAACTAATCTGCTTTTGATTTTACAGGTTCATGGGTGGAAGGGACTTGTCTTGCCCAGATGAGACTCTGGACTGTGGATTTTGAAGTTAGTGCTGAAATGAGTTAAGACTTTCGGGGACTGCTGGAAAGGTAAGATTAGTTTTGAAATGTGAGGATGTAAGATTTGGGAGGGGCTGGGGTGGAATGATATGGTTGGGTTGTGTCCCCATCCAAATTTCATCTTGAATTCCCATGTGTTGTGGGAGGGACTCAGTGGGAGGCAATTGAATCATGGGGCAAGTCTTTCCTGTGCTATTCTTGTGACAGTGAATAAGTCTTAGACAACTGATGGTTTTAATAAGAGGAATTCCCCAGCACTAGCTCTCTTTCTTTTCTTGTCTGTTGCCATGTGAGATGTGCCTTTCACCTTCTGCCATGATTGTGAGGCATCCCCAGGCACATGGAACTGTAACTCCACTAAACATTTATTTCTTCCCAGTCTCAGGTATGTCTTTATCAGCAGCATGAAAACAGACTAATATAGCACCTCTGCTGACAGCTATAGGATCAAGGATTGTAGACCCAAGTGCAGCAAGTAACCTCCCCTCCAGCTGAACCTTGGACCATCCTGTGTCCTGCCTCTGCTCTACTTCTGGAACCTTCTATCTCACACCTGCCTGTCATTTCTTGTTAGGTGTGCACACTGTTCCTTTACTCCTGCCCCAGGGAAGTCTGCTTGAATTCTTCTTTTGTTGATCACCTGGGCTGAGGATTAATGCTGCCACCGGTTGTGGGCATGTTTGGAACTTTCCCTGGAATCCAGGGACAAATACACTTGTTCAGTTTTTAATTTATTTTTAATTTTTACTTGTGCTCCTTCCCAGCCACACATATTTTCCTGTCATGAAGATTTTCTTTAAGAAAGCTGCAAGTTTTGAGGAAAAGTGTCTGTGATGACTGGGAGCTGATTCCCAAAGGCTAGCTGCAAACCATGACTGGGAAAGAAGTAGGATGGGCCCAGACTTTGCAGTGGCTGCTGTCCACCAGAACATTCAGGCTCAGAAGGGTCGTGGGGGGTCCCCGAGCCTGCTGAAAGATGAGGCACAGTCCTGGTTCCACTCAACTTACCCCACCCATGCTTCATTGCTTCCCAAAGCACTCACGACTCTGATATTTTGCTTCTATATTTGCTTCTTATTTGTCTCCTGTCATTAGGATGAAATCTTCCAGACAGCAATGGTTTTATCTGTCTTATTCACTGTTATAAATAGTGACTGGTACATAGTAGGCACTGAATAAAAATTTGTTGAATCAATGCATGAATGAAACTTTGACAAGCATTTTGTCATTTTTTGCCAATTAAGTAATGAAAAGTCTTCCTAGGCCATAACTAAATTTTCAGGATATGGTGCCATGGCGGCTGGTGCCAGCACTGTCATAGGCTCTCCTCCTTCCACCCCCCCTCCCCCACTGGAACCACTTTCTTCCTTTTTTCACGAACACCCAACAGCCTGCAGGTTATTGTTGTCATCAGAGTGTTTTTCAACCTCAAGAATGCCCTTGATATTCATGAAAATCCTATTTGACTCAAATAAAAGCACACCACTTGTTAAATGCCTTCAATGGGCTAGGAGCTTTGTATTCATTGCACTATTTAATTCTCCTAGGAATTCGAGAGTCAGGCTTTCTTCTTCCTCCTTAACAGGTAAAAAAGCTGAGGCTCTACAGCATTGAGATCCTTGTCCAAGGCCTTGAGGCTCAGGTAGAAAAGTCTCAATTTCAGCTCAAGTCTGCTTGACCCCAAGGGTTGTACTGATTGTCCATGAGCCCTGGACCCACATGCACCTGCTGCCTTAGTCCTATGAGTGAGAACAGAAGGACATGGACAAGTATCACCCAGCAAGCCCAGAGATTGCATGCACGGGCTTCATGCTGCATAACATACCCGCGGGATCCCATCTGGGGTGAACATGAGGAGGTGGATGGTGGGCAGGGTCCTGTATGTTTCCAAACTGTTAGGACAAATAATGAGTTTCAACCCTGAAAAACTGATGAAATTTTACAGATTTTTGACTTACTAATGGTTTGAACTCATAGTTTCAACACAACCTCCAAGAGACCTTTCACAAGCTACTACGATTATAAGTTTTTCTTACCCAAAAAAACCTAGTTGTCTCTCAAGGAAAGTGCCAGAAGAATGAGCAAAGTTCAGTGAAAGAATCAGGGACAAATGTTTTAAGTAGGGAGTTGGGGTGGTTTTAAGGGATGAGCAAGAGTTTTCTAGGTAAAGGAGAGAAGAGGAAGGATATTTCAGGCAGAGGAAAACCAGTGTGCAATCTTAGTCCTGAATTTCCTGCTTGTGTGTCTCTTAGGGAATCTGGGTGGAAAGAGAGATTGTGTTTCTTCTGTCTTGCTTCCTGCTGTGTATGCATACTCAAGAGCAGTGCCTGGCACAAAAAGATCGCCTGGTAAATCCTTGTGATGTTGAACAAGTGGCATCCTCCATGCCCAGGAGTGACTGGCTGTAGAAAGAGACATCTTTCATGGTTCTTTCTTGGTTCTCACACTGTCAGCCTTTTGCCACATCCTTTTGTTCTGTTTCTGCTCCCCATAACCCTTTAGAGGTTCTTTTTACTGAAATTAGAATAGTAGTCCTATAAATAATTTCCCCCACACCATGTCTGTGCTCACCACATTTATCCTATTACTGTAAACCTGATATTGTGAAAGAAGTTAGAATACTTCCTTCCTTTGCTCAGAAACTACCAATGACTTCCTTCTACCTAATGTGATGAGTACAAATGCCTCGTCTTGACTTCGAAGACTCATATGACCCACTGCTTCTTCAATTTCATAATTTACATCTTATCTCTGTAAGTTCTGTGTTCCAGGAAAGCTGAAATATTTTCTGCTCCTAGAACATAATTCCTATTTCCTCATCCTCTTTTTTTATATATAATTGAGGTGGAGTTTCACTCTTGTCATCTAGGCTGGAGTGCAATGGCGCAATCTTAGCTCACTGTAACCTCTGCCTCCCGAGTTCAAGTGATTCTCCTGCCTCAACCTCCCAAGTACCTGGGATTACAGTCACCCACCAACACATCCAGCTAATTTTTGTAGTTTTAGTAGAGAAGAGGTTTTGCCATTTTGGCCAGGCTGATTTTGAACTCCTGACCTCAGGTGATCCACTTGCCTCAGCCTCCCAAAGTGCTGGGATTACAGGTGTGAGCCACTGCACCCGGCCTTTCCTCATCTTTTAAACCTTTTTTTAAATATGGTTTCCAGGGCATGGAAGAGCATTTTCTCCCAAGTACGCCTGTTGAGATCTATCTCTCATATAAAAGGACCTTGAACACCACAACCACTGAGGGGTTTTCTGATTAAGCCCTCCTAACATTTGGTATCTTATGAGATCTAACGTCTTCATCTTGGAATTTTATTCTCTGTCCCGTGTTTCTAGCCTGAAGCCTTGCATAGAGGAGGCAACCTAACATATTTGTGGGATTGAACTAAGCACCATTTATGTGCCAAGTTCTCATCTAGACTCAGGGACTACAGCAAGGAAGACCTTCTGAGAATGATATCAGAGAAATCACGAGAAATCGTTTTGTAAATTCAGAAGTAGTAAGCATATGAGGTAGTAAAATGAGGTAGTATAAGATGATGATGATAGTGCCGATGATAATGCTGGTGATGGTGACGGAGATGATTGTGATAATGATGATGGTGATGGTGATTATGATAGTGATAATGGTGACAATGATGATGTTGGAGATGGTGATAAAAGTGATAATGGTGACAATGATGATGTTGGTGATGGTGATAATAGTGATAATAGTGATGATGGTGATGGTGATGGTGATGATGATCGTAATGATAATAGTGACAATGCTGATGGTGATGGTGATGATGATGAATGTGGAAAATGTTCGTAATTACTCCTCCAGGTCTACTCTCCACCTTACTCATCCTGCTCTGTCTGCTGGGAGGCTGAACCTTATGGACTGTATCAGCCAGACTCCTGTACCCTTTGGTTTACTATTGGGTATAGCCAATAGAAACTACCAATGAAAAGTCAGAGATTGAAAGAAAAGAGAGTATGGGTTTTTATTTCCATAGCTCTCTCTTTGCTGTGCCTCAGTTTGCACTTGAACAATCTTGGCTCTTTTCAGCTAGTTCCTCTCCTATAGTTATAGCTCCCGCAAAAAACTAGTGACCACTTCTTGCCCATTTGGCCCAGGGTGGTAACAGCTCCCCTTTGTTGCCAGTCCTAGTGTGTGTCACTAATAAGTTCCCTAAATCCTTTCAAAAGCACTATGCAATTTCCCCTTTTCAGAGTATCATCTGTATTTCTTGCTGAGCTGCTGACAGATGCAGTGACTGATGATGATGGTGGTGGTGATGGTGGTGATGATTTTTCTTTCAGACAGGAGTCTGGGAATCCTAATGAGCAACTCTCTGCAGAGAAGCTACTGAATTGAGGCAGAGTTTAGCAAGGTGCCCATTGTCTTACTTATCTATTACTGTGTAATAAGTTGTTCCAAAACTTGTTAGCTTAAATCAATGTTAATGATTTATTATTTCTCATCCTTGTGTAGGTCAGAAATTTAACACAACACAGCAGAATAGCTTGTTTCTGCTCCATCATGTCTAGGACTTCCTCTGGAAGGTTTAAAGGCCAGAGGCTCATTCACTTACGTGTCTACCAGTTGACCCAGGCTGCTGGCTTGGGTCCAAGGGTGAGCATTCAGAGACAGAGAGTGAGGCAACATATTGCCTGTTATAACCTAGCCTCAAAAGTAATTCATTGTCCATTTCACTGTGTTCTACTGGTTGAGGCTGTTGTAAAGGCCCACCCGGGTTCTAGGGGAAGGAAGACTCCACTTTTTTTTTTTTTTTTTGAGACAGAGTTTTACCCTGTCACCCAGGCTGGAGTGCTGTGGTGTGATCTTGGCTCATTGTAACCTCTGCCTCCTGGGCTTAAGCAATCCTCCCATCTCTGCCTCCCAAGTAGCTGGGGACTATAGGCATGCACCAACATGCCCTTCTAATTTTTGTATTTCTTTTGTAGAGACAGAGTTTCACCATGCCCCCCAGGCTGGTATTGAACTCCTGGACCCAATCACTCTGCCTGCCTTGGCCTCCCAAAGTGCTGGGATTACAGGCATGAGCCACTGTGCCTGACTGGCCCCACATCTTGATGGAGGAGTGTTGATGTTGCATTGTATGGTGTGGGCTAAAGTGATGTATGCCACTTCTGAACCTATGTATGGATCTCCATGTATCACCCACTCTGTCTTCCCATGCAGTGGCAATCGCAGAATTCATACTGAAAATGAAAATTACCCAAACAAAAGTCAAGGAACCTAAATTTCTGAGTGATCACTTAGAGAAGAGCCACCCAATCCTTATTGACCTTTGTTGGGTGTGATAATTAAACTTTCAGTGTGTTAAGCTCCTGAGGTTTGGTAATTACTCCAAAAATGGAATTGTATCCATATTCTCAAACTTCATCTGAACCAGCATATCTCTCTTCCTGTATGAACACATCTATTAGGACTACAAAAACAAGGGACTAGGGTAATTTCTTCTTCCTCCCACTCCGCGTATTAGTGAGCAGTCAAGTCACTATGGGAAAGAGAAGAAAATCTTAGGATTGCCAAGGTCATGAACGGATGAGCTCTCTGACTGTATTCAAAAAGGGCTTGCCCAGAAGAAACTATCAACAGAGTAAAGAGACAACTTATAGAATGAGAGAAAATATTTGCAAGCTATGCATCCGACAAAGGTCAATATCCAGAATCTATTAGGAACCTTAACAAATGTACCAGCAAAAAACAAGCAACCTCATTATAAAGTGGGCAAAGAATATGAACTGACATTTTTCAAAAGAAAACATACACGTGGCCAACAAGCATGTGAAAAAAGGCTCAATATCACTAACCATTAGGGAAATGCAAATCAAAACCACAATGAGATACCATCTCACACCAATCAAAATGGCTACCATTAAAAAGTGAAAAAATAACAGATGCTGGTAAAGTTCTGGAGAAAGGGAACTCTTATACACTGTTGGTTGGAATGTAAATTAATTCAGCCATTGTGGAAACTAGTTTGGTGATTTCTCAAATAACTTAAAACAGAATTACCATTTGACTCAGAAATCCCCTTATTGGGTATATACCTAAAGGAATATAAGTCATTCTACCATGAAGACACATGCACGCATATGTTCATTGCAGCACTATTCACAATAGCAAAGACATGGAATCAACCTAAATGCCCATAAATGGTAGACTGGATAAAGAAAATGTGGTAAATATATACCATGAAATATCACACAGCCATAAGAAGAACAAGATCATATCCTTTTCAACAACATGGATGGAGCCGGAAGCTATTATCCTAAGCACACTAACAGAGGAACAGAAAACCAAATACTGCACATTCTCAAGTATAAGAAGGAACTAAACACTGAGTACATATGGACACAAAGAAGGGGACAATATAACCTGGGGCCTACTTGAAGGTGGAGTGTGGGAGGAGGGTGAAAATAAAAAAACTCCTTATCAGGTACTATGCTGATTACCTGGGTGATGAAATGATCTGTACACCAAACCCCCATGACAGGCAATTTACCTATATATCAAACCTGCACATGTACCCCTGAACCTAAAATAAAAGTGAAAAATATAGCTTGGCCAAGCCAATCAGTGAAAAAAGGAAACCGTTAACACAAATGCAGTCAATGTTCAGTCCTTATTTGAAGGAACTTGGGGAGAATGGAGATTGTTGTGTTAAAAATGATTGGTAGGCATGTGTCTGCAGGGGCCTTACCCCACCGCAGAAGACCTCGTCTGTGGGAGAAAGTCGGCCTGATGTCCGTCCCAATAAAAGCCTGAGAAAAACATCTGTCAAGTGATATTTAGAACTGACATTTTCATAAGGATCCAGTCTGTAGAGGTTTTTCTCAGGGCTTGGAAAACCATATTTTTCATTCTTCCTTCTTCCCATCGTCTGTAATTTAACAATGCTCACAGTGTTAAAAGTATATTTACAGGGACACTCTTTAAAGATTACATTTTGAAAAGCTTTTTATTTGGAAATAATTTAACAATTTAATCAACAATAACAGCTTAATCATAATAATGACAATAACTTCAACAGATAATATTTCTTTCCTGAGCCATTTGAGAGTAAGTTGCACACATCATGGCTCTTTATCCCTAAATATTTCAGTGTACATTTCCTAAAAATTGCAATATTTTGACATAACCACAGCACAATTGTCAACCCCAGTAAACTGAACAATGACAATATTTTTTTCTAACCCACCATCGGCATTCTGATTTTATCAATAACTTGGCTCAATTAGGTGTTATTCAGCATTTTGCCCCCTCAGCACACATTGTCTTGTCTCTGTGGTCTCCTTTAGTCTGGAACATTTCCACACACTTTCTTTGTATTTTATAATATTGACAGTTTTGAAGAATACAGTCATCTTAAAAACAGCATGTTCTGTATTTCATATTCTCTGTCTCTTCATGGTTAGCTTCAGGTTGTGCCTCCCTAGCTAGGTATCCACAGACAATGCCATATTCTTCCCATGGTGTCACTTCAGGGACACACGACGTTCATCTCCCCTCCTTGGTGCTGTTGGTTTTCATCACAAAAGGCACTGCCTTCAATAAAACCCTTAAAAGGAGGAAGCCCCTCGAAGGGGTAATTCTCTGAAAACTATTTTCCAAGTTCACATCTGTGGAGTTTCATACTCTAAGAATGAAATATTGGGAGTGGATGTTTTTCACAATGGAATGAAGCAAGGCATGTATGCACTGAGCTCAGCAATTGCGCTTTTAACACAGACTGTCTGGACATGGCTGACTCTCCACTTCTGGCAGGGTGAGAAGACCAGCCGGGACACACCGTCAAGTGCATTGCCAAGCCAGGACCTGAGACACTTAAGGGAGGCCTACATCTCACCTCGGCTTGGGAAATGAAAGCCCTGACGCTGCATTTGCTCTCCATCCATTGCAAAATTCCCAAAGGAGAACGAAGGCTGGAAGGCATCCCATCAGATAGACACCCTGCAGTCTGCCACAAGAGCTGCCCTAATAGCTTCCCATTCTGCTTAGGGGAAGAAATAGAAGGGATACGCTCCGGACTTTCAGGGATGCTGATTGGAAAGAGCTGGTGAACATGGTCTCAGAATCAAAAAAGATCTTCATAAACCAGACCTGCCCAAGACTAAATTAAAGTATACACTGAGCATCATAAAATTAACTTGTGTATTTAAGAGACTTGATTCTAAGAGGCATTCCTCCATGTTTTATTGTTTCCGAACTTTAGATTTCTCTTCAAATCTATGTCAAAGGTAACTAGCTAGTTAATCCATAGAATAGTTGTAAATACTGGTAAACTTATTTGTTTCTAGATAAAGGTTCAACTAATTGTTACCTTGTTTTTTCCACTACTACTGGTTGAACTATAGAAGAATACAATTTTTGTTGAGAAGGAATTTACATCACACTAAAGTTTGCCTTTTTTATTGCAGTTTCATGAGTTTTGACAATGCATATTGTCATGTAATCAACACTCAAATCAAGTTGCAGAACAATTTCACTGGCCACAAAAGTTCCCTGGCTTCCCTTAGTGGTCAAACTCCCATCTGCATACCCACCACCACCATACTTTTATAAGTAAAATTATATTTATGTAGCCTTTCTGTGCCTGGCTTCTTTTGCTTAGTGAATTTGAAGTTAATCTATGTTTTTGCATGTATTATTAGCTTTCTCCTTTTTGTTACTGAGTAGTATTCTGCTGTAGAAATGTGCTATAGAATGTTCATCCATTCATCATGTAAAGGAAATTTATGTTGTTTTCAGTTTGAGGTGATTCTGAATAAAACCATTATATATCACGTTTGCACGTGATATGTTTTCATTTCTCCTGGGCAAAAAGGAGTAAACTTTCTGGGCAATAGGGTAGGTGTATGAGTAATGTTTTAGGAAGCTGCTAAACTGTTCTCCAAAGTGGCTGTACTAGTTTGCACTACCACCAGCAATGCATGATAATTTCATATCTTGGTATAGTCAACATTTTTTTTAACCTGTCCATTATGGGCATATTGGTATCTCATGGTGGTTAAAATTTACATTTCCCTAGTGACAAATGATGTTGAGCATCTTTTTCTATATACTTATTTGTCTATATATTTTTTTCGGTAAAGTGTTCACGTTTTTAATTGGTTTGTTTGTATGTTTTTAAACACATATTCTAGGTAAGCTCATTATCTGTGTTTGGCAAATATTGCCCTCATCCCCAGTCTATGGCATGTTTTTTTTCTTTTTTAAAATTTTCTTAACAGTGTCTTTTTAAGAGCAGAAGTGTTTAATTTTGGTGAAGTTCAATTTATCAACTTTTTTAACATGTTGTGGTTTTGGTGCCATATTTAATAAATATTTGTCTAAGTCACAAGAATTTCTCTTATGTTTTCTACTAGAAGTTTTATAACTTTACATTTCAGTTTGTTATCTCTTTTGAGTTTATTTTTTGTGTATGGATTGAAGTATAGATTGAAGTTGCATATGTTTATATATGGTGATTTCTTTGTTTTTTTTTTCCTAGAGTCTTCAGATGAAAGGAGTACAAAAATAAAAGACTAATGAACCCTGGCTGAGTTTTAATCAGAAAGACCTAGAGGATAAGGTGGCCTCCGTGTTCACTAAACACCATCAGTGTGTCTAAGATGTTAGAATAGATTGAGATTGTGGCATATGGGTCAAAGGAGATATTAATCCTACTGTTTTCCATACTGGTCAAGCTATGCTTGAATTTCTGTCAAGTTTTTGTGGGATTTTTTTTAAAAGAGGGATACTGACCAAAAAAAAAAAAAAAAAAAAAAGAAAGAAAGAAAGATTAGAATGATCTGTGTAGTTTGTCCTAGGGGTGCGGGCAGAAAGGTTAGGGAAGTAAGAACCTGACCATCATTTCTGATGAGCAAAAAAGAGGTTTTATTATTTGGAAAGGCAGTTCAGTGTCGAGAACTCAAACTTTGGCTAGGCACAGTGACTCATGTCTGTAATCCCAACACTTTGGGAGGCTGAGGCTCCAGGATCACTTGAACCCAGGAGTTCAAGACCAGCCTGGGCAACATACTAAGACCACATGTCTACAAATAATAATAAAAATATTAGCTGGCACCTTCAGTCCCAGCTGCTCCACAGGCTGAGGTGGGAGAATCACTTGAGCCCAAACGGCCTAGCCAAGATCCTGCCACTGCACTCTAGCCTGGGTAACAGAGTGAGAGCCCATCTCAAAAAATAAATAAATAAATAAATAAATACATTAAAAACAAACTTTAATGTCAGCCAAACTGGTGTAAAATTTCAGTCCTGTATCACTCTGGCTGTAGGACGTTAAGTGACTTGCTTAACCTCTCTGATTTTTGTTTCCATGTCTGTAAGAAAACTCCCTATCTCATAAGTTGTTATGGTTAGCAATTAAAATAAGGTGATCTATGGCAAACACCTAGCTCAATGCTTGTGCTTTGTATGTACTTCAAAAACTGCTAGCTGCTTTTCTTACTGCTTATTATTTACCCATTCAAGTTTCAAGTGAATGATCACTGGGCTTCTACTATGTATCAGGCATTGGGGATACCAAAATGAGATAATAATTACTCTAGAGGCTCAGCCTAGTAGAACTGGAAATTGGACCAATATAGTCAAGTGAGTAGAGACTGAATGTAGAGTTTAGTTGTTTGCATAGGCGTAGGTGTCATCCTGGGTACATGTGTATATGGTATTACTATATACAGGGTGAGATATGGATTGAGACTGTATACATTTACCATGGTGGGTCTTTTGCTTGTTTTACAGCAAAGATGATATCTAAGTCAAAGATGCATCCTACAAACAATGGAATTTTCAACAGAAAGAAGTAGGATAAATGCAAGACTAATAAGGACATGAGTCAACCCATAGGCCAAAGCCAAGCACTGCTCTACAGAGGGCTGAGCCTTGAATTAAGTTTTAAAGAAATCAGTGAACCCAGAGTGGGACAAAAGAAGATGGAGAAGGTGGTCCATATTGAGCAATTAGTTTCCTAGAGTGTGGTGGTGAAGAACATGAGCTTTTGAATCTAGACAGAATGGTTTTTGAAAGATTCTGAGAAATGCATGGACCTCTTTGGACTCCAGTTGCCTCACTTGAGAGGCATTAATAATTTCTCCATCAAAGATAGTTGTAATGATGAAAAGAACCATTTGTGTAGCTTCCAGTGAGCACACAGTGCTGGTTGTTTTTATATCTATCCACAGAACTCAAGCAATCCAGTTAGTCTGGAGCAGAGGGTGGGGCCAGGGGTGGTGGAGAATCAGATTTGAAAGACAGCAGGGCCAGATGATCAATGGGCTGGGATCACACCATATGGAATGCGGATGTTATCTCTGAGGTAATGATTAACCAGAGAAGAGTCTTAAGCAAAGAGCACAGAATTTTAGAAAAAACACCTGGGCACTGAAGAGTACAATAAATTGCAGGAGGTCCTCCTGGAGGCAGGGATGACAGTTAGGGGAACTGCAGGAACCAAGGCAAGAAATGGAGCCCGTGGGAAGTGAGACAATGACAGAGGGACCAAGTGTAGAGGGCAGAAGCGAGGAACATTCAAGAGGCAGCACGAGAGGCTTAGTTGGCTGTCAGAGGTGACGAGAAGTGGAGGCACAGGCCACTTCCAGGTCTCTGACTCGGGTGAGGTGGGAGAAGACAGGGTGGGGTTGGTTTGCAGAGAAAGAAAATGAGTTCAGATTCTTCTTGAGGTAACTATAGGCCATCCAAGTAGACATGTCCTGAAGGCAACTGCTAATTGAAAGGTCGAACTGGTGAGGCCAACATGGCAGATGTCAGAAGCATGGTAGAAAAAGCCTTCAGTGGGGATGAGATCACTCAAAGACAACTGGTTAAGAGGCAACCAGACAGCCTGTTTATTTATGCCTTCTCTCAGTGACCGACCTCAGGCGCACCACTTAACCACTCTCAACCTCAGTTTCCTTATTTGTAAAAGGAAAGTGAAAAGATCCATGACTTTATTTGTGAGTGAAATGGATATCTATATGCAAAGTGCTCAGAACAGTGCCTGACACAGAGTGAGTCCTCAATGACCTTGACAGTTGTCACTGTGATAAGAACAAGGGTAGACAGTGGACCCAAGGGGCCCAGAAGGAACCATGGGTGATGGAGAAAAGGCTAAGGGAAAGTGGCCGAGACAGATTCGGAGAAGAGTCTTCCAGAAAGGAGAGAATGAAGAACGTGTTAGGCAGAAGCCAAGAACGTATTAGGCAGAAGTCAAGAGAGGAGACCTTTTGGAGAAAGGGAGGGTGCTGGACAGTTTCAGAAGATCCAGAGAGAAATGGAGAAAGGTCCACTGAATCAGACTATTGTGAGCCGTTGGCATCTCTGGTGGGGTTAGGTGATGAGTGGCAGGGGCTGGAGGGGAGAATGAGAACCGAGGGAATAGAGTCAAATGAATGCTTAGCTTAGAAAAGAAATATAAGAAGATATCTGTATTGAGCAATATTTAAGGCTGTTGTGTAGAGCAAAATATGTTATCTCATTTAACACAACACACCCAAAGCATGTTATCTCATATAATACAAAATATTTTGCAGTTGAGTAAACTGAGGCTCAGAGAGGTGCAAGACTTGCTCAAGTTCATGTAGCTGGTAAAAACGGAATTATCTTAGACTGACTTAGGCTTAAATTCTAAATCCAAGACCCTTCTCTGGTCCAAGCCTCTATGAACCTCTGAATTCTCTGGGTCACAATTATAAAATCTCCAACACGAATCGGCTCTGAGCATTGGAGGCTGGAGTGGGAAGGCAAACAGACACTAGCAAGGCAAGCAGGAGGGGAGATGCAGGGTCATGAATCTAGGCCAGGGGTACAGTTCAGGGACCAGTGTGGGAGGCATGGATGGGGGGAGCAGAGACCCCACATGTGGTTTACCAGAAGCATCTAAATTCCAAAACAGGTCTCAAAATGGAACAGAGCAGTAGAGCAAGGTTGTTCTGAATCAGCCTACTTCTCAGGCTTTGCTCTGTGGGGTAAGCCAGCCAGTGGCCGAAACTGTGAGGGGCTGGGCCATGCTGACAGTTATCCCTAGTGATCATGAGTGAGTCAAAGTGAGGGTCACTGGGGAATACTAGACAGAAAATGAAAAGGGGAGACTTGGGAAACCTGGATGCCTACTCAACTGACTGGACAAGGCAAGACCACAGTGCCTTTGAGAATCATTGCAGAAACGGTTCAGAAACAGTCAAAACCAAGGCACACTGTATACTTTATATGATTTGGTGCTCAAAACAAACCAGTAAAATGTGTGTGATGATCCTGACTTTATATAGAATAATACCCTTGCCAAGAGAGGTTGAGCATCCAGTCTAGAATCACAGAGATAGGAAACGGGGAGATTGGAATTAAACGAGACTCCCAAGTTTAGGAAAAGAGCGAGGAGCTTCTGATGTCAGAACACTTCTTAAAATTGTTCTTTTCCCTTCAGAGATATAAACACCAGAGAAGACACTGACTTAGAATTCAGGCAGCCTATTTAGGGCTGGGGAAGTCATTTGGAGCAGGAAGATTTAGTCTATTGATTTCCTTGATTCCAGATGCCAGACTGACACCCCGCTGCTCCCTGGGTGTGGCTGGAACCACTCTCAGAAGTCACAGAAATGTTGGGTAACTGAGGGACTGTGTCTCAAGGCAACAGGATGATTATGGTGATGTGTGTGCCACCGGTGCCAGTGCAGTTGCGATGTTCTTCATCTCAAAGAGTGCCATGGACAACCCCTGTGACGGCTCCCTGTGGGAGCTGCATTCCCATTCTGCAGGGCACAAGGCCTTTCTGGCTGGCTTTCCAAACATCAGGCCTGGAGAATAACTTCAAGTCCCTGGAGAAGGCTTTGTTCTTTCCCTGCCCCCTGGCCTTTGTTCTTGGCAGAGCTAATTAGGTTCAATGGTTAATTAGCCCCAAAGTGAAGGCAACAATGGCAGAAGTCCTGGTGGCTTCCTCTCCCGGCCTCTCCTCTGCCGGCAAGAGGGTAATCTGGGCTGGGGTCTTGGATTCTCAGCCTCTCATCCAAGTTATGTCTTCGGCCACATGTGCAGAATTCTATCTCTTGCTAAACTCACCTGTTAACTAAAACCAACATCACTGTCTTCAGAACTGGGCTGGAGAGAGCTGAGACAGCCTTTGTAGTTCATAAGTTGTGACCACCAGGACTCATTTGGAAAAAAGCTAAAGCTTTTTCTGTTTTCTGCACTGTAAACTGCCTCTCTCTGTAAAGGTGGAGAAAGTAAGGAGACAACCAAGGTCCTTCAAATGCCATGTGAAAATATTTTATCTCATTGTGTCCTTAAAAGCTCACGTGGCGGGGCCCAGGCTTGCCTAAGCTCAGGAGCAGGCATGCATACTGCCAGGTGTCCCGGCTGCGAGCGGCACGTACACACGCCCTCAGTCTGTGAAAAGGTCCATTGTCATCTCTACAGACTGGGCCACAGCTCTCTCCCCAGCTCAACCTCTGAGGGTCACCCAGTCCCAGTTATTTGTGGACTCTGGATCATAAGAAAGCCTCCTAGAGATTTTGTAGCTTTAAGTACTTCCTTTTCTACTGTGAGGTTGAGAGAGGCCAGGAAATTCCTCTGAGTCCACAAAGGGGTAACTGGGACCCTGATGCCCTACAATTTTTATCAGGAACCCAGCTAGCCTTGGCCAGCTGCCATCCATAGACATGCAGAATGGATGCAAGGGCCTCTAGGCAAAGCCATAAGGGTTTTGCTCTGCTTCTCTTACTTCTCATTCTTCTCCTACCCCAAATTTCAAGAGTGTGTCTGGAGTCTGGTTTCCTTAATCAATTCACATTGAGGGACCAGAGACGATGCATTCCAAATCTTGAAAGACCATAAACTCTAAAGGTTAAGATGAAATTGGGGGTTTACATAGCCTGGATTGGAATGTATTTTACTGCTCACTAGTCATGTGATCTTTTTATGCCTCAGTTTCCTCATCTGTAAATAGGAAAAATAGAGCTTAACTCCCAAGGCAGCTCTGAGGATTAAATGGGTTAATATGTGCCAAATGCTTAAAACGATGAGCTGTTATTATCTTTGCCTTTCAAAAGTGGGATATCTAGTGGTGTAATTCTAAGAATTGCTCCTTGAGGGTAAAAGCTATGGAGCAAGGGCCTTCTGGGATCCTGCAGTCACAGCCTAAGATTGTCTCAGGAGGTTGTACACCACAGGCCACCAATGACAAATCCCCTACTCTGTTTTCTGTTTCGTCTTCCCCCACTGGCATTTTCCTGGATGAGTTGTCTTTCTAGGGCGATAAATAGCAAGTACTACTGACTAACCAATTTTGATAGCATTTTTTAAAAGAATAGGATTAGTCAGTCATTCTATAGGGACTTACCATGTAAAAATGTTTCTTGCTATGTGACATGCAGTCTGCAAAATGGCCGCCAACGATCTCTACCTCCTGGCATTCACAGCCTTGGGTAGTATCCTCCTTTTGAGTAACTTACTTCTGAAAAAGAGAATATGGGAACATTGAGGGGGTGTTTATAGATTAGGTTACACAAGACTTCAGTCTTACTAGTCCATTCTTTCTCTCTCTCTCTCTCTCACCGTTTAATGAAGCAAGTTGCCATGTTAGAGACGAGCGGGCAGGAAGAGACTGGGGTAGTTTCCAGTTCATAGCCTGTAAGGGACTGAGGCCTTGAGAAACTGACTCTTACCAACAACCACATCAGTGAGCTTGGGTACAGATTGTTTTCCAGTTGAGCTTTCAGAGGACACCCTTGGCCATCACCTTGATTGCAGCTTCATGAGACACCATGGAGCAGAGGATCTGGCTAAGCCAGGCCCACTTTACAACAGAAACTGTGACATAAATGTATGTTAATCAAGCCACTGAGAGGTGGAGTGATGTGTCACACAGCAAGAAGTAACTGACGGCACACACTAGATTACTGGATTTTATTCCTGCATCATTTTTCAGAGAGATTAACTAACTCCTGCCAGTTCACACAGCTAGTAAGTTGCAGACTAAATATCTGAACCCATATCACAGCTGCTTCTCAGAAAAGGCTACAGATTGTAGGGTCAAAGATTGTCTCCTAAGACTTTTGTGCATTTTAGCTTTGGTTTTCTAGAATGATTTCCCTGCTTTCATTGTCTGATACAAGGAAGAAATGAATATTCACTGACTGCCAACTCTTTACCAGGGACTTTGCTTATATCCTCCAATCCTCCCGCGGTAAGGTGGGCATCATCCAACCCGTTGTACCAACTTTCCCAGAGTGGGTTTTCCAGACACTGATTCCTCAAGGTGCTCTGTGAAAAAAAGGTTCCGCAGCTCAATGTGTTTGGAAAACACTGGATGCCCCTCTTGGAAACTGACTTTGCATGTGAGTCCCTGAAAGGCTCAGAGGAAATGCAGTGAAGAAATCTGCCTCACACACATCCCAATTTTATTAGGCCACAAAAACTCTCACTCATGTAACAACAACACCCCAAGGAATATTTCATAAAATACACTTTTGAAAATACTGGCTTACGGGAATTTTTCGCTCTTGTAGTTTTCTTTTCAATCGTCACCCATAAAAATTTGGTCAAGACAGAGTAACCGTTTCCATTATATAGATAAGAAAACTAAGAGTCCGGCAGTTGTGAAATCATTGTCAACTATTATTCATCTTGGGATGGTGGCCAATCTCTGCATTATTTGATGTGATTGGCCACTTCTTTTTGTCTTCTTTCCTCCCTCCCTTCTCCCTCCCTTCCTCATTTTCTCTCTCCTCCCTCCCTTCCTCATTCCCCTCTCTTCCTCTCTTTTTTGCTCCTGTGGTGACAGAATGAATATTTCTGGAATTAAAAAAATATTTTTTTCTGCAACCTGGTTCCGCTATGTCATCTGGAGACCACTTGACACTTTTCAGGCCACTTCTCCTGCTCATTCTTTTTTGCCGAATTCCCCTCACGTATCTTTGCCTATCCTGCTGGCAAACGGTTGCATTTCTGTCCACCTTCTGCTCACTCTGGCACATTCTCCCTGGGTGACCATGTTCCTCTCAGAGCTTCAGCTCACCCCGGAACAGTGGTAGCGTTCTAGTCCAGCCCTTTACCTAGGCCTTCCCTTGGCTCCAGGTGCTTAGTTAGCCCTACTTCTCATCAGGTATTCCTGCTGAGGCACTCTCCCAGTGCCCCAAGTTCAAGCTCAGCTAACCAGCCTCCCACGCCCATCTGTAAGCCTTCCCATTCATGTGGGTGCCGTTTCCGAGCTGGGTGACATCTAGCGCAGGAACGTGGGAGACATGCTGAATTCTTCCCTCCTAGTCAGTTCCATCCACCTTTAAACCATCCCCCCACCATGCTGGCCTGGGCGCAGCTTCTCCATCCCCATCTCCGCTGCCCTCATTCCTTAGAGACTCCTCAGTGACTACCGGTCTGTTTCCTGCGGGCACTGCCTTCTCAACACCACCCACCAGCGCAGCCTCCCAACTCATTCTTCCATGGAGATCCGTCCTCACACCGGCAAACCTGACCCTACAGGCTCTCTTTGGCACCTTTGGGAGGGTTGCCGCTTATCTCCAGAATATAGTCCCTGTTCTTCAACACGGAGTGTGAGGAAGCCCCTGCACGACCTCATCTCTGCTTCCTCCAGCTTCACATCCCAGACCTCCCTGCTCATTTCCCAGGAGTTCTATGAACTTGTCATTCTATTCTATCTCCCTTCCATCAGCTTGGACTTTTCCTATGTTTTTGTCCACTCACATACTTTATTCATTCTTCAAAACTCTGCTTGATAAGCGATTAAATGGTGACAAAACATTTAGCCTTGTAGTACCATTTGGGGGAAAATTTGCAGTATACACCAACAATTAAAAAGAAAAAAATAGTTCCTACATATTGTCTCTGTAAATTTACCTCTGAGAATTCAGGCTTGAGAAAAATCGAATATAAGAAACATTCTTTAGATCCAGAGATGTTCATTACGATGTTGTTTATAAACAAACATCTTCTCAAAAATAGGATAACGATTAAGTTCATTATTTAATGCTCGCTGGAAAGTGAGGATTATAAAAGTAATATAGAAACGTTGTTCTTGCTAGAAATCTAAGTGGCACAAACAAAAAGAAGGCAAATTATTATGATTTATTGTTACAACTGTTAAAGATGTGCAATAAAAGATGTAGAAAAAAGCACCCAAAACATCACTGTGATTGGCTTAAGGCACTGGGATTACAGGAAGAGGTTTTCTCTTCTATTAAGAAAAATCCTGTACTGAGGAGTAGTGGTTAGGATCCCAGGGTCTAGAGTCAGCTGCCTGTGCTGGCTTCTGTGTGACTCCATCTCCTTATCTGTAAGATACGCATCATAATAATAGTGCCTGTGTCATAGAACTTTTGTGGGGGATTATATGAGTTCCTTTAGAAAAAGCTCATAGAATAGAGCTTGGTAAGCTGGAAGTGGCTGACAAATGCTGATGAGTAGTAGTATTGCATATCTACAGGGCTTCTGTCTCCATGAATTTCTGTTGGGTCAGAATGTGTCTTCTTATGTTTACCTCAGCTCCTCGTCCAAAGAAGGACTTCAAGAAATATTGTTGCTAAATCTTTTAGTTAAGTACCCTGGAAGAATCTAAGGTTTTCCAAAATTCAAATGGGTACTGAGACCTCCCCCCAAGAAGTCTGTGGCCTGAGCCGGAACTGGGAATTTGAGGTCATTGGCAACCCTGGAGCAGGCAGAGGCAACATTTCAGGGTGGCAACCTTGACAAAGTTCACAGCACATGACTGCCCTTGAATTACGGCTCTGCCGTCTTGCCCGGCTCCAGCTGAGAAGCCAGGAGCTTTCGCTGTGATCATCTGAGATGTGACCCTGACTCTGGGAACACAGGGCAATTTATGGCTCTTTTGTGTGAGGCAGCTTAGGTGGAAGAAAGGGGTTAGTTCATCAAAGGCTGGGGGACCTGGTCACTGGCTCAATTTCTGAAATAAATGCCCCGACTGTACCTCAGTTTCCTTATCTGTAACATCCCAGCCCTCAGCTAGTGGTCGTTAGCTCTTCCTGACACATTTCTGGGGGATCATTTTGAAACATCCGATTCTCTTCCCCTCTCCCACCCCCCAAGTCTGTGGTCTCCGACATAAACTTCATGCTCTGAGGAAACAGGCTCTGTGAACCCAACTTCAAAGCTTGGCCATGTGAGCGCCTTGCAGAAGTGCTGGAGGTAACAATAGACTTTAGGCAGGGCTGGGTAGGGGCTGCCCAGCGGGCACTCCTTAACCTGGCAACTATTGTGTTCAAAGTCATTGCTGCAGGCGCAATGGAACAATGCATTTGGCAACCCAGCCAGGTCAGTGTTCTCAGCTGAGCCGTTCTTGCCAGCATTGCAGAGCTGAGGGCCCTGGGTGTAAAACCTTCCATGACACTAAGTAAAAAAAATAAAATCCTTTGTTTTTGCTTTTGTTAAATTTAAAAAGTAAATGTAGTATAACCACATCAAAGGAAAATTTTACATAACAGAAAGTAAAAAATCTTCCTGTAATCCCAGTCCTGATCCAATCAGCTTTTTTGGGTACTTCTACTCTTTCTGTTTTCCTTCGGATTTAGTATTTCTGTAATCAGTACATAAAAACTTGCCTCTTCATTGCTTTTTTTACGGAGCATTATAATAGGCATAAGATTGCTATCTTTCCACCGATGTTTTAATGACTGGAGAGTATCTCCTCAAGGCAACGTTAACAAATTAACATTCTTCTGTTTTTGGAGAATGATGCACTATTAAAATGACACTGTAACAAACATCACTGAACTATAACAGGTTTTACTGGGTCAGAATTTTTTTATCTTTTTTTTTTTGGTTTGGTTTTGCATTTTAGTGATGCTACCTTTATTTACTTATTTATTTTCCAAAATGGAGACCCCAACTAGATGTATTGCCTCCAGACATGTGCAAGACTGCACTTTTCAGTTAGGGTGATTTTTCCTTCCAATATTTTATAATGAAAAATTTCAGGCCAGGCACGGTGGCTCATGCCAGTAATCCCAGGCCTCTCTTTGGGAGGCTGAGGCAGGCAGATCACGAGGTCAGGAGATCAAGACCATCCTGGTCAACATGGTGAAACTCTGTCTCTACTTTAAAAAAAAAAAAAAAAAAAAAAATTAGCTGGGAGTGGTGGCGGGCGCCTGTAGTCCCAGCTACTCGGGAGGCTGAGGCAGGAGAATGGTGTGAACCTGGGAGGCGGAGCTTGCAGTGAGCTGATTTCACATTTCAAACACACAGAGCAGCTGACAGGATTTTATAATGCACACTCATATAATAATTCAGGATGACTTTGGAGCTCAAACATATGGTTGAAATGAGGACCAGAAAACTAGCAGAGAAATGTGTGTCATCCCTGCCTCTGTGAACAGTTTCAAAGAAATATTTTTAAAAGTGTGTCATTTTTCAGCTTGGGCGTCTTAGACATAATAAGCATGGTAATTTATTATTATAATATGTTATAGCTTTCAGTATTTTTCAAAAAGTCTTCAGGTCTATTTTCTTGCTTGATCCTCATCTTCAAGTTATAGACAAGGCAGGTGTTATCAGATATTATTTGTATATTTATAGGTGATGAAACAATGATCAGAGATGTTAAGGGGCCTGTGTAAGTTTATACAGCAACAAAAGTAGCACTGCAATAACCGTGGGGAGCTCTCAGCTGAACCACACTTTTACAGAAATATCTCCCCTTTTCCTCTCACCTTAACAAAGTCAACTGTCCTGTGAGAAAACCTGAACCTGCATCATCACATCCCCACTTATTGTGGGTTTTCTTTTCTTTTCTTTTCTTTTTCTGACAGAGCCTTGCTCTGTTGCCCAGGCTGGAGTGCAGTGGTGTGATCTCAGCTCACTGCAACTTCCACCTCCAGGGTTCAAGCAATTCTCCTGCCCCAGCCTCCCAAGTAGCTGAGATTACACATGCCACCACACCTGGCTAATTTTTTAATTTTTAGTAGGGACGGGGTTTTACCATGTTGGCCAGGCTGGTCTCAGACTCCTGACCTCAAGTGACCCATCCGCCTTGGCCTCCCAAAGAGTTGGCATTACGGGTGTGAGCCACTGTGCCCAGCCTATTGCAGGTTTTCTAGAGCCCTTTCAGCTCTCTGATTCTGTGTGTCTGTGACTTTGAACCTTTTCAGGACAGGAGGGTAGGAGATGTGTCATGGGTAGCCGGTACCACACATGCCAACGTCAGGGTGAATGACTGGCCACAAAGGGCGATCAAGAGCTCAACCCAATTTCAACACTTTTCTAAAGACACAATTTATCTGAAAAAGTAGGACTAATTTGAACAACAATTAGGCCCAACAAGTAAGTGTAAGCATGTGTTGGGCTGTTTTTCTGGAAAGAAGAAGCAGGGAGAATATAAATTATGTCTGAACGGCAATTCTGGAGGACAAGGGGTTTACCCTGGAAAAGTAACCCCCAACACCACCTTCCCCAAGTCTCGTGTCTGGGACTACCAAAGGCTCAAGGTGTTGCTCATGGCTCAAATGTGAATTTTCATTGCTAATAGTGGTTTCTCTAGAATAGCTCAATGCTCAAAATAAAAATTTCTCTTCTTGGGGAGGCAGGTTTCAATGCACAGGATCACAACAGAAGTAGGGCTGGGTGCTCGCATCTGACAGGGAAAAATGCCCTGGGATTTGAGGCAAAAAATCTTTCCCGAATTTCATAGGTTGTGCTTCCCCAACTTCCTTTTTCTTTCTTTCCTTCCTTCCTTCCTTCCTTCCTTCCTTCCTTCCTTCCTTCCTTCCTTCCTTCCTTCCTTCCTTCCTTCCTTCCTTCCTTCTTTCCCTCCCACCCTCCCTCCCTCCTTTTCTTCTTCATTTCTTTTTCTTTCTTTCTTTCTCTCTCTTTCCCCTTCACGCACTGCTCTCTTTCTCCCTCTCTTTTTCTAGAAACACAGCCTGGCTCTTTGCCCTGGCTGGAGTGCAGTGGCACAGCCATAGTTCACTGCAGCTTCAATCTCCTGCACACAAGTGATCCTCCCCTCAGCCTCCTGAGTAGCTGTGACTACACGAGTGTCCCACCTCTTCCACATTTATATTTTGTAGTGAATGTGGTCTCACTATGTTACCCAGGCTGGTCTCAAACTCCTGGGCTCAAGCAATCCTCTTGCCTTGGCTTCTCAAAGTGCTGGGATTACAGGTGTGAGCCACTGTGCCTGGCCCCAAATTCCTTTTTCTTTGTTTCTCCATAGGAACAAGTAAATTGCCTCCATCCTTGTTCTCATAACACGTTGAACATATGCTGAAAATCCACAGCCCCCAGAGACATTGTCGTTCCATTTTATGGATGAAGAAATTGAACCTCTAAGTAAGATAATGGGAACTCATCCAGAAGAGATCTGGTCAGGGCTGGAGCCCACTCTTCTCCACTTTCAAACCCTTTCTTTACCCAGCTGTGGTTCCCACCTTGGCTACAAGGAGAGGCTGTGCTTATGCAATCTGGCACTCCTCCAGCACGGTTTTGTTTTGGACTCTGGGGCCACTCTTCTTCTACGTGCACAGAGCGGTCCTGGTTACAGCAATCTTTCGCTGGCGTGGAAACACAAACCAAATCCTAGAGTCTGATCACGGGGATCCACCTTCCTCAGGGGCTCACGGAGGAGGCTGCACTCAAGGGCACAAGGCTTCCGAGATGCCTTCTATAACAGGACAGCTTTTGCTGCAGAAAGATGCCCTCTGTCCTCTGTGTGTGCCACAGTAGCCAACCTTAGGACTTTTTCTTCCTTCCTCCTTCTTTGGTTTACTTTTTTGTTGTTATTGAGAGACAGGGTCTTGCTCTGTCACCCAGGTTGGAGTGCAGTGATGCAATCAGAGCCCACTGCAGCCTCCACATCCCAGGCTCAAGTGATCCTCCCAGCCCAGCCTCCTGAGTTCCACCACACCTGGCTAGTTTTTAAATTTATTGTCGAGATGAGGTCTCTCTATGTTGCCGAGGCTGGTCTTAAACTCCTGGTTTTAAGTGATCCTCCTGCCTCAGCCTCCCAAATAGTTGGGATTAGAGGGGTGAGCCACTGTACCCAGCCTGTTCCTTTCTATTCTTCAGTCTCCAGAATTGCAGTTGTTCAACGTGAAGAATAAAGAGTGAGTGCTGGAAAACCATTGGAAGTACCTTTATGATGAGGCCATCTGCTTGTATCTGCCCTTTGGAAAAATCAATGATTTTGATTTTTGGACAGTCACTTAAGCCTGAAAATATTCATTAGAACACCACAGGGGAACAAAGTCCACCCTTCCAGCCCTCATCGATTTCTCTGAAGTTGCTTAGATAACACAATTTCCCCAAACAGATTCGGGGAAGTTGACCCAGAGAACAGTACCCAGGACCTTATGCAGCCAGCAGTGTATGGCTGCAAGAGAGATAGCTATTCTAAGCAGAGGCTTTTTTTTTTTTTTTAAGACAACATGACTCTTCCCAGAAATAAATATAAATCCTATAACGATACCCATTAGGCTGGTGGAAATTCAGTAGAGACATTTTCATAATTTGGAACTTCATAACTTGTGGCTTAATATATTGCCCCAAGATTAATTATGGAAAAGCTCCATGTATGGGATTGGTTATAGAATCCACTACCAAGGTGTTTTTCTCCTGGGGCTGGTGGGCTAAGAACCACAGCCGAGTCTCACAGATTAGAAAGCCCCCAGGGAGCGAACCTGGAATGCTGGAGACTCGAGAGAACTTGTAGGCCTACAAAGTCCAGTGCTTCCCCAGAGAGCTGGGTGCAATTTTCCTCCTTGTTGGGAAGATCCTGGGCTTCTTGAGTGCCAGTCTAGCTATCTTTGCACTGACTAGCTAAGCTCTTTCCGTCAGCCAATAGCGTCAACTTAATTTTCATCATGTCATTATTTCGATAGCCCAGACATGCCAATGGGACATCAAAATTATTTTGATAAGAACTTTACTTCATCACTTAGGATTACAGCAAATTATACAATCGCTTTCCTTTCCCCAAGGAATCTCTGGCAGAAGAGAATAAAACCATGTAATCCAAGGCAAGGGGGAAAGGAACTAACTTTTATTGCATTTCTCCTAAATCCAGGTGCTTTACATAGATTATCTCAGATAAGTTAATCCTAGGCAACAACCCTATGAGGATTGTCATTTAACAGACAAAGAAAGGGAGATTTAGGGAGGTTGGGAAGGTTACCCAAGACCTCAAGACTAGAGCTGAAAAGCAGGCAGATGTGGGGCCAAAGTCCAGAATGTTTTCATTGACAAAGCACCAGCTAAAACACAGAATGCCAATGACTCTTAGACTCATTCCCGGGCCTCGGGCTGAGCAGGGGAGAGAGGGATCTTCAGGAGCGAGTGTTTCAGGGCTGGGGAGAGGTCGGCACCGGAGGGCTGGGGAACGCAAATTGCAGCCTGAATGGCCAGTGTCCTTTCTCCAGAATGCAGTTATCCCTTGTTCAGTGGGAAACGAGTCTACCAGTGGGTACAACACGATATGATATTTCCACTCCCATTGGTGACAGCCCTCACCTAGCTATCAAGGTATGCAGGGTTGACTTTTCACCTTCTGCCTGCTCCAGGGAAGGGCCAGATGGCATTCAGGCTGATTCTGTGCTTCTGGCTGACTAATCTCTCTGGGTACAAGAGTAAACATGGAACTTGGGGACACCATATGTCCCTGACTCATAGAGCTTGCAGGAATCACCGTCATTCTATGTGGCATCTGCTTTCCTGGGCCAAGGCGGGAGGTGGGTCAACGTAGTGGAGGAAACGTGTCTTAAAGTACAAGGCAGAGTGATCCGAAACATAAAGAGAAGTGTGCACCTGGTAGTTATATCCTAAATGACTTTTATTTTCCAAATGTGCTTTGTTTTGCTAGACAGTGTTAGACTTCCTTCACTCCTTCCAGGGACCAGCATGGGGCTGGCCACTGTCCACCCTCAGGGCTTGTGAACTGAATTGAGGGGTTGCGTTCTTCATCCATTTTCTTTGCTGAACTGTCTTGAATTTTATCCTAAGTTCAAAATGAAGCAGACCAGAGCTGAGTTTAAAAGAGATCTGATTGACATTGGGAAGTGGCACCCAATGAGATGCCTGTTTCTTCTGCCAGCTCCAGGGCTCTCCAAAAGGAGAACTGAAAGCTGACGGTGAGGTGAGGGTGTAGGGTCAGTTGCTTGGGGCTGGGATCAATGGCAAATTCTGAGGGCGGGCAGTGAGTGCTCATTAGGAGGACACGGTTCATGAAGCTTCTAGTACCTGTTCCTGAGTCAACCAGAGTAACGAGAGGATGGAGTAGCCAAGTCCGGATTCTTAAGTGTAGGATCAGAGATGTATTGAGCTGAAAGAGTTAAACCTGCCCAATTCATTCTTTTCTCAGATGCAGTAAGTGAAGTACAGAGGGGTGATATAACCCACCTAGGACTGCACACTTGTGGGAGGTCCAAGTGGAACTAGAGACCGGGGTCTCTCCAAGATCCAAGGCTTTTCTAGAAAGAAAGACTCCACTGAGCCCTCTAGCATTTCTGAGTCACTCTGAGCCACATGCCATGGGACCCCAGGAGTGAACGGCCTACATTTCATAGGGTTAGGGTCATCACCTGCACTTTGCAACCAGAACCTTAGGAAGGTTAAGGATGACCTGGGGCTGAGAAAACAGTGAAAGGCGTTCTAAACCAAATCTTCTCCACTGTCAAGAGCCTTATGGCATCTGTGGCAGTTTCTCATTTCCTATCCCATCCGACCTTGACAAATTTGTGAGATGGGTCTTGTCCACCACTGCACAGATAAGGAAGTTGAGATCCTGGAAGGTCAAATGACCCATCCCAGGGCACACTGTCAACTGCATGGAGAGGACATTAGAACTTATCCCAGAGCCTCAGATACTTCCAAAGCTCTATGCATGCATAGTCTTGGTATTGTTCTTACACTGATGGGCTCATAAATATAGAAGACAGATTGACAATTTATGCATTTGCATAAAATAATTTGAAACTTCCTATCCTAGAGCACCAGCTGATGGGTGGGACTAGACAGAAATGGCCCAAAGGAAAATACAGGATTGCTTACTTCCACTGTATACTCCATTTCCAAACCCCCGATAGCACTGGCCCCTGCCATGAAGGACATAGGATCTTCTCAACTTTCTTTATCTTTTGGTTTTTGTTTTCATAATCAAGTCTCTGGAACTTTTCTTCTAAAGTAAAAATTCCAACTCCAGTTCAAGAATGTTTCTAGGCCAGGCGCAGTGGCTCACGTCTGTAATCCCAGCACTTTGGGAGGCTGAAGCGGGCAGATGGCCTGAGGTCAGGAGTTCGAAAACAGCCTGGCCAACATGGCAAAACCCCATCTCTACTAAAAATACAAAAATTAGCTGAGTGTAGTGGCACATGCATGTAATCCCAGCTACTCGGGAGGCTGAGGCAGGAGAATCACTTGAACCCAGGAGATGGAGGTTGCAGTGAGTGGAGATGGTGCCATGGCACTCTAGCCTTGGTAACAGAGCCTAGGAAAAAAAAAAAAAAAAAAAGAATGTAAGAATGTTTCCAACGCTAGTCCGTGAATGTTTTTTTTTTTTTTTTTTTTTTTTTTTTTGAGGCAGAGTCTCACTGTTGCTGAGGATAGAGTACTCCAGGGTGTAAATGATCCTCCCACCTCAGCCTCACAAGTAGCTGGGACCACAGGCACATGCCACTACATCTGGCTAATTTTTAAAATCTTTTTTTTTTTTTTTTTTTTTGTAGAGATGGGGTCTCCCTACGTTGCCAGGCTGGCCTTGAACCCATGGGCTCAAGCGATCCTCCTGCCTTGTCCTCTCAAAGTGCTGGGATTACAGGTGTGAGTCACCCCACCCAGCCTATGACAGAATTTATTCTTTACTTGTGAGAAAGCTGCACTCTACCTGTTTAATAGAGTGGGGTTGCTTTTTTTTTTCCCCCTGAAACGTAGTTTTGCTCTTCTTGCCCAGGCTGGAGTGCAACGGTGCAATCTCGGCTCACCGCAACCTCCCTCTGCCTCCTGGGTTCAAGCGATTCTCCTGCCTCAGCCTCCTAAGTAGCTAGGATTACAGGCGCCTGCCACCACAATTGGCTAATTTTTGCACTTTTAGTAGAGACAGGGTTTCACCATGTTGGACAGGCTCATCTCAAACTTCCGACCTCAGGTGATCCGCCTGCCTCGGCCTCCCAAAGTACTGGGAATACAGGCATAAGCCTCCAAGCCCGGCTGATTTTATTTCTTAAAGGCAACCCCAGCCGGGCGTAGTGGCTCACGCCTTTAATCCCAGCACTTTGGGAGGCCAAGGCGGGCAGATCACCCTTGGTCAGAGTTCGAGACCAGCCTGGCCAACATGGTGAAACCCTGTCTCTACTAAAAATACAAAAATTAGCCAGGTGTGGTGGCACACGCCTGTAATTCCAGCTACTCGGGAGGCTGAGGCAGGAGAATCGCTTGAACCCAGGAGAAAGAGGTTGCAATGAGCCAAGAGCGTGCCATTGCACTCCAGCCTGGGCAACAAGAGCAAGATTTTGTCTCAAAAAAAAAAAAAAAAAAAAAAGAAATAAAATCTTAGAAATAATCTTCTCAGAAAAGGTAGAAGTAACATTCCATGGTTTCTTGCCGATCAGAGCGAAATTTTATTGAGGGAGAAGAGTTGATCCAGAAGTTCAGTTCAGCCTCAATGAGGTCACTGCTGCTGGGGAGAGGCAGAGGAGTACATACCAGTTACTGTTACAAATGGAGATGTCTTCACAGCAAGGGATATTTAGAAAAGAAATTATTTTGAAAAGCTTATGCTAACCTCAGCCATGTGCTAGCATCCCAGAATTATGGCCTCCTGCTTGACTTCTCACTGGAATGTCATATGTGAATTCTCTTCTGCTTGCATCAGCATCTCCGCGTGCAGATTCATCTCAAAGGCCCCTTCAGCCGATGTCCTCAGTGCCCCTGACACAGCCCCTTGGCACTTGCCTTACACACGCATGCCTCTGCACCAGCTTCCTCCTGGCAGGACCTTCCTTTCCGCCGGAGGCTTTCCCAGGCCTCCTGTCTCCCAGAAAGTCAGAAGTCAGTGCCTCCCTGAGAGCCGGTGAGAGTTCCGTCTCCCCTAGGCAAGTAGTGCTGATGCCTGTTCCCTGCATCCATCTCCCAGAAGCCGCAGCAGAACTGAGCTCCAGCGGCCACCGCAGTAATCTCCACAGTTTCATGGGGGCACCTGCCCTTCTTTGCCCTGCTTTCCCTCTTCCTCACAGTGTTTCAAACAAACTCCTTATAAGGGAATCTTTCTTTCAGGGTCATCATCTGGGGGGATTCAAACTAAGATACCTCAGATTCAGCATTCTCGAAGCATGTGCCTCTCCCTCCTGTTTTCCCATCTCAGTTAATGACAGCACCCCTGACAGCTTCCAAACCAGAAATGAGAGAGATTGTGTTTTGCATTCTTTCTTCCATATTTGAAAGCCCATCTTTCAAGTGGACATCAATTTCTAAGAATTACTCCTAAAAAATCTCTTCGATTAGTACTTCTCTCACTCTCAGTTCTCTCGAGCCAAAGCTCAACAAAACCTTGGACAACTGTAATAGTTTCCTAACTCCTCTATATATTTTTAATGTATCCTCTCTCCAGTCTATTCCTCACAAAGCCACATGACTTATCCTTGGAAAACACAACTTTAATCACCTATTGCCTTGCCCGAAACCTTCTGATAGTTCACCCCTGCCTCCAGGAGAAGGCTCAACCTCCCTAGTTGTGCACAGATCCTCATGAGCAGGTCCTACTTTAAGTCTCTCCAGGCTGGACCTTCACCCACTGGCAACCCACCACCCACCCTCTACTTGCAAGTCCCCAAACAATAGTCTACCTTTGTCAACACTGGGCTTTGCACATGAACATGCTATTCCTTGAGTTTAGAATGTCTTTTCACTTCTTTTTTTCTTTTTTTCTTTTTTTTTTGATTTGATGAATTTGTAACATCCCCAAACTATCTAATTGAAACATCCCTTGCCTGCCCGCCACAGCCAAGTTAGAGGGATCTTTCCCCTGCCTCTGTGCACAGGTACTATCATATCCGGTACAGCATATTCTCACTCATGTGTCTTTGCCACGTTGCTGTGAACTCCTTCGGTGCAGGAAGCATTTCTTACTGTATGGATTTCTGTAGTTCCTGCATAAATGTTGGTTGGCACAAAAAGTGGGTACCCAATAGTTACATCCTTCCAGATCCTTAGGCCAAAAGCTGGAGTCATCCAGACCCTTGTTTTCCTTTACACCTCACACGTTCAGTCCATCAAGACATCTGCTAGTTCTGCCTCAAAAGTCCATCTAGGGCCGGGTGCGGTGGCTCATGCCTGTAATCCCAGCACTTTGGGAAGCCGAGGCGGGTGGATCACGAGATCAGGAATTCAAGACCAGCCTGGCCAAGATGGTGAAACTCCGTCTCTACTAAAAATACAAAAAAATTAGCCGGGCGTGGTGGCATGCGCCTGTAATCCCAGCCACTCCGGAGGCTGAGGCAGAGAATTGCTTAAACCCGGAGGGGCGAAGGTTGCAGTGAGCCGAGATTGCACCACTGAGCTCCAGCTTGGGCAACAGAGGGAGACTCCGTCCCAGAAAAAAAAAAAGTCCATCTAGAATCCTGCCACTTTCAACTACCACATGTTGCCAATGGGATCCACGCCCATCTCATGCCTAGATTATTACAGGAGCCTCCTGACGCTTCCTTCGTTTTCATCCTCACCAACCTATACTCTGTTTTCTTTTCTTTTTTTTTTTTTCTTTGAGATGGAGTCTTGCTCTGTCGCCAGGCTGGAGTGCAGTGGTAGGATCTTGGCTCACTGCAACCTCTGCCTCCCTGGTTCAAGCAATTCCTCTGCCTCAGCGTCCCGAGTAGCTGGGACTACAGGCATGCACCACCACGCCTGGCTAATTTTTTGTGTTTTAGTAAAGATGGGGTTTTACCATGTTGGCCAGGATGGTCTCGATCTCCTTACCTTGTGATCTGCCCGCCTCGGCCTCCCAAAGTGCTGGGATTACAGGCATGAGCCACCACGCCCGGCACCTATACTCTATTTTCAACAAAGCAGGCAGTCATGTTTTAGAAATGTAAGGTGGTTTGAGCCACGCCCCACCTCACGTCATCTCCATTTCACTGGGATCCAGTAATACTTCCTGTGTCTTCATCCTACTCCCCCACTGAGATCATCTACCAGCCTCTCCCCTGCCCCTCAGCTTCATCCCCAGCCTCCGACTCACCTAGAATGCTTTCCCCTCGGCCTCAGCGTGCTTAACACCTCACCTGCTCCATGCCTGTGCTCCAATGCCACTTTCTTAATGAAAACCAAATCTACAGTTGGAATCACCTGCCCACACCTCCCTCACTCCCCACTTTTTATTTTTCCATAGCACTCATTGGCTTTGAGCATACTCTAACATTCACTTATTTCCTTCTTTTATTTCTCACTGGCTGCCTCTGTGCATGTGAAGACAAGCCTCCCATTTGCTGGAAACTGGCAAGTGCTGGGAACAGTCTGACAATACAAAAGGTGCTCGGTAGCTTTACTATGAGATAAATGGAAGAATGAGTACAACTTTGTTGACTGTAGAGTCACCGTATGTGTCTGAGAATGATTTGCAGCTGGGCATGGTGGCTCATGCCTGTAATCCCAGTACTTTGGGAGGCCGAGGCCCACAGATCACTTGAGATCAGGAGTTCAAGATCAGCCTGGCCAACATGGCAAAACCCTGTCTCTACTGAAAATACAAAAATGAGCCAGGTGTGGTGGCAGGTGCCTGTAATCCCAGCTACCGGGGAGGCTGAGGCAGGAGAATTAATTGAACCCGGGAGGTGGAGGTTGCAGTGAGCTGAGATGCTACCGCTGCACTCCAGCCTGGGCAACACAGCGAGACTCAGTCTCCAAAATAAAAAAAAAAAGAATGGTTTACAAAAGATATGCCTCAGAAACATGGCTCAGAAACATGGCCTTTTGTTAAACTCCTGGTTAAGATCACCTTTCCATTGCACAAATAATATTTGACAAGTATAGAGTGATTTATATAGCCAAAGTCTAGAAATATAATTAATATTAAAAAATGACAAAGGCGAAATTTATTTTAATAATATTTTATTTAACCTAATAATTGCAAAAATTATGTCAGTGTGTAATGAATGTAAAACTATCAATGACCTATTTTACATTATGTTATATGTTAAGTCATCACAATATAGTGTGTAGTTTACACTAAATGGCACGTCTCAGTTTGGACCAAATACCTTCCAACTGCTCATTAGCCATTTGTGCTACTATATTGGACAGCGCCAATCAAAGCAATTCCCATTTTAGGAAAAGGTCTTGGGTGGAAGATTGGCTTTGTTTGCTTGTCTTTGTAATAAATGAGTTATTGGAAATATATCCTAAATTCTAGTGCTTTAAATGAGCTACTTTTTAGGTTAGCCAATATAAATTTCATTAATGACTCCTAAATCTGACTGTTAAATCTCAGTCACATCTAAGCATTGTTGTAAGCTTGATGTCTACTGGATATATCACCAGAGTCCAGCCTGCTGTAGGGCTGAGTTAGGAGAGCTGAGGCTACTTCATTATTTTTGCACAAAAAAGCAGCTACCTACGGCAGACACCCTGTTCCTCAGGCACCATGATTTTTAAAGTTGAGAAGTGACATGAGGGGAAGCCATTCCCTAATGACTCTTCCCTCCCACCCACTTGTGGATGTGCATCGATTAAGGGCTGCTGGTGTGCACCTAGAGAAAATTGTCTGATAGCCTTGGGTCAAGCAATTATAGTGTTTTTCCATATTTACATCTCATTGACAAATTGTGAGCAACACAGCTGAACTGTGAACTGTGAGAGGTTATGTGTTATCGGTAGCTTTAAGAACTTGATACATTGATTACTTAAAACTTTTTTTTTTTTCCCAGAGAAGCATTTATGGAGCTCGTGGAGTGAGGTATCTCCTTCATCCCTTCAGTAAGTCAGCGTGGGCCAAGGAGTATGAGGATCAGAGACCTTGTGACTTTTTAAGTGAAGATTTACTAAGTGCTGGGGCCCATTGTGTTTTATTTTATTGACTCGTCCCAAGCTCTAAGAGGGAGAGACCTTTATCGTCCCGGTTTCACTGACACGGTTTGGGAAGGTTAAAACATGATGAAAGGAAATAGACTGAAATGATACAGTAATATGTAATTGAGCATTTTCGCCAACATTTTTATGTGTTTTAAAATGTCATTTTCTGGTCAGGGGTGGTGGCTCACACCTGTAACTCCAGCACTTTGGGAAGCTGAGGCTGGTGGATCACTTGAAGCCAGGAGTTTGTGACCAGCCTGGTCAACACAGTGAAACCATGTTTCTACTAAAAATATAAAAAAATAGCTTGGTGTGGCCATGTGCACCTGTAATATTAGGTACTCTGAAGGCCGAGGCATGAGACTTGCTTGAAACCGGGAGGCAGCGGTTGCTGAACCAAGATCGCGCCACTGCACTCCAGCCTGGGTGACAGAGTGAGATTCTGTCTCAAAAAAAAAAAAAAAAAAAAAAAAGGTAAATAAAAATAAAATGGTATTTTCTTTCTTTTTTTTCTTTCTTTTTTAAAAATATCTTTTATTATTATTTTAGATTCAAGAAGCACATGTGCAGGTTTGTTACACAGATATATTGCATAATGTAAGTTTTGGGCTTCTAGTGAATCTTTCACTCAAATAGTGACCATTGTACCCGACGGATAATTTTTCAGTTTTCACCTTCCTTCTGCTCTCCTGGCTTTTGGGTTCCCAGTGTCTATTTTTTCCATCTCTGTGTCCATGTGGACGCATTGTTTAGCTCCCACTTACAAGTGAGGACATGCAGTGTTTGATTTCCTGTTTCTGAGTTATTTAACTTAGAATAATGGTCTCTAGCTCCATTCATGCTGCTGCAAAAGGCATGATTTCATTCTTAAAATGGCACTTTATGAGGTTCGCTTTTCCTGGCAAGAGGAACTAACAAAATGGAGATGTTAGATTATTTTATTAAACCCAAACGTGGTGAGCCACAGATGGAAGGCAGAAGGTCGCTGATTCTGGAAAATGAATCTGGGAAATGATAGCCTAGGGTCAAGAGGGCCAGGTACCAAGAGGGAGGCTGGTTGGGATTGTGGAGCTATGTGCTTTTCCTTCTCTGCACTTCCCTCAAGAGAACAAGGGCTTTCCCCATCACCTTAGCAGAGCATCAGTCCCCCCGTGTTGAACCAGCTGGCACTCTGGCAGCCCCTAAAGCACTCTCCTCCCCAGCTCCCACCTAAGCAAGGAGGGGATGATTTTAAGGCAGGCAGCTGTAGAAAAAGAGTAGGGCTCCGGGAGCTCTCCAGAGCTCCTCTGTCACCTGGCACAGAGGGTGGGTCACTCAGGGGAGGTCCAGCCCACTATAAACATGGAAGCCACGCGCTCCGATGTCATTCGCCAGGCTCATCCTCACCACGACCTGCATCTGGGCCTTTGCTTCTTCTTTCAGGGATGTCGGACCAGCCAAGGCAGCTGGTGTTCCCACATGCATGTGGGCTCAGGAAGACATGAAACGGTCTGGGTCAGTCCAATAACTGAGCCACACACACTAGATGAGACAGTAGGGGAGTTCAGGCAGGCATGAATTAAAGGAAGCTTCATAAATATTCTCAGACAGATCAGGAAAAACAAAACAAGAACACACAGCTACAAACAGACTTTCATTATTGGAATAAAGAGCAAAATCGAGGGACTGAATATTAGGGTGGATTCAGTGGAAGTACAAATCAGGAAGACCTCAAGAAGATGAAGAGATGGGAGATGGAAAGTAATATTTAAGAACATGGCTCCCTATAACAGGAGTCCCAGAAAGAGGAAAACAATAAACAGGGAGTGAAACACACACACAATTTCAGAATGTAAGGTCTTGTAGATATAATAATAGTAGCAGAGATGTCAATAAATCTTAAAAAAAAAAACACTGACCAAGGAGACAAAAATTACCAACAATTTGGAATATTTGAGAAGCATTATAACAGTTACTTAATGTTATATTGTCCAATATGGTAGCCGATAGCTACACAACTCTTGAGCACTCGAAATGTGGCTAATGCAAGAAAATTTTAAGATTTTATTTAATTTTAATTCATTTAAATTTTAAAACCTAATACTTAATTCAGGTATTGAAAAACTTTTAAATATGTTTAGAACAATCTACTCTTTCAATTGTAAATTGAAATCTAAATACAGATCAAGTGTATCCAATTTTAGTATTTGTATTGAAATGCACTGTAGGTTAAATCCACCCCAGGTTTCTAACACTCAATACAGAAAAATAATGTACAGCATCTTGTTAATATTTTTATATTGATTATATGTTCAAATTGTTATTTTGTATATATCGTCTTAAATAATATTATTAAAATTAATTTCACCTGTGTATTTTCACTTTTTAATATGGCTGCTAGAAAATATAAAATTATATACGTGACTGGCATTATATTTCTTTTGGACAGCACTGATCTAATAGATGTACATAGGACTTACACCCACAAAGAATATTCATTTTAATTCCCATGGAACAAAGAAAACTTTCATAAATGCTAAATAATCAATACATACACAATGTGTTGATTATAATGGAATAAAGTTTAAAAATCAGTAATGGCAATAATACCACTTTGAACATCTCTTGGACACATAAAACATTATAATGTATAGTATATAACCATTGGGGTTTAGAGGAAACTTAAAGGATATTACAAAATACTTGGAACTGAACAAGAATAAAAGCGTCAAATGTCAAACTTTATGATGCATAACTCTCAAGTTGCACTTAAAGTTGTACATAATTTTGAATACACTAATAGTAAACAAGACATCAAAAAACCAAATATCTAAGGACATAACTAAACATATTAGAAAAAAAAAGAAAAATGACAGAATAAAACCAAAGCAAAGAAAAAGATATAAAATGAGTTTAAAAAAATCAATGAAATTGCCAAAAATCCCCAATAAAAGTGATTCTTTGAAAAATGAGATGGCAAAGGTCGTTATGAAACTTTATACGCCAATGCATTTAGACCCAGATGGACAACGGCTTAGGAAAAATAGCAGCCTTGGACTAGAGGAATCAAAGGAAAGGTGCCAAAGTGGAATCACAAATAGCACTCTCTCTCCCAATTGAAGTTTCTAGACAGGTTCCAAACCCAAACTAGGAAACCCGTTCCAGGAGGTTCCTAAGTGAGCGAGTGATTTGGGAGCCAGAACACACACTGGGGATCCAGGGGAAAGCAGTGAAATAAAATAAACAAGAAGGGCCTTGGGTGAGCACACTGCACCATGGCCTGAGTAGTAGTATTATTTCAATTATTTGCACCTGAGGACACATACCGTCGCTTTCAATGTCAAGAATTTGCAGGTGAACCTCTCAGACTTTTGCTTTTCTCTTTTATGGGTTTCTTTTCCCTGGGACACATTGTCAGCCCTTAGCTGCTCACTAAAGCCTCCTGATTTGAGATCTACATGACAAATGCCTGATGCTAAGCAGAGATGGTGAGGCCCAGAGCCAGGAAGTCGAATTAATTTCCTAATTCTAAAGGTAGGGGTGTGTGTGTGCATGCATGAGAGAGAAAGAGAGAGAGAGAGAGAGAGAGAGTGAGAAACAAGAGGGGAAGAGAGAGAGATCAATTTTCTTGGTCTCTTTGCTTCTGTAGATGTAGTTAATAAGTCCACTTTTAGGGCTTAATCTGCTGGGCACACTTTCTTGATTTTAGAGCCAGCAATGATCTAATTGAGGCAGAGGGGGTTGCCTGAAGTAAATACAGCACTGGTTCAGTTAGGTGGGGATAGATCTGCACTACCTTTAAAAGAAGATTAAGACATCTGAACTGTTGGAAATACTAAACCGATCGGGCATCATCCTTTCCTAACATACCCAGATAGCGGCTGCACCCCATGCTTTGCTTTGGGCCTGTAGGCAGAGCCAAGGGGCCTGTCCCCTCTGCATGACCCGCAGCTACTCTCCCTTTGTGTGCGAACAACCGAGAGGAGCGAAAGGAGCGGGTTGGAGCCCGGAGCAGCAGAGACCCAGCCTAGCAGCTGACTGGGCCAGGTGCGTTTCCATTGGCTGCAGAGGCCAGGTTGAGCTCTATTTTCTTCTGTACATAAAGATAAGAAGCCAAGGGCCCCCTTCCGAAAGCAAACACGTTTAATTGGAACCACCGCCTCCCCATGATTCACCGGATGGAATTTACAATGGTGTTTACCCTTTTCCACAAAAGTAGCAAATGAATCAATCCCAATAGGAAATATAAATCTAGGAAATTCAAATCCCCAGCAGATGCATTTTGAACCACACAGGAAAGGACTCACTGAGAAGGAAGGCCACTGTAACCCTAGAGTATTTTTGCCCAGAAGTAAGAGTCAAGAGTGGTCCAGGTTAGTTGAGGAGAAGCAACTTCAGATATGAGCTTAAAACAAGTCTTTGCACGAGCCACCTTTTGCTTGGCCCCTCTTAGCAGTGGGAATTCAGACAAAACTTCAGGAATGCTTTGCTGGGCAGCTGTGGTGCATTCAAAGCAGAGAAACTGCCTAATCTTTGCAAAACCAACAAAGATAAGCAATAGCTTTAGCTGGGCTGAAATTAGCCAATGCACTGCTACACAATGCCCTGGTGACCATTATTGAGGCTCTGACTGCCGCACGGCACTGCGCAAGCATGCTGGCAATGTTTAACAAACCATCTGTCTTGTACCTGCTCCCACTCAACAGGGGCCTTTGTTTGAACCCTGGCCCCATCCAGCATGTCAGCTATTTACTTCCCAACAAGGGAAGAGCCCCCTCATCCCATTGTACAATTTTCATAACTCTTTTGATTGCAGTTTGTCCTACAGAATGACTTCTGCCAGAGAACATTTTGGAAAGGGAGATAGGCATTCTGAATCTGTCCACTGATTAGTTTCTAGAGCACCATGTGTGTAGAAACCTTACTTGCTTATTTGATTTCCCCCTCATTTGTCTTCTTTTAAGAGAATTTCAATATTTATTCAAATGTTGATTTTATTTTTTCCTTGGTTAGTTGTGTTTAAGTTAGAAACCTCTCTCTCCTTTTCCTCTCAGATATATGTTTTATACTACGGTAAGATATTTTCTGCATATGTCGGGTACAGTGACTCACAACTGTAATCTTAGCACTTCGGGAGGCTGAGGTGGGAGGATCACTTGAGCCCAGAAGTTTGACACTAGTCTGGGCAGCATAGGGAGACCCCAGACTCTACAAAATATAAACACATGTGTATGTACACACATATACACACATACACATACACACACATATATTCTGCCTAAATCACACAGTATCTGGAATTTACTGATTATATTACATAGGTGTTAGAAGAAACCATTTGAACTTAATGTTTTCATAGATTTATAACAAATATTGACTGTTCATTTCACATGGTCCAATAATGTATTTCCTTGTAAAACGACCACTTTATTTTAGAGTAGATGTTTGAGAAGATAACTGAGCCAATACATGGTTTTTATTTAAAAAAAAAAAAAAGTCTCCTTTGAGAATTTATTTATTTATTTATTTTGAGACGGAGTCTCGCTCTGTCACCCAGGCTGGAGTGCAGTGGCGTGATCTCAGCTCACTGCAAGCTCTGCCTCCTGGGTTCACGCCATTCTCCTGCCTCAGCCTCCCGAGTAGCTGGGACTATAGGTGTCCGCCACCATGCCCAGCCAATTTTTTTGTATTTTTAGTAGAGACGGGGTTTCACCGTGTTAGCCAGGATGGTCTTGATCTCCTGACCTCGTGATCCACCCGCCTTGGCCTCCCAAAGTGCTGGGATTACAGGCGTGAGCCACTGCGCCTGGCCGAGAATTTATTATTTCTCTTTTTCTTCTTCATCTTGCCTGGCTCTCAGCGGATTCTCCCTCATGCTCAGGGGTAAAATGTCCCCATATATTTTTTTTTTTTTTGGGGACGGAGTCTCGCTCTGTCGCCCAGGCTGGAGTGCAGTGGCGCAATCTCGGCTCACTGCAAGCTCCGCCTCCCGGGTTCACGCCATTCTCCTGCCTCAGCCTCCCGAGTAGCTGGGACTACAGGCGCCCGCCACTGCGCCCGGCTAATTTTTTCTATTTTTAGAAGAGACGAGGAGGTTTCACCATGGTCTCGATCTCCTGACCTTGTGATCCGCCCGCCTCGGCCTCCCAAAGTGCTGGGATTACAGGCGTGAGCCACCGCGCCCAGCCCCCATATTCTTTTTCTATATGTCACCATGCTAACATAATTTCAATTACCTCAGATACACTTTGGCAATGGTGACCACAAGAATCCACTCAGCCTTGTAAGCTGTCCTTGAAACTCACCCTGAAATCCCTGCCTAGCAGACAGGAGACCTCAGGCTGGACGCCACCCCACTGTGTTATCTCGGCCTCCCCGGGACTCTTAGGATACGACTTTCTTAATCTTTCCAAGGGGCTAAGCTTAACCAGAAGGAAATACTGCATTAGATGTGTGGAATACTCAAGATCTGTGGAATATGAAGCTGAAACCAGCTCTGTGTTTACAAATGGTTGCCATGCATGTGTCTATTTCCCCAAACTAGCACCAGAGCCTTAGTTTGAGGGTCTGTATTTGATCCTTTACTCTTTAGAAAAGAGAGACCTTGTTGAGGGAATGTTCTCTTTCCAGAGGAAATTTGGGAAACAAAACGGTCACCTTAAAAACAGCAGCACAAGAAATTTTGTCCTTAAATTTAAATTTTCTTTCAAGCCAGGAATTAAAGCAAAGGTGAGAGTGGAAGACTCTCTTCAGATTGTAAGTCTTGAAATTACCAGGCAAAGGTAAGTCATTGTGGGAGCATTTGAGCAGATTGGTGGTCACCACTGGGGACTCTAGGAAAGAAATGCTTCTTCATGTTTTTAATCTCATCCTTTAATTCCAATTTTGGTGTATGTTATATGTTTTGTAAGGTATTCTAACATTAAATACATGTTATATGAATACAGTGTGTGCTCATAAATATTTCCTTCTGTCTTATATTTGAGTTGTTTTGGCCTTTTGACTTGTGAATAATGCTGCTACGAACAGCATGTGCATGTATTTGTTGAAGTCTCTGTTTTCAGTTCTTTTGAGTGTATACCTAGGAGTGAAATCTCTAGGTCATATGGTAATCCTATGTCAGTTTTTTGAGATATTGCCAAGCTGTTCCCCAGAACAACTGTACCATTTTACTTTCCTACCAGCCAGTGTAAAAGGGTTTCAGCTTCTCCACATCCTTGTCAACACTTATATCTCTTAAAACAACAACAATGAACTCATGGTCATTCTAGTGGATGTGAAGTGTTGTGTCGTTGTGCTGTTTATTTGCATTTTCCAAGAGTCATCTTTGTCCACATGTCCTTTGAAATGAACTTCAAGGACAAGGATATGCACCCTCTGGTGTTGGTTGAGAATGATTTGTGGGTCCTTCCACAGGCCCCTCTGGCATCTCCCAAAAGCTACCACATGGCCGCAGGTGCGGGTGCCTCAGTAGGTCCCCCTTCCTAAGAAACATCGCTGCCACCAGGCCAAACAGGCCAGGAAGGAGGAGTGGTGTGCACCCCACAGTTAGGGGAAAATAAAAGAAGTCTCAACTGCAGGCGGAGAGGGAGCAGGATCCTTGGAGCCCAGGGCGTGGAGACGGCCGGGCTCTGGGAAATCAGAAGAAAGAGCACATTTCGAGGCAAAAGGCCCTGTGATGGGCCAGAGTCCTGAAGCCTAAACTGAGGACCATAGCACAGAGGTGTGTTCTGGGTGTACAGGCAAAGAGGCACAACCCATGGCCAAGAGTGGGCAGGAAGGCAAGGAGTGAAGTGAGACCTCTGGTACAGAATGCAGGTGCACAATATAGGCTTGGACCAGGGAGCTTCAGAGTCTTGGGGTCCAGAATACACTGGCACATCTGCAAACAAATGGAGGAGCACTTCCTGCTCCTGAGCGCACAGCCTCTCCCCTGTTTTGGGTTGAAATGTTGGTTCTCAACCTGGACCACAGTTCGAGCCACTTGCTGAGCTTATTAAAATCCCCATACCCAAGCCAACTAAATCAGATTCTTTGTGTATGGGGACCCAGGCATGAGTATTTTGACATTCGCCTACTAATTCAAATGGGAAGCCAAGTTTGAGAAAAGAAGAATTTTAGGTTTAAAATAGTAGATTCAAAATGTGGAATTTATTAGATTGTTTTTGTTATGAAGTAAGTATGATCACGCTGTAGGAGTTTGGAGGAAAAGAAGATGATGAAGGAAGAAGATACCACCTGTTGCCTCCTGGCCTTTTGGCTGATGCAGATGCTCCAGCCTGTGCCCTGTTTGGGGGGTTCCATTCCTGAAAGGACAACCTGGGGCTGGCAGCCAGGGTTGGGCTGTGCTGCTGGGGAATGAGATGGGATGTATCTTCTGAGTCCTCGGCACTGAGGCGGGCACAGTGAGGGTAGCACTCAATAAATGTTTGTAGGGTGAGTGAATGGAAGCATGAAGGCATGAATTCATGAAAAGCAGCCCGAGACATGGTCCCTACCCTCTAGGAACTTACAAAGGGGCAGCTGAATAGGCATTACAATAACAATAATCGGAGGGCAGTAATAGTTCCCACATCAGTGGTTCTGTGTGTCGGTGCATGCAGCCCTGCAGCCAGGGAAACCAGGGGAGGGGTTCTGAAAACTCTGTTTAGTAGCTGTGGCCTCTCTTATCTTTATTAATGCACCACAAAGCACTGTCACACTGTCCTCTTCTCGATAAAACCCATAAACAGGAGCAGAGGAAAACCCAAGGAGGTGGAGCCCTCTCGGGGGGCCACAGAGAGAGAAGTTGAGGAGAGCGGAGAAAACCCAACCTCTTGGATGTGGAGTTATTCTGTTGATTTTTTTGCTTCTTTGCTTGTTTGATGAGATGTCCCCAAGTTCTCTAGCCTACAGATAAATGAAGTAAGTTGATAAGCTAAGAGTTTCTTGTCAATTAGAGCTTCCCCTTCTGAAATGGTAAGTGTAGGGGAAAGAACACGCCAGGACAAGGAAGAGTTGGGGCTGGTCCTGTCTGATCATCTACTGTTTATACAACCTTAGGTAAGGTTCATAACTTCTGTGAACTGCAAAGCACGCAGCAGCTTCTGTTCTGCCTTCCTCTCCTGGTGTTTGCAGAAATTCAGCAAGACAGGTCTAAAAGGTACCTTCTACTGCTTAGGTGGTTTTAGCTTCCTGCCTCTCACAGGGCTGAGGGTGCACAGGTCCCTGCAGACACAGAGCTGCCCACAGGCTGGGGTTACTGACTCCGCTAGCCTGAGCTGGAGCCCCATGCGGTTGCTCACATGCTGGGGAAGCAGATAGTGCCAGTAGATACTAGATTTCTAAAAGGACACCAAAGAACCATTTATATGTGCAGCTTTACTAGCCATGGCTGCTATTTCAATTCTCTCTCTCTTCTCCCTGTATCATGCCCAGGTACTTCTCTCTCCTATTCAGAAAGAGTATGGCCTTTTCCATCATGACCCATTCTGCCTTTTTTTTTTTTTTTTTTTTTTTTGTAGATTCAGATGAAAATGCATTTGGGTGACCTTAGGTGGCCGGTGAGTTGTTGATGAAACTGGGGTGTGGACATGGACCTCTGCCTGCTCGCATAGGTCCCTTGCACTGAAAAGCATGGCCCAGCTGTTTACCTGTTTACTCTGAGCCCTCAGGACAGCTATTCCCAGGGCGGTTCACATATGCTGCCGACTTGGTTTAGGCTGGGGGAGCCGGGCCTTAGCCAGTGAAATCTACATGTCATTTGAAGAGCTGCTATGGAAGAGCTCATTTAACCTTTAAAATTGTTTATATATGTGTATATATATTTATTTATTTATTTATTTTGTGGCTAGCCATACCACAGAGCTTCTCTGTATCTTTTTACTTGAGAAATAATTTTATTTACTATTATTACATTTGTTATTATTTTTATTTTTTAGAGACAGGGACTCGCTGTGTTGCCCAGGCTGGAGTGCAGTGACATGAGCACAGTTCACTGCAGCCTTGACCTCCTGGCCTCAAGCAATCCTCCTGCCTCAGCCTCCCGAGTAGCTGGGACCACAGGCATGCACTGTCATGCCCAGTTAATTTTATTTTTTGGAGAGATGAAGTCTCACTATGATACCCAGGCTGGTCTTGAACTCCTGATCTCAAGAGAATCCCTTGCTTTGGGCTCCCACAGTGCTGGAATTACAGGGGTGAGCCACCATACCTGGCCAAGAGAAGTGATTTTAAAATCTCAACTTGTCTCTGAGCTTCCTGAGGGCAGAAGAGCAGAGACTAAAATAGAAATAGTATTAGAGAACTTTCAACACTTGCGATTCTGCTAATATCTTGGTCTATGACTTACTGATTCCTGTCTTTGGGCCTCATTTTTCTTTTATAAAATGGAGAGGTAGACTTCCTATGGTCCTCAAGCTCTCAAGCTTTTTAATTTTTTAACTGATTTCATTTTCAAATAAATTTTTATGCACAGACCTGAATCTATGAAACCCAAAAGGAGATATTGTATTAGTTTAATAACTAGCCAGTGTACGCATCCTTAATTTAAATTTATAACATTTAATTATCCCACAAAGTGAAAAATGCGGTGGTTTTATGGTGAATGTCTAAACATAGCTTTTATTATATAAAGAGAAACGTTGGGGCTCTTAGAAATTTGGAAATCATATCAACTTCAACACACTTTTTTCATAAAAAAGTTTTTTGGTTGCACAATCTGGATGAAATTTTGATCCACAGAGCTGAGTAGTTGCAAATGATACCTTTTTAAGAACAATCTGTCTGGAGTCTCGATGTCTTCCTCAGTGTCCAGGAAAAGGGAGTGAGGTTGTATTTGGAGGCTGACACCAAGATGTCCACCTGGCAGAGTCAGCAGAGTGCCCTAGCTTAGTGGACTGTGTGCATGCTGTTTGTGATACCAGTGTCAAAACTATTTTTAGAATATAAAAATAATAGACAATATTTTAAGCAAATGTTTTCTGGCCCAGAAAACACATGTTAGGAAAGCAAGATCAACAGAAAATTATCAAATCCCTGAGCTGTCCTCACTAGCTGGTCTAGACAGTAACTATCGTGATGAAAATATAAAAATATTTTATTTGACATTGATACTTTATCTTTATGTTAAGCAGGAAGCATTAAGACAAATGACCTGCTTTTTAAAAACTCCCGTGTTTTTCAGGGTCATGTAATGTAGCTGTGTGGATCCATTTCTGATGAACCCCCAGGCTGCACCAAATCAGTGCAGAAGTAACTCCATTCATCATCTTTCCCAGGGCACTCACTTTTCCTCGTATTACCAGGTAAATGAAGCTTTAAATCAAATAGCATTGCTGGACATTCTTACCCAGGGATGCCCACAACCATGTGCTTGGCCCCAGAACACTCAACCTGGCACCGTTGATACCTGCCTTGCCTCCTGTCCGTGCCTACCTGGTAACACTTTTATTTTCAGTTACCTGGGACAAAAGGCACTATGTCATTTTTAGACTGTGAGTGGCATTGCCCGCTTTGTCAGAGAGAGATACTCTCTACCTGGCAAGGGGCAGGAAGGAGTTATGGGGCAGGGTCTGCCTCTGCAGTTCAAATGTTGCCCACTTGGACAGCCCAGCAGTCTGGACTCTGGAAATTCTGCCCAGTGGTTGAGCAACTATGGCCTATTTGAGATTTGGCATTGGAAAGCAGATGTGTGAGCACATGGCAGGCATATGTGGTGGTGGGATTGATTGTGTTTCTGTATAGGTGACTGGCACTGCAGCCCTGTGGTGCCCATTTCACATGTACTTCACTTCCAGCACTCATGCTGAGAGAGAGAGGTCCCGTCCTACATGTGCCAGGTCGTTGCTCCACTGTGGGGGGTACCACCTGCGAGCTCTGCCCTACGTTTTGTTCAGATTCCCACCTGCTTCTCCTGGCGTGAACATCTTGTTGCACCAACTGTTATTACACTGGGTTTCTTTGGCCAAATGAATCCTGGAACTTCAGCCAAGTACCACGCCACTGCTTACGGGAAGAACAGCCATTTTCCAGCTACCACTGAAAAATGGGAAGGGCCGCATATCCTGAGACACAAGACGGCATTCCCTTGTAGGGACATTTCAGAGATTTTCAGGGGTTACTCTGAACCATGCTTGTATCCTGCATACCTGCTTTAGAATCCACAAGCTGCAACTTGACTGTGTTCAGGAAAGACAATACCTGGAGAGCTCCGGAAGAACCGTCAGCTACTCAGTGTTAGGTGCACCATGGCAGTGTGGCATGTCCAGGACAGCTCTCTCACCAGAGGGCTTAGGTGAGGTGTCCTCACTGGAGATTATGAGAACGTTTAGCTTATTTAATGGAGACGGTTTCATTCTGCTTAGGAGGCAGCAGGAAAGAGAACGCTGCTGTATCAGGTGTGCACACCCATATGTGCACATGTAAACCATGAACACACATACATGGGCCAGGTAAGGAAGAGAGATGGGGAGAGTAAGGGGCCTGGGGATAAAACTGGTTGATTAATGAGGCTTTGTAGATACCAGAACGCTTCCAGGATTCCCTGTTTCTACATCTCTGCTTATTGAAAAACAACAGACAATAGGGGCATGGGGAGGTGGTTTCAAACACCTGTTTGTTTAATATGGCTTGTCATGATGGAAATGTCAGTGTCTGGGGCAAGGCCATTGAGCAGAACTTTCTGTGTGATGGAAACATTTTGTGCCCACCTGTCCAGTATGATAGCCACTAACTAGCCACATGTGGCCCTGGAGCACTAGACACATGGCTCTCATTACAGGGCAGGCCCAAGGCCTCAGCCCAGTAGATTCCACATTGGACCTTTACAGTCACCAACATGGAAATTTCCTACCTTTTCACCCAAGCTGAATTCCCAGACAATCTCTGGCTCACTCTAGAACTCTGATGCATGCCAACATTTCTATGTTGCTTTGAGTCTGGAACTTTCCCCTCCCCAGCGTTGACTCCTGCTCTCCATCACCCCTAATCTGCCAGACCCCATAGAAAGAGACATTCCAGAAGTGTGTGTGGCTGGACCTTCACTTCCCAGGCCACTTCCAATGGGCCTAGAGATCTTCAGGTACAATTTAGTGCCTTTAAACTTAGGGTGAAATAACTGTGGCACTGCTTCAGAGCCAACTGACCCCTAACACAAACCTGCCCATGTAAATGGTGGGGACAGGCCCTGAATGGAGCCCGGTGCCCTGGGAACCAAGTCTGACCTCCTTAGCGGCCCTACAAGCCCCAAAGCTGATGCCTGTCTGGTCCCAGCATCCCTCACACCTCACCTGTCATGGGGAACTTCTGGTTCCATCCCATGAACCACACAGGGAGAATTTTCGGGTAAGTCTGTCTCCCTAGCCATTACCCAAAGCAGGTACAGGATGAACGTTGGTTGTTAATTTCAGTGGGGATTTCAAAGGCTGCCTAGGTGTCCTGAATAGAGTAGACATTTCCTCACTCTCCCCACACCTGCACCCACCCCACCACAAGGGAAAAGAATGACTTCTTTGTTCTTCTTGGACAAGTAATTAAAAAAAACCCTCTTGCTCAGCTTGTCCCCTATAAAAGGCTTATCTTCTCTGCTTATAGGAGACACTTTAATTCCTTCCTGTTCACTGATTGCCACTCCTCAAGGCCCCTCAGTGCCAGTCCTTCCCAGTGCTCCAGGTAACGTCACTGTCACCGAGGAGCGCTGGAGACCATCTGTCACCGGACACACTATTGTTACAGCTGCAGCAGGTTGGGCTTACTGGCCACCCAGCCCCTGAGCACTGTGTTAGCTCCGAGAGAAGCCCACTGTTCTTCTCACCAGCTCCACTCCTACCTCACCGGGGAGATGGCTGCTTGATATTTGATTTTGCCGCCACTCTTTCTTCATTTCCCATTGGCCATCTCTCTTCCCAACTCCTTATGGTAAGAGTGATTTTACAAGAATTACTGCTTTAGAATTTTGCAACATCAAGGGACCCCAGGGGATGTGAGCAATCATAACCCTGCTCTGGGAGTTGCTGACTCAGGCTCCAGCCATCAGCCCTATTTTGTCAGGGTCGATCACCCTGAAGGTTTCAAAAAATAAAATGCTAAGAAATGTCTCTGCCGGCCTCTGGAAAGTCTTCCTGCATTTAATAAAATTGACAAGTAACTCAAATGAAGCTTTTTATGATAAAAATGCTGCGGCAGTACGGTGTTATCTTTTGTAGCCATGGTCTGCCATGATGTTCACTCTCTTCCTGTTTCCTGGTCCTGGGAAGCAGCAGTGAGGGCCCCCCAGGGATGTTCCACTGTGCAGGAAGCAGGGAGCCAGGGAATGCTCCAGGAGCGGGGAAGTGTGATCGGAATCGGACCTTCCTCTCTGTGGGAGTAGCTGGGAGAGTGGAGATTTGGAAAGGGGAGTTGGAAGATCAGAGAAGCATCATCTACCAGTGAATCTGAGAGGACCTGCCCTGGGAGAGGGGCCATGAGGGAGTTTGGCAAAAGTCTGCAGGAAGCCATTTCCTCTGTGCAGCTCTGGGTGTCTGGTTCCCGGCCAGTTGGGCTGAGCCTGCAGAGAATGAGCTTGACATAGAACAGAGGACAGCAAGGACCCGCTGAGCCCCACCAGGCACTTCTGCGTCCATCCATTCTTGTGCCCGGCCTACTCGACAACCTTCAGAGGGTGATGGACACTGCTTTGCCTCTGTAGCCCAAACCTTGAGTAATTCTTCTTTTGATCAACTCTAACCCAGGTTCTTCCAGGGGTGGGGATTCTGGAAAATAAAACTCTTGAGTAAACCAAGCTGACACAGCACAAGTGACACAGATTTGTTGAACCAGGAGAACTGCTGAGCCCAAACGGGAGAGCTGGCATGGGTACCAGGGCCACTGCTGAGAGGAGCTGGAGGGAGAGGTGAGAACACGGGGCAGGGTCCAGTAAAACAGGGTGGCACCCAGAGTAAGGCTGCATCTGGGGAGTAGTGCCAAGCCACTACCATGTGTCTCCGGGCAGCTTGGATGGGCAGAGCACCTTGAGGACTGCTCGGGAAGGTGACAGCTTGAAGTCAATGGCCTGTGGCTGAGCAAGTGGTTTCTATTGGGAGACAAATCAAGGCTCTTCTGGGGTTGTGGCTACAGAAGTTTCCCTTCAGAATGGCAGGTCCCTCAACATCCCACTCCTCTACTCCCCGACTTTGTGCCCTTGATTTCCACATCTGAACCACAGACACCTGCTTCCCAGCTTGCAGTGAAGACTGACTTTGATGTGTAGGTAGGTGGCCATGAGAATCATGCCTATTATGTTTTAGTTAAAGAGGAAAGGTCAGGGACTTTCCCAAGACACACAGCTGGCCACCGGCAAAACTGGAACTCAAACCAATGTGTCCTGACTCAAAGCCCAGTGCTTCACCAGGTAAAACACGACATCAATTGCTGTGTTCTGTCTGGTGTATCCTAAAACAACAATATAGTCTCCCCATTTATAGAACATGAGCTTGGAATTGGCTTTCCTCTGTTGAGGATGAATTATTACAGTCTTGCTCACATTTTTCTCACAATTCCCATTGCAAAATAGCCAATGATAGCATTCATGCAAGTGAAGGAAAGCTGGCCTTGGACTGAGTTGATTGTCTTGAGCCCAAGCCCTCAAGCCCAAGCCAATAGCCAAGGCTGGTGGGGCCTGAGTCCTAGCCTCTTGGGATGATTGACCCTAAGTAGGGAGCATCGAGGTCCAGGGTCTGAGTGAGATGGTTAGTGATGGAGAGAAGACTCTGAAAAGGGAATGGAGAGAAGGTTCCATGGCACAGGAGGCAAATGGAAGCATTTCATGAATGATTTAAAAAGAGCTGGTCCAATTATGAAGTGAATGGTTTGGAGCCCCTGGCCATCCTCTCTCCATACCTTCTCAGCTTCTCTACAGTCCTCCTCTTCTTCCCTGTCTGGGTATCCGGTGCTATCTCACCCTACTAACTAATGCCTCTGATCCCTTGCAGAGGAAACATTTCCATGCCAAACCTTGAGAGACAAGCAGAGTGTGGTGGGTATTAAAGACAACTATAGGCACAAGACAAAGATGTTAAAGTGAGGCCACCCAAGCTGCAGAGGGTGGCTCCAGTTTCCTAGAATTTCTCTCACTTTCCTTCAGTGGCACGAGGATGATGCTCAGGCACCAGGATCACTTTGTGGAGGGAAAAGCAGAGGCTCCCCACTGGGTCAGCCAGGGCTTCATGAAGTTCGCCCCAGTGCTGCAAGAGGCTGCAGAGCTTGGTCACCATCAGCAATGCATCTTCAACTTTATTTCCTGTGTTGCTTTTCTGGGAAAACGTTTGGCAACGGAGGAATCAAGGTGTGGGGCGTGGTGGGACGGTATCAGATCTGAGGGCAGCTCCAGATGCAAGCTGTTGTTTGCAGAGGAAATGTGCTCTAATAGACAAGGAACCCATCAGACAGCTGTTTTGGGGTCCTCAATATATTACATTTTAAAAGGAAAGAAAAAAGCATTGCCTGTGAAAACGGCATTGGCAAAACATCTGCTGAGCACACAGCACTCCTGATCCCTGGTGGAGGTGGGGATGAGGAGGTCTGCAAACAAGCTCTGAAGCAGGTGTGCCCCAAGTAACCCATGTTGTCCCTTGTCCCTACTCACACCACCCACGTTCTAAGCAAGGACAAAGAGGCACGTGGGAGAGGCAGCTGCTGTAATCAAGAGGGTGGTGGCCTGTCACATTATCCAGAGCCACCTCACTCTGAACATGAATAAGGTTGTGAAGCATCATCATTGGTACTTCCTGCAGCTGAGGGAACAAGTGTGTCTAGAAGACCAGCTGGGAGGGGGACTGTGTTTGCAGACAGGTGTTTCTGGCAGACCCTCTCAGCAATTCATTCCCAGCACCATCTGCCTGTAGAACCATCGCTCACGCTAGCGAGAGAGTCTGAGGCTGCACTGCCACTCCATCCAGCATGACCTTTGGTAGAGAGCAGTTCTTCCAGCTCGTGCGGGGGACGCTGTATCAGCTGGTGAAAGAGCAATCTCTCTTCTCTAGGACAGATGGATAAAATAAGACAATAGAGATTTTCCAAAACGTGTTCTCATCCATCACCTAGTCTCACTGAATCCTCACAGCACCCCTCTTCAGCTGCTATCCTGAGCACCGCTGTCCGGATGAGGGGCTGAGGCTCAGAGACGTCCGCAGAGCTGATGTGTAGGGTGGCCCGGAGGACTTACCCTCCCCTCAACTCGAACGGTGGCTCTGTGATGCCATTGTAATATTTGTGAGCCTCAGTTTCTGTCAAATGAAGGCAATCTTAACACTTACTTTATAGAGTTTTTGTGAACATTAAGAATTCAATATACAGTTTGTAAAGTGGTGCTTGGCACCAATAAGAGCTTAATAAATACAATAGTCTCCTTTTATCTGCAGTTTTGCTTTCTTTTCCTCACTCCCTGCAATTCATTTTATTACAATGGTTAGAATATTCATTCTTTTCATTTTAAACAGAATCATCACTCTGTGTTCATTGAAAAACTAAAAATGGTAGAATAGATTAAAAGTTTCTTTATAATTTACAAGAAATTTTCATATACTTATTTTTTTTTTAATTCAACTTGTACTTTAGATACATGGAGATACATGTGCGTGTCTGTTACATAGGTATATTGGATGTTGCTGAGGTTTGGGGTATGGATCCCATCACTCACATAGTGAGCATAGCCCCCAATACGTTGTTTCTCAACTCTGCTCCCTTCCTACCCTTTCCCATTCATAGTCCACAGTGTCTCTTCTTCCCATATTTATGTCTATGTGTGCTCAATGTTTAGCTTCTGCTTATAAGTGAGAACCTGTATTTGATATTTGGTTTTCAGTTCCTGCATCAATGTTTTAGGATTATGGTCTCCAGATACATCCATATTGCTGCAAAGGGCATGAATTCATTCTTTTTTTATGGCTGTGTAGTATTCCATGGTGTATTACTATATTTTCTTTATCTAATCCAGCATTGATGGGCATCTGGGTTAATTCCATGTCTTTGCCATTGTAAATAGTGTGGCAATGAATATGCATGTGCATATATCTCTTTGGTAGAATAATTTATTTTCCTTTGGGTATATACCTAGAATAGGATTGCTGGGTTGAGTGGCGGCTCTGTTTTAAGTTCTACAAGGAGAACTAAAAAACATTGATGAAAGAAATCCTAGATGACACAAATATAGAAAAACATTCCATCCCTATGGTTTGGAGGAATCAATATAATTATAATTATATTTATATATATAATATTTATAATTATAATCATATATAATTATAAATATCAATATAATTAAAATGGCCAAATTACTGCCCAAAGCAATTTACAGATTCAACACTATTTCTACTAAACTACCGATGTCCTTTGTCACAGAATTAGAAAAATAAACTATTCTAAAATTCATATGAAACAAAAAAAAAAATAGTCCAGATAGCCAAAGCAACCCTAAACCAGAAGAACAAAACCGAAGGCATCACACTACTAGACTTCAAACTATGCTATGAGGCTAGGTAACCAAAACAGTATGGTACCAGTAAAAAGAAAGACACATGGAATAGAACAGAAAACTCAGAAATAAAGCTTCGACCTACAACCATCTGATCTTTGACTAAGTCAATGAAATCAAGCAATGGGGAAGCTCTCACTATTCAATAAATCGTGCTGGGATAGCTGGCTATTACTGTCTTCTCCATTCTTCCCTGTTGAGTTTTCCAAAGGTGCTGAGATCTCTATTTTCTCTTCTCATTCCTTTTTGCTTTTATAAATCTGTATTTAAGGTATTCCTAGCCCTGATCTTACTCTAAAATCACTTGCCCCGACGAGTATCTCCCCGAAGTTACTCCTACAGCATCTCTGGCAACAAACCAACACCACTTCTGTGACAGTAGGTGCAGGTTCCTTTGTTTCTCCAGGCCCTTGGCTCCTGGGCTCCAATTCCTGGTCCACAGTGGGGGCTGTTGTCAAGTATGTGTTCAAACTACCATCTTATAGAACTGAAGAATGGAGATGTCTGATAAGTTACCATTGGGGCTGAACAGTGAGCAACTTTGAGGTCATTCCGTGGAGCCTATGCTGTAGAATGAGCCAGTTTCTCAGCCATTCATTTAGAACAACAAGGATTGTTTCAATTCGGAACATGGAACATAGTCCATGTTTTAATTCAGGTCATGGAACATAGACATAGAACATAGTCCACTAAGCATTATCATCACTGCAAGCAGAGGGGTGAACACGCAACGTGATCAGATGTTACGGAAGAGCATCACTGTCTGTATTGGGTCTCACAACAATCGAGGTTGAGGGAGTAACACAGCACATTCAAAACAGATGCAAAACTTGACTGTGGTGCAAACAAAACTGTGTCATTTTATTATATACTTCCAAAATATTCCTGAAATTCTCCTTTCACCAAAATATTTGTGAAATTCTCCCTTCACTCATGTAATAGCATTAAAAGAGCCTTGTGTAGAAGAGAAATCTTTTGGCCATCAATGCTCGGGGCGGTGATCACCAAGTGGAAGAGGGTAGCTCAGCATTGGAAGAGGGGGCAAACTTATCTTGAATGATGTTTCCCTAGTGCTATGTTATGAGACATTTCAAACACAAGAAAGTTGAATGAATTATTCAGTGATCACTCTTATGCACCACTCTGATAACCATTAACATTCTCCCACACTTCCTTTCTGACACATCCCTCTACCCCTCCATCTTCCTTTCTGATGCATTTCAGAGTAAGTTGTACACATCTGTGCATGTCATCCCTAAACAATTCAGCATACACTTTATTATTAACTAGAGTTAACATTTGTTTCCATTTTTAAGTTAAAACTGACATTCAGCAAAATACACTAACCTTACGTTAACTATTTGCTGAGTTTTGACAAATGTAAAACACCTGTGTAACCCAAATTCTTGTCACAATAGAGCATTTCTATCACCCAGAAGGTTTGTCCTGTCTCTTCCCAGTCAGTCTTCTTGTGCACTCCCCTTTCTGAGGAAAACTATTCTTTAGTTTTCCACCATAGGTGAATTATCCCTGTTTAGAATTTTATATAAATGGAATCATACAGTATACAATCTGTGAGTCTGGTTACTTTCATTCAGTGTGCTTTTGAGATTCATCCAGATTGCTGCATATATCAAATGCTCATTCTTTTTCATTGTTGCCTAGTATTCCATTGTATGGAGGGGAGGAACCACAGTTTCTCCCTTTACCTATTGATGCACACGTAGGCTGTTTGCACTTTGGTGTTGATATGAATGGGTTAATATTTTTAGGTTGACTATAAGGGTCCTAAATGGCTAACAGATACCACTCAAGCCCATCCCAGATTAACTTTCACATCTGGATATGGCCTGAAATTATGCATAATGTGTGTCTTCAGTCTGAAGTACTGTTCTGTCAACAGAGTAAGATAGTAATGAGATTTTATCCTCCATTTGACTGTTGGGGGAGAAAATTGGCGTCCCTAAAACATAAGTCTTTTTGTGGAGAAAGTAACTACAACAAAAGACACAAAAGCATAATTTATGCTTTTTTTAAGCTAACATCTTTTCTGCTGACTTTTTTTTCAATAAGAATAGAAAATCATATAATTTTTCAATAACCTGTTCAAACTCATAACTGGAGATCACAATACTAAGGTGAGGGGCCCCTGTTCTGTCAGAGTTAGTCTCAAAGTCCACGGACAAGGCAACTCCACTGTGCTGGGTACTGGTGCATCCCTCCAGGGTCATCTCATGCCCAGTCCCTGAGCAACACTGAGGTATAAAGGCCTGGCTTCCTTACCCCAAATGAGAGCCACCTCAGAGATCAGTCCAGCTCCAGAAACCTCACGGGGCATCCTAGGGCTCATCCCCTTCTTTCTCTTCCCTCTCACAGGTGTAGATCCATTCCCCTCTCAAATAAAGACCTTGCTTGGTTGCGTCTCAATGTCTCCTTCTTTTTTTTTTTTTTCTCTTTGAGACGGAGTCTCGCTCTGTCACCCGAGCTGGAGTGCAGTGGCACAATCTTGGCTCACTGCGAGCTCCGCCTCCTGGGTTCACGCCATTCTCCTGCCTCAGCCTCCCGAGTAGCTGGGACTACAGGCGCCCGCCACCATGCCCGGCTAATTTTTTGTGTTTTTAGTAGAGATGGGGTTTCACTGTGTTAGCCAGGGTGGTCTCGATCTCCTGACCTCGTGATCCACCCGCCTCGGCCTCCCAAAGTGCTGGGATTACAGGCGTGAGCCACTGCACCTGGCCTCAATGTCTCTTTCTTAAGGAACCCAACCTACAACACCTGTGTTGTCAAATTTGTCCTTAAAAATTCCATTAAAAGGGCCCCACAGAGACTCACATTGCTGTTCTCCGTGGATCCAAGGAGCCTGTGTTACTTTCAGAGCCAGGGTGGATGAACGGCTACTTAGTTGAACTTGAGCACCAGGAGAAGCATTGGGTTTGTGTTTAAAGCCGTTGTGTAGACAGACACCTTTCTAAAACCCAGGAGTGAGCATTCACCTCTTGAGAAGTGCATGGGCCTGGGCAGTGTAGACGGGTGCAGCTTGCAGGTGGCCTGGTGAGCTGGAGGGCCCGCACTTTGCACAGCATCCCCTCCTTATCATGCTGAGAACACTGGACTCCCTGAAGTTCTATGCCACTCCACGGTAGGAACAGCTCTCCTCACTCTGCTCTGCTCTCATGCTCCAGATTGATTCACAGAGGACACTGGAAAAGAAATACCTTCCTGTGAGACGCAGAAGGAATCTCCATTTCAAACACCTCAGGGTTGTCACAGTCAGGTGTGGGGCATCTCAAATGCCTGGGTTTCTGTGTTTTCCAGATGCCCAGATTCTATATTTTTATAATTGTTTTCATTTGAGATGTAAGATAATCCCCCATTCCATTTTGAAAACTGTTATTAACTCGATATGATATTTTAACATTAATGCTATCTACATCTCATGGATGTGGTAAAAAATGTACAGAACTGAGAACAGTGGAGAAGCAGAGGAGGCAGAGGTTCTTAAAGTGGAGTCCCCTGGAACACCAGGAATTCTTAGGCCTCAGCAGCCCTCAGCATCTCCCAGAGGGCCTGTGGAAACAGAGTCCAAGGCCCACTGCAGGAGTTTCCAAATGAGAAGGTTGGGGGTGGACCTGAGGATGTGCCTTACTAACAAGTTCCTAGGGAATGTTGGTGCTGCTCTTAATCTGGTGCAGGTGTCTTAATCTCCTAAGACACTCTGAGAACCAGTGACCTGAGTCTTCCCTTGCTACAGGGGGCATGGATGAGTTGAATGGAACTTATAAAAATGACTTTATGCAAAGAGGTTTTAAGAATTAGTACTTTAGGTGTGCCACCACCATGAATAAATAAATACATTAATTCCACTTCCTGGTTATTCATTCCCATATGACCACAGCCAAACCAACCAGGCTTCTGGGATATTGGGAAGATGAGTGTCCACATGGGGGAGCATGCAAACCCTTTGAGGTGCAACCTCCGAGAGCTGATGATGGCTTTCTTGTGCTTTTAAGGTAAACCCACTGGACATCTGCAGGCTCTGAGTTTTGCGAAGCCTGTCTCTCCATGCTATAGCATCCTTATATTGCAAACAGAAGGTACCAGAAGTAACTGTGGTTTATCCAAGAAGCAGCATCTTTTTTTCCCCTTAGATTTAGAGGGCCAAGGGCTCTGCTCTGCTTATACACTGTGTAGACGTCAATTGGTGCCAGTGCTAGCTAGCCTCATTTCTCTGCCCTCTGCTTCCCCTTCAGTGAAGTTTGTGATGAAGCATTGGTCATATCCCCTTGGCCCATCAGAGGTCCACCTGCAGACATCTCCCTACATATGGAATACATCTTGTGAGGAGAGTGTATGCCCCAGTTGCTGGGGCGGCCAGGGTGCTGGAGAGTTGACACATCCAGGAAGGACTCTCAATAAATGAAGGACAGGAGCTGGTGGGCAAATAACCCAGCTTCCCTTTTGCTCATGGACAGTCTTGGAGTGGGCTTTGCACAGTTGCTCAGTGGGTTCCCTGCAGGGCTGAGCTCCAGTCACCCACAGTGATGATCTGATCACACATATCTGTCAGTGATTGTTTTCTCTCCTCTCTCCTCTCCATTGTCACGTTCCCTGGGATCACCTTCCACATAAACAATTTGCACTCAAATTCTTGACTTAGGGGGTGTTAAACTAAGACATCCATAATTTTCCCACACTACACATCCCTCTTTCTCCTTTGATTCAATCTACTTTAACAATTATAGGAGAATATCCATATGAATTAATATCAATATTTTACTATCAATATGTTAACTTGACCTGTATAATGTGGCTCAAAAAGGCATTTAATTGTTGATTACCCCAACGACAGATTCAGATCATTTTGCCCCCCAAATAACAAAATGATATTCTATTTTGTCTTCTTTGGGTACATTGAAATACATTTAATTGAATGCATGCTTAGTCAACAGCTTTGCCTCCTTTCAAAGCCAAAGGTTGTATTCTAGACCAACCGCATGTAGTGGAGGAACAAAGATAGATTTAAAAAAATTTTTTTTAATTTTGCCAGTACATAGTAGGTGTGTACATTTATGGGATACGTGAGACATTTTTATACAGACATACAATGTGTCATAGGCATAGCAGGGTAAATGGGATATCTATCACCTCAACCATTTATCCTTTCTTTGCATCATAAACAATTGAATTATATCCTTTTAGTTATTTTTAAATGCACAGTAAATTATTGTTGACTGTACTCACCCTACGGTGCTATCAAATACGAGCTCTGATTCATTCTAACTACGTTTTTGTACCCATTAACCATCTCCCCTTTCCCACTTCCCCACTACCGTTTCCCAACCTCTGGTAACTATCATTCTACTTCAAAGATGGAATTTTTAAAAGTAGAGTCAATTCTAACCTTATGTACAAGTCTGTGGTTGAAGAGCTTGTGATCAAATGGAATAGAGAGGTTATAAAATGTGTTCGTGCTACCTGTATGAAGAGCATTTAAAAAAATAAAAGCCAATGACACCACAGAGCTGCTCATTATGTTAAAACTGATAACATTATTTGAATTGGGTGCTTTCCACATTCTAACATCCAGGCCCTCTGAAATCACCAGCTTTTCCTTCCTCTGGAGAGTTTTCAGATCTGGGGCTAACCTCTGCCAGGATGAAAGTACTTAGGCGTTTCTTCATACGGCAGTGAAATGCCGTACACTTTCTCTCCCTGAGCTGTGTTTTTTTTAGTACCTGTTGTGTCCTCTGAACTGCTTCTCAATGATGGGAAACATATTATGTCTATCTTTGCTCCCTCTAGAGCCAAGTGCTCTGCAGTACATAGAAGGTGCCCAATAAAATCGAGGGAGGATGGACAATTTCCTCAAGACTGAAACCAGGCTGCAAGGTGCATGAAGTAGCATGCAATGGCAAGCTGACACTCCATCCCGAAATAGTGGCCACACAATCACATCCTTTTGGGATATATTGATCCGTCTGTTGTTTCACTTCCAAGTCAACTTTCGCTTCCTCATTTGCTTAAAAAAAAAAAGATGGCAATAAAATTTGACCTCATCCATTATGCCCTAGATGTTGTAAAGATCAATTGGATAAGATCTTTAAAGGTATTTTGACTCTGGAGAAAGGGAGATATGAGAACCATTGGCAGTACCATGCATTTAGTGTAATATGTTTCCTGACAATGCCTTTATGTATCATCTGCAGTCATCAGCAAAATTTTCATGGGTACAATTCCTAGAAAAAAATCTCTGCCCTTTAATTCCCTCAAACTTTAAAATCTCTATTCTTTATTAAGCCAGGCTTCAAAGATGTTGATTTGCTTGTTTTCAACTACTCTAAAAAGACAATGGTGCATTTGTGGTTTACATGTTGACAGCCTGTTTATGTTTTTGAGGAGGCTGGTAGTAAGATGGCAGCACTCATCTGAAGAACATTTTGAGCACACTGAACGCCAAGCATAAAGTCAGAAGGTTGGGATATCTCATTCTTGGGAGGGTGGTGATTTCAAATAAAAGAACTGACTTTGGGAGACCCATGAGGGCGGATCACCAGGTCAGGAGTTCAAGACTAGCCTGGCCAATATGGTGAAACTCCATCTCTACTAAAAATACGAAAATTAGCCAGGAGTGGTGGCATGCGCCTGTAGTCCCAGCTACTCAGGAGGCTGAGGCAGGAGAATTGCTTGAACCCAGGAGGCGGAGGCTGCAGTGAGCCAAGATTGCGCCACTGCACTCCAGCCTGGGTGACAGAGCAAGACTTCATCTTCAACGGAAAAAAAAAAACAAAAAACTGGTAGCTGGAAGGTTTTAATGTGATTCTCATTCACCCTAACTCCAGTCATGTTGACACACAAGCTACTTACCATTAAGGATGTTAATGTGAGGTTTTCTATTTTAAAAAAGTGCTGTCAGGGACACCTGCATTTTACTTGCTGAGTGGAAAGATTAGAATATGCCCATGGGGGACTCTCTAAGCTAAGTTTTGGAAAGAGGACACCCCACTGCTGTTAGGGCAAAACCATCCATCCTTGGTACACATCCAAACAAACAAAAAATAAATTCAGCTTAGCTTTCTAATTTTTTTTTTTTTTCCTAGCTGGGGGAAGGATGACACAGGGGAAGAGAGGATTATGGGCTTATAATCCCACATTTCCTAGCCTTGCTTCGCTGAACTCAGGCAGATGATTTGCAGAAACGTGCAGGATTCCAGGCAGGTGGGTGATCAACCAGAACAAGGCCCAAGGAGTGGGGGTACAGAGGGCAGCAGGAGGGAGCTCAGGGGGCAGGCAGGCTTCAGGTGGACGGCTGTGTCCAGGCTGGGCTCTGGGCGCTGCAAGGGAGCCTGGAGCCAGGGGTCTCATTAGTACCTGGCTAGGACTGCAGCCGGCTGATGGCAAATACAGGCTATCAAAGCCCTGTCAGCACTCCTGAATGGGACAAAGAAAAGGCGCATTAATGATTAACTCTGCTAAAAGCTCCGGCTTTTGTATTCCCATGGTGCCTGGCCTATCTGGCTGCCATGTGACCGGCCCGGGCCATTTTCTCGCAGATTGGGGAAAGCTAGTGAGCAAACACAGGTGGTTCTGTGTCGGCCGCGCTGTCAGGGACAACCGCGGACAGCACCAGCTATGCCTGGTGAAATTAGCTGCTCTGTTTGCCTCCAGTTTTGCTTCCTGGTGCTCTTACTTTCTAAGTCGAATGTCATTTTGCCACTCTTTTTCAACTATTCACAGGAGGTGCTAAAAAGGGGGAAAAGGCCCCCACGCAAAAATGGGAAAGGGAGACACACAGCATCATGTTCTTTGAACTCTGCAATAACGTTTGGTGACCAAAGGCGAGGGCAGGGTAAACTAATTAAAACCTCTCAGGTCTTTAACTTTCTGCAAGAGCAAATTTATTCTTCTCAAAGGGAATTATTTTAGTGATCCTGACCAAATAAGCAAGCCACAACAATGACGTCATAAGCCTGCTGGCGTGGACTCAGCTCAGCTCACTGTGCCATGGGGCCTGGAAGAACCTGCTTTTCAAAATGGGCCATGGCGCTAGTGCCCACCCATAGAAGCCGGGCACTGATAGGGTGCCTTTCCAAGTCTGACCCTGCCAATTCGTGGTTCAGAGTCAAGGTCCCTCTAGTGGCATTATTTGTTTAAATGCATTTCTTCCTTGGTCTACATCAGACAGACCTTCTTTTTCCTGTTCAAATATTTATATGTGTGTATTATTGCACGCGGCTTCAACTGCTCCCAATCACACCAGCGGCCATAAAGCACAGATTATCAGCATGAGGTGATAAAGGCCCTTTGAGTCAACACCAGAAATGAAGAGAAAATGAAATAAAGTTATAAAAAGAGGACAGCATAAATGTCTACAAAGAGTATATCAGTCTGCAGATATTCAAGCAATTAGCTACAATAGGAAAGACATTTTATCCAAACTAAAGTACCGCTGACATGATTAACAATGTTTGATATTTAAATATAACATTCTGCCGGATTCCCAGTTAAGAAAGACAGCAGCTGCGAAGTCTTTGGATTGGACTACAGTTCAGAGTTAGTGAATATCAGCTCAAACACAGCCGCGGCGTGTGCCGTGTTGCTTTCCAATGGACGCGGACCACAGAATACATGTGAGCAGTCTCAAGCTCCAAACGGCAGGATGAGGCTGCTGTCATCTCTCAGTGCTCTTGGTCTGAGGTTGGTAGTGGTGTTTATTCTCACTCCTTCCTCATTTTTCCTAAACTTTTGGTTTTTGTGAAAGGAAGGAAATATGGTTACAGGCCCCAGCTGCAGGGGAGACTTGGTTGCCCCGGGGAATAAGCATCTCAGGGTGGATTTCCACGTCATCAAGCAATTTTAGCGGACACATTTTTTTTGAAGGGGGCTGATAGTAATTGGTTTTTCTTTGCAAGTGCTGATAGGCAGGCAGTGGTGTCAATCTTGCCCGAATTACTCAGAGCACAAGCGTCATAGCTAAATAAATACCCTGTATTTATTTATTTCAAACCAAAAATAAACAATTATGAAGAGCATGTGGCCAAACTGAAAACTCAGCTTTTGGTTTATTTCCGGTGCCTCCTTGCTCTCCAACATCTTTATGTTATTTATCAAAACCGGAAGTTAGTTCTATGAAAAGATCAGCATACTGACAAGCCTTTAATTAGATTGACCAAGAAAAAGAGAAGAGGTGAACACCATCAATCAATACCAATTTTGGTCATATCCTGGGCAATAAAACAAATCTCAAAAAACGTAAGAATTGAAATCATACCGAGTGTGTTCTCTGACTGCAATGGAATAAAAATAGAAATTAATAACAGAAAGATAACAGGAAAATCTTCGAATACTTGAAAACTAGACAATACACTTCTAAATGACACATAGGTCAAATAAGAAGCTCCAAGTTAGAAAAAAATTGAACTGAATAAAAATGAAAATATACATCAATGTTTGTGGTACACAGCTAACATGGTGCTAAGAGAGACAAACATTTATAGTACTAAGCGCACATATTAGAAAAACAATTCTCAACTCAATAATATAAGTTCCTACCTGAAGAACCTAGAAAAAGAAGAGCAAATAAGTCCAAAGCAAGAAGAAGGGATAAATTAATAAAAATACAGTCAGTACTCAATAAAAGTGAAAGCAGAAAGCAATAAAGAAAATCAATGAAAAAAAGAGTTGATTCTTTAAAAAGATTAATAAAACTGACACACCACTAGAAAGACTGACAAAGGAAAGGAGAGAAGACACAAAATACCATCTCAGGAGTGAAGCGGGAGATATCACTACAGACCTTGCAGACAACAAAGGATGGAAAGGAAAAACTATAAACAACTATACATACATAAGTTTGACAACTTAAATGAAATGGACAAATTTCTTGAAAAAAACAACCATAACTTATCCAATATGAAATGGAAAATTTGAATAGTTTTATAACAATGAAGGAAGTTGAAATTTTAATCTAATAACTCCCCAAAAGAGAAGTCTCCAATCCCAGACCGTTTCAATGGAGAATACTACCATATGGGCACAGCAGAATTAACATCAATTCTATACAATCTCTTCCAGAATGGAGAAGAGAGAAAACACTTTCCAATTTATTTTATGAAACTAGTATTACCAAAATCAGACAAGGGCAGTTCAAAAATAAAATTATAGACCCTCATGAATAAAAACAAAAAAGTCCTTAACAATATATTAGCAAATAAAATGCAGTGGTAGATAGAAAGAATTATACACCACTACCAAATGGGTTTTATTCCCAGGATAGAAGGCTATTCAATATTGAATATTAGTCCATGCAGTTCACCATACTAATAGAATGAAGAAGAAAAATCACGTGATTATATCAATCTACAGAGAAAAGGCACTTGACAACATTCAATGCCCATTAATGATAAAAGCTCTAAGGAAAATGAGAAAAGATGACATCCTTAACTTGACAAAGACCACTTACAGAAACCTACACCTAGGATTACTTAATTGAGAAATACTGAACACTTTTCCTAAGATCGGGAACAAGAAAAGAATGTCCCCTTTCGCCCCTACTTTTCAACATCCTGCCAGAACTTCTAGCCAACGCAACAAGTCAAGAAAAGTAAATAAAAGACATACATACGAGAAGGAAGAAATAAAACTGTGTTTATTTGTGGATGACATGTTTGTCTATATAGAAAATCTGAAGGAATCTACAGGAAATCTCTTAGAACTAATAAGTGAGTTCAACAATGCAGAATACAAGACAAATATACAAAAATTGATTGTATTTTTCCATACTAGCAATGAACACATAGACACCAAAATTAATATATAATATAATTTACAATTGCTCAACAAAAGAGAAATGCTTAAGTATAAATGTAACAAAACATGTAAAGGACGTTCATGCTGCTGCCTACACAATGCTGGTCAAAGAAACCAGTGAAGAGCTAATTGAATCAAGGACACATCCTGTACTTATGGGTTGGAAGGCTCAACCTAACAAAGATGCCAATTCTCCCCAGATTCACACACAGCTTTAATGCAATTCCTATGGAAATTTCAGCAATATGTTTTTCATAGATATGAGCAAGATTATTCTAAAATTTATATAGAAAGGCAAAGGAACTAAAAATAAACAATTTTGAAAAACAACAAAGTGAAAGAAATCAGTTTATTGGATGTTAAGACTTACTATGTAGCTACAGTAATCAAGACTCTGTAAAACTGGCAAAGAAATAGACACAGAGATCAATGAAACAGAATAGGAAACCTGAAAATACACCCACCCAAGATGTCCCAGAAAGTTTTGCATAGTTGCAAAAGAGATTCAATGGAGGAAAGATAGCCTTTTCAACAAATGGTGCTGAAGTAATTGGACACCCATTGACAAAATATGAACCTTGACCTAAGACTCGAAACTTTGACAAAAATTAAATCAAAATGGACTATGGGCTTAAATGTAAAATGTAAAACTGTAATATTTTTAGAATAAAACATAATATTAAATCTTAGGGATTCAAGACTAGGCAAAAAATTCTTAGACTTTATACCAAAAACATGATACATAAAAGGAAAAATATAAATTTGGCTTTATCAAAAAAAACTTTTCCATTATGAAAGAGCTTGTTAAGAGGATGAAAATGCAAGCTATAGACTGGAAAAACAATAATTGCAAACCACTTATTCAGAGAGGCTGATATATACAGAATATAAAGAACTTTTGCTGAAGCAGGACAATGGCTTGAACCCAGGAAGTAGAGGTTGCAGTGAGCCGGGATCACACCATTGCACTCTAACCTGGGTGAGAGAGAGAGAGAGAGAGAGAGAAAGTCAACAATAAAAACCCCCAACAATTCTATTGGTAGATAGGCATGAAAAGACATTTCATGGAAGAGGATATACAAATTGCGGATAAAAAAACAAAAAGGTCATTATGGATTAACTAAATCATTAACCATAAAAAGATGCAAATTGAAATTACAGTGAGGAATAGTGACAATGACGAATGCTGCTAAGGATGCAGAGAAACAGAATCACTCTTTGACTTCTAGTGTGAAGGTTAAATGGTACGGCCGCTCTGGAAAACAGTTTAGCAATTTATTTAAAAGCAAACACATTACTACCATATGACCCAGCAATTGCATTCCCGGACATTTATACCAGAGGAATGAAGACTTATATTCATACAAAAGTTAAAATGTTTGTGATAGTTTTATTCATAACAGTCCCAAACTGAAACAACACAGATGTCTTTCTAATACATGAATAAGTAAAATGTGGTAGATTAATACAATAGAATAATACTCAGAAATAAAAGGGAATAAAATATTGATACATGAAACAACCTAGAAGAATTCCAGAGAATTATGCTGAAGGGAAAAAATTCCTTCTCCCAATATTTCATACTGTGTGATTCTGTGACTACAACATTCTTGAAATAACAAAATTATAAAGAGGACAGATTAGTGTTGCCCAGGCTTAAGGAGAGTGTAGGGTGGAGAAGAAATGGGTTTGACTATGAACAGACAGCATGAGGGACCCTTGTGGTGATAGAAATGCTTTCTATCTTGACTCTATCAATGTCAATATTGTGGCTAGCATATTGTACAATCATCTTATAAGATGTCACATTGGGGAAAACCTGACAAAGAATATATGGAATCTCCTTATATGATTTTTAGAAACTGCATATCAATCTACAATTATCTCAAAATAGAAGGTTAGAAAAGTCCTTTGCCAAGCTTTTTAAAAGAGAAGCTTTTAAGTTTTTTAGCCAGAAAATATCTGCAATAAAATGTAAAGAAACAACTGCAGCCAATGTTCCTAATGTCACTGATTGATTCTCAGGGGGCTCATAGGTGTAGCCCCCCAGGACCTCCTTCCACATTATCTCTCTTAAAGGACAGACAGACAACCCAGGCTCTCTCAAGAATCAAAGCAGATCACAGAAATAAGAAACTGTGCAATTTAATGTCATGATAACTTGTTCTGAAAACAATAGGTTAGTCACAGTCTGTAACTAACCATAAGTTAACCACTTTAGGTTTAATGAATAAAAATACCCTTCTCAGGATGCATAATCATGATTTTTAAATAAGAATAATTTAGCTAACCAGTTGCAAAGAATCAAAACAGCAGTATTAATGCTACAGGAACAGTTATCAACGAAAGCAAAACATCAGAGAAAGAGTTGGTTGTGAATCAGTACATATGTATCTGTTTCTTTTTAATTTAAACCATACCCACTTCCAGTTAGGAACTGAGGTTGTCTCAAATATTAAAACACTCAGGGGCCATAGTTATCCATTCATATGTCTTCTGTATATTGCAAATCAAGCCAATATTGTTGGTTTCTCTCTTGTCTTACCTTCCCATCATTAGAAAAAAGAGGAAAAAAAAGCAGGGAAAAAACCCTTGAAACAATGGGAGGTTTATTTGTAGCTTGTTTTCCAGGATATTTAGGTAGACGTTTTTATTTTTAGTTGGGATTCTATACTTGGACAATGCCATTTCCATTTTTATTTTTATTTTTTTGAGATGGAGTCTTCTTGTCGTCCAGGATGGAGTGGAGTGGCGTGATCTTGGCTCACTGCAACCTCCGCCTCCCAGGTTCAAGCGATTCTCCTGCCTCAGCCTCCCAAGTAGCTGGGATTACAGGTGTGCACCACCATGCCTGGCTAATTTTTGTATTTTTAGTAGAGACAGGGTTTCACTGTGTTGGCCAGGCTGGTCTCAAACTCCTGAGCTCAAGTGATCCGCCCACCTTGGCCTCCCAAAGTGGTGGGATTACAGGCATGAGTCATTGCTCCCGGCCAGCAATTCCACGTTCTAATGACCTTATGAATCCTTCTGTGGACTCCACATTTCACTCTGCAGTAACCAGTTTTCTCCCTGATTGGCTGCCTGAGGATGAGCATCCCCTAATACTCCAACTAGCTCTGAGTATGGTAGCTGGCCTCTCCTTAGCACGGGGTCCCCACGCCTTCTCATAGCTCATAGCTGCTTCATAGCCACCATAGCCATTGGGGTCTCATGAGCCCCACAAAGGTTTGAGTTCCCAAGGGGAACCTTCTCCCTTTGTGAAAGTGTAAGAAGGGAAGTGATATGGTGTTAATCAATACGCCCAGTGATAAATGTTTATCTTGAGCAGAAAGCAAATAGAGGCAGGTTAGTGAGCCCTTTATTGCCTGCAGCATGGCCAGAGCCACCTTCAGCAGCTGAAGTCTTTTCCAGGTCATATGGCAAAAAAGTTTAGCAACCATTTTTTTTGCTGGAGTGCTGAGGATAGGTAGGGAAAAAATTTACCAAGCCTAGTATTTACAATGTATTTACTCTAAAATTTTCATGAATGTTTGTATGCATGTGTTTTCAGAGGCATAAGACCAACCTTGGAAGACTGTGCTAAGGTAAGCCCTGAAGCACCCACTAAATTAAAAGAGAGATGGGGAGAGAGGGAGAAAGGGAGGCAAAAAGCAGGGAAGAAGGAAAGAGGGAGACAAAAACTGATTTAAAATTAGTGCAAGATTGTCTAGGAAAGCTCACCTGTCTGCACCCTTTGGGTTCCCTCTAAAGCAGTGAGTCTCAAATTTCGCAAGACTCTTCCTCCCCTGGAGGGCTGGTTAAAACATGAACTGTTGGGTCTTGTTCCCAGAGTCCCTAATTCAGTTAAGTCTGGGTTAGGACCAAGAACTTTTGACCATATGATAAGTTCCCAGCTAAGGTTGATGCTCTTGGTCAAAGAGCTCTGCTTTGGGAACCACTGCTGTAAGGCGTGGTTGCTCTTCCTGGGTTACCTAGTTGAACGGAGATTCCCATCAGTGGTTCAGCTGGTGTTCCTGAGAATGAGCACATTAAGTCTCCAGTTTTTTCCTGAGCTGAGTGGAATTTCCTGGACTAGACAAAAAGATGGAATAATGAGCCCACATTTGGCAGCCATGCAAGGTCAAAAACTAAGTTATAGCAGATACAAACTTCAGGCAGAGTGGCCACTAGCTCAAGGAAAATGATGGGCCATCACAAGGTCGATGAGAGACCACAACGCAGGGAAGCTGTTGTGAATATTCCCATTGAGGATTCCTTTAATGTTACAAAGTTCAATAAGAAAGCCAAAGCTACCTGACCATTTAGGCAAGTAAATTTTAATTTAGTCTGAGGCATGCAAGAAATGGGCAGGAAGAGCATTACAAAGCTGAGAGTTCACAATAGATTAACTTATTTAGTTAATAACTCTTGTAAGTGGGGTTGTTATCCTGTTAGAGATGAAGGAACTGACTTTCTCAATATCACATTGCCTGAATATGGCAGAGTAAAGATAGAACTCAGGTAGCTGATTCCCACTCTCCTGGCTACAGCACATTCTCCTTAAAGATTATAATCACCCAGTGGGCTTTTGCTCCCAAAAAGAGGAGTCCTGGAGTATCCCGAGGGATTCTTAGGATGAGAGAGGAGTTAAGCAGAGTCACCCACTATCAGAAATCAGAATGTTATCTATTGACTTGCACAACAGACCCAACCACCTCATTATAAAATCAGTTGAGTGCAAGAGATGTGCTTGAAGAGGGACTCAGTAGGATTTTGGCCCCTGGGAAGCAGCTTCTGAGATGGAGATAAGTATGCAGAAGATTGCTTACGAAGTATTCTTGGGGGGCAATAGTCATAGAGGGAAGGAAGGGGGAGGAAGAGGACTGGGCAGAGGAAGCATTGAGTGTCCATGCAGGCTCAAGGAAGCCTCAGCCCACTCCTTGGGCCCTCTGAAGGTGGGATGAGCCTTCAGTGCAATCCCTGGGAGGGGCAGGCTCTTTATGGCCCCACATGGCTACGGCTTTGGATGTGGGGATCCCGGGAAGAGAAGGCATAACCTTGGGTGAGGCAGCTTTCTGTCCCTAAGGCAAATTAAATGATGTGTTGCAGAATCTGGTCCAGTTCAAGGGATCCAGCATCGGCACAGATGGATTTTACATGTTTCAGAGGCCTTCATTCAAAATTACAGTTGAACTCAAATTTAATTTCGACCCTGGAATATGCAAACTGAGGGTAAAAAAATTCACTTCGACTTGAATAAAAAAGAAACATGAATAGCTCTTACTGAAATTAGCCATATTGGCATCTTTAGAAATTACAATCATAAATGCTTGTGGCAGAGGCTGTGTTTATTCCCCAAGATCCTTTCACCCCTGATCCCTTACAATAATATATCCCCAGTTTTTCAGCAGGTTATTTATGTAAAAGACTATATTTCCTGGCCTCCTGTGGGGGCTGGGTATGAATATGTGAGCAAGATTAGGCCAATGAACTACAAACAGAAGTGTCACATGGCAGCTTTGTGGGTCCTTTCTTAAAAGAGAACTAATGGATCCTCTTTCTTGGAAAGGGGACGTGGTGTTGCCATCTTGCATCATGAAGACCAGGGCCATAGCTTACAGACAGTTGATTAGTGAGCTGCAAGGAATTTGTAGACAACAACTTGGATTTATATGAGAGAGAAATAAGCTTTTGTCTTGCTTACTTCACCCATTGTGGATCTGTTAGTTGCTGTCAAATCTAGTCTTAAGTAATATAAATGCACAAATGTTTGACAATTTTGAATATTGATTTTTGTGTTTGTTCATTTTTCAGAATGAGAATGGCTTACTCCAAGCACACATAGGCCACAAATACACAAACACACACACACAATTATAAGAGGTTAGTGATTCTTATACACTATTTGGCAGACTTATTTTTTTCAGACATTTTGATGCCAATATTAAGTACTTTTTATTGGCTAAGTCCAGTACAAAATTTAGAAACAGCAATGTATCATCATGTAGATGTTCATTTCATTTAAATGAATGGCACTGTGAAGAAAGTACATCTCTGCAGTACGTGGAAAACATATGGGTGTTAGTCTACAAGGGGATATTAATTTTGCACTTTCCATCTGGCATCCACAAAAGATTCATTCTCAGAAACAGTAAAGATCCAAGGTCATACTAAAATATCACATTTACCATGAAGATGAAGGTCTTATGATGTTTGAAATTAGGAACTATCACACCTCAATAATTCTGAAAAGACACAATTCTGCTCCTGGTCTCCCAATTGCACAAAGCACTGACATAATTAAAGCGTGTGTTTGTGTGTATGTGTAAATTCTGAGGTGGGTTGTTGTGCCTAAAAGTCATTTGAAAAATCACTGAGATTCAGGAAGTAGTATTTAATCTTCATAATCTTATCAGTGACTTGCTAATTAGCTCTCTCTCATTAGCCATTCAAATGTCAGAGGAAAGCGACTGAATTACTTGGGGAGGGTCACTCTGGGATGCTACACTGACCCTATCAATTTTTAATGGCAGCACACTTTGATTTTAATATTTGTGTTGGACCAATTCTGGTGGATAAGATGTACTCCTGTAGAAGAAAAATCTGGAAAAAAGCACATAAATTTCAGGTTTTGAGTAAATGTGCAAGTATGTGAAAGTAGGTGAAATGGAAGAGAGGTTTAGCGACCGTGTGGTGGGATTCACCAGATTTGGGTTCAAATGCAGGTTTTCCACTTACTGGCTGAAGTGGGACTGCTGCTGCCTTACTCAGACCACCTTGCCTATCTTTAGGGTTTGTTTTCCCTCTCCTAGTTTTGGTGTGCCTTTGTTTTCAACAGCCATACCTGTGATTCTTTTCTTATAGTGCAGAATGAGCTGAAATGCCTAGGGATTGTACATGCCCCAGAGGGACCTGGTGCCACCTCACTTCCTGTTGGAAGACACTCTGGGAGATAATTTACACCCACTTCCCCTGAGGATCAGGATAAAGCTACCCTCCAGGGAACTGTTCCTGACAACTCATCCTTGCTATCTTCCTTCCTTTTCTTATTCTGCACTCGATTCTCTTATTTCCTCTGGGAGTACTTCCTCACTAAATTACTAAATTACTTGTTCATGAATCCTTGTATCAGAGTCTGTTTCTGGGGAACGGGATGTGAGATAGTTGTTCTGTGATGTTAGGCATTTTTTTTTTCCTCTTCTATTCCCTCAACTGAAGACTACAGGCAATAAGTGTCTTCACTTCATGGGGTTCCAGTGAAAGTTAAGCAAGACAATGTGTGTAGCCAGCACCTGACATGTATTTAGAGTATGATCAATGTTACCCAGAAGGAGCTCGCAGAGAAAGAAAAACCTGTTTTGTTCATCTATATCTCAGCCCCTTCTTCTTTTCCTTTAAAGCACATACTGCAACTTGTAGTTTTTTTAAACATCTGCTTGATTGGGTTTACTTCATGCCTCTCACTGAATGGCAAATTCCTGGATGACAGAGGCTGTACCTCAGATGACCGACTATCCCAATTTGCCTGAGACTGACCTGATTTTATACTGAAAATTCTGTGTCCCGATTTATCTCCTTAAGTCCTGGGTAAATCAAGATGGTTGTCACACTACAGATTTCTTATTTATAATTGCATCTTACCATCTAAGCACAGCAACAGCATATAGTAGATGAAAATACTTGATAAAGTTTTGATAAATGAATACATGTGACTTTTTTCAAATTTTTATTTTAAGTTCTAGGGTACATGTGCAGGATGTGCACATTTGTTACATAGGTAAACATGTGCCATGGTGGTTTGTTGCACACATCAACCCATCCATCACCTAGGTATTAAACCCAGCACCCATTAGCTATTCTTCCTGATGTACTCGTTCCCCTACTCTAACAGGCCTCTGTATGTGTTGTTTCCCCACCATGTGTCCATGTGTTCTCATAATTCAGCTCCCACTTATAAGTAAGAACACAAGTGCTTGATTTTCTGTTGCTGGGTTTGCTGAGGATAACAGCTTCAAGCTCCATCCATGTCCCTGAAAGGAATGTGATCTTGTTTCTCTTTATGGCTGCATAGTATTCCATGGTATATACATACCACATTTTCTTTATCCAGTCTATCATTGATGGGCATTTGAGTTGATTCCATGTCTTTGCTATTGTGAATAGTCCTGCAATGAACATATGTGTGCATGTATAATTATAACAGAATGATTTATATTCTTTTGAGTATATATCCAGTAATGAGATTGTTGGGGCAAATGTTATTTCTGCCTCCAGATCTTTGATGAATCACCACACTGTCTTCCACAGTGGTTGAACTAATGTATACTCCCACCAACAGTGTAAAAACATTCCTTTTTCTCTGCAACCTCACCAGCATCTATTGTTTATTGACTTTTTAATATCCAACCATTCTGACTGGCATGAGGTGGAATCTCATTGTGCTTTTGAATTGCATTTCTCTAATGATCAGTGATGTTGAGCTTTTTTTCACGTTTGTTGGGTGCATGAATGTCTTCTTTTGAAAAGTGTCTCTCCATGTCCTTTGTCCACTATTTAGTGGGGTTGTTTGTTTTCTTTCTTGCAAATTCATTTAAGTTCCTTGCAGACTCTGGATATTAGGCCTTCATCAGATGGATAGATTGCAAAAGTTTTCTTCTTATGACTAACCAGTTCTCCAAGCACAACTTATTAAACAGTGAATCATTTCCCCATTGCTTGTTTTTGTCAGGTTTGTTGAAGATCAGATGGTTGTAGGTGTGCAGTCTTATTTCTGAGTTCTCTATACTGTTCCGTTGGTCCTTGTGTCTGTTTTTGTACCAGTACCATGCTGTTTTTGTTACTGTAGCCTTGTAATATAGTTTGAAGTTTGGTAGTGTGATGCCTCCAGTTCTGTTCTTTTTGCTTAGGATTGTCTTGGCTATTTGGGCTTTTAAAAATTCCATATGAATTTTAAAATAGTTTCTTCTTATTCCATGAAGAATGTCAATGATAGTTTAATGGAAATAGCATTGAATCTATAAATTACATTGATTCTTCCTATCCATGATCATGGAATGTTTTTCCAATTGTTTGTCCTCTCTGATTTCTTTGAGCAGGGGTTTGTGGTTCTCATTAAACAAGTCTTTCACTTCCCTTGTTAGCTGTATTCCTAGGTATTTTATTCTCCTTGTAGCAATTGTGAATGGGAGTTCATTCATGACTTGGCTCTCTGCTTGTTTGTTGCTGGTGTATAGGAATGTTTTTGATTTTTGACATTGATTTTGTATCATGAGACTTTGCTAAAGTTGCTTATCAGCTTTGGAAGCTTTTGGACTGAGATGATGGAATTTTCTAGATATAGGATTATGTCACCTGCAAACAAAGAAAATTTGACTTTCTTTCTTCCTATTTGAATACTCTTTATTTCTTTCTCTTGCTTGATTGCCCTGGCCAGAACTTCCAATACTACGTTGAATAGGAGTGATTAGACAGGGCATCCTCGTCTTGTGCCAGTTTTCAAAGGGAATGCATCCTTATTATTATTTTGATGTATGTTGCTTTAATACCTACTTTATTGAGAGGAGAGTTTTTAACATGAAGGGATATTGAATTTTATTAAAGGCCTTTTCTGCATCTGTTGAGATAAACTTGTAGATTTTGTCTTTAGTTCTGTTTATGTGATGAATTACATTATTGATTTGTGTATGTTGAAGCAATCTTGCAGCCTAAGGATGAAGCCAACATGATCTGGTGGATAAACTTTTTGATGTGCTGCTGGATTCGGTTTACCAGTATTTTATTGAGGATTTTTACATCAATATTCATTAGAGATATTGGCCGGAAGTTTTCTTTTTTTGTTGTATCTCTGCCAGGTTTTGGTATCAGGATGATGCTGGTCTCATAGGATGAGTTAGAGAGGAGTCCCTTCTTTTCAATTGTTTGGAATAGTTTCAGTAGAAATGGTGCCAGCTCTTCTTTTTGCCTCCGGTAGAATTCAGCTGTAAATCCATCTGGCCCCAGGCTTTTATTGGTTGGTAGTCTATTTATTACTGCCTCAATTTCAGAACTTGTTATTGGTCTACTCAGGGATTCATTTTCTTCCTGATTCAGTCATGAGAGGGTGTCTGTGTCCAGAAATTTATCAATTTATTCTACATTTTCTAGTTTATGTGGATAGGAGGTATTTATAGTATTCTTTGATGGTTGGTTGTATTTCTGTGGGGTCAATGGTGATATCCCCCTTATCATTTCTGGTTGTGTCTATTTGATTCTTCTCTTTTTTTCTTTATTAGTCTAGCTAGTGGTCTATCTATCTTTTTTTTTTTTTCCCCAAAATAACAACTCCTGGATTTGTTGATTTTTTTTAAAGAATCTTTCATGTCTCTCTCTCTTTCACTTCAGCTCTGATCTTAGTTATTTCTTGTCTTCTGCTAGATTTCGAATTTGTTTGCTCTTAGTTCTCTAGTTTTTTAGTTATGATGTTACGTTGTTAATTTGAAATCTTTCTAGCTTTTTGATGTAGGCATTTAGTGCTATAAGCGTTCCTCTTAAAACTGCTTTAGGTGTGTCCCAGAGATTCTGGTACATTGTTGTTCTCATTAGTTTCAAAGAACTTCTTAATTTCTGCCTTAATTTCGTTATTTGCCCAGGAGTCATTCAGGAGCAGATTGTTCAATTTCCATGTAATTGTGTGGTTTTGAGTGAATTTCTTAGTCTTGAGTTACAATTTGGTTGCACTGTGGTCTAAGAGACTGTTAAGATTTCAGTTCTTTTTTATTTGTTGAGCAGTGTTTTACTTCCAATTGTGTTATCAATTTTAGAGTAAGTGCCATACATGATATTTTATAACATGTTTTCTGACCTTTTTTTTCAGAGAAATGTTCACAGACCCTGAGGAAGGCAAAATAATGGTCTCCCCACAGATAGCCACATCCTAATCCCTTGTACCTGTGTCTATGTTAGATTACAAGGCAAAGGGGATTAGGTTGCAGATGGAATTAAGGATTACTTTTCAAGAGGGAGATGATCACGGATTATCTGGGTGAATCCAATGTAGACACAAGGTTCACTATAAGTGGAGGAGAGAGACAGGAGGGTTCAGTGGAAGATATGACTACAGAAGACATCAAGGGAAGACCACAACCCTTGCCTCTCTCGCTGGCTTTGAAGATGAAACGAGAGAATCACAAGCAAAGCATCATGGGAAACTTCTAGAAGATGGAAACAGCAAGGAAAGGGATTCTCCTCTAGAGTCTCTAAAGGAGAAAGCATCCTTGCCCACATCTCAATGTTAGCCCAGTGAGACTAATTTTGGTCTTCTGACTTACAGAAATGTAAGACAAGAAATGTGTGTTTAAAGCCAAGAAGTTTGTGGATATTGTTACATCCGCAATAGAAAACTGATACAGACTCTTTCAAGATCCACTGAAAGTTACACTAAGTTCCTTCAAAGGAAAAATAAAATGCATTAAATTTGTGGAGATCCCAGACCATGACCTCCAGGTGAAGAGTCACAGCTCTGACATGGAGAGCCATATTCTGGATGGAAAACAGGATGGGCTCCTTAAAAAACCGTACACGTTGTTGGGCTTCAGATGCTTGGCTGCTGGGCACATATGCAGGTTTATAAAGCAAGTATCTGGGCTGAATGCCACCGGCAACCCTCACAGTGTGTGAGATGCCACGGTCAAGCATCAGAGAGCACCAGCTTGGAGGGAGGGGATCAGCTTCTCTTTTTTTATAGTAGTGTATAAGTTCCAGTTTCCCTCTGTGCAAATATGGAGTGGGTCTTTTCGATTCAGAATTTCAAGTTTCAGCTGTCAGAAAAACACTGCAGTGGGCACTGTCGGACTAGCAAGATGAAAAAGGCAGGGTCTTTCATGGTGTGATGCTCAGGGTCAGCTCTGATGGTCACCAGAGGCTCTGTCCATTGTGGATATGGGGGAGGTGGATGCAGACCTGAGGGTCCCAGAAGTCTTGAATAGGGTCATAGGGTATTGCAGGTACAGACTGCGGTTGGAGCAAAGGCCCACAGTAGGAAAGAACCAAATGTCTAAATAATATTCTGTGACTTTGTACTGTAAGTAGTGAGACTGCTATCTAAAAGAAAACAAAAGCAATACAATGTAAATATGAATCCAAGTGGGTATTATTCCTTCCTGTGGATGTACTTGCATTCACTTATCCTATGTGTAGTTTATTCATGAAACGTGAATCCCCTCACTGCTATCCAACCCAATTGCCCTCTTGTCACATTTTAGTTTTGATTGCAGGCACTTTTACCCATTTTTCTCATCTGCCTTCTCAAACAGTTGGCTTTGAGTGACTTTAAATTGTTTTAAGTAAATGAAGAGCCTCATCATTTTGAGTATCTTTTAGAAGCATCATAGACTTCAAATTTCACAAGCATAGTCTGTTTTTGATAACACTTACTCTGTTTGACTAGAGAATAGTCCCCTGAGGTTATTGCTTTGAAGGAATTAATATTCATCTTGGTGCAAAAGTTCTGCCTATTTATTTAAAAACAGAACAAATTATTGTACCTGTGAAATACAATAAATAAAATACGTAAAACTACTTTGTGAATTGCTTGATATCATAGCAAATGCTAACTCTGTGGTTAGCATTTATGATTAAATGAAAGCAGTTACAAAAAAGTCTACTGTAATTTTTTGTAGTTAAATTTGCATACATATTCACAGAAGTCTAAATAAATATATTCCTATATGTATAATACCAAAATAGCAGTATTCCTGAGTGTTAGCCATAATTCCTGAGTAGTGGGATTATTTTTCATTTATCTGTGATTTCTCAGCTTCTTCAGTAAATATTTTTATACCTGTAAGACTTTTCCAGAAATCCCGACAAGACATTTGTAGTCCTGTTTAGTTTCTTCTTATACTTCCTACTGGGTAGATATTGATAGTTTTTAATGGTTTTGTTTCAGTTGATTTGGGGACAGCATTATTTCTAGGACTTCCCGGCCTGAAGTCTCCTGGTAGCTACTTATTTGTGCAACAGACACTGTGCATTATCTCCATGTGAAGACCTTTATAGAACTCAGCAGATGGGCCCCTGCTGTGCCAATCTCTTGTTCTCCAGGGTACAGACACGCCCAGGCATATCCTGGGAAAGAGGGCAAGAGGAGTCTCAGGAGCAGCTCTGGCACAACTTAGAATGACAGAACACAGGTCAGGTGTACACTTTGCCTTATAAAAGCTGATACCCACAGCTCTTTCTGTACCCAAGACAAGGGTGCCTGTACAAGTGATCATGTATTAAGAATGTATTCCTAGGGAAAGTTGGTGAGGAAGGGGAAAAATCAGGCCAGGAAGGGAGGAAGCCAAGAGAGGTGTTATCTCGAAGTCATGCAGAGGGGATCTTCAGCCTGACCCTGCAGGGACTCTGGTATATAAGGTACTTGTCCCACTGCAAGGCAAGGTGGCTATGCTTTCATACCCCACACTGCCAATCACTGTCTATGGCTTGCCCCAGGTCGGGCACTTCTGCTGTCTGCATGAGGAGGGCAAAGGCTTCTGGTGGCCAAGGGCAGAGCCCCAAAGGGGAGCCTTGATGCTATCATTCCTCTTTGGAAATGAACACACTGATGAAGTTTAATTCCATGCACCATGTACTCCAGACAACTCTGGCCTGTATGCTCACACATTGTCAGGCTCTGGGGGATTAAAATCAATGCAGACCTCTGAGTGTCTTTCTCCTTAACTTGATTGTAAACAACAATGCAGAGTAAACTAACAAATAGGAAAATTTTCAAATAAGACAGCGTGTTCATTTATTCTTGGGCAATAATTCTTCTCGTTATAGTGCAGTAGCATAGGCTTAGGAAAGAAACACCCGGAGCCTCCCCTCAACAGAAATATCCATCAGTTTGAATTATAACTTAGAATGGCTGATTAGACTGCTTCCTTGCAAGAATTCTGAAGCCAAGTGTGAATTCAGAGGGGGAGATGGGCATGATTGATTAATGATGTCTGCTAGTTGTGACTTTAGAGAAGATGAGTGAGATTGACTAGTGTTGTCTTCCAGGTGTGAATTTTTAGAGGAAGTTGGGGGCAAATTCAGAGGGGAGATGGGCATGATTGTTTAGTGATGTCTTCCAGCTGTGACTTTAGAGAAGGAGATGAGCGTGATTGATTAGTGATGTCTGCCAGATATGAATTCAGGGACAGTTGGGGTGAATTCAGAGGGGAGATGGATGTCATTGCTTAGTGATGTCTGCCAGCTGTGACTTTATCAGGAGATGTGCTAAATTAGTGTGATAGATTAGTGATGTCTGCCAGGTGTGTATTCTTAAGGGAAGTTGGGGTGAATTCAGAAGGGAGATGGGTGTGATTGGTCAGTGATGTGTGCCAGGGTCCTAGGAACAGACAATTGGGCCCATGGACCAGGTAGGTTCCATCCCTGCTTTCTTTTGTGGTTAAAGTTCATTAGGGTAAATTTACCACATAGTCCACACCTTAACTGAACTTGGTCAGGAAGACATTTCCTTTTCCTTTTTTTAAAAAAGTCTCTCTTTCCCTCTTTCTCTCCCCCTCCCCCATTTTATCTCACTTTGGCGCTTATAGGTTTTTATTCTATAAACACTTAGCCGTCTTTGTGACACGGACTCATTCAGGACATGTTTACAGTACTTAATGACATCTCCCTGAGAAATAATGAGAATGCCTTTAAAGGTTGTCTTCCTCCCTGTGCGAGCAGAGGGACACACGCCAGGCCTGCGAGATGAGAGCCGAGGGTCTGGCGGGGGGAAAATTGACTTAATTTCTTTTCACCACATGAAATGGAGTGTCTGGGTGATCTGACCTAAATGCATGGCCTAAAAACCAATTAATTCTGAATTGCGAATTTGTGAGCGCATTAAGCTGTGCATGGAATTTCCGATGAGCCAGACAACGCATACCTGCCTTATTTGCAAAATGTGGAGATTTTTTCCACATAAATTTGCCTAATGGTCCATTATTAAAGTGCAGCTTCAGTCATATTGTACCTCAGCTCGGGGGAAGACCTGTAGTGGCTCCCCGTGCCCTTCCTGTGGAACTGAAGTCCTTGGTCTGGCTTGCCGGGCCCTTAGTAGTGTGGCCCCGGCCTCTCCTCAGTGTGGGGGAACTCCTCCTACGGGTCAGGGTCCTTTAGTGCTGTCATCAGAGGGGACCTTACTTCCTGCTGCAATGGCTCTGAAGCTAGGCTTACACTACAATCCCTACGCACAGGCGGTAAGGTACTGAGCCACTGTCATCATGGAGTTGGGGAGAAAGTGCGCAGCTCACCACCCCCAACCTGACCTTGATGCTCCCACTGCCCTACAGTTACTCATTCTGTTTTCTCTGACTGTTAGATTAACACTCATTTCATTGTAATTGGTTTAATTCACCTAATGTTCATGGAGACTACTGTGCATGTGACACTGATTTGTTTGTGGGAAACAAAAATTAACCAGACATAGCAGCTGCTTAAATGACCAAATCAGAAAAAGTTGGCAGGAAATGTGAACAACTATAGTAAAGGTTTAATTTGGTGACTTACAATAGAGCTCTAATTAAAACACTAGGAGAACACATAGGAGGGAGCTTGGTGTGTGTTTCTGCGTGTGTGTGGTGGTGTATGTGGTGGTGTGTATGGTGTGTGTGGTGGTGTGTATGGTATGTTTGTGGTGGTGCATATGTGTGTGGTGGTGTGTGTGTGTGTGTGTGTGTGGTGGTGTGTATGGGGTGTGTGGTGGTGTGTATGGTGTGTGTGGTGGTGTGTATGGTATGTTTGTGGTGGTGCATATGTGTGTGGTGGTGTGTGTGTGTGATGGTGTGTATGGGGTGTGTGGTGGTGTGTATGGTGTGTGTGTGGTAGTGTGTACGGTATGTGTGTGGTGGTGCATGTGTATGGGGTGTAGTGGTGTGTGTGTGTGGGGTGGTTGTGGTGGTGTGTATGGTGTGTGTGATAGTGTGTATGGTATGTGTGGTGTGTGTGTGTACGTGTGTGGTGGTGTGTGCATATGTGTGTGATGGTGTGTATGGCATGTGTGGTGGTGTGTATGGTATGTGTGTGGTGATGCATATATGTGTGGTGGTGTGTATGGTGTGTGTGGTGGTGTGTATGATGTGTGTGTGGTGTGTGTGTATGTGTGTGGTGGCGTGTGTGTGTGGTGGTGTGTAAAGTGTGTGTGATGGTGTGTATGGTGTGTGTGGTGTGTGTGTGTACATGTGTGGTGGTGTGTATGTCTGTAGTGGTGTGTGTGTATGTGTGTGGTGGTGTGGTAGTGTGTATGGTATGTGTGTGGTGGTGTGTGTGTATGTCCGTAGTGGTCTGTGTGTGTGTAGTGGTATGTGTGTATGTGTGTGGTGGTGTAGTGTGTGTGTATGTAGTGGTGTGTGTGTATGTGTGTGGTGTGGTGGTGTGTATTGTGTGTGTGGTGGTGTGTGTGTCTGTAGTGTGTGTGTGTAGTAGTGTGTGTGTGTGGGGTGGTGTGGTGCTGTGTGTGGTATGTGTGTGGTGGTATGTGTGTATGTCTGTAGTGGTGTATGTGTGTAGTGGTGTGTGTGTATGTGTGTGGTGGTGTGGTGGTGTGTATGGTATGTGTGTGGTGGTATGTGTATGTGTGTGGTGGTGTGGTGGTATATATGGTATGGTATGTGTGTAGTGGTGTGTGCGTATCTGTTTAGTGGTGTGTGTGTATGTCTGTAGTGGTGTGTGTGTATGTGTGTAGTGCTGTTTGTATGTGTGTGGTGGTGTGCGTGTGTGTAGTGGTGTATGTGTATGTGTGTGGTGGTGTGGTGGTGTGTATGGTATGTGTGTGGTGGTGTGTATGGTATGTGTATAGTGGTATGTGTATGTGTGTGGTTGTGTGTATATGTCCATGGTGGTGTGTATGTGTGTAGTGGCATGTGTGTATGTGTGTGGTGTTGTGTGTATGTGTGTGGTGGTATATGTATGTGTTTGTTGGTGTGCGTGTAGGTGTGTGGTGGTAGGTGTGATGTGAGTCTGGGTATGGGTGCATGTGTTGTGCATGTTGTGTGTGTGGTGTGTGCATGGGTGAGAGGTTTGTGTGGGTGTGCCGTGGTGTGAGTGTGGTGTGGGGTGTGTGTAGTAGGTTGTATAGGTGCACAGGTGTGTGTTTTGGTGGTAATGCTGATTGTGTGTATGTGGTGTGCGTGTGTTGTGCAGGTTGTGTGTGTAGTGTTAGTGGTGCGTGTGTGTAGTGTGATGCATGTGTGCACAGGTGTGCTGTGGTGGAGATGTGTGTGTGTGGTGTGTATCTAGTGTGTGTGTTTGTCTGTGGCGTGGGGCGGGCTGGGTCCTAGCAGGCTTCCTGGGAGAGAAGGGTGGAGTCTGAGAAGTGATTGTGGCATCTCTGAGGAGGCGGAGTGGAGAAAGGGTGAGGGTGGCTGTGCACACATATAAATACACCACCACATCCATGGTTGTGGGCTGAACTGTGCCCCACTCCACTTTTAAATGTTGAAGGCTTAACCCTGGTACCTCAGAATGTGACCTTATGTGGAAAGAGGACCTTACGTCGTTGCATATGTGTTTAGTTAAGATGATGTCATACTGGAGTAGGGTAGGCCCACTCCAAGATGACAGCACACAGGGAGAATGCCATGTGCAACTGTGGGCAGAGGCTGGGTTGATGGGTCTACAAGCCCAGGAAAGTCCCAGATTGCCAGCAAAACACCAGAAGCTGGGGGAAGCATGGAGTGGGTTCTCCAAAGGAACGCCCCCTGCGGCATCTACAACTCGGACTTCAGCCTCCGAAACTGTGCGACATAAAATTTCCATGCTTTAACCCACCCAGTGTGTGGAACTTGTTACACAGCCATGGCAAACAAATGCACCCAATGTCTAAAAGTCCTTTGATTTACGACTCACGGAGAGTTCCCCTTTGAAAATTCCCAGAATAAAATGCAAATTTCAAGACTCACAGGAGTCAAGATCCAAACCTTTTGTATATTGTAAGCATCCACATTTCACTCTTTTTGTTAAAATAAGAAGAACCATTCCAGGTCCAACTGTCTTCTGCAGACCTTCTGTGTGGAATATTTTCCTGGAGTTGGAACAGCAGACTTGGGGATGGTGCTGTGGGTTTGTTTTGTTTATTGTTGAAATCCCAAGAAAGAATTTTCATTTGCAGCTGGTAAGTTCGTCTGAAGTCCCTTTATCCTCACCTGACTCAAGGCACATTCACCAGGACCCCAGGCTTAAGCTGCCTAAAAGTCAACTGTACTGTTACCTACTTTGTTGTTCCAGGAAAATGTGTTTTGTTTTGTTTTGTTTTGTTTTTGGGTTGAGTTTCACTGACCCTTCTCTGACTCCTCCCTGCTGTATTTCCATTTGGAGGGAAAATTATTTCAGAGATTTGCTGGATTTACTCGTGAAGGCTCCACCAATAAATTCCTAACTCAAAAGATTAAAGACATTTATGTACAACATACAAAAAGAAAAAGTCTTGCTTACATCAGAGTCCTGCTGTTTGTATAGCTTAATCAAACAGAGAATAATGTTTGACAGACAAGGACTAACACAGACATTTCTTGTTTTCTAAAACAAGCCTCAATTACTCAAAAAATGTTGCCTGCTTTGTTGGCTTTAAATGTTTTGATCTCCGTCTGATTTATGGCAGTCCCATGTATAGAAATAGATCTCCCCTTAACCACCTGTAAGCAGGTGTATCCCTTAAGCACAGTTGCTAGGACCTGGGATTCATTCATCAACTGCACCTACTTGGAACCAGAAACATTCAGCATCTTTTATCACTGTGACCCAGTCAGCAGGTCTACTTGATTATAAATATTCAATTCTATATGATAACCACAGACAAAAGAAAAAAGGAAATTTGGGGAAAGACAACTAGGATCTGAATTCAGAGAAACAAAATGAATGAATATATGAAATATCTATTTTTGGATCAAAACTTAGGGAGGCATGTTTCTTTCTTTCTTTTTTTTTTTTTTTTGTTTCTGATGCTCGAAAAAATTTAAGTGTGACTTTGAGCAAATTACTAAATCTTTTTCTAAAAAACATCATCTGTAAAAGGTAAACATATTGAATAAAAATAGTTACATAATGCCAACTTATATTTGTAAAGTGACTGTGATTTTCTTCGTGATTTCTAAAGTGACTGTCATATTTTTCATGATTTACATTTTACAATATTCGTTCAAGTTCTTCAACTCCGCTGATTAGAAGATACTTCGAATTTTGTTGAACAAATAAATAGATGCATGACTAATTTTTTTTTAAAAGATGTGTTGATGAAACATCGTGGTAACTCTAGGAGATATAACTGAACACGTACCCAGACTTGGTGTCTTCTCATGAAAGATAAAGACGGCTTTTTATCATTTTTCTATTTTCCTTACAATCAGGAAACTCTCTGTATTGTTTTTCATAAAATTTTTAAATGCTTTCTAAACATACAAACCTAAAATATAATAAAGTATTTTGTAGGTAAGTATTATGCAGGCTTTGGTTGAGATTTAAAGCGGCACAGCACTATAAAGACGTTGTGTATTATCTGACGCAAAAGTGATTTCAGGATATTCTGTAGAAATCACAAGAGAAGGCAGGTGCCATCTTCTATTCAACAGAGTCATTTTCAGCAGTTTTCTGAATGAGTGTTGTAAGATTCACCAAAATCAGCAAGATTGCCTAAGGGAAGTAGCTTCTTGGCATTACCGAGTTGAGAGACTGAATGCCTCTTGGCAAAGTTGACCAGCTCCAACAGCCACCACTGACAATGCTGTGTTTTCAGGTTGTGATTACTAACGACCTGGAATTTCCAAGTTTAAGCGTGTATTCTGCAGTTGGAGGCCTCTCAGGGCCTCTGCCCTTTGTCTGCATTAGACATAGAAAACGGTATCTAGGAAACTTTCTCTTACCTAGGAAGCAACAGCAACAGGTCTTGGAGATGATAGATGTGTTGCAGTCTCTGATCTTCCAATTTGAGAATCAGTAGGAGTGGTGGTTGTAATGCATCCCACCCTAGTCTTCCTAGATGAGCAAACAAATGGAGGGCTCCTCCTTGCAGGGCCTGACAGTGAGATGGGTGAGGCATCTCACCAGCACACCCTTCAGCTCCAACTCACCCACCCTGGGGGAAATTGAAAGATAGCATCCAAGCTGCAGATCCTGCCATGAATCAGTTCTGCACTATTCCTGCAGAACAGGGCTGGGGGCTGTTTGACTTGCTTTCTGCTTGCTCCTTTGGATAGCTCTCGTTTGCATGTGAGTATTAGAGAAATCTTGTATGAGGAGACAGATGTCCTCAGGGTGTCACATGTGCCTGCCTCATTCTGATGCGAGCACCTAATCTCAGAAACCCCTTGCTTAAAAAGAGAGGAGGCTGCTTAGATGAATGTTTATTATAAAGACTAAGCTTTCACCCCACTCTGCAGACTCGACTGAGTCAGTGGACAAGATTTCAGTCAAGGAACTAAGCTCTGAGCTTTACTGATAGGCTGGTATGGAAAACTTTCCTGGACTCCTTAAATATATCCTTCAAGTTGGCCGGGCGCGGTGGCTCAAGCCTGTAATCCCAGCACTTTGGGAGGCCGAGACGGGCGGATCACGAAGTCAGGAGATCGAGACCATCCTGGCTAACCCGGTGAAACCCCGTCTCTACTAAAAATATACAAAAAAAAAAAAACTAGCCGGGCGAGGTGGCGGGCGCCTGTAGTCCCAGCTACTCGGGAGGCTGAGGCAGGAGAATGGCGTAAACCCGGGAGGCGGAGCTTGCAGTGAGCTGAGATCCGGCCATTGCTCTCCAGCTTGGGCGACAGAGCGAGACTGTCTCAAAAAATAAAATAAAATAAAATAAAATAAAATAAAATATCCTTCAAGTTTTTAACATTTCTGTGATTGGAACTGACAAATAGATCTTGGTAGGCCAAAGGTTCCACCCTTCACTCTAAAGCTAAGTTGGATGAGTACTTGAATTTTGGAGTCCTCAAATTCTTTGGTATTGAGCATTTTCACATTCTTAAAAATTACTGAAGTCCCCGGAGAGCTTTTATGTATGTAGGCAAAATCTATTGATATTTATCATATTAGAAATCAAAATTGAGGAAATATAAAAGTATGCATTTATTAATGAATCTTGAAATAATAATCAACCAGTTAAATGATAACATGAATAACATGTTTTTAAATAAAAATAACTATTTTTCAAAACAAAAACAATTCTGGAGAAGAGTGACATTTTTTACGTTTTTGCAGATCTCTTTCATGTCAGGCTTAAAAAGACAACCAGATTTTCATATCTGCTTCTGCGTTCATCTGTTTGTATTACATTATTGTGGTTGAAGTATAGGAAGAAAACTACACCGATTGTTGTTGAAAAAGGAAGAAGTTTTTAAATAGTGTTTTCAAATCAATTGTGTATATTCTTTTTTGATGCCATACCAAACCCCAATAAGTGATAGTTTCTTTTTTTTTTTGAGACAGAGTCTTACTCTGTTGTCCAGGCTGGAGTGCAATGGCACGATCTCAGATCCACCTCCCGGGTTCAAGCGATTCTCCTGCCTCAGCCTTCCAAGTAGCTGGGATTATAGGCATGCAACCCCATGCTCAGCTAATTTTTTGTATTTTTTAGTAGAGATGGGGTTTCACCATTTGATCAGGCTGGTCTTGAACTCTTGGCCTCAAGTGATCTACCTGCCTTGGCCTCCCAAAGTTCTGGGATTACCTACAGGCATGAGCCACCGCACCCAGCCAAGTGATAGTTTCTTAGAGGTAAATTGCAATGGGACTTCCAGAAAACATGTCATATTTTTATGCTTATAAAATTTTCTTATTAAATAAAGGGGTTATTCCATTGTGATTATTTAAAAGAGAGTCATCTTTTCTGTATCAGAGTGCCTAACATGGGCCTCAGTAGGCACATCACAGCCCTTCCAGAAAGAAGTCCCACCTGGCATTTCCAAAAGTCTCCCAGATCTAGACTTCTCTCCCCTACACATTCCCCTAAATGTGTTTAAGGCGTGAGTGCCATGAAACCCGAAGATCCCCTCTACCAACAGCTTTGTTGGCTCTTTCCCTGTCAGAGGCAAAGGCCATTTCAACTTGAATTCTGCTAGGTGCACTATTGACTAGAATGAGACATGGAGTCAGACAGGAAAGAGCCCAAGCTTCATTGGCCTTGTTGCATCATTTACCCAATAATTTATACAACGTCAGGGCAAAGTGTTCTAGAACCCAACCTGGTAACTGCACCTTTGGCCTGATACCTCCCAATTCTGGAAGAACATATCAATGCTAAGCAGGGACAGAGGGAAGAATCAACTCCCCATCATGGAAGATAAAATGTTCAGCTGGGCAATAATGGAGCATATGAGTAATGCCCAGAAGACACTACAGGTAAATATAATTATACAGTGAACACAGTGGCTTTAATAAGAGCTTTCTTTGTGCGAGACAGCTGTCCTCTGAGCACCTGCCCAGGACTTGTTTTTACAACAGTCTCCAGCTTTTGCTCCGACCCTGCTTCACATAATGGGGAAATGTACCATATTCCCATTCCCTTTATTTACAGTTCCTCTCCTTCTTCTCTTTGGACTATTGTTTCCTAACCTTCGTGGCTGTGTGTAGATGTGTGCATCCCCTGGGGCTTTGCGCTCAACTACCAGACCCACTATTGAGGTTTGTGTGAAGCAGCATGAAGAAGCTAAAGGAAAAGATACTCATAAGCAGCCCAGCCATCCCGACCCCCAGCACTGGTGCCCCATTTCATGCTTCTATGTGCCAGAGAAAACAAGTGAAGCGCGGCACCATCAGGGCCCTGTTGTCTTGATTTCACCTTTGTATTTGCATGAGAAGCTCAGGGAGTCACTGCTCATCGAGGGGTTTGGCCAATGACTTTTCCAGTTTTCTCTCCACCTAGAATCTCAGCCCCTTCCACCTTTAGCCAAGCCCTCAGAGCACTTTTTCCAATGGTCCTGAGCCATATGGCTTTCAGGGAATCTTTCTTTTTCCAAAGATCCCAGAAGCCATGCTTCAACTTTCACTGTGGAGTATTTTTTCTTGTTGTAGTTTGTTTCTGGGAAACACACTGTCTGTTCAGGTGACTTCGGTTCCGGTGTGCTTGCCTGCACTGCTCAGCCCATGGACCTCCTGCTGGAGTCGCCTTCTGAAAATGACTAATGAACCTCTCAGTGGCTTGTCAGCTATTTGCTACCCTGAACTATTGCAGATATGCAAGAGACATTTACCTTAAAATGCAAAGAAGACAAGTCCGTTTACTTTGGGTTCAGGCCAAGAAATTAATCTGAGTTTGGAGGTAAAATTCCTTTAAGTTCAAACCAATGAAGATCTATTTTAGGTACTTTTGATCTTTGAATTATAGAGACTTAGTGCCTCTTTTGCCTGGATACGTTAAACATAGAGGTCACTTTGCCAGTTCAAGTTCCTGGGGGAAAGGAAATAATTTCATCATGGACAGGGCCAAATGCTGAAGCAGAGGCTTGACTTTCAAAGGTTGGAGTTCACAGTCCGTTGTGTGCTTGGGTCCATGTGTCCACTGTGGTTTGAGAAATGACTTTTATTGGTAGTTAATATCCCTTCTCCAACAGATATTTCGGGGAAAAATATCTAACATTGAGCAATGGAAACTGGCCTCAATCTGAAAGGTTGTTTTTGCTGTGCTTTTCTGAGAAGAGCCACATTGTCGATAGAACTGTCCCCAGAGAGCACTAATCAATCAGTGTGACCTCCAGAGGGGGCCCAGTCCTGATCAGAGGTGAGGCCAGCGCACTTTGGGTCTGGAGAGATGCTTCTGTAGAAAGCTGTGCGGGGACCACAGGGTGGCTTCACATCTCACTCCCTGCGTTTGATGGTTACCGAGAGACACGTCGCTTATTAATGAACAACACTGGTCACCTTCTATGTGGTAAGAGAGCCTGCGGAAAAGACTCCTGATCCAAACATTGGTGTTGGTGAAAGGAGATCAAAGAAAGTGTGCAGGAAGAGGTGACTTCTAAGCTGAGTCCTGGAGATTGATTGTCAGCACCTTAGGCAGCACTTTGGGTTTAGTGTCCCTGAAAGGAAACTCTGAAACAAGGACAAGAAGTTTATTTTGGAGGTAGTCCCAGGATGCACCAGGCAGGGTGGGGAAGTGACACAGGAAAGGGAAGAGGAGGCAGCCATGAAGGGTTTGTCGTCATCAGGTTACCACGGTGGACAGCCGGGCTCAGTCCTACCGGGGACCTCTCGGAGAGTCCCCGGTAGGCATGGCATGCCTCCAGGACATCCACCAGAGGAGAGGGAGGTGGGATGTTTATCCATCAGCTCCCACCAGTGGCTAATGGAGATTATTCTCAGTCCTGCCTCATGGGTAGCCCTGAGCTCTGAAGACGCGAGTCTTAAAGGTGCTTAGAATTGGACAATGTCACACAAGCACACACAGGAATGGCCAACTTGCTGGCCCAGGACACTCACAGACTCTCTTGCAGGGAGTCAGGGGACAAGTACCATAGCCATTCCTGGTAGAAGAGGCAGCCTGGAGACCGTGGACTTAGGGAGCTCGGACACTGAGTCAGGAGGGCAACAGCAGAGAGTGGAACGAAACCTGCCTTGCAGAGCTGGGTGCTGTTCTGCTGTCTCCTGGGAGGTGGTTTCTCCATTCCAAGTTTGCTTAGGCCCCTGGGGAAGAATCTGTGGACTGAGCTCGGGTGAGAACTCAGGTCCAGTCTTTCTTTAGCATCTCCCCTTCAGTACATTTGCATCTGTCTCCATATATGTGTGTGTGTGTGTGTGTGTGTGTGTGTGCATGTGTGTGCACATATGTTTATCTGTCAAATCTATGGAAAAATTGATAGGATTTCTAGGAGCCACAGGGACTTGGCTTAAGAAAAGCAGCTTCTTTCGGTCTGGAGTGCAACAGTACCCTGACTTCAGATTGGATCCACCCAATTTGGCATCCCTGACCACCAAATGCTCCTGCTTGCCAGATTCGCATGGGCAGAACTCCATGTGCAGGTCAGCGTATGGTCCTCCTGCCTGCCCTCAACTCTGCCAAACCAAGTCCACAGCAGGGTCTTTGCACTTGCTCTTCCTTTCTCTGCAGCATCCTGCCCAGGGGTCTTCAATAATGGCATCTGCTTTTAGGTCTCCGTTCCAGAGCCTGCTCCTTGGGGTGGCCTCCTCTGAGCTGCTGACCTAAGAGAACCTTTGACTCCCAGCCTTCCTCCCCTTCCTGGGTTTTATTTTCTCTATAGCAGGCATTACTCTCTGACATCATGTATTCATGTATCTCCTTCATTTAGCAGGGCCTTTGCCTTGTTCATTGCATTGCCAGCACCTGAGATACATTGCTGAATGAATGAATGGACACAGGATTAAGTGAATAAGTAGATGAATGAATAATAAATAAATGAGTGAAGTGTTGAGCACAATATTTGCCACAGAGAGAACTCAGTAAAATGGAGCATTTTATTACTTTGGATTAAAAGGAGAAAGAAGAGCCCATTGTAACATCTACCACAAAAACCCCTCACCCGATTTTGGATTTCTCTTTTGGTTGATAATTGTATTTCCTCATTTAATTTTCTTCCTGAACTTGCTGCATAAAGATCTTCCTCTGTGTTGCTATTTTTTCTCCCTCCCCTCACCTTTGTTCCTGAGCACTCAGGGATCCCTCCCTACAGTAAGCTGTCAAGACGAGAAACACTCTGGCAGTGATGATTGATGCCCGGTGAACGACTCTCAATGATTATTTTGTGCCTGTGTTTATTTAGCAGGTTTAAGTTTCATTTAATCCTGAGGAAAGGTCCTGGATGTGGACTGGAGATCCATAAACCTGAAAAAGGCCTGAGGCTTGGTTTGCTTTTGATAAGCACTGAGATGTTGGATTCTTATTGCAACGAGTGGGCCCACCCACCGGGCCCTGCTCCTTTCTCTTCCAGGATCTGGTAAAACTCATTTCCCTCAGTTCACCGCTCACTGGCATGAGTGAGCTCCTCCCAGCAAACGGCCTCTGGCTGCTTGCAGACCGCGAAACCTAGCAGGTGCACTGTGAACTTCACAGCCCGCTTCCCATGGGGGACATCTCACAGGGGCCATGTGGTCCCTGCCCTAAGCAGGCAGAGGAGGAAGTTGGTACCTGACACCCATAGTTAGATAACAAAATACCTTCAACTCCAGGTGACAGTATAGACAGCACTGTGGGGAGTAGTGGAGACTGTGTCCTGTGGACCGAGCACCCCAAGCTCATTGAGTTGGACCCAGGCCTGGGACTCCGGAATTGAATCGGTGTGGGCTGTGTGGAGAGATTTCACAGGAGGTGCCTGATATATGTGCCAAGTATCTTGATTGCTAAATGCTGATGACTCATTCAAGTTTTAAACACCCTGTGCAGGCTGAAAAACTTCCAGCTTGTGCACATGGGAAGCCTGTCCTGAAACCTCTGCAAGCACTCTGGCTTTATTTTTATTTTTTTAGGGTTTTTTTTTCTTTTCCATTAAGAAAAAAATTGTTCTTGCAAAAATCTTTTCTTGTAGAAAATACGAATGGATGAAAATGGAATCAATAAAATCTCCCACAAATCTGCCACTGAGAGGAAACCTGCTGTAAACATGTCAGAGAATGAGGCTTCACTCTCATTTCAAAGCATAGCTTTACATCCTTTCTTGTGAATTCTCGTTTGATTCCTGTAGAGAATGTCTACTGGGGGCTAAAGACAGCCATCAGTATGGTGGATTTGCAGAAGAAATTGCTCTAAGCTGTGTGTTAAAGGTGGATGGAAAACTGGAGGAGGGCATGGAAGGACAGGCCGGCTTCAAAGGTAAAGAGAAAGTGGTGTGGGAAGGAGTCCTGCTGGGGGAGAGCAGAAGGGTGGGGTGGATTGCACGCACATCAACAGAGACCACTTCATCCCCTGCCCTGCCGCTCTCATGCATAATGTGGTCATGCACTCCACTGGGCTTCCATCGGCGCTGGCAGTGCAGGAGTGGGAGTTTGCAAATCCAGAGTCCCTTGTATAACAAGACCCAGGTGTCCAACTCCACTCGGTAGGACCAGAAAGCACCCATGGTGTCTTTAAACACTATCAAATATCAAATTGTTTTTTAAAACAACTCCCCTCCACTGCTGAATTTGTATATTGGCTCACTCAGCTTGGGAGTGGTATAGAATGAGGCATATTTTATCTATGAATTCTTGGTATCTGAGGTGGGTCTGAATGCAAGAAGAGTTTTCAAGTCAAGTACTGTGATTGCCTCTGTCCTCTGCCAGTTCTGGTCTAACAAACTCAATGGTGTATGCAAGTTTAGAGCTAGAAGCTATTGGATTGCTTGTTGTAATAGGATAAGATGGATTTCCAGGATGATATACAAGAGGAGAAGAAATGAACTAATAAGATAGCAGAAAGTCGGCTGCATGAGGTACCCAGCCATGGGAATCAGTGATACCAGATGAAGAACAGCTCACATAACCTTTTAAATTGCTCGGTGTTGGGCACAGTGTGACTCCTCTGCATGAAGCCCAAATAGTTACTGAAGTCTAATTCATTATCAAGTGCTTTTTGTCAGTGGGTTACAAAATATGGGCACAGACAAAGGAGACATGCCACGATATTGGGATGAAATTTGGAAACAAATAGAAGTTGGAGCTTGGAGACATAGTTTCCTTTGAGAACATAAGCCCTTTAGTAATCAATGAAAATGTCAGCAGGATTTTGAATTTCCCTGGGCTATGAGATGAAGATTTACATTTGTCCCTTGGTATCCAGGGGCATTGGTTCTAGGACCCACCTCGGACACAAAAATTCATGGATGCTCAAGCCCCTGATAGAAAATGACATAGTGTTTGCATATAACCTATGTCCATCCTCCTATATACTTTAAATTATTTCTAGATTATTTATACTATCTAATATAATGTAAATGCTATTGAAATAGTTGTGTTGTTTGGGCAATAATGACAAGAAAGAAGTCCGTACATATTCAGTAGAGCTGCAACCATTAACTTCTATGGGGGATGGTGAATACTTTTGATTGGAGGTTGGTTGAATCCATGGATGTAACAGCCCTAAATATGGAGGACCAATTGTAATGTGATTTGAGCCGTGTTCAAGAGACTGTAAGACACTTGACATTAGATTTTGTTGTGATTTCTTCAGTTCAGCTGGTAGGCAACAGAGCATTTGCTGTACCTTCCACAATGAGATAATCAATTAAAAGTGAGACACATTCCTTGATAGTGAAGCCAATATCCCTGTTGCATCCAGACTGGTGTTATTTGTGCAGGTAAAGCAGAAGTGGGGAGACACTCGAATGCACACAAAGTCAGGTGGAAGTCATCCTTGATTATGTCAAGCTGGCAGTTTCAGATTACGTTGTACTTCTCAGAGGAGTAGTACTATTTGCCTCTTTCCAAAGTTCAAATTTGAGAATACCTGAGTTTGTGCGTGAGTAAGTGATGGAAATTTGTGTCTGGAGAAGGTCTTCTGCAAGGTGGTTATCTCCAGTGGTTTTTTGTTAAGTCCTCTATATAAGTTTCAAGAAGAGCATGTACCATAACATAGGTAAATGTGTTTACTTTATACATACAAGTATATTATTATATCATGAATATTATGAAACACACAAATGTTATTTTTTTACATAGTGAGTTAAAAATATTTATAAATTTAGGATTTAGTATTTTCTTCCCACACCCCAGTGGGTCTGTTTGTCACTCCCTAGGGTGCAAGCATGGCTTGGAATACTTCAAGGAGCAACAGGGTCTGTCTTTGGAACAGGCACGTAACTTGTCAGAGGAAATGTTTTGGCTGGGTCAGAAGGATGCAGGGAGGGTGGAAGGAAAAGTGAGGGCCAGTGAGTTGGGGGATTTCTCTTTGGTACCATCTACAAATTGTGATTAAATCTTCCAGCAAGGTCTCTTGAGATATGCATGCCTATTTGCTGAATATAGAGGTGAACATTTCCTCTATAGAAGCAAGTCCTCCAGTTCTGGTGTTTGCCACGCAGTGAAGCTAGTTGCACAGATAGCTGAGTCTTTCTCTGGTGGGTAGGAGGCCAGTACACTGTCTGGCACTCCTCTATCATCTCTGCCATGAAAAGATGACAGGGATGCTTCCCAGTCACCTAGCTCCAGGGACATTAAGTTGCATGGAAAAGAAAGGTCCTCAAACAGCCAGGCTATACTGTTTTAATTTCGCTTTTAAGAGGTGAAGAGCAATATAGCATGTGTTATTTGTTGAAAAGTTAGTGTAAAATACGGCGCAACACTTTTGCCAAAGCTTGCTTTTTGTTTTTGTTAAATTCCTAAGACCCATGAAATCACAACTAATACTTGAAATAATGACATCAGAATATCAAAAATGAGCTACACTCACCATACTTCCTATGCATGATCAAGTATCATTACTACCTGTGTCGTGTGACGTGGTTGATTTGCTGAGGAGCCCACATCATCCAGGCCCTGGGATTTACCTTACCATGGCTCCTTCCCTCTACCTGCATGTCTGTCCTGCCCATCCCAAGAGAACCTCAGAGGTGACCTAAGGCTGGCAGTGCAGGTCAGGGCAACCCTGCTTGCTTCAGGCTGTGGGCTCAGCAAGTAGCTCTGTATATTGTATGTGGGGGTTTTGTGCCATCCTGAGAAACAGTGAGACTGCCAAAGTATTGGCCTGCAGATTAAGCAAATTAAAAAAAAAAAGAAAGACATAACATTGATATCTACTAATCTGGTTTTTTTCTTTATTATTTATTTGTTTGTTTTTTAAGACAGAGTTTCATGCTGTTGCCCAGGCTGGAGTGCAGTGGTGAGATCACTGCAGCCTTGAGCTTGTGGGCTCAAGGGATCCTCTTGCCTCAGCCTCCTGAATAGCTGGGATCACAAGCGTGCGCCACCACATCTGGCTAATTTTTTTACTTTTATCTTTGTAGAGACAGGGTCTTGCTCCATTGCGCGGGCTGGTCTCAAACTCCTGTCGTCAAGCAATCCTCCCGTCTCAGCCTACCAAAGTGCCAGGATTACAGGAGAGAGCCACTGTGCCTGGCCTTTTGTTTTCTTTAAAACAGCTAAATGGGGTGGACTCGTGAGGATTAGGAGCAGTATACTTTCCTCTCTACTCCACCCAAAGGTTGTGATAAAATGACAACTTCTTTGGAGTTTAGTCATCATTAAAAGCAATAACTTATTTGGCTATTAATAGCACTGCCAGGACTAATGGAGATGCAGGAAATGTGCAGAAAAACCTCATTGGTCATCTTACAAGAAGCTTGTAGATAGAAAACAACACATACCTGTGCCTGACCTCTAGAAACACCCAGGAGACTTAGGTTAGGTGCTTTATATCGTAATGTGGCCCACTGTTACTGTGGATGTCCTAAGATGGGACGTGAGGCACGAAGGGTCACCCAGGTACACAGTGCTCTGCACATGCTCCTACTTCATTCAGAGCCACACTGAGAGGATGGGAAGCCCAGCTCGAATCCACAGATGAGAAACTCTCATTCAGAGCAGTTCTGTGACTTACCTGAGGGATTGCTTGGGCGTGGTGATGCGGCATGGCTCAAGTAGGATGCAACATCTCTGCAGCAGAGCCACAATGACAAGTCACAGACTGCAAACAGGGGATGCCAAGAGGGCTTTGTTTTTCTTTGTGTGTGTGTTTGTTTTTATTTTTGTTTTTTGAGACAGGATGTGGCTCTGTCCCCGAGGCTGGACTACAGTGGCACAATCTTGGCTCACTGCAACCCCCACCTCCTGGGCTCAAGCCATCCTCCCAACTAAGCCTCTCAAGTAGCTGGGACTAAAGGCACCTGCTCCCATGCCAGCTAATTTTTGTATTTGTTGTAGAAACGAGATCTTGTCATGTGGCCCAGGCTGATCTCGAACAACTCCTGGGCTCAAGTGATCTGCCATCCTTTGCCTCCAAAGTGCTAGGATTACAGGTGTGAACCACTGGGCCTGGCCATTTTTTTCTCTGTGTTTTGATAGACCCAAAACTTGAATTAAGCTTCATAGAGTGGGTTGGTATAAAGATGAGGATGTGGAGGCAGACACCACCTGACAAAGGCCATGTAAGGGAGTGAGGGGACCAGGAAAAACAAAACAAAACGCAGAACTGACTGAGCCAGAATGGGTGCTCAAGTGGAAACAGAATTCCCTGGCTGATTCCTGGAATAATAGGGATCCATATCCATGTCTATATTTTCTCTATATATATTTCCAAAAAGCATTTATGGAGGCTAAACATAAAGCATAAGAAATAAAAGGTTTAAATAAGAGTTTGAGAATCATACAGAGAAAGGACATCATGGATCATGCTTATCAAAAGCCCAGGCTAAAATTCCCCATAGTTTTCAGACTTCTGGCAGCCAATGCACAAAGGGAAACTCTGCATTCTACAACTATACAATTTTCACGTAGTAAGAGTCATGACAAGCTTTAAGAGTTTACCAGATCCATCTGATCTGATTATGAAGAAATATTTTATTGTGCACGTTGTTACACTTCCTACAGTGAAAATGTCACAGTGGATCAAGTCCTAAGCAGGATTGTTTTACAGAGTGTGTTGATCTCAGGGAGTCTCTGCTGGTAGCATCCTGAATATTGGTGGAAGGGAGGAGGACGAGGAGGGGAGCGTTTGTCAGTATGACAAATTCCTCTTCAAGGGAGGGCTCCCTGTCCAGCTGCAAGGATTCAGATGAGCCCACAGCCTCCAGACACATCTCAGCTTGTGAGCTCTTCCAAGGCAGCCCCTGGCCAGCGCCAGAGCAGGGCAGTGGTACAAGATCCTAGCAACTTCCGCTCAGTGAGGAGTTCTTCCAAGGGGTTGCCTTTTCTCTGAGCTCCCACTGGGGTGGACACAGACTTTGCCAGGTCTGCACTGTGGTCCAATGGCCCTTCCAACTTTTTCCTTCCTCCCTTTTCCTTTAACACTGTTATCCCCCTATAAACTCTGCACTCCCAATTTTATCTCAATGTCCGTTTCTCAGAGAAACCAATGCGCAAGAGTGACTTATTAGAAATAATGTTCCTAATATTATTTATGAGGAATGGATTGAAAATAGTCCTTTCTATGGCCCTAAACTAGTTTTAGAGACTTGCCTCTCTATTTATAACCCACAGTAAATGCCAGCAGTTTAGTCTGGTTAGAGGGAGACTCTTCTATGTTAGAGACTCCCTAATGAGACTCAATAAAACTTCTGGGAAAAAAGGCTTGAGCACTTTTAACCTTGTTTCTTGCCTCGATCGAGCAGTTTCCTTTTAACTCCTTCCAAACACAGGTAACACACCAGGTAGCCTGTTCTTTTTCCTAAATACCAAATCTTTTTTTATTTGGAAATTTAGCATTTGCTTCACTCACATGAGCTCGTTGACAGTTGCTGCAACCTGATAAGGTAGAAAATAGTCTCTGGTAGGTTGCAAGGAGATTCACAGGGCCCAAGCGACTTGTCCAAGTTCTTGCTCAGAGACATATGAAGATGGGAATTTGAAGTTAGTTCTTTCAAAACTACGTTCTGAACCCCAAAGTCCTTGTCCAGATAAGGATTTGCTCCGAATACTGTCCTCTCAGGCTGGGGCTGACAAGGTCTCTATGCAGCCTCTAGTTATAATGCAATGGTTTTCTCCTGAAAACACATGTTAGTCCACAAGGAAGGTAATTTTCAAAGAAGATATTGGGTCCCTAGTGATGGCATTGGCTCCTACCTTCCTCCTGGAGACTGCGGTTGGATGCTCCTTTGACGTGCCTCATCCCAGGGCACGCTGGCCGTGTTCTATTCACCATGGAATTAACAGCCTCCAAAGAGCCACGGTGACTTTGCCAGATATCCTTCAGAGTAGAGACTGTATAAGAACCAAAGCAATCTGCTTTCAAACTTAAAATACATATACAGACTCACACACAACCCTAAGGCAGAAATGTACCAGGATCCTATTCCAGAAAGTCTCTGGGTGGGAATAGGCTGAGACTCACTTGGCCTTTTCACCAGCACAATAAGGGCCTCGCAGGAGCCGCAGTCAGAGTCCTGAAAGAGAGGGATACCTCTTAAGCTGACAGGCCACCAGGAGGGCATCGCTTTTAATTTAACGTGACAATGTAGTAATTACAAGCCTTCTCTAACTCACTTGCCTGAAGGAACAAAGGAGGATTCTCCCTGGAAGAATGTCAAGGAGTCAGATGGATACGCCCCCTGTTCCCTGACCTTTTCCAAGCGTACCCCACCTCCCCATGCCCTGTCCTAAGCAAAAGGAATAGAGATGTGGATTCATTTCTTCATGCACAAAGACCAGGAATAAAGTGACTAAAATTAAATGATTTTCTTTCTCCCCTGAGAAGAACGTCACAACCCTCCCTCTATCGCTCAAACTAAGGAAAAATACAGTGTGGTCTTTAGGAGTTCAATTCAAGTGAAAGGAAGCAGCCATGCAAATACACATTCACACACATGCAGAGAAGGCCTATCTGTTACACCATCTCTTTCTTCCTTTACAACAAATTCTCAACCAAAAAACAAGAGTCTTGTGTCAATCACATTACTAGAAATCCACCCCTATAAACATGTCTTGGGTCACACATTTTTCTCAGGGCATCTGACTGGGCTTTCACGAAGGATTTGTTGAACTGCACAGTGTGTGCGAATGATTGCCCGAAAGCTCCAAATATTTATGGCCAGGGCTAGCCGCAGGCGACAACATCTGACGCTGCACTTGGCAGTCTGGCCCCCATTATTCTTGACAATGGGTGGATGGAAGGGAGAACTGTTGAACTGTTTACTACTTCAAGACAGTTTAAAAGGTAATGAGTGTACAAACAGCACGGGGAAAAAGAGCCCTCTGTAAGGTGGCTTAGAGTCAGGATAGAAAATTCAAACAATATTAGCCTCAAAAAGTCAACATTAGACACCCTTCTACTAAGGACCTACAAACAAACAGAGTTACTCTGTACACACATTCGCACACGCAACTCCACACCGCCGTGGCTTTCACCTTCTCAAAGCCCTGGGTTCTTACGTGCATTTGCACAGGACTTGGAAGTTTCTGGAACGGAGGGGTATTGCCTCCTGAGAGCTTTCAGCATTAGGACTCGTGCACCTGGCTTGTCCAAAGCAGGTGAGGGCAGGGAGAAACCCAAATTCAGGCCAAGACTGGGATGTGTTTGGCCCTAAGACCAAGCCACATTCATGTGTGTGGACCAGGAGAGGCTGTTGTGTTTTCCATGACATCACAGTTCATCAAGACAAAGTGTTGCACAACAAATACCTCTTGTGCACAGACATCCACATCCTACAGAATTAAAGGACAGAAGTAACTCTTCTGAAAAGTCAATCATTAATAATGGAAAGGAATCCGCCGTCTTGTCCTCTTCTTCACACAGACCTAGAGAAGGCAGGTACTTGCTGTCCGTTCAAGCATTGAATATGACAGAGAAAATAAATTCTTTCTACTCTTTCTGTTTCGTGAGAGAGTTAGTCCCCTGTAATTTAAAGATTGCCCTATATCTATTCAGCCAAATCTGTGCTTCTTATTCGAGGGGGTCACTTGGTTACTTGTAAATCTATCCGGAAACAGGAGATTGATTTTGGAGGATACTTGGTTTTCCACTCCAACATCAGGAGTAATCTACACACTGATATGTCTTGTGTTTGCTTGGCTTTCTTGGTGTTCCACTGCAACATCAGGAGTAGTCTACACACTGGTATGTCTTGTATTTGCATGGCTTTCTAATTCTTTCTCTAATTCTATTTCTAATTCTCAAATAAAACCTGACAAGGGCTACAGACAAGGAAAATTGCCAAAAAGATGTGTATGGGAAAAATTGTGCCTCCCCCCCTCTATTTCCTGAATTTACCCCACATACCTTATAAAATCTAAAACAGTGTTACCTGCGCTTAAGGGTTTTCGCACTTTTGAAAAATGAAGTCGCTCTTTGTCATAACATATCAAGAAGAAACAAAACAAAAAACAGAAAGGATATTCTTAAAAAATACATTTTCCAAATTAAATTGACCACAGGTTTTTTTTTAGCCTGTTTTTTAAATGAAATTATGCAAAGAGGGAAAATTTAATATTGCAATCAATAGAGTCCCACCCTTTTATAATGCCAGGTCTTAGCGCCCATTGATTTTTTAGCTAGCTGCATAAACTTAGTTATGCACATAAGAATTTCATGCTACAAAGAAGAGAAAATGACTTTTTCTTCTTGCAGTGAACAGTAAGAGCAGTAATTGTAATCTCACAAAATAGAAGTTTTATTCTCAGCCTTTAGAAACTACAGAAGGGGAAGGCAGGTACATCTTCAGATGATTTTCACAGATACATATGTATGTGTGTGTGTGTGTGTGTGTGTGTATAAAACAGAGACAATTTGTAAAATTTGGAGAAAAAATACAGTGTCTTAGTTTTTGCAATGACAATATGGTATGATCAATTTTGCTGCAAGAAGGTGTTTCAAAGATTATTTTTATTATGACACATATTCCCCCAGAAAATTCTCTGTAGCAAAAGGCATCTCTAAAAAAGAAATCCTCCTAATTGTGGTTGGCTTAACGCCTCCCCAGAGTAGGTCAACAGCACACCCAGTGCAGGTGGCCCACTGACCGCTCCCCGCCCAGCATCTGATAAAGCTAGTCTCTTCCCTGGATCAAGGTATTAAGGTTCGGGTTATTTGTATTGATTTTATGTGCCACTATGCTGCTCTAGCCGTGCTCATATCTGTGGTTCACAAATTCCTCTTTAAAATGTCACCACCATTTCATTTCCTCTGCATCAATACTGCAGCCAGAGGGGCTGCTTGTTAACCTCCGGGGTTGTAGTCTTGTCAGATGCACCAGGACACTGCATATTCCCAAAGTTTTCACAGACAACAACAATGCAGGGGGGTGGGTAGGGATGAGACTCTTCAGAGAAAAAAAAAAAAAAAAAAGAAGAAAGAATAAGAAAAAAAAATAAAAAGAAAACCAGAAAACTTTTAAATATTTTTCTTTTGATGTTCAGAAGGATTTTCCCGCTTGCCCAGGAAACCCTTGGAAATGGACCGGCCCTCTAGCGGTTAACAAGGGAGCTGAGGAATAATGGGAGGTTCATTAGGTAGCATTTGACATCATTGGAAAGCACAGCCACACCCACAAACAGGTGTGTGCACAAGAATTTCTGAACACAGCTATTACCAGCTACACCCACACCCTCAATTCTATTTGAAATGAATCTTAAAGAAATTTTGAATTTGCTGATAATTTGAGATCAATACATAGTTTCCCTGAAAGTTCTAAGGTAAGTCTTTCTCAGTGAAATAGGTAAACTAAGCCATCTAATAATTGTAAAGCTACTTTTCCTCCTCAGCATAGAATAAAACTAGCCTTAACTGAAATCCAGATGGAAATCTACACACAGGCACGGTCATGACTCTATTTATCAGTCTACGGTGATCCTTTAACAAACATGCAGTGGGGTAAAAATAAAACACATGTTTTCCCTTATTTCTCTGTAAGCGCTTACTTAAGGTTTTATTATATTTGGCCATGGGACATTCAGTAAACTTACTGATGATATCAAAGAATGATTTTACAAACAGTAAAAGTTACACTATTGACACCTCCAAATTCTGGAGTATTTACATTGTGTTAGGTGCACACTTGCTCAGGGAGATTAACAAACATTACTAGAAAGGCTGTGGCCAAATCCACCCTAGTTGTTTATAAAACCTTTACAACTCATCAGCTTCCACTAACACACTGGCACTGTTCAATTACCATCAGTGTTAGAGAGCCTTAGCAAAACATCTAGTGCCCATGTAAATAGACAAATCTGAAAACTAGCTGGTCTGTTGGCTTACATACTGTAGGTAATGTTTTCTTTTGCTCAAATTTGTTCTGGAAACTAATCACGCTCTGATAAAGCCATCTGCAAATATGAGAAAGATTGACACCCACATGTCAAAGTTTACACAGCCTGACCAAGTGTACATATAGTGCAGATGATGTGAGGGCTCTGCTGTGCAGAGCTTCTCTGGGGCCATATTGGAATGGAGCTCTGCTTGAGAATGCAAGTACCACTGTCCACATTAGAGCAAAACTTGCAAGTTTCCTTGCCAAGCTAAAACTCTTCCAAAAGGATGGGTGCTTTTCTCAATGTTCATCACGGAGTTTTAATTTCATTCACCCAGCATTATCAGTCTAGGGTGATGGAACGATTATCGCTTAGCGAATTCCAAACACAATCGCTTTTCTACAAGTCACTGAAGCTTTAATTTGTCTAGAAAATGATAGTAACTTATTGTTCACATGCTAGAAAGGATAGCATAAAATATCAGTAGGAGTAATAATATGAAATGGCGTTTGTCTAGAAAGTCACAAGTTAACTTTTTACTGTGCATGACCTAATCTGCAGGAAAGATTTTACACATAGATTTGTCCACCCATGCTCAAAGAAAACCCAGAATAAAAACCTGAATATAAAGCAGATGGATTACCAAACATGACCGAACACAGCGAGGAATTCCTCTTCATTTTACTTTGGCAATAAACGTTTCTGATTTAGAGGTACCGGGAACAATCCTCTTTTTCCTGGTGGTTGTCCATGTTTCCCAGAAATATACCCAGTGGATCTATTGCCTGATCCTGATCCCCCCTCTTTGGTAACACAGTGAAAACCAACATCAACAACTATGTGGAAGGGTTTGTTTGTTGTGAACTTATTTTGACTCCTGATGCTCATTCCTTTCTAAGAGATCAGAAGTCATACGATTGAAATTTTATTCTTGAATTTTCCTAGGATCAACTACAAATTTTCTTAGCATTTCCAGAATGCAGCATAATAATTCTTTGAAGAATATGGCAACGTTTGCTTCTCCCTAGCCTTCTGACAATTCTTATGATTGGTTTTTCCTTTTACTTACCAAGTAAAGCCCTATGATTTCATCTGCCAGATCTTTCCATTTCCATTTAAGTTGGATAATTTCTTAGCCTTCACCAATTCTGGATTTTTTGAATCTCTCTTTCAAATTTCCAATTTAAAAGTCACTCTCCTTGATAGATTATTAAATCTATATCCAGTAATGGGTTCGGCCCTTCTTTGTTTGTCTTTATCTAAATGTAGCAAAATAAACCCTTCTGGTGGTTCTTAGATTTTTGTTTCTTGAAAGCATCTAACTAACACCTAGTTATTGGTTTCTTTGAAACTCTTTGGTGGTGACATAGTTCTGTGTCTGTCTCTGTCCATCTTTTGTATATTTTAAACAACACAAAAGAAATCTCATTGTCCAGACACGATCGTTTAGATGCATTTATCTTTACAAACATATATATTCCAACGTTTTTCAAAATGAAGTCTTATAATCAACAACTCATAGGTCTTACATAATTGCAAATTTTCATGAATAGGATATATACCTAATCAGCTGCCCTTGTTATTTTAAATTCTTATTCTATTTACCAAAAATGGACTGAACCAACCTGCCAACATGTTTTTAAGGACACATGATTATATTATATCTGTGTATATCTCTTTCACGCTTCCCCAACCATTTGAGCTGCCTTTGATCATAAATATCATTTATAGAATCCCATAACTCTTTTGTATAGTAGTTAGCTACACGCATTGATATGAAATGTGTAATAATTTTACAACGATTCTTGTCAAACAGAAGCCTTTTCTACCTTAGCTCATAAAACTTAATTTCCAATTTCCTCCTCCCAAAGAAGAAATGATCTTTGCCCCCAAGTGGATAATTGGATCATGGAGGCAGGTGATAGCTTAACAGTTACTAGGTAATATTACCTTAGAGGAGGTGGTTAAGGGCAGGATAATAACTCTGGCTTCTGAGGGGATGGGTGCAAGGGGAGCGGCAAGAACTTCTATCTGTTGAACATTTGTGCTGTGCAGACACTGGTCTGGTGGCCTTGTTATTAGCACTTAGCTCATCCATTCTCCTCTTGCCTCCTAATTTCTTCTCAGGCCACTCATTCCCTTGCTTCATGCCCTTTAATTGTTTCCAACAGTTCTTAGCACAAAGACCAAGCTCCTTTGAAGCTTGGTATGGTTTCGTTCATGCCAACATCGTCAGCCTCAGTTTTTTGTCTTTGTCTCTTTGTTTTCTCTGTCTTGCTGCCACTAACCTTCTTTCCTTTGGCCACAGCTGTTTGGTTCACCTGGGTATCCCACCCACAGAGTAGGTGCCAAATAAATATTTCTTGGTTGAAGGAACAAATAAGTGAATGCATTTAATCCATTCAACCATCCTAGGATAAGGAAATAGAGGGTTTTACGGATTCAGCCACATGCCTGAGTCCCAGCTCATAACAAGGAGAGGTTAACAAGGTCTTAGCCATGCTATTTAAATTGCTCTCAGAGCCTGCATCAGATCCATGTTAAAACCCTTTTGTAGATGAAGAAGCACACACGGATGAACTGGCTGCCCAAATGCAAGGGAGAGATAGTGGGGAATATGCCCGCTAACTGCATCCTGAAGCAATTTTCTTTCCCCTCAGATGTGTTTACCACCTATGGTGTTCCTTTAGAGGTTTTATTTATCTGTGGATTTTCTTTGAAAGAAGGCAGCCAGAGGAGGTTTCTTAGAAGCCAAGGTGAGAATTAGTAAGATGCATTGATATGGCACCTTTTATAACATTGAAAAATGATCATTAGACTCGCTCTCAAGGATGAGGGATTTGCATTTGGCTTGCGTTGTGCAAACAGGGCTTTTGTTGACTTATCAACAGGACTTCGCTTGGGGTTTTGGATTGGATTCCAGAAGCTGGCACCTATGCTCTAAAAAAATCTAAACAGAAGGAGAAAATAAATCACCAACTGGCACTTTAAAGACAAAGATTTACACCAGATTTAATAAACTTCCTGTCTTGCTGAGCATGAGGAAAATGTCGTGTTTACCCCAATGCTCTCTGCTCCCGGCAGCGTGTGTGCTGAGTTGGAAGGGCTGCAGAAGTGGGTCACACTCACCCAACTGGAACTCAAAAGACTCATAGAGAGCAAGCACTGGACAATGGCCTGGTGTCCATGATGTTTCCCTGCCTGTAGTTACTAACCCTGTTCAGGGCCAAGCTGGAGAAAAATGTGAATCAAGTCACATTGTCTTGTGTGGGTTCCCTAAAAGCAGACCCAAGTCAAGGATTCAAGCACAAGCTGTTTATTTTGGGAGCGATTCCAGGAAACAGTGGTCAAGGATTGGGGAAGTGAGAGAGGAAGGCAGTCTGGGAAGGTTATGCCACGAGGCCAGTTTCCACCATGGGTGCAAGCAGAGCTTAAACTTGCTGGGGACCTCTAGGAGCCAGCATCAAGCATGTGCCTAAGATTTATCTCAACCAAGGGGCGAAGGAGCTCATGTGCTTATCTGCTAATTCTCTCAGGGACTGCTCAAAGGCTGCTCCCAGACGCATTAATTCCCCAGGACATTCAGTCTCTAGCACCTGTGGACAGTACAGATGTCAGCACCAGACAAAGTGCTCAAGCAAAGGGATGCAGTTTGCAAGTGAGGGACACTCACTGAACTGTTACAGATCTTGGAGCAACAGTGACTCTGACTCAAAACAAATCAAACATCCACCACAATTAAATCAAATCCTTATTTCTTTGTGACTTCTCCTTTTATTATTTATGGTGGTTCGCACACATTGTCTGGGAGGTGTAAACATCTTACCGTATCTCCCATTGTACATAGTTAAACTGTCTTGCACTCAATCATCATATTTATCCAAAAATTATTGACTTTCACCACTAGTATTGCAAGCAGTCCTAAAATTACAACTACAGCTCTGTATGGTGACAAGGAGCGTACACTTTCCCACTGTCTCCAAATTAACAAGTGAGAAACACCTGGATCAAAACTGACATAAACAATTGACATGACATTGGGTTTTGGAGTGTAATATGGACCCGATTTACTTTCAGCTGGGAAATAAATCTTTTTGCCAAACTAAATATATACTCACTCATGTACTGAAGAAGAAATGAGAAACAGGGCACATGGTTAAATAGCTTAGTAGTTACAAAATTGTTGTTTGTAAAACGACTGACTGGATGATCTGTAGATCTGGTGGCATCACGGAGACTTAGCCGTCATTTGGGATATTCACCGCCTTGTGTGCAATGCAGTCCCCCTAAGTCTTGTTGCTTCCACTAAAGTAGCCTCACCCTCCCTTTCATTTATGGCTGACCAGATCTTATGAGGCTTATAGTCATTCATTCCCCTCCTTTACCCTTTAGGCTGCCTTTTTCTTTTTCTTTCTTTCTTTCTTTTTTTTTTTGATGGAGTCTTGCTCTGTCATCCAGGCTGGAGTGCAGTGGCATAATCTTGGCTCACTGCAAGCTCCGCCTCCCAGGTTCATGCCATTCTCCTGCCTCAGCCTCCCGAGTAGCTGGGACTACAGGTGCCCGCCACCATGCCAGGCTAATTTTTGTATTTTTAGTAGAGACGGGTTTCACCGTGTGAGCCAGGATGGTCTCGATCTCCTGACCTTGTGATCCGCCCGCCTCGGCCTCCCAAAGTGCTGGGATTACAGGCGTGAGCCACTGCGCCCAGCCTAGGCTCCCTTTAAAGCCAGATTCACTGCTTTATCTTGACACCAAAGCCTTTTTTGGTTTTCTAACCCGGTGTCAGCTTTACTTAAACTACCAAGGAGGATGATCTTTGCATTTTTCTCCTTGGAAGAACATTGAGTTCGAAATTAAGGTGTTTGGTGCTAGTCACAGGAGGTCCATCTGCTAGTTTTGTTTGCTTTTATCTTCAGTTCCCTCCTCTTTGAAGTTGGAGTGAGATGTGATTGTTCCAAAAGTGCATTATTCTGGATGATTTGTTTTTAACATGTGTTCTTATTAACTTGCCTTTCCTAACAGCCTTCATTATTGTGACAAGAAGGTGGCTTTGACTATATTGGAGGGCTCTGTTCACCTATTTTCTCCATTTGGAAAATGATTCTGCTTTCTATTCTCCCTTTGTTTCTGGAGATAGATTCAGTCATGAGCATCGGTCAACTTGCAGTGATACCTTTGTAAGAGATTTGTTTCTGTTTCTCTACTGATGAATCAATTGATTAGTGAGTCAGTCTTACATTTTAGAAGGCAAAATGTATAAAAACTATGACCCTCTCTCTGAGTTAGCCATGCTTATTAAAGACATGGCTATTCATTTTATGTTGGCAAAAGTGTGCTTCACTAGATGTGTCAGGTATTACAGAAAAAAAAAAAAAAAAGTACTGCTCACAGGAAATCCTGGGTTAAAGCAAGTAAAACAGGTTTGGGAAATGCTATAACCTCTAACTCCAAATAGTGAATCAAAAGAACTGCAGCCTATTTAAGGAGCTGGAGAATCCTACAGAAAAAAAAAAAAAGGCAATCCATGTGAAGACAGCATGGAAAAACATTGGTCTATACATCGTCTCATACCCAGGAGGCACAGAGGCAGAAAAGTAAGTTCAAGAAATGATACAACACCTTTTAAACATGTCCTCAGGTCGGAAGGAAAGCCACCACACTCGCAGTGTTTTGGCATCTGGCCGACCCTCTCTCTCTGGGACTGTGAGAAAGAATTCACTCTGGGTTACGTGGTATGTCGCTAAGCATTGTAACATCCAATTTTCTGTGTAGACAGAATACAAATTAGAGTGGAAACAGACAATCATAGAATAAATTTTCTTCATGTACGAAGAGGGAAAGGATACTCATTGGTGCAGGATAGTGAAAGTAAAATTCCTCCAGCTAAGATGTGAGGGAGAGGAGGGGTCTTACAAGGCTCACCATCTTCATGTCCATCTGTGCTGTTACACAAGTCACAACATGTGATGGTCAGAACGCTGGGATTTTCAGCCCTGGCTGGTATTTCCTTATCTTGCTATTAAAACACCTCAAAGTTGAAGAACAAAGGTCAATATTTAGGCATATTATGAAATCACTTCAGTTCTTCTTGATTGGAAGTTTATTTATTTGGATTTGTTAAATTAATAATTTCTAAAGTTGGTACTCAACATTGTGTAAGCATGACTTTTGGAAATATTACTAAGTAACATGTCACAAACAGCTAATAGAGGGAAATTGCAGTTAAGTGGAGTCTCATTCATCCACTTATTAGAATAAAAGGAAATTAAGTAGTTCCCCAAGCAGAAAGTTTTGGATAAGAACTGTAGAGAACAAAAAAGATCTGTCTATTAAAATATTCTTTTAGTAATATATTTATACTGAAAATTAGACACAGATCCTGAAAATAAATATAAGGTTGTATTCAACTTATTAATATTGGTTGTATTCATGTGTACTCACAAATCTCCAATACATATTCTTGGTAATGTTGGTATTTTAATTTATTAACAAATGACTGAGTTTAATCTGACTGAGACTCATCTAAGTGTTTTCAAGTCAGCCTTGAGAATTGGCTCTCAGTAAAGGGATCTCCTCTATCTTCCAATTCAGCAGCTCACCTAACCCTATGCTCATCATCCTACATGTCCCCAACAGTTCCTTACAATTTTGCCCTTATTTTCATAATCACTGTTTGTGAACAAAATAATAAAGCAATTGGCCTACCCTACTCACTCTCCCATCCTCCACCTCACACCCAATAAATCAAATTTCTTTTTTCTTGTTTCTCAAATAGCAAGTTGGAAATATTATAGCAAGTTAATGAAAATATGACCAGAAAATTATCCAGTAGTTCCAATGTTGCTATTGTTGTGACCACTGTTGTTGTTTCAAACTGATAATTCCACTCACTTTATGTGCGACTATCCACAGATCACATACAAGACAAGAGAAGGGCCTAGGCCCAATACTTGAGGACCTACAGCCTTGTTGAGAGAAAGACATTTGTTCTCCACCCTCCTTAATATTTTTTTTTTTTTTTTGGTTGGATGATACCCTTTTCACATCTTTACTCAGGTCAAAAATTTGGGAGCCCTCGTGACAGGCAACCACTTTCCTCTCTGGCCGCACCACCAAGTCAACATTGTGTTCTAAGTGTGCCTTTATTCCCATCTCTGGAAGCTGTTCTCCCTTCTCTGCCATTCTCTCTGCCTTGGTTCTGAGCCTCGCTATTTCTGCTTGGACTGTGGCAGGAGCCTCTACCCTTACATCCAAGCACACCCTAGGATCACCTTTCTCCAATCCGTCCTTCAAAAATGCCTATTTAGTTATTTTCCTCTCCTGTCAATGTCTTCAGTAGTCCTACCAGTGAGCAGTCATGGCCAGACCCCTCCAAGGAACTCTGTTCCCCCTCCATCCTTTTCCCTTATTCTGGTTAATCTTGCCACCATCCACCCAGGGTCTCTGGACAAACCTGTGAGAGCCACCTTTGATTCCTCCTTTTCCTTCACCCTATTCACCCAGTCTATCAGCAAAACCTGAGGCTCTACCTCCAAAACACTTTCAGAGCCCATTCGCCCTCTTCAACTCCTAACTGGGCTCCATGTTTCCATTATTCTTCCACCCACAATCCTTCCTCCATGCAGTCCCAGAATAAACTTAAGACCTCGATATGCCTCTCTTCCATTTCAGAGTTCTCAAGGATTCTCACTGCGTTTTGTGTCAAATACAATCTTTTTAAAATGTCCATCTTGGTCCTTACCTGACATTGTCCTGTTCCACTTTTGGAACTTCACGTCTACCTTTCAAAATGTTGCATTAGGCAGATTCTGACATAATATAATACAAAGTACACTGCATGTTCTCAATGCTCTGGTAACACTGGCCTCTTATGCCTCCAGAATGGCAGATTTTCCTGTCTTGGATCTTTGCCCAGCTCTTCAATCTTAAAAAAGTTCTGCCCATCCAACCCTATCTCCACCTCATCCCCACCTCCCAAAACTTACATAGCTAGCAACGCCTTAGCCACCACCTTTCCTCTCTGGGAAACCTTCTCTGTACAGTTCATCTGACTCCCACCCTAGTTTATTAAAAGATGCTATTTATTTATTTATAGAAATGTCATTATCTGAAATTAAGTTATTCTTAAGTTTGTTTATTTATGTATTGACTATTTCCTACTCAGTAATGCAAATTTCTTAAGGACAGGGAATCGACTTTGTTCTCAGCTATGCTTAGAATTAGGGCTGGTATAAACTTAGGGCACAAAAATATTTGCCAAAATATGAATGAATGATTATTATCAAACTATGCAAATTTACCAATATGGCAGGATGAAAACAGTATCTTAGTATTTTGATTTGCTCTGTGATTATTACTGAAACTAAGCCTTTTTCATACTCTTATTGACAATTATTTTCCATTTGTCTGTTAAGATCCTATTTACATCCTTTGCTTACTTTTTAATTTAATTGTTTTTCTTTCTCTTACTAATTTACAGTTACTTATGTCTTAGATTGTTTGTCCTACATGTTTAAAACATTTTGTCCTAGTGTGTCATTTGTTTTAACTTTATTTAGGGGTGGATATGTGTCATTATAAAACTTCAAATGTTGATGTGATAAAATATATCCATTTCCTTTCTTAAAAATACATAAAACACAAAAGTAACAAAGACCTCACATTCCTCAAAACATAAACTCCCACTTGAACACATTAGTCAGTATTAGGATTCATAAAAGTGTCACAACTGGATAATAGGTAAGTTCTGGCATAATATAATATGAAATACACAGCACAGTTATGAAGCATTCTTGCAAAAATTTTTTAAAAAGCATAAAGAAATGTATATTTAATGAGATCATTGCATCCAATCTCCAGCCTTTTGGATGTGTCAGGGATGTAGGAACAGGTAAAATGACACCATGGGGCACAGGCAGGTAAACCCAGACTGTAACAGTCTATGGGCCCAGTGACTTCAACAGGACAATCACAGAAAGGGAAGAGTGGGGGAGAAGGGGACAATTTCAGGTGAAAAGAGACTTAAAAGGTAAAACAAATATAGACAATTAGTAACCTCTTAAAAATCTTCATTCAAACAAACTGTAAAATGGCATATTTGAACAATTAGAGAAAACAGAAAATCGTCAGATAGCAGATAATATCTAGCAATTTTTAAATTTTATTTAGAGTCATACGGCATTGTGAGGACATCATTTTTTAGATACATATTAAATATTAAGGAATGAGAATAGTTTTCTTTAAAGTATCATATTTTGATGTCGAATTCCAAAAATAGTGTTAAAATTTCTTACCTATAATTTTAGAATGAGAAATTTCTTATTATTCTCGATAGTTTTGTTTTACATTATTTGAACCTAAAAAGTTCCATGAGTAATACATCTTCTTGATACAGTGTCCCTTTTATCAATATGAACTATTATTTGCTTTTAAAAGGCTTTTTGTTTAAATGCTAGTTATTTATCTGGCATCAGTAAAACTGCTTTTTTTGTTAGTGTATGTTTCACACTTTTTTTCTATTTATTTTCAACATTTCTCTTTATTTTGTCTCGTCTGTTGTGTGTGTGTGTGTGTGTGTTGTGTGTGTCTATGTAACAAGATGTGGCCAGATTTTTTTTTCTTTTTAAAAAAATCCTATCTAAGCATCTTTTGACTTCCAATAGATCAATTTTATCCCTTCATATTGGGTGTGAATACTGATTTATTTGGACATATTCATGCCATCTCATTTTTCAGTTTTCTTTTCACAGTGCTCACTGGAAACATGCAGGTTTTTATTGGATTTATCAAGTTCTCTTATGTTTTATATATTTTTTGCAGTGTTGTGGAAATTATACATATAATTTCTATTATTTAGTGATTATCCTTTTTTTCTCTTGCCTCTTTAGTGATTACTCTTATGATAATTTATATTGTGTTTTAACATACTATAATGTTACTTTTATCAATGTCTGGAATGAGTTTTCTCTCCCCAGTAAGACTTCAGCAGGCCAGGCACGGTGACTCAGTCCTGTAATCCCAGCATTCAGAGGCCAAGGTGGGAGATCACTTGAGCCCAAGAGTTTGAGACTAGCCTGGGCAACAGAGTGAGACCCTATCTTTACAAAAAATTTAAAAATTAGCTGGGTATGGTGGTGGTGCACACCTATAGTCCTGGCTATGCAGGAGGCTGAGGTGGGAGGATGGCTTGAATCCAGGAGGTTGAGGCTGTAGTGAGCTATGATTGTGCAAAAACAAAACAAAACAAAACAAACAAACAAGAAAACCTCAGCAGAACTTAATTTTCCTCCCTTCTTCCCATGCCTACTACTTGTTGAGGACATCTAGAACTGCTGACCAGTACAGTAGGCTACTGAATATCTCAAATATGCCTAGTCTGAATGTGGAGGTGCTCTAAGTGTAAAATACATGCCAAATTGCAAAGTGTAAAGATTGATTATGTCTCAGCCTCCCAAGTAGCTGGGACTACAGGCACGAATTTTTTTGGATTTTAATAGAGAGAGGGTTTCACCACGCTGCCCAGGCTAGTCTCGAACTCCTGAGTTCAGACTATCCACCCACCTTGGCCTCCCAAAGTGCTGGGATTACAGGCATGAGCCACCGCACCCCGCCTCATTTCCCTTTTTTAAAGTTGTTATTGAAAATTTGAAATTATAGATTTGGCCCATGTTATATTTCTATGGGTCAGAGCTGCTGTAGGATTTTAGTTCTGCCTTGGTATTAGTTCTTTTGGAAACACTAAACAGACCTTCCTCCTTTTACCATTTCTTGTGTCCCATTTTGTTTCCTCTCTTTGTCTCTGCTTTTTTGGTTCACTGTTTAGCCCTCGAATTATACTGCCCAGTAGGTAGAAAATTCTGGAACTCTGATGCAATTACTGCCTCATCTTTAGTTTCTTGCTTTCTCTGTAGGCAGGCTGTTTTTCTTTCTAGAAGATTTTAGGAATTACTCTTGACTCCTAGCGTCCTTCGGTGTCCCTCAAAGTGGAGGGTTCCTCCATTTTCATCCCTACTGTTTTACTCTCATAAAACTTCGAAACTTCGTGTCTTTTTTGTTAAACTCTGGAAAAACTTCTTGCACTATCTTTTTGTCCGTCTTTTGCCGTCCACAAGATCTATTTTTTTCCATTCTTTCCTTTGTGTCTCCTTCTTAAAGGAATTTGCATCTTTTGGATCCATTGCCGCATTTAAATTTTCTTTTATGCCTTCTCTAAGTTCATCTTTCCTCCAACTCATTCTCTCAGCTCGCTCATTCCTGCGTTTATTCCATCTGTTCTATTCAGCCCGTCTGCCGTATAGAAGAGCTGGACTCTCATTTTAAAGTCTCCGTTTGGTTCTTTTCCATAACAGCCCATTCTTGTGTCACAGAAGTAATGTCTTCACTTGTCCTACTGAAGATGTTAATTTTACCCTCATAAATGAGCCAGCTTTCAATTACAGATTCTGTCTGCAGAGTTTGGTCTCCCTCCCCCCCTCCCGTCCTCCCCTCCTCCCTTCCTCCCTTCTTCCCTTCCTCCCTTCCTCCCTTCCTCCCTTCCTTCCTTCCTTCTCTTTCTCTCTTTCTTTCTCTCTTAGATGGAGTCTCGCTCTGTCTCCCAGGCTGGAGTGCTGTGGCGAGATCTCAGCTCACTGCAACCTCCGCCTCCCGGGTTCACGCCATTCTCCTGCCTCAGCTGCCTGAGTAACTGGGACTACAGGTGCCTGCCACCATGCCCGACTAATTTTTTCTATTTTTTTTTTTTTTTTTTTTTTGGTAGAGACAGGGTTTCACCGTGTTAGCCAGGATAGTCTCAATCTCCTGACCTCGTGATCCACCCGCCTCAGCCTCCTAAAGTGCTGGGATTACAAGCATGAGCCACCATGCCTGGCCCAGAATTTGGTGTCTTTCTAGTGACAAATGAGACCAAAGCCACCATCACTCCCAAAATGAATATACTGTGGCAAGTCATGTTCCACAACACAGACACTCAGATCACCAGACTCCAGCTTGTTCAGGAGCAGGTGCTCGAGATAAGACCACGGGCAAATATTTGTCACCCCTCTGTCAGTTCTTCAGAGCTTGGGACCCTAAAAAGGATCTTGGTCTCTGTCTTGCAACAAAGCCCCCCGCCTTTGCTTTGGGTAGCACTTCCCACTTTCATTTGACTTTATCTTTACTAGGATTCCTCAAAACTTCAGACGCACTGAGGTTTTCACTCTTATTTTCTAACATTATTATACGTTTATTATTTTTTTAAAAAACAAAAAACCCCACTGTCTATTCCGTCATTTTTAGGTTGAAGGGCAGGAATAGGATGCTGTCCTCCACCTTCTCCACGTTGCCAACTCCTGTTCATCCTTCAAAGCCCATCACAGGACAGACTCTTGCCAAAAACCTTTCTGAGTTTCTCTAGGTGGATTCAACTTCTCATCTCTGTGCTACCTGAATATAACATGCATATTTTTAATCGCTATTTTTAATTTCTTTATTGCTTTAGTTCATCCTATCCTATTTTAACACATTCATTTGCACAGATATTTTTTCTTTACTAGAATGTGTATTTATTGAATAAGCATATAACGACCTAATCATTTCATTTTCTTTATGTGGGCTCATTATCTAGCTCAGATTGGGGGATAACCTGGAGTATTTGTATTATGCCCCATAAATATGTACACTTATTATGTGTCAATCATAAATTTAAAAAACTCCAGAGTATCTGACAGTTTTGGTTCCTTTCACCCGCTGTGGCACAGGGGAGCAGCAAGAGTCTGCCTTGTGGCATGAGGGGCCCCATCCTGGAGACCGCTTCATAGTCTGACGTCATGGGAACTGGTCACTCTATTTTGAGTGTACAATCCAACCTATATCTTCTCTCTACTATTTCCTTCCTTTCATATTATTTGAAATGAAGGGCATGGATGTTTCATTCTCTTCTAAGAAAAGAAACCATATTCTTCCTCTTATATAATAATGAGCTTCCTTTTAAAGGTAAAAATATCTGCTGAAAATTTCAATAGCATATTCCACCACCACCACCATAACAGACTCTCTCTCTTTGTCTGTCTTCTCTGCCTCTCTTCAAATTGTGGAAATATTAAATGAGAAAGCATCCAAAAAGAAAGCATTCTGAGTACTATCCTGATTTGTCCTTATCTGCAATATATATGCAAGCCAGACCAAGTTGATAAACACAGACAGCCCACCTGACTTTAAAAAACAAACAAATAAATATACAGGCAGACGTTGATTTCCCTGTGGAAATTTTACAGGGGAGTTAAGTTATGGAGTGTACACAGATCTGAAATTGTCATGCAAACTGGGTTGGCAGGGATTTCAGTGTCTATACGTGGGTTGAGTAAACCAGTTCAAATAAGGAAACCCTGGGACTAGATGTTTGAAAAAAAGCAGCTGGAAACTTAGAGTTGAGATTTTCTCCCTTTATCTGTACATAAGCATCCACTATTTCTGGCTGCTTTTGCTTTTAGCAAGAGAAATTGACAAGCCACTGTGAAAATGATTGCTAATGGTATCTGGATCTGGTTGAGGAGAGAATATTACATATCACATCCAGGCTCTCCTGAGATCAGAATTCAAGTCCAATTGTTCATTTGGGAGGTGGCTCCAGGAAGCACTGGGAGGTGCATGAGGAAGGGAAATGGCTAGTACAGGGAGTGTTAACCACGAAAATAATCACTGTGGGTCCTGGGAACCTCATTCCACCTAGGGCCTGTGGGGGCAGCACGGGCCACATACTTTGAAGCTATCCCACTTGAGGAGTGAGGGAGTGGGGGCATTTATCCACCAACTCCTGTCTAATATTGGCAAAGGGCTGCTCCAAGTGGGTGTTAAATCCCAGAAACTCTGGTCTGCATTGCCTGACAGACAGAGTGGCCCCAGGACCCAAGGAAAGACTTCAGGCTTCACAGGGTCTGTCTGTGAATTCAGACTAGCATAAAAAACTGTGGCAAATTGCAGTAACAACACATTTTTTTTTCCATTCAGACTAATTTTTATCATTTTGAGAAAATTATAAAAAAATTTATAGCTAATTCATGTTTATTAATTTGTTATCTGGAAATTTTTATGCCCAACCTCTAAAAACTTTCACCTGCTTCAGCTGTTTGATTTAAATCATCTATCCACTAATTCAGTAAACTTTATGACTGTTGAGAAAGTTTTCATTTTAAAGTAAACCTCTCCAGGCAGAGAGAAAGACCAGGATGTGTGATCTTGGAGAAGCACGAGGAACTGAGAAAGGAAAGGAAGGAAAGTAGCAGGAATTACATGGGACCGGAAGTCAGAGGCTTTGCCTTTTGTTTCTGCCTTGCTTCTGCCTGGGTTGCTGTTGGTAAATGCCTCCCTGTCCCTTGGCTCAGCCCCCTCATCCATAGACTGAAGAGCCTATGCTAGATATTTTGACACTTTCTTAGTTTTCTTCCAGCTTCGATCTCCTGTAAATTCTACACTAAAAAGCATTGGAAAAGAGGGGGTTACTTAGGTTAGATTAAGGCAGAGTGGAGCAGGACTTATCGATTGTATCAATCATAGTAGCCAAGGATGGCCTCTGAGTAACCTTCCTTATTTTTAAAGCTCCCTCTCCATGTGCTTGTTGGGGAGGTTATCATTGTTCTTCCGTATTCAATGCTCCATTCACATGGGAATATTGTTTGCTTACCAGTGGGCTGCACCCTTGGGGTCTAGTACATCGTGGGTATGCAGAAAATGCTTGAGAGTTTTTTTTTTTTTTTTTTTTTTTTTTAAGTTTTAGAGACACGAAAAGTGTTCTATTTAACCTTTAATCTCTTCTTCAACTGTGCTCTGTCTTATTGACCCTCCTGTTTTCTTAATAACAGTTGGGGTAGATTCTATCACTTTCTGGTCAATTTTTAATTTTAATTTTTAATTGTAGTAAAAAATATATAACATAGGAATTACCATCTTAACGTATTTATCAGATTTTTTTTCTTTTTAAGGCTAAATACTATTTCACTGTAAATATATACCATATTTTGTTTACTCATTCATCTATTGATGGACATTTAGGTTACAAATGTTTGTGTTTTCAATGAATGAAAAAAATGATTGAAAATCAAATCTTACCCATTAATGGTTGGCTTTTAACCCATCTGTTAGGATATATCAAACAAGTATTGTTCTGTGTATATAAAACCCTCTTTTAAAAACTTTGTTTATTTTGAAAATTTAGGAGGGAGAATTTCTTCTCCAGTGAAAAGTCGAAAAAGAAACCAACCTTTACTGAGTGTTTACTCTGTGCCACACAGTGTTGCAAACATGTCATATTTTGCAAGTGAGTAAAGAACACTCCATAGAAATGAGATTATTATAGTCTGAGAAGGTTCAGGGGGAGGGGAGAATAGGGAAAGGTTGGTTAAAGGATGCAAAATTACAACTAAATAGGAGGAATGGATTCCAGTGTTATGTAGCGCTGTAGGCTGAATGTGATTAACAGTAATTTATTATATATTTTTTAAAAGAGAAGATTTTGGGTATTCCTAACACAAAGAAATAAAAAAAAATTTGAGGCCGGGCGCGGTGGCTCAAGCCTGTAATCCCAGCACTTTGGGAGGCCGAGACGGGCGGATCACGAGGTCAGGAGATCGAGACCATCCTGGCTAACACGGTGAAACCCCGTCTCTACTAAAAAATACAAAAAAACTAGCCGGGTGAGATGGCGGGCGCCTGTAGTCCCAGCTACTGGGGAGGCTGAGGCAGGAGAATGGCGTAAACCCGGGAGGCGGAGCTTGCAGTGAGCTGAGATCCGGCCACTGCACTCCAGCCTGGGCGACAGAGCAAGACTCCGTCTCAAAAAAAAAAAAAAAAAAAAAATATTTGAGTGATGTATGTACTAATTACTTTGATTTGGTCATTACACATTGCATACATGTATTTAAATATACCTCTGTATCCTTTAAGTATGTATGATTATTACATGCCAACTAAAAATAAAAGAGGGGAAAAAAAGAGAAGAATACTCTTTCATAATTTGATCAGTGACACTATGAGTGATACTGAGGGGTTGTCAGGTGCCAGGCATTGTGTAGTTGCTGAAACTGTGACCCAAGCAAAGGTGTCCCATCCAACACTTTACATCACTAACAACTTTGCATGTTGATTTTTGACTTATTTTTATTCTGACATTCTTGACTCCCAGGACAGGTGAGTTGTATATTTGTTATGACATTTTTCTAGCAGGTAGCCATAAGATATCATGGCCTCATGAAATCAGTATATTACAACAGTTCTGACAATGGATGTAAAATAACTTTACCTTTTAACTTAAAGAAATAGAACAACAATCTTGTTAATCTAATAACATCTAAAATAACCCGTACTTCTAAATAGATTCTGTAGGTAATAAACTCATAAATGAGGACTTTTAAGTGTAAAATTTAAAAAAGAAACCTTATCAGTAATGCTATAGTGGCAATATTTAATACTCTGATTGATGCTCATATTGTCTATTGTTTTTTAAGGTACCAGAATGAAATTGCTGGGTCTCCAGTTTAAAGTGACAATTACTTTTATTAAAACAGAAATCATTATGTAATAACCATTAACTGTTTATCATAAATAATCCATAAAGTTTTACCTAAATGTGCTATAAACATTTTATATGTTGTTATGGAAAATTAATCCAGTAGAAAATAATTGACACCAACATTCAAATGTAGAATTTAAGTGAAATATAAATGCAGAAATTATTTCAAAACATGAAAAAATTCTAAGATAAAATGTTAAGCTGTCATAAACTTTAGCCCAATCCGTAAATGATAATGTAAAAATATTTTAGTTCAAAATAGAAAATGAAAACTATCAGAGGGGAAAAAAAAGAAAGCTAATTGTTCAATCAAGTATTGGAGAAAACAAAAATGTCAGAAAAAAAGGAACAGGCACTAGAGTTGCTGTCTGGGCAAATTCCAGTTGAGGCCCTTTACTTACAGAGCAGGGTATGCATTTGCCATCTATTCCCATGTCAGTAAAGTGGATGGATTTCTAAAAAAATTAGAAGAAAGAGACCCAAAGAATTCATTCATTTATTCATTCAAATATACTTTCTGTCTTATCAGGCAGTGGCCTAGTGATCCAAATATTCAACAAAGGGAGACTCAGCCCTTATTGGAACTAGTCTTCCTCAGGGAGACTTGCTGGCTTTCCAAAGACAGAGCAGGAAGGACACTGCCAAGAATTCAGTGCATGTGACTCGTTCTAAGAAGTAGGGAAAAATCACGACCATTTAGGTTCTTTATCATCCTCAAAACTCAGTATTTCTTTTGCTTATTTTGAAAATAATGGGGGAAGAAAAATAAGTAAAAATACGAATGGGGCAAAGATTGGCACAAGCTAGCTCCAGTCCCAGAGCTGGAAAGGTCCTTGAGGGTCATTCTGAGTTGACCAAGATGTCCAGGCTTGAGGTCATTCATAGCCACCAGTCGTTGGATATGGGAAGCTATGACCTGAGGCCAGCGGCTCTAGGCAGCTGAGACTTCCCTGAAGGGCCCGCCAGCAGCCAGAGCGACGTGTCCTACCTTGAAAGGGGATGAGAGAGCGCATCACAGCTTCCCCCATAGGCTGCCACCACACCCCAAGCTGATCTTATTGAGCCTAAAACGGAGCGGGAGTGGGAGCGGACAGGTAGGATCTTTATGTAAAGAGGCTTGATTTTCATTAGTGGTAGCAGAGACTAGAGAGGAAAGACAAATGAAGCCATTGAGAGTCGTTGGAAATCCATGAAAGTTTCTGAATTTAGATAGCAACTCAAGTCTTTCCTCAGAAGTGAGAATTATAATTTGATTTTTCATTTAGCAACAAGTTTTCTTTTTAGGTAATTAGTTAAGATTGGATTATTTGATTTTGAATATATGAATAGTAGCAATTGTATATAAATTTGTACAATTTGTATCTAAATGAATACATATGCTTCTATTGTGGGAGAGAAAAGTAAATTGATTTAACGTTAGGATGTGGGTAGTGGGGGAAATGTACTGTATATATCTCAGCAAACTCATCTTTGCTTCTTAACAGCAATCCCAGACTTTTTCTGGTTAACCAGTTACATAGGTCTTAGGATTTTTGGAAAGAAACTTTTTGCCTTTTTACTTTTATTTCACTAACTTCAGATTTGTTGCATGGGGGATGGGAAGACACATCATCAAGGCTGCGGTGTGGCCAGAGATGCCTCAGTTCTCTAAGTGGAGGCTGCCAAGTGAGGAAAACCGGTTTACTTCTGCTTAACCCTCATGGCCTCCTGAAAAGTTTGATGTGGTGAAGGTTAGCTGCAAAGTTCTAGTAAAAACAAGTCTCAGAGCAGACTCTCTCCTGCAGACTCTCATTATCATTTTTTCCCCTGTAATTAGTGAGCAGCCACAAGACAATTCCTGCTGCCTCTGCTGTGGGCTCTCCTTGAGGTCACAGCTCACTGCCGTTTTAGGTGCTCATTCCTCTGTACTGCAGGGTGCAGCCCTCAAGGCAGGCATGACAGTGTTCCAGGGGGATTCTGTCATCCCAAGAGCCTGCCCAGGCACCCAGAAATCCCCGTGTAAATGTCTGGCACCAGCTCAATTTGGGAACCACCCCTAAGAGCATGGAAATGGGCTTTGCTAGGCTAATAGACCCTGCAGGGAGGTCGACCATCTCTACATTCTCTCGTATCTTGAGTCCCACTGACGTCATCAACAGAATCCCACCTCTGACTCCCAGTGTGCTGTTTGGCAAAGCTTCTGGCATTGGCGGAGGTGCAGATAGTAGGAGCACTTTCAGCAGCTTCTGCTGGCCTGCCTGTGGCTGTTTAGATTCTGGCTTAGCACCCCTGGAGTGTGATGATCAGGGCCACAAAAGCACTGGGGTAGGACTTAAGCTCCAAACTCCCTGCTTGTGATCATGCTGCCCAGACTAAAGTACAGTCCGTTTCCCTCATTCACTGTAGTTATGTTCTATGAAGTTGCTGTGAACACTGTATTAGCAACCCACTGCTCCTAAAGGAAATATAGAGTTAAGTTCCTGCAAGCCTCTGGTCACAACATTTCCTCAATGGATGCATACATAGCCCTGCATTATGAATGTTTCCACTTACTTAAATGAGAAGACACTTTATTTCCTCTATAGGATTGATTCATTTACCATGACATCATAGCAAACAGCAGTTTGGAGAAAGCTTGTCTAACACATCTTGTTTTCTCTGTAAGGTGCATCCCAGCTTTCCCAGGCTTAGGGACAATAGCCAGCACTTCAGCACCATGTTCGAGGGCCATATTCAATAGCAAAATTACCATTAAAAAGCACAAAAATGTACCCAAATCATGTCACTGAATGGACTACAAAAGACACTCATATATAGTCCGAGAGCTAAAAGAAGAAGGCAGAATGGGAGCTTGTTCCACCTCATCTGAGAATGCGTGCTCTGGATGACTCAAATTTTTGCCACACTATGCATGTCTGTGAATGGGTACAAAGGGGCATGAATGATGATGTGGGGTTACAAACAAATTTTAGAGAATAGGCCAAAAATATGGAATTCATAATGAAAATTCATAATGAAAATAGACTTTACTAAAATAATTACAGACTTTAGAGCAGTGGGGAAGAGGGCTCAGAAACAACTGTCAGAATACATGGTAACAGGTATGATTACCCTCTTGAACAATAAGAAAAATTCTATTAAGAACCTAACTTATATAACCTCACAGCACATGGTGGTTTGAAAATACGATGGTTAGGTGACAGCAGTGATCACTAGGTATTTTCTGAGCTAAGCAACAACTGTTGAATTTCTTTTTTTTTTTTTTTTCTGTTAACAGTACATATTCATTAAGAAAGATTTACAGAATAAAGGCCAACATAGCATAGACAGTGGATATTTCCCTGATCCCAACCCCAGAGGTGACCATAACTGATTGGAGAATTTGCTTTCAGAATGTTTTCCACGGATAGCCCTATGTGATGATTATTTTATAAAATGGGGATGTTTCTCTATGGTTCTTTATTCACTTAAAATATCATGGAGAATTTTCTATTTTAGGCTAAGTGCATGAATCTTAGTACTTTTAGCAGATATCTAGCATATAAAATAGTTTATCTCAACAATCCTCTTTGGAAGGGCGTTTGTGGTGTTTCAAGAAAGTTTGAAACACTGCTCTGTCTGTCATATAAAACTGTAATGACTTGTTGAATAGATCTTTGCAAAATTGCGTGTTTTTCAATAGAAGGAACACACAGAAGTAGAATTACCAAGTGAAAAGGGTATGGCCATTTGACTATTACTAGTTTCAAAAAAAAAAAAGGTTTTATCCACTTTGCTGTATTCAAATTCTGCTAGCTGCTAAATACTCTCTAGCTTGAGTGTATTTCAAGTTTGAGGAATATTTTCAGAAACTTCACGCACCCATCCCAGTGGTCATAGGGCAATGTGTCCCTGTTAGGGTTGCATCCAGAGTCCTGAGGACAGCCCCCTGGGTTGTTAGAGGACAGACCACCTGGCATATACTTGACCTCTCTGTGCCTCAATTGCCTACGGTGGAAATGATAACATCCACTTCCAAGATCGTTGGGAGGATTAACGTGAACGTGGAAGATTGGAAGTGCTTAGTGCATAGCCCACAGGAAGCGTAAGAGATTAAAGTGTCATTCTTTCACTGTTATCTCAAGTAACTAATAAGAATGGGCTTTTACAGAAAAAAAAAAATTCTTCTGTTCGTAACTTGGTTTCATCTGCTAGACCATTAAGAGTTGGTAGGAGGAGCTCAGTCTCGCTCGCAGCTTTGCAGGCTGGCCCCAGTGACAACTGTGCAGGAACAGGAATATACCTTTGATTCTTGTTCTCTCTTTGAGTTACTCTCTGCCCTCTTCTCGAAACGCCCTGCCTTCCCCACTCTTCACTCTGCATCCTGATCAATTTCTTCTTAAATACTCCTTCGAGCCTTATTTCAATGCAATGCAGGAGTGGGGATGTATAGATACCATCTAGATTCAAAGCATGAAGTTATAATAGGGTTATTGGGGTGGTGAAGATACCATGTGGTGGTCCTACTCAAAGCTCCCTCGATTGCTAGACTCAACTTTCCTCTATGCATCTGAACCCAAGGAGAGTGACTATTAGGATTTGGTCAGCTTCAGGGCCCAGATAGGCTGTCGTCAGCAGTCTTTCCACAAATTACACTGATTTCTGCTTTCTCTTAATAAATCCTGCTGCTTCATAACAAAGACTAGAACCTGGTTTCTGATGTTTGAAATATTTGTTTTCTAAAGACAACTTGTAGGCTTAAATGCATCTTCTTCCCATTCCTTCCCCTCACTTGTGCAGCAGCTAAGCCAGCTCCATCTCCCTTTGTTTGGTATTCAAAGCACAAGAATAGTCGTCATGAATATCAGCTAAAAAAGACTGAAGGGATTTTAGGTGGAATATCTTAACCCCAGGAGTGTGGCCCACGCCAGGGTGGTCACAATGTTTGTTTAGTAGGTTGGGCTGGGGATTGAAAACCAGGGACTAAAAGGCTATAACAGCCTGGATTTGAGGGGCTGAAAATATTTCACATTGGGTACAAGCACCAGAAAACTACTTATTTTGCTTGAATATCTTATTGTTCATTTGGTCAAGTGGGGTTAGGAATCAGGATATACTGGGGAGATCATTTTTATGCATAGATTTGAAATTACCTCCAACAGCTCATAATATCAGTTGCATGATACCACATCCTGCACCCTACTCCTGCCAGAGGAATAGACAACTCCCTTAGCACACCTGCCTTTCTTTCCTGGTTTTATTTTACTCACCAATATAAGTAGGCAAGCAGGCAGGTAGATAGATAGATAGATAATCAGATGGATAAATAAACACATAGATCAATGGATTGACTGATAAAATAGAAACATATCAGAAGTTTTTTTTTTAATTTTATTTGTAAGAACAAGACACCCTGAGTTATTTCTGTAAAGTTCAGAATGGGAAGAGAGTTGCTCATTCTTACATAAGAGACGAGAGCTGAGAAACTTCTGTGCAGTAAAATGACTGTTGGTACTAAGAATTATGGATAATTTTTAAAGCATAGTAAGCTAATAAAAAAGTTATAAGAAACTGTTTGGAGGGATTTAAAATTTCGGGATTTTAGATACAAGAGAAGTATAGCCCCCGCCCGGAAGGCGCTATGGGTGCCTCTCCATCAGGGCTTTCCAAGAGAAGCAGGCCAACCAAAGCTTCCTTCAAGCCAGCATCTGCCTCCAAAATCCGCCTGGAGTTTCAGGCAGCCTCTGCCACCAAAAGGAGCCAGGCAGCGTGCACAGCTCTCATAAAAAGGTGCCAATCTGGGGCTTGGCCCGGACTAAATCCGACTGAGATGGAAAGCGGTGACCCTGTAATTGGACGACTTCCCCTGTGTCCAGACCACCATAGAGACTGCTGGGCAGCGCAAGCTTCCCGGATCGCAGTTCACCAGGGGTCACCTTCATGCTGTGAGAACAAAGTCCGACTGAGCCCAGGGCCCCAGCTGCGTGGTTCTGCTGTGTAAACACGGCGCAGACAACAGGACGACCAAATGTTAGGGTCCCCGTGTGATCCATTGTTGGATTATAGACATGGCCATAGACTCCGTTTCCAACCGCCCCTACATCTCTCTCTTCCCTCCTCTCTCGTCTTTCTGTCTCCTTTTCTACCTCATTTGTTGGCTTCTAAACATCCTCTAACGGGACAAATCTTTGGCTGTTTTTCCCTTTCTGTTTTCCAAGGCAGGGTTCCCACTGCACCCCAAACAAGCCCAATACTTTTAACAGGCACGGCCTCAGCAGAGGTGGCCTCACAGAGGCCTGCATGGTCACATGATGAATATTTTCTCGTTTGTCCCCATGAACAAAACTTGCTTAAAATCAAGTGCAGGTAGAGGAGTTTAGGAAAAGGTCTGCCTCTCCTCTTCCTTTTAATCAACCAATTCATCTTTAACTGCCACCATTCCCCTCCTCTCTGCGAGGGCCCGGTTAATAGAAACTCGAAATGCAGGTTCATACCCCCGCTCTTAGGTGTTCAAGGATGCACTCTGGGAAGCGCCACTGCATCCATCACTGTCGGTGGCTACTTGAGAAACGCCTTGATGGACTGGCTGGGCAAAGCCCCTCCCCACTGCCTGCAGGCTGCAATTCAATTAGTCATGGTCAGAGGGAGGCATTATTATTCATACACCGCCGATGGTTCCCAAAGTAAACAGAGCTGGGATGAGGTCTGTGATCCTCCCTGTGCCTTTAGCTGGGACACAAAAGAAAAAAAACTCCAGAGACACTGGGGTGGGACATTTGATCTGAATTCTGATCTCCTTTGCAAGCTTCCCCATCAAATCTTGTTGATTTCTTTCTTGGCTTCTTTCTCTCTTTTTTCACAGTCTTTACAGATAAGTGCCTTGTGTGTGCATACGCAAACTCAGCAGGGTCGTTTTATTCCTTTATTGCCAACAATGCCAGAAAGTCTCTTCCCACCCAGGACACCCCCCCACCACTTTACAATAGGGACATGGATCCCCTTAACTGGAGTGAATGATCCTGTTAGAATATAACAGACCAATAACTTCCTAATTCACAATAAATAATCCCTGCAAAAATCAAGGATGACATTTGTATTTTGTAAAGTGCTAACCAAATTACCCGTGGCCTGGCCAGACCCCGTCTGTTTATCAGTTTTGCTGAGTACAAGTGAACCCAAGATAAATGCCAGTTTTCCTCGGATAAATTTTACAGCCAAGCAGAAACTGCCAAAGCATACAGGAGAGGTAAAAGCAGAGCTGTGTTCTCATTGACAGAAAAGTCAATTTTGCAGGATGGACTTAGGCAAGAGCCTGTGACCCCCGCCCCAACTCAAGTTTGTATGTTTATATTAGGGCTGTTTTCTCTGGGAGGGAATGAGCCAATTCAGGGAGCTGAAAGTTCAATGGAGCAGGCTGGCTGGGGCTTCCCAGCTGCAGGGGGAAGAAACGGCCCCGCCTGCTCACTCTGTTTTGCAGAAGCGTCATGCACCCTGGCCCAGACAGGGTGATAAACTTGGGGTGTCTGGATAACCCACATGCTTGTTTTCACTTTCGCTGCATCTGACCCTCTGATGATCACTGCACTGGGATGCTTGACCAGGCCATGTATTTAGACGCAGCACCTCAGCACCTCATTCTGCTCCCGAGACACCTCAGCACCTCATTCTGCTCCCGAGAGCCTCAGAGCATCCAGCTGGTATGACGGAAATCCCCTGTGCAGAGTCACCTGGAGCCTTTGAGAAACATGAATTCCCCGGCCTGACCCCAGACCACTGAACCAGAATCTCTAGGAGCCAGGGCCTTGTCATTTGTGATTCACAACAAATCACTATGGGAGGTGTCCAGACCTCTCTTTAAAGAAAGACTTTAAGGAATAAATCTCAGCTGCTAGAAGTTTCACTGGCAGACAGTTTTCACTATCAGCCCCTTCAGAAACGGGTCAGCTGTGGAGAGCCACCTGGAGCCCATGCTCAGGCCCCTTTGGGCAGGTCATCCAATGGCTGATGAATGGATGTGCACATAGGCTCCGTAGCTTGGCCCCACTCAGGACTACTCTGAAGGAACAATCCATTTCAGAATGCCCAATAGTATCCACTGTGGCTCCCTTCCACAGGTATTAGTCCCAGAGCCTCTCCTGAATAAATATCCTTCAAGTTAAACTCCATCTCAGAGGGAGAACATTATTGCCAGGTTTGGAGAATGATGCTCTAGAAAACACTGTCCTTTTCCAACACTCAACCCATCCGTAAATTCTCTCCATAATATCACAAAGAGCTGGGCACCTAGCCTCAGCCTGGCAAGCCAGAGGAAAGAATCCATCAACTCCTGACCCAGTCCCTCTGGACAACACTGGGAGGAATAAGTTGTGCCCCTGAATTCTTTTGCTTTCCATAGAAAGTTGAAGAGCCCTGGAGTTCTACTGCTTGCTCCACTATTAGAGATGAGTTGAATGATTCAAATTACTTGGCCTCAGTTTTTCCTCTGTAGAAATACAGAAATGGTAAGGGATTTTGGAGACAGAATGAAAAAGCAATTACCTCTTAGACTTTTTCCTGTTCTACCGCCTATAACCCGTGGAAAGAAGAAAGGGAGGGAGGACCGGAAGGAAGCAATGTACTGAACACCTGCTCCTCTCATCAAGAGGTGGCATCAACTTCCCTCCCATGGAACAGGGCTGGGTTTAGTGACTCACTTCCAATGAGTAGGATGGGGCAGAAGTGGTGCTGCGTGACTTCCAAGGCTAGATTGTAAAAGGCAATACAGTTTCCACCTGGTGCTCTCTCTTAGGATACACACTTGAAAAGATTTGAGCCCCCAGGTAAGAGACCATATGGGGAGACCACATAGAGACAGGGAGGCCCAAGGAGGCTGGCTGTTTGAGTCTTCTTGTGAGCTAACATCAGCCCCAGTCACTGTCCAACTGTTACTACATGAGAGACCCTGAGTGAGAACTGCCTGGCTAAACTTAGTCAACTTGCAGAATCTTGATCAATAATAATAATAAATGGTTTGTGTGGTTTTGCAGTAAACTTGGGTGGTTATTCCATAGCAATACATGAGCTGGGGCGAATGAGAGATCTTAAAGCAAAGATCCATCTTTATTCATAACTTTGAGAATAACTTGACAAATACACATACCTACATATGTGTGTATATATATATACACACACGCACATACACACACACACACACACGCATATATATACATACATATATATATAAATTTAGAAGAAGGTAAACCTGGTTCTAAAACTACCCAAACAAAACAAACTCAATTTAGTCATGAGATTTTTCTCACAGGCCTCAGTGAGGACAGGCCAAGCACTGATGAAGCAGAAACTGGGCCTTTGTCCACACACCAATGACTGGCCTATCTCATCTGTCTGAAGATATTTAAGAGCTGTAATAACCAAGCAGATGTCACATCTACATGCTCAGCATATTCACTCATCTCCACAGGGATGCCAGTGATGCTCACTGGAGCCTGTTTTCTCCGTTTGACATCGTTGTTCTAGGCCAGGCACAGTGGCTCACACCTGTAATCCCAGCACTTTGGGAGGCTGAGACCAGTGGATCACCTGAGGTCTGGAGTTTGAGACCAGTCTGGCCAACATGACAAAACCCTGTCTCTACTAAAAATACAACAAATTAGCTGGGATGGTGGCAGGCGCCTGTAATCCCAACTGCTCACTCAGGAAGCTGAGGCAGGAGAATTGCTTGAACTCAGGAGGCGAGTGTTGCAGTGAGCCAAGATCACACCATTGCACTCCAGCCTGGGCAACAAGAGTGAAACTCCATCTCAAAAACAACAACAACAACAAAAGACATAGTTGTTCTAATTTAGGTTGCATTTGAAATGGTAATTTTCAGCATGGGCAGAGGCTGCTTCCTGTAAGCACTAAAAAATATTTACTAACACACTGCTCTTGTTAAGCTACTGTATAAAAAACACAATAGACTGGGAGGCCTAAACAATAGACATTTATTTCTCACAGTTCTAGGGGCTGGGAAGTCCAAGAACAAGGTGCTGACCCTTTACTTCCTGGTGAGGGTCCTTACCTTAGCTTGCAGGCAGCCACCTTTTTGCTGTGTCCCCACAAGGTGAAGAGAGATGGAGCTCCAGTATCTCTTCCTCTTCTAATAAGACCATTAATCTCATCATGGGACCCCTCCTCATGACTTCATCTAAACCTAATGACCTCCCAAAGGCCCTGCCTCTGAATACCATTACTTTGGGGGTTAGGGCTTCAACATATGAATTTGGGGGAGCACAAATGTGCCATCCATAATACACACCGAAAGCATAATTATTAAAAGTTTATTAGAATGGCCCTGAAGCTTTATTTTTAAATAATTCACATTTGAGTTATTGTGTTTAAAATAACAGAATTCTGCTTAAGCCTTTAGAATGATAGCCACCCATAATCATTAAAGATTTTGAAAGTCTCACTGCTTGAAAAGGGGTGACTTTTCAATTGTCTTGACAATAGCTCTCCACGCTGCTATCTCCAGACACTGTAATTGTAAAAGGCTTGCCATCATCCTTGCTGCTGAGTTTATTGTCACCCCAATAGACACTTGATTTTTTTTGGTGATGCTGCTCCTAGTCACGAAATGGGAAGAAATCCAAAATTAAGGGCTTGGGAAACATGAGTTTTAGTTCTTTCCTTATGGTACCACCAAGGAAAGGGGTGAAAGGAAGATCAGAGAATACAACTTTTAAAGCCAATTAGGGATGTTTTAGTCATTTAGTTCACAACAGAGAGGGAAACTGCAACATGTGTGGATTGTGTGACCAGAGCCGCTACAGGCCTAATCCCTCCCAAGGCAGAGCTGGAACAGTGGCGTCCTGACTCCCAGTCCAGGACTTTTTCTATTTTGTGAGTCTCACTAAAGCCGCAGTCAGAAATGAATGCATTCTCTGTGTCCTGTATGACAGGTCAGGCTAAGGACAAAACTCTGAAATTCTGGGAATAAAGGGAATGCGTTAGATCTTTTCTTATTACTATCTGCCTTATGCTATCTCCCCATTTTCCACCTCAGTAACTCACACGTTCCCCAGTCCACTCTTTCATCCCTGGTGATAGACATTGGAAGGTGTGCAAGTGAAGCTGGGTTGCCCTGTTGTGGAGGCAGGGCTCTAGAGGAAACTTACAGAGCCATTGTGAGTATCTCAAGCTCTGTCAGTGATTAACTCCTGACTGAGCATTCTAGACTCACAGTCAGCTTAAATACGTTTCCTAAATTCTTCAAACAGCTTGACGTTCCTAAATCACGAAGGTGACTTTGCATTTACTTCCAGAGTCCTAGTTTTGTTTTTTTTTTTTTGCTTTGCTTTTTACTTAGCATTATTTATTTACTTTAGAAGTAGAAAAATATATTCTAGAATTTGTCTCTCTTGTTGCTGCAGCAAGGTTACTCTGTCCCTCATTAGATTTATGGACAAATTTGCAATGTCAACAAAATGTGAACATCCTTTAACATCATTAGAGTGAGTTAGTAAAACAATCTAGTTGCTTTGTGCTTCTAATTTGCCTTAGTTGAAAACAGTTTATGGTCTTCAGAAAAGTAACTGGCATTTGATCTATAAAAGCAGAAAAGTTTTTTCTTTAGTTTATTAGAAAACTAGGCCAATTTTTTCTGTAAAATGTAATTTGGGGATGAATATGGGAGTACTTGTAAGTGGAAATATCTGTGTCTGTGTGTGTGCTCATGTGCATGTGTATTCACATATGTAGATCAAAGTATTTTTATTTATTGAAGAAGATATTTAAGAAAATATATATGTGTGTGTATGTGAAATATAAATATATATATACCTTGATTTTTCCAATTATTCTGGAATTTACTTGCAAGTAAACTTCAGATCTATTAAATGTTAGCACTCTCCATTCCTAATGCTCAACCATCAGCCTAGCATTTTTTATAGTGATACACTGATATCAGCTTGCCATAACCCTGGTAGTGGTCCAGACTTACATTTTCACTTAAAGTGTCTTTTACCCCTGCTCTGAAAGCCAGTGTTCTGTTTGACTGGCTCGTCATCATTTTTTCTAGTTATTTCTCACCAAAAAGTGAACCTATGGTCTTTGGCTAGTGTCAGCTACCCAGAGAGCAGGAGAGAGAACGCTGTAAAGGGGAAGGCATGCAGAAATAGGAAATGGTAGACTGGAGAGACAATGGGTTCAAGGTTGAAATATAACAAAGAAACCCAGTGCCAGCATGCGATGGCTGTTTGACTCTGGGCAAGCTTTCCAATGGTTTTAAGACTCAATTTACCTATATGACTCATCTGTATCTGAAATAACGCCTATCTCCAAGGCTACTGTGATATTTAATTTAATATTTTATGTGAAATAGTTAGCTTAGCATGTAGAGGAAGCTAAGCATTCCATTGGTGTGTACATATGCAGCACCTCCTGAGTGTCTTTTACATACGTATGTCTGCATGCCTGCCTGTGGGTAGTGTGCGTGTAAGTGTGTATGCAAGTATAATTTCATGTATCGTAAGTACACAGATAGATGCATGTATGTGTGTACCTGAGTATATGTGTCTTTGTGTGTGTGTGTGTGAATGTGTGCATGTCTGGTTATATGTAGCGATCGCTGCAGCAGAAAAGAATGTGAGCTTGAGGAGAACCTTAGAGATTGAACAGAACAGAACTTTCATCACTTCTTAATTTATCCCTGTTTGGCCCTGTCATCAGGAGATTCATAACTTAATTCACAGAGATGTTAAAAATGCTCAAAGGATAATGCAACAAGATTACTTGGTTGTTTTGTTGTTTTTTTGTTTTTTTTTCACAGTGCACGTAAGAGTCGTTGAGAAGTTGGTACTTTTTAAAGAAAGAGATGTGGAAATGCATTTATTTATTTATTCAATCAGGATATTTGGGTTGCCCATGATATGCCAGGCACCAGGAAAAGAGTTGAATCAGTAGCATAAGTTAAATATCTGGTCCCACCTCAGAGAGCACACCTTTCCTGGGGAAACAGAGAGGTGTAGATAAACGTCTACCCCATCCTGTAATATGACCTATTATAGCAGCAAAATGTGCAGCAGTAGCAGAAAAGAGAGAGTGATTAGTTTAGCCTGCTATGGTCAGTGAGGGCTTCTGAAGATGTGGTATTTAGGTTGAGACATCAGGGATAAGAAGGCTCTGTCCAAGTGGAGGAAAATCAAGACAGAAGGTAGAAGAAATGCAAAGACATGGGGGCTTGAGAAAGTCAGGCAGTGTTGAGAAATGGCAATGGTTTGGTGCCACTGGTGAATATGGAAGAGGTGATCAGAGGCCCAGCCACTAAGGGCTTACTCAGGCCCGTGGCAAAGGGTTGTTGCTTTCTTCCTGGAAGAGATCAAAAAAGAGCCAGTGAATGTACCAAGACTGAGTACACTAAGATGAGATCAGCTGCGCATTTTGGAAGGATGAATAGTGGTGGTGTGAGGATGAAGTGGAGTAGGAAGTGAGGAGTGGAATCACTCCACAGTGCGGAGAAGGACTGGACCATGACCAGGAAAAGAGAGGGAGGAAGAACCCACCTGAGATGCATTCGAGACATAATTGTTAGGAATTGTTGACAAGAAAGAGAAATCATCAGAGCCACTCACGTTTCTGACTTGCGCAATTTGCCAATGGTGGTGCAACAAGCAAAAAGAATAGCACATGCACGAGACAGTGTGGACACTGGACAATGAAGCAAAACTCATGAATTTAGTTCAAAATATTTGACTTAGAAACACTTCATACATTCTGGTAGAAACCTCCAAATTTCCTGATATTATCTCTGTGAATTGGGTAAGCATTAGAACAATGTAAGAATCATTTGAAATCCTGGGACTGAATTTAACCAACCGTAAACCTGTGGCGTAAGAACAGACTTTCTGAAACTCAAATTCACTTAAAAATGACATTTGTGTATGTGTGTGCACATACACAGATATATTTGTATATATTCGGTCCCTTGCTTTCCCTGACTAACCTTCAAATTTAGCAGTTCTCCCTTCCTATGTTGAACTGTGTGTATTTGTATGTGCACCTATGTGTGTGCGTGTCTGTGTATGTGCGTCTCTGTGTGTGTGTGCTTGTATGTAGGGTTTATAATTTAAGGCTCAAGGACTATGGGGCACAAGCATTTCCAAAACTCTGAAATTACAGCCCTGTTTTATGAATAGGAATAGATTCATATTGTGTCTGAGGAGGAAGATCACAGCTTTCTTAAAGGAATCATTAGGAAAAAAAAAAGAGTTTCAGAAACACTGTCTGGAATCATTTTGTTCATTTCACCCTTTAATATATGGGAGAAATTGGAATCCCATTGGGGGGTGGAGATACTTGTTCAAGGACAAAAAAAAATTATATTAACCAGAAAAATCTCATTCGTTAATCCCAAAAGACTTTTGATCCAGATGGGACCTTTTCTTTCATGGAGTATGTTGAATTGTAACAAACAGCCATGACTGATTATTGCTTTTGACAGATTCTACATTGTTTCTCATGGCAAATTGGTGGAAAGAATTCCATAATAAAGCTCAAGCAGATTTTTATTTCAGTAGTTATCTCAACACATTTCTAGAGATAGACTCTTCTTGTACAGTATTTATATTTTAATTTTTTAGTGTTTGAAACATGTTAGAATCTTTAAACATAATCATCTAGAATTTGAGTGACAAAATAAATGACCTTGTACTACGTGAATTTGGATAACTGAAAAAAATTGTGTTTGGCCTCTGTTTCAGTGTCTCAAGGCCCCGGCAGGTACACTCAACTTGGCACAGGGTCTGGGAAGCGCTGGGAGTGATGGTGCAGTCTCCCAGGGACAGTCGCAGTGGGGAGCTGTTAGGGAACCTGAGCCTGATGGGCCAGGGAAGGAAGGAGCCACCAGAACCCAGAGCAAGTAGCACCCACTGATAGGTGCCGCGGCCTTCAGTAGACACCATGGTGGCTCAGCAGGGAGAGAGCAGGAAAGAGGACCTCCCCAGCTTCAGTCTCTCTCACTGTCACATCTTCTGCTGGTGATTTCCATTGGCTGAGCCCAAGTGGAAGCCAGAAAGGAAGCCAATGATGCAGTTTAAAAGGCCTGAGTGGGTGGAGAAAGGTGGGTGCTGCATTCAGAGGAAAGTGATCCAGAGTCACTTAGCACAAGGTCATTAATTTTGTCAATCAAATTCTAAATCATTAGATTTAAAGATTCTAACATATCTCAAGTTATTAAAGAAGAAAAATGTAAATACCATACAAACAGATTTTCCTGTACAAGGAAGGTAGCTGGTATAGATTCTTTTTTTTCTCAAGAGGTCTAACTACGTATACTTGAGTGTAAATATAATGTGAAAATATGAGCCTGGTGGATTTTTTACCTACTCTTTTGTAAGCTATGTTCACATTCAGCCACATTCCATCATGGCTCTGCTGACCAGGAACTGAGAGATTTATTGTGAGCAACTGCAAATGGCAAAGTGGATAAAAGCAGGAGTTGACAGGGAGAGCCTTCAGACCATGCTGTGGGGCTGAGACTAGCAGGACAAGAAGGGGAGAAGGGAGGATTAAAAGGGAGGACTCTTAGAGCACAGCATTGCTCCGAGAAAGCCCCCCAAGACCAACCAGGAGCTCCGCCACAAAGACCGCCCATAGAGTGGTCCCATGTTGGGAGGAGATGGCCTTGCCTTGTACCAGTATTTTGCTCATTGTTCGAGGGCCACCCAAGAAGAATACCATGGCTCAAAAGCAGTGCCAGACCTAGGGGAAGTTCCTCCTCGCCACTGGGTAACCAATCTTTTCTTGGAGATCTGAGGTTGCGTCTCCATGTCTGCCACAGATACCATGACTTTCACCCCAGAAGGAGCACACCATGAGACAGAGGAAATCCTGGGCAGGCATGAAAGGGAAACTGTCTCGTGTCTCCGGAGAAAGGCCCCTGTGGAGGGAAAAGAGTAAGGCAAGTGGAAGCAGGGGTTCAGGGGCCTGTGACTTGACCTCCTTTGTCAGGATGGAAATCTTGAGCAAGGTGAGGTGTTGAGAAAACCAGAAACTAGAAACGCTGGTTGGAGAACACTCAGAGGGTGGCCCTGAGTTTACAAGGGATGGTGCAGTTGATTGACAATGATATGATGGCCTGATTAGGCTGAAATAAGGCCTCCATCAGCCTCCAGAGCTACCTTGGCTGTTGGATGGAGTGGAAAGGCTGCAGGAGGGCCTGCCTGCACACAGCAAACACGAGAGGCAGCTGTGGGTGCCGGCTGCTGGGCCTGGTGGGCCACACCAACTATGGTTGGGTTAAACACCCTGTAGCCAAGGTTAATATCTGAGCTGCAGACCAAATTGGCGGTTAAAGCCAGTACTCAGGACATTCTGTTGGTCTAGAGAGGGAGAACCACTCAGCTGGCTTAATGAGAGAACAGACAGAGATCTGGGACTTTGTCAGCAGATGCAAGTCTGGAGCCACCTCACAGCAGAGAGGAGCAGGAACCCAGAGTATGGAAGCCCCTTTCTCTCCTGCATAGCACCTGTAGCCCAAGGCACTCACAGCACCATCGTGGGCAGCAGTAGATGGATTAGAAACCACACGGCCCTGATAGGAGTTGAACTTTGCTTCAACTGACTCTTAATCTGACATGAGATTGTGCTAATTGGAAGATACCAAGATACTATTAAAAAAGGAGATGAAGTTCTCTTGTTTCAACCCCTATTACTACTGACTGACAACTTCCCAAAAGACCTCAGAAAAACCTGTTAATGGAACAAAACCAAATTTATTAGATTTACTGTAGTATAAGAGAATACCACCTTGGTAGAGTCTTGACAGTGTCTCAGATTGACAAAGTCAGGGTCTGCACTGGGGGACTTCTAAGGTAGCTTCTGCAAGGTGGGGAGTGGCTTGGGACTGGGCAGGGTTTCTACCCTAACAGTTCTCAATTGGTAAGCCCCACAAGGCCAAGGGTCTTGAAGTAACCCTTGATAAGAAATATACTGGATTTGATAAGCTAGCTATTTTAGTGGATTTACTGCCTTATTTTTGACAAGCAAGTCTTCCTGAAGCAAGCAGGTACGTGATTTTTGCTTAGTTCCAACACTGTTTAATACAGGAACAAAAAAATGACTGGCCCCACTGTTGTTTTAAGACACTGACTGGGAGCTATGCTGACTTCAGTTCTCAAGGGGTGAAGAATTGTGAGAGGAATGGTATAAATTTGTTTTAAAAAGTGGCATTTTGGGGGGTCTTTCTTAGCACATATTTTTAACATGTTTCCTTTTAGCACAGTTTCAAATTTCAGAAAACCTTCAATGGTAGTACAGAGAGTTCCCATATATCCCCCACATCCATTTTCCCCTATCATTAAAATCGTAATGTGGTACACTTATCACAACTAATGAACCAGGATTAATACATTATTACTAACTGAAGTTCATATTTCATTCAGATTTTCTTAGTTTTCACCTTATGTCATTTTCCTGTCCCAGGATCCCACCCGGCTACCATGCATGTTTAGTTCTCAAGTCTCTCTAGGTTCCTCATGGTTGTGACAGTTTCTGACTTTTTCCTTTTTCTGATGACGTTGACAGTCTGAGTAGTGCTGATGGAGCATTTTGCAGAATGTCCCTCACTTGGCATTTGTCTAATGTTTTACTCATAATTATCCTGGACTGATGGTTTTTGAAAGGAAGATCACAGAGGAAAAGAGCCATTCTTAGCACATCGTATCAAAGGCACATTCTACAGGTTGAGTCTCCCTTATCTGAAATGCTGAAGACCAGAAGTATTTCAAATTTTGAATTTGTTCAGATTTTGAAATATTTGCATATACATAATGAGATATCTTGGGAATGAGACCGAAGTCTTAACAGGAAATTTATTTTTGTTTCATATACACCATACACCCATAGCTTAAAGGTAATTTTTAAATAATTTTGGGCATGAAACAAAATTTTGAATGTGTTTTGACTTCAATCTGTCACATGAGATCAAGTGTAGAATTTTCTGCTCGTGGCACCATGTTGGCACTCAAAATGTTTCAGATGTTGGAACATTTGGATTAGAGAATGTTCAACTTGTATCAGCATGACTCATGACTGTTGACATTGACCTTGATCACCTGGCTGAGGTGGTGTTTGTCTGGCTTCTCCACCGTAAGTTTCCTTTTCCCTTCTTTTCATACTGTGCTCTTTGGAAGAAAGTCACTACATGCAGTCTAGTCTTCAGGAGCAGGGAGTTATGCTTTACCTTCTGGAAGGCAGAATTTCTGCATAAATGATTTGGGAATTTCGGCAGAGACCTTTGTCTCCTATTCCATTTATTCATTTATTTTATTATTTTTATATCAATATGAAATCATGAATATTTATTTTATACTCTGGGTTATAGTCCCATATTGTTTTATTTATTTTGTTGGTCTAATTGTTCCAGCTTTGGCCATCAGGAGCTCTTTCCGTTGTTTCCTTTGTCCCTTTGACATTTTTCCACCATTGTGTCCTTCCTGCCCCCCCCTCCCCCCCCCCCAGTCACTTCCTTGCTTCCTGGAACTGCAAGCTGTGCCATGTTCATTGTATATATTTTGTGACGCAGCCATGTCTCCAAAGAACCCTGGTTCCTTTTACTGGAGAACGGTAGAGAAATGAAGATCTGGGTGCTAGGTTTACTCATTGCTACTGGGGTGTCATTGTTTCTAGTGGCATTTCTTTTTTCCATGTGTGTACTACATTTTTGACCCCTTCATTTGTGAATCTACTTTTATTCTTTCAATAACAAGGTCACTTGAGAAGCCATAGAAGTCAGCCACAGAGTGACCTGAAAACTTGGTCTGTCACAGTAAAGATATCTCACTGTACAAAAACGGTTTAAACTGCAGAAAAGTCTTCCATGCACTGCAGCTCCAAAAAGTTAAACATGATCTCTCAGATGGTTTAGAGCTTTGTCCCCACCCAAATCTCATATCTAATTGTAATCCCCAGGGGGGGCCTGGTAGGAGGTGATTTGATCATGGGTGCAGTTTCTCATGGTTTAACACCATCCCCCTTGGAGCTGTAGTCACGATAATGAGTTCTCAGGAGATCTGGGGATTTTTTGGTTTGTTTGTTTGTTTGTTTGCGACGGAGTTTTGCTCTTGTTGCCCAGGTTGGAGTGCAGGGGTGCAATCTCAGCCCACTGCAACCTCTGCCTCCCAGGTTCAAGCAATTCTCCTGCCTCAGTCTCCCAAGTAGCTGGGATTGTAGGTGCCTGCCACCATGCCTAGCTAATTTTTTGTATTTTAAGTATACAGGGATTTCACCATGTTGACCAGACTGGTCTCGAACCCCTGACCTCAGGTGATCCGCCCACCTCGGCCTTCCAAAGTTCTGGGATTACAGGCATGTGCCACCGCGCCCAGCTGATCTGGTTGTTTAACAATGTGTAGCACCTCACCTCTCTCTGTCTTCCTCCTGCTCCACCCAGCTGAAGTGCTGGCTTCCCCTTTGCCTTCCACTATGATTATAAGTTTCCTGAGGCCTCCCAAAATGCCAGCTTCATTCTTCCGGTATAGCCTGTGGAACCATGAGCCAATTAAACCTCTTTTCTTTACAAAGTACCCAGTCTCAGGTATTTCTTTAGAGCAGTGCAAGAACGGACTGCTACAGTCTCCATTTGTTACATAGCGAAAACAACAGAGAAGTTTTCATTTTTTTCAATGCAAATTCAAAGTTTTGAACAAGGCAAATTAGAAGTCTGGCAGGCAAAGTCCCCATCTTGGTGTGACTGATGACTGCTCACAGTGCTGTGATGAATGGGTCCCTAAACCAAACACATCAATACCTACTGGGCGTGGGAAGGACAACGTTTGTTACCTTTAGCGAGGTTAAACCCTTTTCTCTCAGACATCGTGTTAAAACAGGCTCCATAGTTACAGTTTGATCCCAAGACAAAGAAAGAAAGGTCAATGATTAAAGGCAATTCTTTACCATCAAATTAAGATGTGACAAATTTGTCTCTTCTTCACTGACAGTGTTTTGCTTCTGCAAAACCAAGATTAAAGGGAAAAAAAAAAAAAAACAACCAGAAAAGTAAAAGAAAGACTAAGATTTTAAAAATTTTCCATTTCAGTTCCCTGGTTGTTTCTGTTTGTTCATTTAGCTATTTTCCCTAATTGTTTTGAATACAGTAAAATCTCATACCATAAAAACTTTTTTTAAAAAAGAAATAAAATAATTTTGGTACGGAGAGTTGCATTTGATTCTAGTGAAGATTTGGGCTTCAGTAAAGGAAGTAAGGCTTAATGAGACAATTTCTAAAAAGAAAAACTTCATGTAATTGAAATGTTAAAATATTTTATAATTCTATCGCCTAGGATATAATCACCCTGGGCTTATGGGTCTTTGTGGGTCCATCTTTCCCAAGAGGCTTTCAGAGCAAGATGCCCCCGGTCTTTCTCATACACATTGTCATGGGAACTGTTTCATGAACCATAGCTGAGTGTGGCAGGACTGAGCGATACATCCAATGACACAACTGAATCCTGGCACTGATCCAGGGACAGCATTGTCTATGAGCTGCTTGATGAGTTGGCCTGGTATGAAAACCTGGGTAGGTTGTGGTATACCATACTGGATCGTGATTGATCAGCCAGTCAACTCCTCTCTTTCTGGAAAGGAGATGGACCCCCCAGAGTGGTTTTAGGATCACCAGAGTTCCAATAATCACCTGAATTGTGATCAAAAATGTTTCTGGTCTCCATAAGGCATGGCTTTTGGCTGCTGAGATAGCTTTTTGTGCTTTTTAACATCCTGGAAAACACTTTCAATAAAAATTATCTCCTGTGGTTATCTGAGCACATCTTGGCTCCTTGAAACTTAAGAATCTAACACAATGGTAACACATTAAATGACCAAGAGTATATACAGTAGGTTTCTTGAGGGCAGTTATCAAGTCTTATCTTTATATCCTAAGTGGGCACATTTAGCAAGTACAGACACTCTCAGACTTATAATGGGGTTACTTTCCCATAAACCCATCATAAGTTGAAAATGCATTTAATATACCTAATCTCGTGAGCATCATAGCTTAGCCTAGCCTGCCTTAAATTTGTTCATAACACATCAGCCCACAGTTGGGCAAAATCATCTGGCAGCACAGTATACTGTAGAGTCCCAGTTCTTACCCTTGTGATCGTGGCTGACTGAGAGCTGTGGCTCACTGCCACTGTCCAGCTTCAGGAGAGAGTATTGTATGGTATATTACTAGCCTGGGAAAAGATCAGAATTCACCGATATTCTGATCAGTTCAGAATTCACTGAACTATGGTTTCTACTGAATGTGCATTGCTTTCTCACCGTTAAGTAAAAAATTTTAAGTCAAGCCATGGTAAGTCAAGAATCATCTGTACTCAATAGTGAATATGATTAGTGAATGAATGAGTGAGCTAACAAGAGCCAGAGAGAGTAAATGAATTACCCGAGGCTACTGAGAAAAGAGGTCAACATAATGTCTTGTCCCTGTGTTAAACAGTACTGAAACTAGTCATTCTTTCCTGCCTGTATGTTAAATAATACTAAGACCAAGCAAAAGTAGCTGAGTTGCATGTTCCAGGGATACCTGTTTCTGAAAATTAGACCATAAATTAGCTAAACAATTCATGTATTAAGGCAAACCATTTCCTCAGAAAGACTGACTTCTTAGCCTGGCCTTGCTGTGCCCAGCTAATTGAAAGCTGTAATAACATAAACTCCGTGCAGTTCAAACCAGCTACCTACATGGAAAAGAACATCTTAAAAATCACTCAGCCTAAGTCCTAGGGCGCTATTGACATCCTACCCTAATTTTCATTTCCAGCCACTATTAAGACCCATCAAGGTGGTGTTCTATCTTACTATGGTGTGACTTACAGTTTTGTGTAATAGAAAGATTTTTCTGGTGGTCTTCAGGGGAATCGATGGTCAATACAACACAATCAGTTTTCAGTTCCCTTTTTCTTCTTTTTAAAACATGATTTCATGTTTCTCTGAATGTGTAAAAATCTACTAAGCACAGGGAAGTACGGGTGTCATTGCTTTCCTACAAGGTCTTGGAGCATGAAACAAGCCATTTTATTTTTTGTTATTTTGCCTAAGGAATAAAATTACTGGATTAGAAGTTATTTCAAAAATCTTTCCAATTCTAAAATTTGGGTTTCAGTAAATCTAGGGAAGCGCTCACTAAATTCAATTTTGAATAAACATCATAATTGTTCTCTACCGTGTTGAATACAGAAGAAATCCAACATTGTCTTGATTTTGAGATAGAAAGTGGTTTATGGCACATGGCAAACTGTGTTAAGGCCCTCTGGGCCCCTTGAACACTGAATTTAATTTCTCAAATATACACAAAATTGCACAGCTTCGGACTTGCAGTAAAGTGTCTGTCGTGAGAGTTGTTTTAACCCAAATGGCTCTAAAACATGGCTGTCAATTCCAGACGTTTCCAACTGGATGAGACAACAGCCACCACATGTCACACAATGCACCACACGCAATGTAAACATACCATTCACGTTCACACTCAGATATTTATGGCATTTTCCGTGGTTGCCATGTCAACCCATGGAGCAACCAGGCCATTAAATCATGCTGTCAGCAGGCCAAGACAGTAACACTACAAAAAAAATTCCAGTTGCTGACATGAAACATTACATTTATCATTTCAAGACCTGTTTTTTTCCAGCTGCCTCTTGCTTTATGCTCTTCACTGCTTTCGAGCTGGTCTTTTAGGGTACAAGGAGAATACAAATGAGCTGTTTAAAATGCAATGGAAATCCCAGTCAACTCTTGAGTATTTTTACTTTCATAGAACTTATTTTTTTAAGGTGATAATCTTGAGGTCACATGTCAAGAGAAGGGACGGGCTGAGAACTGACATATTATTGATATAACTGGCCAGTTTTTAACTTTCCAGCCTGGATTCAGTCTTTTATTTCTCTCCTCTGCATGAACTTGTTCTCAGCAAATGTCTACATTTCAAGCACATTCACTCTAATTTCTTCTGAACTCTGATGTCTTCTGAAACTCTGATTTCTCCTTAGGAGTTCTCATTAAAAACATTTTCAGGGTCATGTAGAAAGAAAGCATGCAGAAAGACTCATCAACAGATCGAGAGGTCGGCTCTACAATCAGTAACAGAGACAAAGAACAGACTTTTTAGGGCAGTCCTGATTTTTCATGATTATATTAATTTCAGAAAAGGTGAATCATTGAATGTATAACTGGATGTAATTTAAATGTTCTACCACTAGAAGGCTTTTCATATAAATTCACAATCATAAGAAGTTTTTCCTGTCATACTATGTATTAAGAATTTTAGAAAATAAGGACATTGTGACATTTTGGTGTATGTGATGATGCAATTGTCATACCATGACGACTGTACATGAATAGAAGGACGATGCAAAGCCAGCCTGCCTTGCCTCACGCTGTCTCTCCTCTCCAGCAGCTGTGCTTCCTCCTCTTCCCTTTGGCCACGTCTGAGCACATTAAGCTTGCAGGATTGTGATGGGAATTAAAGGCATTTCAGCTACTCATGTGCACAGCGCTCTTCTCCTCATTCTACCTGGAGAACAACACTAAGAAGGTACAATCAGTGAGAGCTTTCAGAGGAGAACAAGCCTGGATGAGAATCTTCTCAAACTGGGCATCCAAACAGCTTTCTCCTCCTCACCCATCTGCACACAGCCCTCGAAAGGCATGCCATCCCACAGACATTTTTCTTGAAAAAAGAGACAGAATGTAATCAGGGAATGTGAAAATAAAAGAAGAAATGATGGGTTAGAGAACATCCAGGCTATTCTCATGGAGCAGATGCCTGGGGGCAGAGGTGAGAGAGGCTGGGAACGAACCCCAGGTCCTCAGACACCTGCTAGCTCACGGGCAAGTGGAAGGGGCAGAGCCTTACAGAGCTGACTTTGAAACAGGCAAACTGGGGACCAGAGCTAGGACTGGATAATATGAACTGGGTCTTCAAAGATGGGTTAGCAATTTCTGACACTTGTATATGGGGGATAAGAAACTTCTAGACTGAAGAAACCCTTGAACATATGCCCAGGGCTGGAAAAATAATGATGCAGTCCCAGAAAGAAAAAGTAGATCCTGTGCTTTCAAAGCAGATTAGGCAAGATATAGGAAAGGGCCAAGCCAGGGAGGGCAAGGAGTGCCTGGGTGAGGAGACTGCAGCAAGAGAAGTTACAGTGGAAAGGGATGTGGTCAGATCCATGTTCTTGGGTGATGTTTGTAAACGAATCTGATGAGAAAGGAGATGAAGTCATGAAATCATTGGACGTTCATTAGAATAATTGGATTTAGGAGACAGCAAAGATAACAATAATGATAAAAGAGAATTTAAAATTATCATTCAAAGTCTGAATGTATTGGGGTGTGGCGAAAACTCCTCTCCCAGAAATTTGAGTGTAAAAACAATACCTTTAGAATGAATAAATAATAGTATAGTCACACAAAGTAATAGTATACCGCAATGAGAAAAGAGTGAGCTATAAGCACAAAAATATGGTTGAATCTCGCAAAGATAAAAGTTGAGAAAAAGAAGCCAGTCACAGAAGAGTCAATATGTTGTGACTCCAATTATTTAGAGTCCCAAAACGAATCATGCTGCTGGCTAGATGGTTGGGATCTTGGGGAGGGTAAAGTCATTGACTAGAAGGGAAATAGCCCGTGGTTTCCAAGGGGCTGGTAGTGTTCCATCTCTTGATTTGGGTGCTGGTTGCAGGATGTGCTTGGGTTGTGAAAAATCACCGGGTGGTACATTTATGATATGTTCACTTTTCTTTTCTGCCTGTTAAACTTTGATAAAAGTTTTTACAAAAATGCTTTGGGGATCTTAGTTTAAGGAGGCAGGTTGACTGACAGGTGATCTTTAAATGTCCAGCCCTTGAATCTAAATACAAACAGGAGTAAACAAGGCCATGTTTCTTGGATTCCAGGAAATTAGGAACTATGATTCAGCAAGTTAGAGCATTGCATCATGTAGTAAAACCCCACATCTCTCGGTCGTAGTCCTCCCACCTCTCAGCCAGACTTGGACGCTAGCTTAGCAGCCACAGGCCTGGAAACAGTCCGCACAACCAACTCATTGTCTCATTAATTTCAAGGATGTAGAAAAATAAAAAGTGATAAGGGCAAGGGTGGGAGGCTATCTCTTAGCAGCTTCAGAATAAAACCAGTGGAGCTCAGTTCCTGCCAAGAACTCAGGAGAAATCCATCATTCCTCTTGCCTGGCCTGTGGTCAGCGCCACTGTGGTGATAAGCAGAGAAGCCTGTAATGATTAACTGGGCATGTACGTACAATGGTCACCCACACACACAGACTTCTTATCATCCAGGAGCCCGGCACTTTAACACTGAATCATACCCATGTTCGGAGAAGGAAGTTTGCAGCCACTAACACACTTCAAAATTTGGATTCAGCTTTAATTCCTGTAGTTCACTATAACCCTTCCCAGCTCCTTCCTACCTAGATGAAAAAGAAGTAATTGAATTAAAAAAAAAAGTCCCAAGTTGTTCCGTGGGTGGATTACTAAGAAGCATTTCTTAATAAAAGTTTCCATAAATGCATTTAATAGATTGTTTGCAGATTATTAACCCCTTGAAAAGGAAGAAGGAACAAAGAATGAACGTAGTGTTAGAATAAGGCAAGTGCTCAGAAAAATAATGTGATCTATATTCAGAAAAATCTCCTTACATAATCCACATTACTTCAATAGTACATATAAAATTCCTGTAAAGTTGTGGCTTATAAGCAATTCTTTCAACTTCCCATCAGAGCTAGTTTAAGCAGCAACATAGTTTTTAAAAATATTTTTTGGAAAGTCTGATATAGAATGCATTACATTTATTATATAGAACTCAGTACTATTCAGAGCTGTTTTCCTGATATGAACATACTTGAGATCTCTCCCCTTTCCTCCCTGCTTTACATTTCTGTCATTCATTCCTTCAGCAAATGTCGCTGAGCACCTTCTGTGTGCCAGGCCCTGTTTAGATTATTGGGGACATGGAGGGCAGTAAGTTAGGCCTCATCCAAGCCCACTGGACCTGACATTCTTGTTGCTGTGGCCTGGTGCAGTCTCATTCCCTCTGGTGTTGACTTTTGTAAATTCCTCCCAACTTTCCCCACCTCTAGTCTGTCAGCTTCCATCCCTTCCACAACTCTGGTTATTAGAGTGCTATCCTTACAGCTCAAATCTGTTCATTTCACACCATCCTTCTTGCTTCCTTTTTGTCCTCCATTCCACAACAAAACAATACAAACATGCAAATTATTCCCCACCAAACAAAAGCAAAAGAAAACAAAACCTTTAATGGGATAAAAGGAAAGTTCATAGGATAAGAAAGGCATTCAGGGTCCTTTGAAATCTCATTCTAGATTTTTTCCGCAAGGTCCTACATGTCTTTCTTGATATCCTCTGTAGGCCTTTTGATGCCTCTCTATGTCAAAACAGTTTTCCTATTTTGCCTTCATTTAAGTGTGTCTTTTGCCAAGAATGTTCTCTCCCTCCATTTCTGTCTATACAAAGTTCCCCATGTTTTACAAGTCAAATTCAAATGCTTCCTCCTTCATGAGACCTGTAGATAGTGGTATCCTACTGGCAGCTCTTCCCAAATCCATGTTGATGTTGGTAGTTTGAATTCATCTGTGATGAGAATATTCACACCATGGAAACTGGCAAACGCTGCACATCAGAGCTGGATTTATTGTTTCGTTGATTGTCTAGACTTAAGAAAGTGGTGGAGAAAATGTTGATATAGCAGGTTAAACTTAAAAATGGGCTGCGTTTATAGCCATTATATTATTAAAATACATAAAGTACACTTCAGGAAATATTTTTTAGTATTTGAAAACTGTTCTCCAATTCAACAAAGAAGTTGTTCATTCCACTGATGAACAAATGAAGTCCCAACATATGTCCTCATTGTTTCACTTTCCTTTTACTACTTAACATCAACAAAAACATCAACTAACATTCCTGTTGGAGTTAAATTTGCTCATCATTGAGGTGAGCAGCTTCTTTGCGGAATCTGAGAGTGATCAAGAATTGATTTGTAGGCTGGGCATGATGGCTTATGCCTGTAATCCCAGCACTTTGGGAGGCCAAGGTGGGCAGATCACTTGAGGTCAGGAATTTGAGACCAGCCTGGCCAACACAGTAAAACCCCATCTCTACTAAAAATATAAAAATCAGCCGGGTGTGGTGGTGCTCACCTGTAGCCTCAGCTACGGGGGAGGCTGAGGTGGGAGGATCACTTGAGGTTGCAGGGAGGTGGAGATGGAAGTTGCAGTGAGCTGAGATTGCAGCACTGCACTCCAGCCTGGGCAACAGAGTGAGACTCCATCTCAAAAAAAAAAAAAAAAAAAAAAGGAATTGATTTGTAGTTGGCTATAAGTGCAAAAGTTCAGCAAAATCAACAAAATAATTCTGTTAAAATCAATTAGTTATATGGAATTTATAATTAGTATTTTAAAAATATTTAATTGACAAAATATATATTCAAGGTATACTATGAGATGATATGATATACATATACATTGCATAATGATTACCACAGTCATATTAACTAGCAGGTCCACTACTACTCCAGTTACTATTTGTGTGTGTGTGTGTATGTGTGTGTGTTAATCCTTAAAATCTGTTCTCATAGAATTCCAAGTTATCAATACATTCCCCTATTATGCATTAGATCTATAGAACTTCTTCATCTTATGACTGAAACCTTGTATCCTTTGATCAGTGTCTCCCTATTTCTCTCACCTCCCAGCCTTTGATCACCACTATTCTACTGTCTGCTTCTATGAATCAGACTTTTTAGATGCCATGTATTAGTGAGATTACGCAGTATTTACCTTTCTGTGTCCGGCTTATTTCACTTGGCATAATGTCCTCCAAGTTCATCCATTTTGTCACAAATGACAAGATTTCTGTCTTTTTAAGGGCTAAATAGTATTCCATTATATTCTACATTTTGTTTATTCATTGATCTCTTGTCAGTGGACACTTAGATTGTTTCCACATCTTGCTTATTGTGAATGATGCTGGAATGAACATGAGGGTGAAGATAATTCTTCAAGATTCTGGTTTTGTTTCCCTTGGATATATTACCAGAAGAGGAACTGCTGGATCATATGATAATTCTAGTTTTAAATTTTTGAGGAATCTCCATACAGTTTTTCATACTGTGGCACCAGTCTACATTCCAAGCAACCACAAAGGTTCTCTTTTCTTCACACTCTTGCCAACACTTGTTATTTCTTGTCTTTTTGATAATAGCCATCCTAAGAGGTGTGAAGTGATAACTCATTATGGTTTTGATTGTCACTTCCCTGATGATTAATGATGTTGCGCACCTTTTCATGTACTTGGCCATCTATATGTCTTCTTGGGAAAAATACCTACTCATTTTTAATTGAGTTATTTGTTTTTTTGCTATTGAGTTGTGTAAGTTCCTTATATATTTTGGATATTAATCCCTTATCAGATTTATGGTTTGCAAATATTTCCTTCCACTTCATAGGCGGCCTTTTTGTTTTGTTGATTGTTTCCTTTGCTGTGTAGAAGCTTTTTAGTCTGATGTCGTCCTGCTTGCTTATTTTTGCTTTCGTAGCTTGTGCTTTTGGTGTCATACCAAAAAAAAAAAAAAAAAAAAAACCACTGCCAAGACCAATTTCAAGGAGCTTTTCTCCCATATTTTCTCCTAGATATCTGTAATAAACACACACACACACACACGCACACACACTTTTTGCCAGAGAGCCATTTGTTAGACATTTACCAGGATATAGTAGTCCCTCCTTATTCATGATTTTACTTTCTACCATTTCCATTACCTGTGGTCAACCACCGTCTAAAAATATTAAATGGAAGATTCTAGAAATAAACACTTCATAAATGCTAACTTGTGTGCCATTCTGAGCAGCATGATGAAATTCCTCACTGTCCCACTTTGTCTTGTGCGGGACATAAATCATCCCTTTGTCCAGCATCTCCACGCTGTAGACACCACCACCCATCAGTCACTTAGTGGTCGGCTTGGTTATGGTATGTAGGATTTGGTGCTATCTACAGTAGCAGGTAACCAGTGAGGTCTTGGAATGTATTCCTCAAGCATAAGAGGGCACTACCGTACCACTGTCAAGCTGTAGGCAAGTATCCTCTGGGATTGCTTAACACAGGAGGTAGAGGGAGGACTGCCCAGCTTACCTGCTCACCTGCCCCTCATGTGGCTCCTCGGAGGCCCCTGCACTACCATGTACATATGATGCCCCAGCAGCTGCTTCTTGCTCCAGTCTCCTCCTGTGGTTATTGTGGCTGAGCCTTCCCTCAGACCTTGTTCCTCCATCCCTGTAATCCCAGATGTGTTCTTATTCTAGGCAAGTCCTCACATATTTGTCCTGTGTTGGTTAAGCTCTCTAAGCCTTAGTTTCTCCATCTGTAAAGTGGGAACAATATTAGTATCTACCTCAGAGCATTGTTGTAAGTAAAAAGAGGGTAATGAATGAGAAACTCTTGGCCCACCATCCTGGCACACAGTAGGAATAATACTAATAAGCATCTCAATAGCAAATGTGGCAAATATCTGCTGAGCGCTGGTGAGACTTCCTTTGGAATCTCTATTCATTTACTTTTCATGGCAATCCAGTGAGATGGATTCCATGTCACTCCCATTTTACAGATGAAGAAACTGAGGCACACACAGATTAAGAAATGTGTCCAGAGCCCCACAGTTGGAGATGTTCGGTAAGCTACTATTGAAGAGTTAGATAACATCAAAACGTGGTTTTCAGATATACTCCCCTTTTCTCTTTTCTTTTCTCCACCCATTTTTCCTTATTGTTACATACTCTCTTATTTACCCCTCATGCTGCATTTCTGATTCCTCACTTCAGCTTTAGCCACTTGAAAGGAAAGGGAGAAAACGTCAAAGAAGATTCTTTATTTTTCTGTGAGTGCTTCGCTTTCTTTGGTGCTTCCTTTGGAGTTTTATGGACTTTTAAAAAAATTATTTTGATGTATCTTCAAACTTGTAGAAGAGTTGCAATATCTGTGCAAAGAAGTAGCATATACACCTCATTCAGATGACACATTTATTTCGATTTTCTGTCATGTGCTTTATCCTTCTTTTTCTTTGTCTTCTCTCCACCTATTGTTTGCCAAACATCAAACTGATGCTGTCCACTGTCCTGGCTTTACAGACCATTGTACCAACAACTTGTTTCTCCAATTCCTCTCCTCTATATTCTCACGTATGGTCAAAGTTATAGTTGCCTTTTCTAATTACAATTTTCTTCCTGTCTGTTCACAGCAGAGTCCTTTCAGCCACACGTCTTAATAGTTTGCATGAGTGTTAATCTGCTTCTCACAGAGTCACCATGAAACACACCTTAGACAGGTATGCACTATGCTGTCCAAAACCCTTGGGTCCGAATGTGTTTCAGAATCCAGCAACTTAAAGATTTTTAAAGATAAGATGAACAGTATTCCATGTGTTTAATAATATACCCAGTGGGGTCTAGGGGAGCAATCCCATAATCAAACGCAAATATTTCTGCAGCAAATGCATGTAGAATAAACAGAGGTTTTACATATTCTCAGTTCAGTTCATGTCATGGTAAAATTTCAGTATTCAGAGTTTCTTGCTTTTTGGAATTGCACACAAAGGGTGCTGTACTTTTTTATATGGTAGGGGATAGGTTCAGATAAATACTTTAGTGACTGATCAGCTATATAGCATCTAAATTGCCTAAAATTTAGTAAGTAGATCAATTTTATTTTAACTCACATATTAAAATTATTATAATTTCAATAGAACATAAAAAACAGGATATTGACAGCTAAATATCCCTACATACACCAGAGTAGGATTAAAGTTTTAAAGATAAAAAGCAAAGACTAATACTTTGTTTTACAAGAAGAAGGTCTTCTTTGAAGTCATAGGGAAACAAGGTCTCAGCCTGTAGCAAATGGCATGGCCTTCCAAGAGAGCAGGACACATTGTAACTATGGGAACTCCAGACTGTTAATAACATTCTATATTAAAGAACAGATAGTCTGTAGTCCCAGCACTTTGGAAGACCAAGGCTGGTAGATCACTTGAGCTCAGGAGTTCGAGACCAGCCTTGCCAACATGATGAAATCCCGTCTCTACTAAAATACAAAAATTAGCCAGGTGTGGTGATGGGCACCTGTGATCCCAGGTACTCAGGAGGCTGAGGCAGGAAAATCTCCTGAACCCAGGAGGCAGAGGCTGCAGTGAGCTAACATTGTGTCGCTGCACTCCAGCCTGGGTAACAGAGGGAGACTGTCTCAAAAAAAAAAAAAAAAAAAAAAAAAGAATAGACAGGTCTATGTATCAGATCACAGTCCTTACAACACATTAGTTCACATAAGTGCAAATAATATAGTCTATTTTATAATGGCACAGCTTGTTATCACATAAAATTGCCAGCCTCCTCATTGTATTGTATGCTTCTTATGTTGACTAAATAGACAGAATGAATATTCCCTGATGTAGCAACCTCTATTGAGACTTCTTTTCTCTGAAACTTTTTAAAAATACATACTTTCTACCAAATTCCACCTAACATGAGATTGGACACTACCTCAGACTTTTCCCAAATGACTTCATGAGTAATATTCATTTGGTACCTGTAGTAGAATTTATGTATTCTAAGCTAAGAGCTGATACTAAACAAATAGTTGAGATTGGTTTCAATAAATCTAAGGAAAAAAATAGCAAATTTCAGTTGGGATGCAACTTAAAATTATCCTAAATATAAAAATGTTTTTGTGATTAATTTACTGTTACGTACAATATATTCTCAGTATTCACTTACTGACGTTGATTCACTTTATGCCATTTTAAGCATTGGGAAACAAATTTAAACAAATTGCCACAGTCATAAGTGAAATCAGAGTCCCAGTAATGTTATGTTTTACAGGCTTCAGTGTAAGTAATGAATTGCCCAATACATCATGGATGATTTTAAGATATCGCTTTTTGGAGTGAGAGACCAGAAATCACGTTTGCCAAAAGAACACGTTTTTTCTCAAGAATGCAGCAAGGCTCCTCATCCCCAGGAGCAAACATCACTTTTTTTTTTTTTTTTTTTTGATGTTGCCCTTAAAATACGAGGCTGAAGCTCAGAGTCAAGCATATCCTGGAACTGGGAACTCTCATCAGCACCAGGTGCGGGGAAGTAGGCAACTTTGCCGCTGGCTTATTTTTTTAAGGAGACTGTGCCTGTACTCTCTGAGCAAAGTGGCAATATCTGCAGCTGCCTGCCTGCCACCAGACAGCCAGTCCGATGTGAATTATTTAACAGAAAGTATTGCAACCTCCACTCACAATAGAGGAGGCTTCAAGATTTGTGGGTGACACTCTGACAGGCTGCAGGATCAAAGCCAGGGTTTTAGAGAAGAGGTGCAGTTGAGCAGTGCCTGCTGACCAAGGAGCCATCGTGACCTAGGGGCAGAGGAAGAATGCCAATCCATGCCGCGAGGGCGGCACATTCCAAGGACTAAACCAGAAGAAGTAAGGCCAAGTGCTGGCAAGAGGGAGCCACAAACCAGAATGATTACGTTTTGAAAGCACTGCTTCCCGGCTCAGACATAAAATTATATTTAAATGTCCTGCCTCTGTGCAATCAAAAGAAGCTAACTGAAAGAAACATGCACTTCAAGGCTGTAAATCTGAAACTTCCTAATCCCTGAAAGTCCACACTAGACTTCTTGCCTCCATGGAAACAACAAAGCATTCAGCCAACTGATTGGCCTCCAGTGAATTTTAGATAAGACAGCTTGGAAGGGAATGGATGTGATTTTAATGCAGAAGAAAGCGCTGGAAGGGAGGTCCACTTGGTTCATATTTGAATAAAGCAAACAAGGCAGACGAAAGGCTGACAGCTGTAAATGACATTGTCAGTACAAAAATTATCAGCCAGTTTACAATCTGTTTGCTTATGTTGAACAAACAGACTGTGTGTGGCATCCTTCGGCCTGGTGAATGGCAGAAATACTTGCGGGCTTCAGAAAAGCTATCTGCTCTTCTGCAGCCCGGCCACAATTAGATCGCCATTTGACAGCCACATTGAAAAGGAAACTGTGTCCTCTGCCTTCCCCCACACTCCCTTGCCTCTTTGCTTTCCCTTTTCCTTTCTTTCTGTTTCTTGGTCTTCTTCTTCATAAGACAAGCACTGAAGTTGGGTAGAGACACTCGTCCTGTTGTATCAATGGCGTGAATTATGTTAGTTCTGTTGCTGGATCAAGTCGTTTACTGATGTGTCTGACATTCCAAGTGGGAGATCTTCAGTAACCTAGCAAGGCTCAGCGCCAACAGTCTTCATTTTTTATTCCTTACAGGAAGCAGAATCCGGGACCTCCTGAAAGAATGCCACTTTTTTCTTCTTTGTGCAGCCTGTCTCGGAGACCGTTTGCTTTGAACTTGCTGGCATTGCATTTGGTGCCGAAACAAAACACAACGCAATCAGGGCTGTGGAGCTCTATTCCCCCTGAGCAAGGCCCCGAAAGCCCAAGTTTCAGGAGGGAATAAAACCTAGTGGGCGCTACCGCTCCCTGGGAACTATGCTGAGGGTGTAACCCAGCCCCCAACGTGAAAGGAGTGAGTTGTGTGGTCCCATTGCTTAATCCCCTCTGTGTTCTGCAAACTCATAACACAGAAATAGCTCCTTTTGTTCAAAAAGAATAGAAAGCAAACACAGGTACTAATTTTATCCCTCACATTCTCAGAGGCTCCCTCTTGTTTAACTGCATCAGAGAGATTTAAGCTGCTGGGAGTGGCTTTTTTCACCAGGCCCAAGGCTATTTGGGCACTGGGAGCTTTTTACCTAAGAGATTCCAGTTCACCTTGGAGTAAGCGAGTGACACACCTCCTTGTCCTAGGCGACAAGTCACCTCTGTAGAGTGCACACACTGGAAAACAGAATAACCTCATAGGAAGACAACTGTCTACAAAACCTAGAGTTTTGATTTTCATCTTCTATCTTGTGTGTTGTCATTATTGATTGTGTCTTCTTGCTAGAGTTAGCCAAGAAGTTATTCATTTGAGGAGAGGATCAAGTCTTTCTGTTATGCCTTCCTTTCTTTTCCCCTTCTTTAATATAAAGAATCTATTTAGAGGTACTTGGTTTATTTGACCAGAAAAAAAAAAAATGATGATAGGTGAGTAGGGTGTGTTTGTCACAGATAAAGGGCACATCACAGGCACACACAAAGCCGGAAGACCGTGGTAATTACTGGTAAGCAGCGAAGCATCAAAACACCTCTTGTATGAAAGTTCATCCAATTACCACTAACCTAGAGAGAAGAGTTATGTTGCACAGTGCTTTTCATTTTAATCTAAATGGCTGTTTCTTTTTCTCTGATATGGCCATCGGTCATACAGAGTTGACCATCATTAAAACTGTTTGATTTGGAAGTCTGTAGTGTTTGGCTAAGAGGGTAAATGCAAATTTGATGAAAGAATAAGGATAAATTTACATATCAGCCGCAGCTCACATGGAGAGAGTAAACATTCTGTTTATCTCAAGTGTCATTTTATGATTTCAGTAGAATATAAAACTGACCTTGGCCCAGTCATTGCAAAAGGCCTAAATGAAATATACAGTTGTCTAAATACGATTTACTCAAGTAGAACTTGTCAGCAAACCTTGTGGAACTCAGCAAACAGGACTGGAGAGCACAGCGAAAGAATTTTGTTCTGATAAACTCCAAAATGAAATTCTGGAGCAAGGAGTAGGTGAATAAGAAAGGTTAAGAAAAAAAATCCTACCTCATGAATTTTATGGTAATCACAGTGAATTAAAACATCCTAGTTAGCTGCACTTTTAGGCTTTAGTTAACTAAAAATTAGAAAATGAAAACAAACAGAAAATTTTTAAAGCCAAGTTAACACTGTAATGTATAGTATTCTTTTACCAAACCTTTGTTTTATCATTTGGAGACAAGAGTAAGATCGTGATGGGTGTGGTTTCTAGAAACTATAATTGATTCCAGGAACTTTAACACTCCATAGGTAGTTTACACTGCAGGAGGATAATTCCTTTTGGCTGTTTAAATCAACCACGTTTGCATTTTCCACAACATTTTTAATTAGTTTTTCCTTGGGCTAAGTCAACATTCATCACTGTGGTGAAGGAACATCAGACTTTGTTCATGATGGAGGCTTTTGAGTGTACAGAAAAATATTCCAAGACAATTGCAGGCATCTGAACTGATATTTCACCCCCACTTTCTTGTACCCAAAAGTTCAATGTGGAAAATGAAGGCATAAAATGAGATTCTTTTATGGAGAAAAGTTGATGGCATAAATAGAGTAAGGGGGTGGGGGCTTATATACATATTTTTAATTTGAGCTATTCTAGAAATTTTGCTCACAGTAGAGCAAATAATAACAATAATATTCTGAATGAAATAAAAGAAAGGTGAAGAAAATTTGGCAGAAATGAATGGTTTTAACTACAAAAGTAAAGAATATTCTTGTAGGACTTATTTATGCATTTACCTTTATAGCCCACAAACTATTTTTAAAATAAATAATTATCTATTTATATCCACATAGAATAATACAAAGCTTTAAAGAAGACCCCATAAGAACTTCATATCTGAGTACCATTTGCAACTGTTTTACAAATAATGCCAGCATCCTTAGCGACTTCTTCAGGGAAGGTTATAATGGGGGTTTTTGTGGCTAAGTAGTTGAGAGTGCTAACATAAATGAGGAGAAAGTACCTCATTATTACCAAAACTGTAGCCAGGCTTTCCATGTGGGGTTTGAAAAGAGATTGACATGTTGCCCTCACTGCAAGGAGAGTAAAAACAAGTTTGTGTGGAGTGGGAGGGGAGATTGTATATATCTGAAGAAGTCAGGCTGTTGAGACGCTTTTCCTCAGTGTCCCGTGTTCACATACAGGTGAACTTGGAGTACTGCACACAGCATTGCTTCCAGCCTGAAGTGACTGTAAAACGCCAGCGAACAGAAGCTCAAGGCTGAGTAAAGGATCCTGCACACTCAACAGGCTCATCCTTCTCTGTACCCGAGATGTTTAGAGCCCCAGTTACAGAGCTCTCAGAAGGCGGAGTTCACCCACAGCACACTGTTGATGCCTATCGAATCTAAGGAAGTTAACTAAGAAGGGAAGGAATAATCTCCATAGAAAATGGATTTGAGAACCCAGAAGAGGATATAGGCCTGGCAGTGGGCACATTGTGAACTATGCACCATCACTGGCCTAAAACGCACCTCTGTGTGTATCATTTACTCACGTTTAAAAATCACCCTCTACTTGTTCTCCTGTGACCCTCATTGGTCTATATCCAGACAGCACTGAAAGTGATAGCCAGAAAAAGTAGAAACAACCCATGTGTTCATCCACTGACGAATGGATCAAAACATGTGGCGTGTCTATCCATACAAGGGGATATTGCTCAGCAGTCAAAAGGAGCAAAGAACTGATGCATACCACACCGTGGCTCATTCTCAATAGTATGTTCAGTGAAAGAAACCAGTCACAGAAGCCCATGTACTGTACGGTTCTATTTATATGAACTGCTTGGAGGAGGCACTTAGTGGTTGCCAGGGGCTTGGGATGGGGGTAGAGGGCAAGAATGGGTAGTGCTTCCCCCCTCAATGGGATTTCTTTGCAGGGTGATTAAAGCTTTCTAAAATTGGTATGGTGATGGTTGCACAAGTCTGTGAATACACTAAAACCACTGAGCTGTACATTTTAAACAGGTAAATGTTATGGTATATGAATTAAATCTCAATGAAGCTGTTAAAGAAAAAAAAAAAAAAAAGGAAGCAAAACCTGACATCTAGAGTGTTATGGAGCCAAAGACGAGCTTTCAAAAAGAACTGCGTAGGCCTCTGAGGAACCATGGAAAGCAACATGAATGTGAACTCCAAGCAGGCCAAGGGCCATCTCTGACCGTTTCCACCCAGGTGAAGGGAGCTGGTGTCAGAATCATATCCTAACTTAAAATTGGTAAATATTTGTTGGTTATCTATGCTGTGCCAGGCATTGTGGCCCACAAGGGAGAGAACAAAACTCTTTGTGGAGCTCACAGTCCAGGAGAGAGGCAAATATATGCAGTTAGCCAGACCACAAGTGGCAAAACTGTGCATGTCGTTAACAGTGGGTTTGGAGGTGCAAGGGGTATCCACATACCTCTGGGAATCCCTGATGCAGAGCAGAGAAATCAGACAGCAAGGTTTCTAAGTTTGGATTTTATTCTGTAGGTCATGAGGAGTCTCCAAAGTTTCTTTAGAAGAAAAGTGATAAGATATTTAACAGAATCCAATGTCAGGATCTGTGCTGGATCCCAGCACAAACGCACGAATGCAGGCCTGAGGAGCTGTGATTCAGCAAAGCTTCAGGTCCAGGGAAAGCACCTGGAAGCTTCTCCCTTTGCAAACTTGTTGTAGGTTGAAGGGATTGTGTGGTTTTCCAAACACCTAACAAGATTCTGGATTGCATGAATACTATTAAGTCTCAGATGCAAGTTGGAGTAAGTTTAGCATTCTGAGACCTGAAGATCACATCTGAAGGGCAGCATTCAAGCCCAGATACCTCATTTCAAAAGGACCACATATAGAGGAATATGGGCAGGACTTGGAAAGAGCCACCAATTACATAACATACAGAAAGGTGGAAGAAAATGTGAAAAACCCACCTAGCCAGGGCAGGTGTCCAGCCTTACCAAGCCCCTACTATGGACTGGGTGCTGTGTATCACTACCAGCATTACTTCATTTAATCCTCAGAACCCTAAAAGGGAGAAGATGAGTAATGATATTATCCCCATTTTACAGATTAAGAAACAAAGCAGTAGAGCAATTGAGGAATTTGTCTGAGGTCATTTAGTAAGTAGTGAAATTATTCCAACACAGATGTGTTGATCATCCAAGGTTGTACCTTTAATCACCGTGTTATTCTGTTTTCTTGTTCCAAATATTCTCAAAGCATTTAAAACTTGCCAATAAATAAAAGCTTCAGGAAGGCAGCAAGTTCATTTTCTGAACTCTGGAAAGAAGAGATAAACTTTCAGAAAGAGTTCCCAGTCATTGAAGATGTTGGTGCAGAAGCCAAAAGACTATTTGTCAGAAATGTGGATGATCTAAAGTATTAGGATTAAATGGCATTTATGTGTTCTCTCAGTCTGGTTATTCTGATGTGGGATCCTACGAACATAACCAGAACCCCCACATATGGCCATGAAGGTTGGATATTGCATGACTCCAGGGGAGGGATGCTTCATGTTCAGAGATATTATGGATTTCCATATAGATCATGACTGTTTTCCTGAAGATTTTAGTCAAAGAGTGCAAAGGGAGAGCTGCTCTCTATTTCTTATATGCTCCAAGTTTCTATCTGGGCTTTTAAAGATGCCAACCATATCTGACATAGAAAGATAATTTTAAAGGAGAGGGATGGATAGGCATGAGGCCAGAGACAGGAATATGAGTTAGGGGGTTATGGTGATGACTTCAGCAATAGGTAAGGAATGAGAATAGAGAATTGATGAGGATCAGGAAGCTATTTTACATTTGTATTAGTCCAGGAGAGAGATGAGCTGGAGACACAAATTTAGGAGTCACAAATATGAAAAGATAGTTGAAGATTAAGGGAACTGGTAAGTCTACATGAGAAAGACCAAGGAACAAGAAAAGACAAGCACTGAAAACTTGATCACTGTGCAAATCTAAGTCACTGGTCAGGAAACAGCATTTTCTGCAGGTAGCAGGTGATTGGCAGAGTGTTTCAGAGAGCGGGATGATGGAGAAGTTGACAGACCTCACAACTTGGATTGCTGTCAACCTTTACCAGATCACTTTCAGTGGATTGTTGATGGAGAATGGTACAGAAGTCCAACTGACAAATTATGGAACAATGGCTACTTAGAAAGTAGAAATAGTGAGTGCAGAAGGATGGTGTTGGAGGAGAAACCCAGGGAGCTGTAATTTGAGGGGAAAGGAGGTTTGGGGAAGTTTTTTTCATGGAAGCATTGGGAAGACCTGTTGACACAATAAGTAATCCTTTGTCAACAGGAGCCACATCTTACGTATCACCGTAATATCTAAGGTAAATTTGGTGCTGAATGATCATGTCCCGTAATTCCTATACTGGCACATAATGTAAAAAGACACTTATTTGTGGGAGGAAATCTAAATATTTTGGTGTTGAATCGCTTGGGAGATGGCTCTTCTCTTGCAGTATTGAGAACCTATACTTGGTGTTTTAACAAGGTGTGAGAACACTAAAAAGGAGGAAACAAAGCTTATAAGCAACTCATAAAGCACGATTCCAGGGTCCAGCCTAGTTTCAGTGAGTCCCACTTCTACATTTCTCTCAAATGCACCACGTGACAGAGAAACTTGGGAGAGTCTTGATTTGGAGGGCCCAGTGTGACTGGTAGACTCAGAGGCCAAGAGACTCTGAAGCCACTGCCTACACTTTAAATTTTTCCTTCTGCTGTTTCTGAGCCAGCCAGGAAGCTGTGGCTGAAACTCTGGTCATGCATCAAAGCTCTTAAACTGGCTTGGGGCAATTGGTTGAAAAAAGAAAAGGGAAAAAAAAAAGCAGCTGGAACCATTTTGCCATCCCATTGTATCATTATTATTAAACTCTTAGGAGAAGGGATTTTGCAAAATAAAAAGCATGACATATCATAACCTATGGGGAAAAGCATGACAATATAGCATGACATGTTGAAAGAGCATGGCATGTTTTTAAAAGTATGATATAGTAAAGCTTGACACCTTATAACTTCCTTATTACTTTCTGATTTCTTACATGTTTATTACAGTGAACAATAGTGAAATGATGGATGATTTCCATCATCTTCATTATAATATTCAACACTTAAAGGTAATATTTGTTATTCTCCTTATGTCTGTTCTGTATTTTCTTTACATATACACATAAACTATTATTATTTATATAATTAAGTTCAGCACTCAATGTGTTGGCTAAATGAATGACAGCATCTACTTTTTCATAATTTTTCCCTTAGAAATACACTGCCAGTTATTTCCACACTTCAATGTGGTTGTCTACTACTTCATTTGTGTCATCCTCATATTATTCCAATCCTGTGCACATATTTCATGATTGGTTTGGACATTTTTGCTACTGGATACTTAGATTGCCCTATCCTTTTTTTTTCAGTTACATATGATGCTGTAGAGAATATCATCTCCTCAAACCCTTGATATTATCCCTAGGAAAATCTGATATCCTAACATATATCCTGCTTCGTATGAATACACTTTAAGGCTTTTATATTTATTGCCAAATTGTGGATTACAATGGTTAGTCCAACTTATATTTCCATGAGTTGGCATGAATGTTCATTTTTTTACATTTTTATTATGTGCTGGGCATAGTCACGAAAAATAAAAATGTTGACCAGTTTTATAAGATAAATGTGGAATATTGTGTGTATATATATATATATCACATGATAAATGTGTTGGAATTATTGAAATTTTCATTTGATCACAAATAAGGTTTCAAAATTATTTCATATATTTACTATCCATTTTATCATCTATTATTTCTAGCTCTTCTTCAGTGAGTTGCCTGTTTATATCTTTTGCCAGGTTTTCTATTGATCTATTGATGTATTTATGTTTTTTATTATTTATAAAATATCCTTATATAGTAAAGATATTAGTCTTTTCTCTGTCAGGTATATTGTGATGTGTGTGCGTGCATGTATTTTGAAATGTGATATTTTGTGTAATCATATATAATGCTTACTTGGTGGGATCTTTCTTTGCTCTTACGCTTACACAAGACTCTCTACAATAAAATTATTCCTCCATTTCTCTGATTTTGTTCTAATTCTACCACATGAAAATCTTTATCTTTAAACTTTTAAAAAATCAAAATTCATCTGGAAGTATGTGAGTGCATGTGTGATACTATATGAGGCTCTAATTTTGATTTTTCCTTAAAGATTTAAGGAATTGGCTCATTAGCATTTATTTTTTCCTTTTCCTATTGTCTTGAAAGCTACTTTTATCAAGTACCAAACTTTTATACATACTGAGCTTTCTGGATTTCTATTCTGTCCCATTAACGTATTTTTATATTGATATTGTGCTGTTGTAATGATATATCAGCTTTGCCCAGCAGTAATGTTTAAAGAAGAATGACAAGACAATAGTAGTAAATTTAATGTAACTTATCAGTAAGGTCTGAGAAGTGAGCATCAAGTTCTAATTTTGGCATTTTCACCAGTTTGCAGGGTGATATTGACTGAGTTGACTGAGTCACCTAAAATTTTAAATATATTCCTTTATTTATTTATTTATTTATTTGGCAAGTCTTCCTTTTTTTTTAAATTATACTTTAAGTTCTAGGGTACATGTGCACAACGTGCAGGTGTTACATATATATACATGTGCCATGTTGATGTGCTGCATACATCAACTCGTCAGCACCCATCAACTCGTCATTTACATCAGGTATAATTCCCAATGCAACCCCTCCCCCCCCCATAATAGGCCCTGGTGTGTGATGTTCCCCTTCCAGAGTCCAAGTGATCTCATTGTTCAGTTCCCACCTATGAGTGAGAACATGCGGTGTTTGGTTTTCTGTTCTTGCGATAGTTTGCTGAGAATGATGGTTTCCAGCTGCATCCATGTCCCTACAAAGGACACAAACTCATCCTTTTTTATGGCTGCATAGTATTCCATGGTGTACATGTGCCACATTTTCTTAATCCAGTCTGTCACTGATGGACATTTGGATTGATTCCAAGTCTTTGTTATTGTGAATGGTGCCGCAAAAATTTAGATCCTGCATGCCTAAAATTGGGATTGTAACACTTCTGTGGCCAATGTCATTCCACTGTTGCAGAACCAAATGAGTTAAATTATATCAAATCACTTAAAATTTCAACTCTAATGTTGTTGTTTATGAAATCTTTTTTCTTTGTGTGGCATATTAAATGAAATCTCAGATTTTGTAACGTATCTTTTAAAAATGAGTAGCCCTGGATTGAAACAGAGGAAGAGTTATAGGTTTCATTTTTGACCCTAATTCACAATTTAGAAGAATCACCATTAGAACTTGCCATGTAACCATAGGACCTGCTTAAAGAAAGAGATGATTCAGAAAGCAATTTGAAGTATATTTTGGGATTTTCTGGTCTCAAGAGGAAAAGCCTGTTTCAAGACAAACCTTCCTCCTGAAGGCATACATTGCATCTGGCATCATCCTAAAGGAGACTCAGCTACTACCAGTGTAGGTGATTCACTACCTGGTGAGCTATTTAAGGGGAAAAGGCTGTGTTCCAATAATATTTTATGGGCAGTAGTCGCAATAAAAAATATCTAAATGAATACTTCCTCTGTGTTCACATTTGGATAAAATCCCTCAACCATAGAATAGCAAGTTGGACAGGAAGGAAAAAGGCTCCCAAGGGCAGAATGCACTAGGTGCGGGACCAGGAGCACTGGGTTGGGACTCAGGAGCTGGGAGATGTGATCTTACCCCGCCTCTAACTTTCTGTGTGCATTGGCTGCATCTGGGCTTCAGTGTCCGTGTTTGAAAGCAAGGGTGCTGGCTGAATTCTACATTCTCTTCCAATCCAAGCTTCCTATGATTTAGAAACCATCAGCATTTGATTCACTGGTGTCACATGGGAGCAATGCCCACCGGCACCTGCTCACCCAAGGTTTGAGAATTACATCACATGAAAAGAAAAGCAGGTGGAGTGGATGACGTTTATTAAACTCTGGACGCAGAGTGTGAGCTCTCTGAGGGCAGAGACCATGCTGTGTTATTTTTCCTCCCAGTATCTAGCACCGTTCCTGATGCACCCAGTGAATGTTGGTTGAAAGAATGAACAGATGGAATTGAATCGATGGGAAAACAACACAGGTGGTCTGCAATCAGGGTAGGAACCTGAAAAAGATGTTTACCCTTTCTGATAAGGATCAGAATCTTGTTTCTTGCTCTCCCATCCTCAGCCTCAGTTTCATGTCTTCCATCCCTGCGCCTTCCCCCTCAACCTTCACCCAGGGATGAAAAGAGATAGGGCTCCTCCCACAGGCAGACCTCCAACTTGGCCATATTTATCCACACAAACAACCATCCCTCCTTGTTTGTTCTTCCAGCAGGGTATGAGCCTGGGAGGCAACACTTCAAGGCCAATGCCTCCTCTCCAGGGGCAGCATCCCAGCATTGATGTGCAGCCTCTTCCCACCCACAACACCAGGGAGTTATTTCCCCAGTACCAGGACGGGGTTCCTACTGTGAGAGCTGGAGGCATTGTCCGCCACCTTGGCTTGGTGGAAAATGTTCCGTTTAGACAGGTGGTTGAGCTTTCCACCAACTGGCAGAAGTTTTCTTCTTCTTTTGCTACGAGCTCCATCCTCCTTGCAGTTGGGCTCTGGCCAGAAATGGGGGGTGGGGTGGCAACGGGATGGGGCAGTGCAGGAGACAAGCCCATTCGCTAGAGTTACCTTTTGATGGAATGGTATTATTCTGCCTTCATTTGCCAAGAAATGGAAGTGAGATTAGGGACAGGTGCACTGATCAAACATTCCCAAGACCAGCCCAGACCTCCAGAGGTGAACCTGGGAGCCCTGGAGCCAGGAAAGTTCAGAGCTGGTAAGAAATGTGGGAAAATGACTGTGCCGGCTTCTAGCAATACAACCAGTCACCTGTCCTGACTGCCTCGTGGGTGCTGTGCTAGAGGTTTGTCCTTTAAGCCTTGTCCTTAAGCGTTGGGCATCCACGGATTTACAACATGCAGGCAAGACAAGCAGCGGTCAGACTCACCATATCATCCTACTGCATGAGCTTTGCAAAGAATAGCAGCCTAAAATGGCAGACGTCTTGGAAGCCAACACAAAAGAAGTAATTGTAAAACGAAATTATTTACTTCAAGCTGGAACTCTGCACGAATTGCAGTTTTCGGGGAGGAAAGGTGCATTTATTTTCCATCCCAATAATGAAGTTATTTATCATAGTCTCTTCACATCTGATAGAAATGTGTCCCAAGGTGGTCAAACATCACTAAATTTGAAAATACCACTCTAGCAAATAATGTTCCCCAATATTTGTTTTAATGGAGTACTATGTAACTCAAAATGTAAGGTGATTCCCATCACTTCCTTAATAATTCTGATAGGGAGATGGAAGTCAATGAAAATAAAACATTTTCAACGATCACTTCTTTAAGAGACCACTGTTTCCTGTGTCTAGCCACATGAGGTCAGCACTCCACTTCTGGGGAGTTTGTAAATGAGCCAGGCAGGTGAGGACACTTGGTGCATGGCTGGCTTGATTCAGTAGTTGGGGGTTTGCTTCTGTACACCAGCCTCTTACTTTGTTCTATTCAAATTTGTCCCTCTGCAAAACAAACAATTAATGCATGGCCACTTGTAAATGTTAAATCTGCAAATACCAGGGCCTCCCATATAGGACATTTCCTGAAATTGCAGGCTGCTTGCCATGTTACCCCCAGTTCTCTCGGGGAGGTGGGAAGATCAGGATGAGCACTTTGCTTTTAGGGAAGTAAAGGCACAGGAAGCTCAGGTAATGAGTTTGATAGAATCAATGCAGAAACCCTATCACAAATCCCTGGGAGGGTAAAAAGTGGGGAGGACTCCTCATGAACGTTTTCAGCCATAAATACATTCTAATGCAAACATATTTCAAAATGTGAGCGAGAGTGTGCAGCCATTCGAATGAGGTTTTATTCACCAAGCAGAAGTCTGCATTGTCATACGTAGAACTCAGTGGCAGGAGAAGATAATACCATCTTCCATAAAAATGGGATCATGTAGGTTATGGCTCCTGGAGCATTTATTAAAAAGGAAATAATTCCTACTTCTCATTCATTGAAAAACTGGAGCATTCTCAAGAAAAAAATGTTAACTATAAAATATAATGACATGATTTATTTTACAGCTAGACTGTATGTGCGATTTACAGAATTGACATGCCAAATGCATCTAACAGGTTTATATCTAACAGTCTAACAGGTTTAATGTTTCATGTTAGTATTTTTCTTCCTTAACAAGTCAAGCACTTTTTTATTCACAAATCCTTTCTGAAATTTCACATTCTAAATGAAACTAGGGGAAAAACCATACTTTTAAATTTCCTGAAATGGGTAACATTCTTTTCATTTTACTTTTGTATTTTTATGCAGGTGATCTCATCTTACACCTGGATGTTTGAAATGAATGAGTTTTTATGTAAAATATAGGCAGAATTTCTCTATAGTTTAGTAAGTCAACGTTCATAACTAGATATTGTCATGCAATGAACTAACATGTTCTTTATGAGCAGATCTTCAGAAAATTGATTATCATAATTCTCTCTATATCTCTTTAAAATCAGAGAACATTATTTTCTGTTCTCTTCTCTTTATACAAGTACTGAGACTATAGCTCAGTTAACATTTTGATATATAAATACACATGTATTTTTACAGATTTTAAGTTCATGTTGTATGTAGATTTTGATTTTGTTTTCTCCTTTGTTCCCTCATACTATATGGTGAGCATTTTCCCATGGCACTAAATACTCTTGAAAAACATGTTATTTAATATTTTATGACTATAAATAGTTTAGGGTACCACATATGTGATCTCTTAATATGTTTTACGATATACAACAATGTCTATTTAATTTATTGGAAAAAAGGTAAATTCCATGAAATCAGCCAATTTAGTAGAAAGAATAACATATATTTAGTATGGTGTTGAATTAACAACCACACAATTTGATCAACAGTTTGGCCTGTCAGCTGCTGTTGTAATAGATCTTTGCAGCAGATCTGGTGGCCATCAGGGTCCTGTCTCTTCTAGGAGTCAATTCACTGTTACATTTCATTTTAAACAGAGTTCATATGCAGAGAGGCAGAGAATGGGGTATGGACAGAGTGCAATGAAGAACAAGAGGGTCATGCTTTGGATAACACTGACACCTAGGCTTCTCATGAGCTCCTGTATCTGGGTTTCCTGATAACTGGATTTCTCATGAGCTTCATGCAGGGTATTCAGTTTCAGTCAATGAGAAGAACGAAGACCCGACAAGAAAAGCAAATAGCTCATCAGGGACGGGTGGAAAAAGGTAAATATTTTTAAAAGCTAGTGTTTTTTATAGATCTTAACTAGTCATATCTTCCTAACTGAAGTTAGTCCCAGCCTCGTCACTCTGACCCGGTGCATTGCTACTAACAATCAAAGTTGTATTCCTCTCTTTCACATTTCTTACCCCTTGGGTTGGCCAACGGGTCACTCCAGCCTTTAAAATACCTCTTACCGAAATGATCTTTTGCATATATTAGGATACAGAAATGTGGAGTTTCATATGAGGGTTTAAGCATCATTTAACTGGTAGAACTATAATAAAAGGCCCAGAGAATCCTTGTTGTTTCTTACTCTAACACTGTGCAGGGTCTTGGAGCTTTAATGATATCAAGCATCATAGAAGATTACTATGGGTATTTAGGGGGAGAATAAAGGGTGATTAGAAATCTGGGTTTATATTTAAACTGCAGTGAAGAAGTTTTATCCATTCCAAACTCCCACTTTATTTCATCTGCATTCTGAACGTTTTCCTTGAGTCTCATTGGAACCAGCTCATGGTTTGTTCTTGGTCACATATTGGCCTCTAGCATCCACTTTTAGGTAGAAAGTTATAAAATGTCCCCTCCTTTAGAAGATGTGGAGCTGCATTTTCTTTCAATGACTAAGTAGCCCGTTAGTGCCTACGTAGTGAGAACTAAAAGGGAGTTAGTTTCATATGATGGCATAGCAACATAAAGGAGGTTAGGAAAACACCTATCAAAAATGAATGAAGTAAAAAGTTTGCCTGGCTTCCTCTGACCTGAAAACACACCATTGCCTTGGGAGCAACTCCTGTGGCAAAACATTATCGGTGAGTCAAGCTGCACGTTTCCCTTTTTCTTCCCTTAATCTCAGATTGGGCAGCTCAGGTGTGTGCCAAGAATCCAGTCCAGCAAACCACCCCCTCCAGCTTGTCAGAGTGGCCATTGTTACTCAACGGAAGCTCATGATTCAGCAGGTACTCAGCGTGTGGTCTCTTAGGAAACGGCTGCAGAGCACCTGAACGATTCCCTGCTGACTGACCACAGCTCCAGTCAGCAAATGTCTCCCACAAATGAGCAGTCAACTTTCTCCAAGAGTAGCAGGGTGGAACGTGTTCCAGGGCCAATAAATGGAATGACATCCTCAATTAGGTTGTCCCCTATCCCACCTGAAGAAGTCTTAGGCATTTATTCGGGAACACAGGTTGGCGTATGGACATTGTCTTCAAACTAAATTACAGGACAAAAGTGTCTGCCATTGCCATAATGAAAAACGTCTGGCTTTCTGCCCCTGGTTATTTCTTCATAACCACTCCAGCATAAAGGACTAACTCTAGAGCAAGACCCTCCCAACATCCATGCAAGTATCCACCTGTCCATTAGCGAACAACCAGTTACATTATCTAGTCTTACCTGAAAACCTTGTACCAAACGCTGAGGATACCAACATGGCTAAGATCTAATCCTGAAGCACTCAAGAACTCATCAAGAACTCAGTCAAATGGGTGATCAGCTTTTTAATCTGTGAAGTGTCCTATAGCAGTAAATGTCATATAGAGGAAGTATGAATAAAATACTGTAGAGGAAGGACTGGGTGTGAGGAAAGAAATAAACCTTCACAGGGGGAGGGGTGTGTGGGGTTGAGTGTTTCTTTCTCTGTCTCGTTTTTAAAAATAATTTTGATTGTGTATATTTAAGGTACACAACATGATGTTATGGGATATATAGAGGTAGTAAAATAGTTACTGTAGTGAAGCAAATGAACATATCCATCATCTTAGGTAGTTACCCTCTTTTTGTGTGTGGCAAGAGCAGCTAAAATCTACCAATTTGGGAAAAATCCTGAGGACAGTACAATATCATCAGTGTGGTCCCCTTGTTGTTACTTAGCTCTAGACTTGTTCATTCTGTATAGCTGCTGCTTTGTTCCTTGGACCTACATCTCTTTATTCCCACCTCACTCCTGGCCCAGATAACCACTGTTTTATTTTCTATCTCTGTATATTTGAGGGTTTTTTTTAACTTCCATGTATAATTGACGGAATGCAATTTTGTGTGTGTGTCTGTCTTATTTCATTTAGCATAATGTCCTCCAGTTTCATCCATGTTGTGGCAAATGGCAAGATCTCTTTCTTTTTTAAGATTAAATAATATTCCTGGCCAGGTGCAGTGGCTCATGCCTGTAATCCCAGCACTTTGGGAGGCCAAGGTGGGTGGATCATGAGGTCCAGAGATCAAGACCATCCTGGCCACACCACAGTTTCCTCATTTATTTGTCTCTCAAGGGACACATAGGTTGTTTCCATATCTTTACTAATGTGAATAGTGCTACAGTAAACATAAAAGTGCAGATATCTTTAAAGGTGATGATTTCATTTCCTTCGGGCATGTACCCAGAAGATAGATATGTAGGCCATAGGGTAGATCTATTTTTAATGTCTTTAGGGACCTCCATACTGTTTTTAAGAATGGCTGCACCAATTTACATTCTGACCAACAGTGTACAAGGGTTCCCTTTCCCCACACTGTTGCCAACACTTAATATCTCTTACATTGTTTGATAACAGCCATCCAAACAGGTGTAAGGTAATATTGGACTTGGATCTTGAAGGGTGAATAGGAGTGTGTCTGGCAGAGGAGGAGGTCAGATGCATCTCTGGCTTAGAGACCCACATGATCTTTTTTTAAATTTTTTGAGACAGGGTCTCCCTCTGTCACCGAGGCTGGAATGCAGTGGCACAAACACGGCCCGCTGCAGTCTCAACTTTCTGGGCTCAAGCCATCCTCCTACCTCAGCCCCCCAAGTAGCTGTAATGTAACAAACATTCAAATGTCACTCTTCTATGTGGATTGGTTCAAATGTGTACCTGAGACATGCCACCACTGCTGGCTAGTTAAAATAAATTTTGTAGAGACGGGGTCTTGCCATGTTGCTCAGTCTGTTTTCAAACTCCTGGGCTCAAACAATCCTCCCACCTTGGCCTGCCAAAGTACTGGGATTATAGGTACGAGCCACCGCGCCCGGCTTCACCTGATCTTTTGTTGCTGCTCTTTGGGACCCCTGCTCCACAGTGAATTGGGGCGTAATTCCTAGTCAGTAGATTCCATCCCCAAGCAACTTAAAAGGGTACAGACACATTTAGTTACAAACATGGTTTGGTTATACAATAACTTTCTCAACCTCTTCAACAGTGGTTCCACTTTTCCATGCTGATGTTTTTGGGTGAAAATTGTCCTTCTCCAGTCACTTACACTCTGAAACCTCAGTGACCTCCTAAGTTTCTGCTCTAACTCGCTTCACTGAATAATGGGAATTACTCCAAACATCGCCATAGTGGTGCATCTTTTCTCTTTTGTGACTTTCCTAACTGACCTAGCTGTGAGTGACAGCTCCCATCCTCTTCTTCATCATTTACTGCAGTGCTGCAACCTACAGTCAACTCTCCTTTGTGATACACCTTACCAACCCTGCTTTCTCTGCATAACTTCTTTCTGCTACTCTGCTCCAACTGTCCCCACCTCCCTTTGGGCAAGTCCTGCCTAGCTGAGGCTTCCCGGTGATCCATCTTGACTTACAATTAAATTGGCATTTTAAGATCTTTTTTTTTTTTTAATGCTGGGAAATGGGGATTGCAGTCTGAAGCCAACACAAGGAAGAGAAAGGAATTGTTTTCCACATCTGTGTCAGTTTCATAGAAGTAATTCTACTCCCATTCTCATGACTCATCTCTGAATACCCTTTCAAAGGCATCACATATACTTTCCGGGAGTAGCACAGACCCACAAAACCTGTGTGTGTGACTCTTTCTTTCTGTCTTTCACTTCTTTCTTTCATCTGTGAGCTACTCATTTGCATACTTTCCAGAAGCTGCCCAAGAGGGAGAAGCAATCGATTAACTCTGGCTTGCAGCAAGGATTGGTGCTACCAGAGGTTTGAGTTCAAACCTTTTCTACTTTCTGGAAGCTGGAGTCATTGATCAGTCATTATATCTGATTATCTGGGAAAATTGAGACTTGGCTGGACATATTATTAAGTTTTGAGTTGGTCTGAGACAGAAGTTATTGTTGCAAATGGTTTTGTATTGTGGTTACAATAGAGTGTGCAAAATTTCCAGCTCTCTCTTGAATAAAAGCCACTTGATCACAGACGCTCTCCCTCCTCCTCTGTCTCTCCTGCAAGGCTTGAGGGGCTTCTTGCCATCCCAAGTAGTCACTCTCTACACCCTGATATTGCCAGTGTCTTTCTCTTTGAGTCATCCACAATTCAAATCCAAGCCAAATGTTGACACTGAAAAAAAATTTTAAAAGTAAGTTCAAACTTACTATTTGACTAGAAGTGAAAACATAGCAAGTAACACTGGTTTATGGGCCGCTCATGGTATAGCTGTGTCCTCCTCCAGGGAAAGTCTTCCTTTGTTCTTTTGGTCAGGATCCTCATCTCCAGCAACTCATGCTCCCCTCTTGCAGGGTCTTTCTGTCCTGGCACCTAGAAAGTACCCAAAGTCACTGCAGATGCTTTTCTATTGTGGTCTTACTTCCCATTCCAGGATGCTGGAGGTCTCTGGAAACCCAAGTAGGGCTCTTTAGAGGTGCAAATCTTAAAAACATTTCTTTTCTCTTATAACTGTGACCTGCTTGTGTTTTAATCCCAAATCTGCCTTTCAGTCAAGCAAACTGGTGTCATTTAATCTCAATAGGAGCTAACAGCAGATGGAGAGAGGTCGGTAACAAACATTCAAATGTCACTCTTCTATGTGGATCGGTTCAAATGTGTACCTGAGACATTTTAGCCTGATCATACAATGTGAATATAGATCAGGGAAACAGTATTATTGATAAAAATCTATGACTTTGCTATTTTATGTTAATTCACAAATTCAAATTTTAATGACATTCTCTCAGGGAGTTAAACAGAAAACATTTAAGTAACTACCAATCTCAAATTATTTTCAAAGGAAGGAATATCTGTGCAGATGGAAGAAAGCCAACATTGATTTGAGATTTTATTTTGGTTGGTTCATGTAGAAGCTGGGTGTGAAAATGTCCAAGTATTTTTCAGCAGACTGGGAAACCCAATCTTACTATATATTTTCCTGGCCAGATAATTTTGTGACCAAAAATCAAGATGCATGATTTAATACAATGCCTGATAACAGGACAGAACACTTGAAATATCGATTATTGCAAAAAACACAGGAGTCTTGATGTGGGCCCATGAAGAAGGCGATTCCAGATACTGTGAACATGGGTGGCTGAGGCCTTCGACAAGGAGCCCTCACCTCTGCATTCGCTTTATGACCGAGTTTCTTCTGAAACAGTGGAGAAGAAAATGCAGTGAGGATCTAGGTGATTCCTAAAGGATGCACTGTGGATGAAGTTCTGCTTAACTGTTGCAGACGTTAGCTTTGCCTTATTGTAGCAGGTTTGACCAGAGATACAAAAAGTAGAAGGCGATAGAATAGACCATCCATCATTCACATCTCTGAGAAGATAAATTTCAAAATTAAGAAGATTATATTCCTCTTTGGTGTCTATTGAAATATCTTTCACTTTTTGCATTTTATTTTAATACAAACTGATACCTTGTCGAAATTACCAAAAACCTAGATAAAGTCCTAATTCTTTTTTGGTCACATGGAGAAAAAAAAATTCTTAGACTTGACATATATAATTAGGAAAAAGACAGACCCTCTAAAAGCTAAATGCAATGTTTATTTTTAAATGTCCTAAGGTTAAGACCTTGCTAGCAAGTTTTTATTGCTGAGCGACAACCGTAAGTGAGAAATGGGGTTTATAATGGAAATGCAGATGCACCGCCTTAATTATCAGATTGCCACCAGGCACCAGCATAATGAAGGAATTTTCTTATTTTTGCACAATGAATACTAATTGAGGTAGCAGAAGGGAGTGTCTGGGTGGCCACACTGCAGTAAACTGGTGCCATCTAAAGGAGAGGAGAGCAAAGCCGCCCGAGTGGCACTCGCAAAGGAAACAGGATAGGTACGCTCTTCTAGTACCTGGACAGCTGGATTTCTGCACTTGGATTTTTAACACAAAACACAACGTTGAATTCTACCATGTTACTAACACAACTGGTTATCAGGTGGAGTTAGGAATGGGACAGATGTTGCCAGGTTTTCTGAAACCCATCTCTCTACAGCGAACTTCTCATCTGTCAGTCTGTAGAGACGTGATTAGGTAGCATTAATTAGGCATGCTAGATGAGAGGGAGAAGAGGAAAAAGAAGAGGGCAGAGAAAAAGGCTGAAGGGGTCGGGGGCATAGAGAGGAAAAAGGGAGGGAGAAAAGAGGGTTGGAAAGGTTATTTTGTGTGGGATATTTTGCTTTCACACATGCAATATGAAATTTCACCTTTAGTTTTCACAAACTGTTGCATTTGTCCATATATACAAGGAAAGTGAAATGGAGAAGTGCAATAAATGACCCTCAGATGGGAGTGTTGGCAAGCCACAACGCTATTCTAGCTGCTTCTAGGACCGTGGTGTTTCTGCAAACACGGGGTCATGTATGGAATAATGTGGTGGCTATTCTTAGAAAAGGAAGTGTTTCATTCTCGAGGCTTCACTGGAACAGAGAGTGGAGACTGCCCCTGAAGGGCAGAACCAGGCTCCCTCCAGGAGCTCTGGAGTACATGAGAAAGGGTTGGAAGACCTTGGTTTCTGGGCAGGAGTGGGGAGGTTGCCCAGGGGCCCATGTCTCAGATGAGACAAACATCTCAGATGTCTTTTGTTTATTTCATAGAATCAACCTCTCTGGGCTGGAAGAGACCCTGACATGGTTATCACTGCCCAGGGAGCCAACAAGCTGAAGCTGCTAATGTGAGATCAAGCTGGTTAGCTTCTGGTCAGGCTGGAGCTCCAGGCCCAGGCCCTGAAAACACGGTGTTATTTTCAAACCTGAATAGCCTGCACTGTGGAAGAGTAGAAGGTACTACAGGTAGGGGCAGCTAATCCTTAAGTAATCTATCTCCTTTCCCCAGGCAAAGACAGAACTCCCTACACTCAGCCTGCACGCCCTTGGTGACCCCATGGGCCAGTCCTGTGCTGTCTGTTGGTGCCTCTCAGTGCCAGGAGGATCCCTGGCTGCCTGGACCTGGAACCCAGAAAGTTCTTGGTGAATGTTTTTGGAATGAATGAATGAATGTGGTGTCTCCCTCTCATTACTAACTGGAGTTTAGTTTTTCCATAGAAAGTGTTTCACATGGGAGTTAGACTTGGCCACTCACTCATTCACCCCTCGTATCTGGGTGGGGGGTGGGTAACAAAGTTTCTGTAACCCACTGGGTCATAACAAGGGAGGGTATTTGGCCCACATGCCCCAGAAACCAGGGACACTGCCTACCTGGGAAAGGAGGGTCCAGGTAGACCTCACATCCAGGAAGTGGAAAAGGGAGAGAGAGCACCTGAGGGGTGGGTTGGGATAGGGAGAGAGCAGAGCTGTGTCTCTCGCTGGACAGAGTCGAATGAGACCTGGGTCATCCAGCCTGGAAGCGCATTCTCAGCCCGGTCTCAAGATCTGACATGATGACCTGAACAATTTTAGAGACCAGCTGCTGCCAGACAGCAGACACTCCAGTTGATTCTGCATCCAGAAAATACCTCGGTGATCTGAAAAATGGGTGGATTAATAAAGAAAGAGGTAGAGATATTTTAAAAGATTTTAGGTTTCAGCAGATGGCTTGGAATGAATCAGCACGGTGATGAGGTTGGCATTTGGGGGAGGGTGGGGGTTGTGGGAAGGGGGCAGGTGACCTGAGCCAGGCCCTTAAGTAACATGATCTAGTTGGGGGGTTGCTAAGTGACAGGGAGAAGGTGCTTAAGAGAGACCCCTCTCTTAAGGAGAGGACCCCCCAGCCCCTCCTCACCCAAGGGGCCCTTGGGGTGAGATGAGGGCCGAGAGCAATTTACTCGAATATTATCTTCATGGTCTATCATCCTCCCCTTTCCCTATCCACCCCTCCAAATAAGTCCAGTGGGTGGTTTCTATTCACTGAAGCATCCAGATAGTCCTGGTATGCAGTTGGCACTCAAACCCCACTGAATGAATGAATGAATCCATGAACAGGGTCAGGTTAGGCTGCCCTGCACAGATTCTAATCTTGTGATCCCTTTTGGTTTCTAAGCAACAAAAGACTCTAGGGACGTACACGTGTATGCAGCCCAAACATGCTTTCTCAGACTTCTCTAGAAATATTAGTTTTGCATATTACTACCAGAAAATGAAACGGCAAGTTATATATATGTCAAAAAAGGGAAGCACATATTGTATTTATGTGAATATTACCCTATGTAAGTTCAGGCACCCCTGGGAGACTTAACATTAAGTATTCCCATTAAACAGACTTGGAGAAACAAAACACACACACGCTCCTTCACGCTCACAGATCCAGTTAAAATTGTTGTTTCATCCCACTTTCATGCCTTTAAAATGTGATTTTCTGATGCATCAAAAATTCATGGGAGGACAGGAGCATGAGAAAGCCCTGCTGGGATTTTAACTTTAACTTTGACAAACTATCTCAGTACGATGAGGTCCTTTTCATAAACCAGGGCAAACTTGGCCCTTGCTGTTCTGTTTCATGGCAATATACAGGAAACAAATGCCACTTGGTGACCAAAAGGTATTAATAGATCTCAAAATATATGGACTTGCACTGTTGCTACACCCTGGAGATCTGGTTAACAGCATTGAATGGGTGTGGGATTTGAGGCTAAATACATTTCCAGAGTAGCTGAGATTTCCAAATGTGGCAAACCACAGAAACATTCCTTATGTGAAGGGCATTTTTCTATAACTGGAACAGGGGCAACTTAATAATTTTAGTCATTTTGCCAATGCAATGCACCCATCACAAAGCTCAGGTGAAGGAATGCACAGTTATTTGCGATGATTGTCTGCAATGCTGCCTTGCGTGTTCCCCAGCTGACTCAGTTGTACCATCGAGACACAGACAGCCTGCATGGAGCTGGGGTTTTCACCACAATTCACTAAAATAATGGGCGACAGGCATGAGTGACTGGGGCAGGACTTCTTGCCTTTCACACGGGTCAGCCTCTCTGACCAGTGAGCCCAGCTGCACTGTCTCCTACTCGTTTGGTAAAAGGAAGAAAGAGGATATAGTATTTCAGCTTCTTACAGATCTAAGACGGAAGTGATTCAAGTCACAAGAAAAGTACAAACACATTGCTTAACCCAGTGAGTGTATTCTAAGAAATGTATTGTTAGGCTATTTTGCTGTTGTGTGAACATCATGGAGTGCACTTGCACAAACCTAGATGATAGAGCCTGCTACACCTCCGGGCTGTGTGGCATTAGCCTATTGCTCCTGGACTACACACTGGGGCAGCACGTTGCTGTACCAAATTCTGTAGGCAGTTGTAACACAACGGTAAGTGTTTGTGTATCTAAACACAGCTAATATAGGAAAGGTACCCTAAAAATACAATACTATAATCTTGTGGGACCACTATGTGATATGCAGTCTATCTTGATTAAACTGTTGTCAAGTGGCGCATGACCTGTAATCTCTTTTAACAGTGTATATTGACATGTTATAGACTCCTAACAAGGCTTGAACATTTCTTCAAGGGGCAACACCTGTTTGGAGTCTTTCACTTTAAATTACAGGCAACTACAGTGAGATTTCTAGCTTTACCACTTTTTTTTTTTTTAAGAGGAGGTTCTGGCATTAAAAGTTTATTTCTATCCATGTTATTCAAATATAGCGCACTAACTTTATATTATACAAATAAGTCAGAGAGGAAGAAGGGAAGAGAGCAATTAAAGAGTTATGAATACATGTTTTATTGCAGAAAAGGCCTGAGACTCCTGGGATTTGAAGGCACACACAGGATAAATAAGCCCCACCCTGTGCTCTTTGAGAGGTTAACAATATTTAATCCAGAACTTTTTGGAATACATACAGGTGTTCTTTGAAAAAGAGTTCAGCAGTCAAGTGAATTTGAGAGACGGTGGTTTAATTGAAGTTAAACATTACTTTACTGCAGGGCTTTTCAGAGCCTTTAATCTGCTAAATGCTTGTGACATTCCAAGTGGGGCTGTGAGTGAGGACTGCCTTTGAAACTTTCACACAGGACACTGCAAGGTATGGGCCCTAAGAAGGGGTGAGGAGACAAAAGGACAAAGAAGCCGGCTTGGGGCCTGCTTATGGGACTGTATTTTCCCCAGACGTTGAACTATAGAATGCTTTTTGATGGAAATAGTAACAACATAACGCAGAACGCACAGGCACAAGTGAAAAATGAAAAGCAACTTTTCTCCCAAAGAGAAAGGGAAATTTCCCATGTCCTGAGGGATGGGGGAGGGGGAACTAATGTTTTGCGTCCTTTATAAACATCACATTAGCTCCTTTACAACTACTATGAGCTTCGAACATCAGGCATTTTAAGACAGAAAGGGGTCCAGCACTTGACTTTCTAGGAGAGTGATCCAAGAATGTCAGGTCACCTACAACACATGCACAGGTACCCAGAGAGAGAGACAGAGAGACACAGAGAGAGAGACACAGAGAGAGAGAGAGACAGAGAGAGACAGAGAGACAGAGAGAGACACAGAGAGAGAGACACAGAGAGAGAGAGAGAGAGAGAGACAGAGAGAGAGACAAGGAGAAAGACAGAGAGAGAGAGAGAGACAGAGAGAGATAGAGACAGAGAGAGAGAGACAGAGAGAGACCCCTTTGCAGAAGGCCATGATGTTCCTGGGAAGTGGCATGAGAAGGAGTCATTACAGGGTCCACAAACCCATACATGCTCTAAGCATTATCCATGGCCCGCATACATGGTCTGTCTTGCAGTGATTTACACCACTCTATCTCAAACAGATAAATGCTACTGTGATTGATAAAATACAATTAATGTAAGCATCTTGCTGAGTTCACAGTAACAGTCTGTCTTTAAATATTTTCTCTATAGAGGGATAAGAGTAGAGCTAATATTATGTGTAGGTCCTCAAACTTAAAATTTTTAAATGAGCAATTTAAACATGGTTCAAAAAATAGAAAATGTCAAAAGATAAAGAATAAAATTATCTATTATTTATATCTGTAAAATTATCTCCCTTCTCGTCCCATATACCAAGACTCTGATTGGGTAATCCTCGTTCTTACTTTTGTATGTAATCATCCAAGTTTTTTCAGCACATACAAGCACATTCAAAAGTAGATTTTTACTTTCCCATTTCTTACAAAATAGGTAGCGTATTTTATATGCTATCCGACATTTTTTTAAAGATCAGATATGACTGCACTACTATATCTCCTCTCTGTTGAAAGGGATTTCTTCACCCTCACACAGCTCATAAACACTGTCAAAAGCTACCTGAACCTTGACCCACTCATAGAGCAGTTGGTCTTATGTCCCATACTTCACTTTTCCTCCCCACCTTCATGGATGCCCTTAGAATGCTCTGGTGACATATTGGACTGAACCTTTATCATTGCTTTGTGACTGTTACACCCATCTGCCTGCAAGGAGAGGCTATCTCCTGTAGAACAGGATATCTTACCGTCTCGAATCCCAGAACCTAGAGGAGAGCTCCCCTCTTAATGTCCAATGTCTCCAGGGTAGAGGGTCACCCTAGGGGGCCACTGGATGTGTGTATTTCTAAATAACCTGGGAGATTCCAATGATACTCCAAGAAGGAAGATGCTTAGGTGGGTCTCACGGCTGTCATGGATACTGTCATCTACAGGAAGGGTGTGGTGAGCAGCCCGTCTCCAATATGTGTACAGTTTGGTTATATTCCCGTTTAGTAAAAGAAGAAAAACAATCTTCACTTCTAATTCTACTTGGCTTATAAATTTGGACCTATCTTAGGAAAGAAATCATGTAGGAATGGAAAAGAAAGAAATCAATATAATAGAGGGACAGAGGATTTTTCTATCAAAGGAAGAAACAATCTCAGTTTTTAGACAAGAACCAGTGAACATGGCAGAAAAAAATGTAATTCGTCTGAGCTGGGTGAAGTTAGAAAGAAAATTCAAATTTGAATGAAGTTGAACTCATGATCATATTGCTTGGCTGAGTGCCTGCAAGGTGCCCCCTTTACTTCCACTTCCTCCTCGCATTGTTCACCAGCCTTGTAACTTGGTGTGATGCAAAGGCTGGCAAAAAGAGAAATCAATGAAGTTCAACATCATGGAGACATTGCAGAAGTGTGGGAGAAGCTGATGTCTTTTACAGAAATACTTGAGAAAATCTGAGTGTGTGTCAGGAGCTGTGAGAACCATGGAACTGTACCTGACCCCAGATACAAAGCAGAAGAAACAGTTCATGATTCTTATCCTGGAATTATTTTTAGTGGATTAAGAGTAGATAGATTAATTTCAAGAATGGTGTCAATTCTTCACAGCTCCCTGTATTTACATCCTCTGAAATGTGACTTTGCAAGTCTTCCCAAATCTATTTCCTTCCCTGTGAATAAGGGCTGCCCCTGTGACTCACTATGTCCTATAGAATTCTGCAGAAATGTTGGGGTTTGGGGGACAAGACAAGCTTAGGCTTAAGAGGCATTGCATGCTGTTACTCATTTGGAACCCAGCCAGGGCCATGGGCAGTAGCCTGGGCTAGCCTGCTGGAGGATGAGAGGCTGTTGAGTTGAGTCAGTCCAGTGGCCCTCCCAGGTAATGTTTACAACTCCAAAGGAATAGCCAGTGAGACAGGAAGAAACCCACAAAATGTGCTGCTAGAGAAGGCAAGAGCGGGGATGTTTCAAGGAGATTGTGTCTGGCTGTGTTGGATGCCATTGATAATCAAAAATGATGAAGACAGAAAAAAAAAGTCCTTTGGATTTAATATCATGGTGAGCTTAATAAGATCTGTTTTCTTCTTATTGGTATGGTGAGGACAGGAGCCTGCTCAGAGCTATGCCAAGTAGATTAGGACTGTGAGTGTAGACAATTCTTTTGAAGACATTGTTGATACACTTTTTGATGAAACAAACTAAGGTGTAATGACGTGGTGTTAAGAATCATTCAGCAGAGAGAGAGAGAGAGAGACAATGTTGATAAGAGGAAGAACTACATAATCAAGGGACAGAACACTTGAAAGAAAAGGGTTTGGGAGCCTGGTAGACAGATGCCCAAACTCACATGTGTTCTCTAACTGTCTAAGGTTTACATGCCAAGTGCTTTGTGGCCTGTAGATGAATGTGCAACAATCATTATTTTTGCTTTTTTTTAAAATCAACTCTTTTTCCTGCTACTATGCTTATTTTTGATAATAATTAGTAGAAATAACCATATGGAAACTAACTTTATGGCAACCAATCTGGCAGACACCATTTTAACCTTATGATCATAAGTAACTGGACAAACCCACATTATATGCCTCTTGATATGATGCACTGAGGAGGGTAGAACTTCACTTCTGCAATTTTCCTGGTGAAAACGCATCAATTACCTCTCATTATGAGGAAATATCAGACAAACCCCAAATGAGGGCTATTCTATAAAACAAGTGGCCTACCTTCTTAAAAAGTGTAAAGGTCATAAAAAAATACAGATTAAGGAACTATTCCAGATTTAAAAGAGACTAAAGAACCGTGGTAATCAAATACAACGTATGAGATCGGATTGTTTCCTGGAATATATATATTTTTTAATATAAAGGATAATTTTGGGATAATTTACAACACATCAGTAAGGTCTCTAAGTAGTAATACACTAATGTTAATTTCTGATTTTAATTATACTATAGTTCTGTAAAAGAATGTCCTAGATCACAGAAAATACATACTAAAGTATTTGGGGATGATGAGGCATTATGTTTCTATCTTACTCTAAAATGGCTCGGGAAAAAATATGAATCTAATAGAATTCTAAGATAGTTCCAAAGCTTTCTACACCCTGGTACACATGCCTTGATAATTGCTTCTCCGTGTATTTGAGCAGATATATGCATATGATGGGAGACCACTCCCATGATTTGATTACTCATCAGTTGACTCTGAGTTAATCCAAAGGGAAGTGATCCTGGGTGCACCTTGCCTAAGCAGGTAAGCCCGTTAGATGAAGGTGAAGCACCAGAAATACTCCATGCTGCCGGACAGCAAGCCGACATGTGGAAGCATGGGAAGAGCCACTTGGCAGGAAATACCAGGAAGCCTGTAGGAGTTAAGCCTGATCCCTGGCTCATATCTAGTGAGAAAATGGGGAACTTCATGAGTCCTACAACCACAAGGAACTAAATTCGACCAGTAACAAGTGAGCTTGGAAGAGGACCCTGAGCCTCAGGTGAGAAAATAGCTCCAGCTAACAACTTGAAGTCAGCCTGGTGAGACCCTGAATAGAGATCTCTGCTAACCTGTACCTGTGCTCTTGACCCATAGAAATTGTGAGGTAATAAAAGTGTATTATTTTAAGATGCTAAATTTGTGGTAATTTCTTACATAGCAAAATAAAACTACTATGATATCTAAAGCAAATATGTCAAAATGTAAACAACTAGTGAATCTTGGTGAGCAACTTAGAGAAGTTCTTTGTACATTTTTGCAACTTTTCTGTAAATCTGAAATGATTTAAAAATAAAATGTTATCAAGGGTGATATATATATACACACACATATATATATATATATATCATTTACTATATGCCAGATGATAGTTAAAGTATTTTTAAATGTATCAATACATAAATTTTCATTAAAAGACAAATGACCCTTCTTCTTCATGACTTGTTTTACAGATAAGGAAACTGAGGCACGGGGAATTCAGATGACATGGCTGAGGTCCCACTGCTAGTAAAAGGCAGAGCTGGACTTGAATCTGGATTCCGGGTTCAAACTCCTAAGGACTCTGCCATACTCTCAGTGACCCTGAAGTAATAGCAAACCAAATGACCCAGGGGACAGGGTGAATGTGGTTGAGCATGATCCCGCAGGGCCCTGAAATTCATGGGGAATCATTTTTGTTTTGTCCTCTGTCGTGTTTTGTCCTCTGTCTTTTTTTTTTTTTTTTTTTTTTTTTTGTGAGATGGGGTCTTGCTCTGTTACCCAGGCTGGAGTGCAGTGGTGTGATCTTGGCTCACTGCAACCTCTGCCCCCCAGGTTCAAGTGATTCTCAGGCCTCAGCCTCTCGAGCAGCTTGGATTACAGGTGCCTGCCACCATGCCTGTCTAATTTTTGTATTTTTAGTAGAGATGGGGCTTCACCATGTTGGCCAGGCTGGTCTTGAAATCCTGATTTCAAGCGATCCACCCACCTTGGCTAGCAAAGTCTTGGGATTACAGGCATGAGCCACTGCGCCCGGCCTCCCTCTTTCTTTTATTTACCACACACGCATTTATAGTCATGCTGTGAATACCACAGCAGGATGACTCACAGCACTGGAATTTAAACAATAGTATATTTGTCTTATACTGATGATTTTATATATTATCAAGGATATTCATATACCATAACTTGCCTTATCAATCCCCAAATCTGAAACCTCCATAATATATCAAGCTAACAAAGTTAAGTAGATGAAAAATATGACTAGAAGGGAGAACAAATTGAGCGTGCAAAATGGAACCAAGAATAAAAACAGAAAAATAAAAGCATAAAGATCAATGTACTTAAAAAGTCAGTCAATAATGCACTTTCAACCTTCTCACATATTTATTTTATACATTTATCATATTTCAGACTTTGGAATAAGATGAAGTCACCCAAACTCCATTGTGAAATCTAGTCTCCTCGCAATCCGTCTGACCTCAGAGAGGCAAACAGTGAGTAATTCAAAATATTTTTGAATGAAAGTGTCAGTTTAAGATCCTCAGCATAAAACATACCTACAAAGCCTATTTGCAAAGTAAATTTACTCTGGATTCTTGATACCTATGAAAGTTTTTTCTATTATATTTATTTAAAATTACAACAGTTTACATTAGAAACAAGCTCAAACAATTAAGGTAAAAGATAAATAACTGCATACAGTTTAATTTTACAAAATGCAAACATACATCTTTCATTGTTCCATTATCTGAGTATTAAGCGCCACATAATTGCACAAGGCATTTTCAAATGTCTTAAAGGCTCTAAAATTACAGAGTTGACTTTCGTGAAATAGTCTTTATTTTCCTCCATTATTATACAAATAATTGACCACACAGATTAAATTTAAATCGGAATTGGATATGTCCCCTACAGAGTTCATTTCTCTTGTGCAGCTAAAGGTTGGCAGCTTATGATGGCTCATGGAGCTTACTCAGGCCCTTGTGGGATACAGAATGGGGCTTGTATTTTCATAATTTAGGATGTCTCCGCTGTGAGAGACCCTAGAGTCCCCTGGGATCGCATCACATCTAGTTTTGCCCAAGACCACCACCTTTCTAGCTAACCCAGGCTAATTCTAATGGTGCCTCTTTTCACTCTCAGAAATGTCTGTTTGGGAGATGGTACAGATGAGGAAATGGAAGCCTCCAGATGTAGGCTCTCTGGACCAGACCGCCGCAGCAGAGACCTGTGTTTTCTCCTGGGGATTCGGAAACCCCACTCCCCCGCTTCAGAGGTGCTGCCGCTCTCCATTGTGGGGCAGAGGTGGAGAAGCAAAGAAAGTGTCCCTTTCATCCTCGCCATAGAATGAAAAACGATTCATCACCACAATTACTCACCAAACCTGAGAGGAGGACAGAAGAAAACATGTTTACATTACTTTTTCTTTCATTAAAAAGCGACACGTGATTTTTCAGTCAGAAGACACAGATGCAGAAAAAGGTAAACAATTCAAAGAAAACCGCTCTTCGAGAAATACTTAACAGTTACTAATTGTAAAGACACATAGGAGTTGCAGGACGTGACTCTAATTATTGGTGTAAGAGAATATTTTCATGGCGTGTTCCGCTTTGAGAAACCTGTTCCGGTGACTCAGAATTATTTCTGAAACAGTATCCGCTTCCCCCACCCTCCTCTCAATGTCTTCTAATTATAACTCTCTTGAGATATTTGCCTCTGATAGTCACAGGGAAAGAATGGGAGAGGGAAAGGAGAAGAGAAAAGGAATACAGTTCAATTGCCAATATGCCAAAAGTGGAAAGACGGACCTGGGTCTCCTCTGGTGCAGTGTCAGGACTGCACAGCATACAGTGGCCAGGCCTGCATAGCACACAGTGGCCAGGCCCGTGCCAGAGGCCTGTTGTCAGACACCATGGTGGGAGCATGGGAACCTTCTCAATGGACAGCCCTGCTCAACTCCTTGGGCCTAATGTGGGCTGGGAAAATAGATCTGATTCCACCCTTGTTCCTGCAGTACTCAACACAATGCCAAGCCTGTACCGGGCGCTCAATATATTTTTCTTGAATGAGTTAATAAGGCTGATTTTCACAAATTTGTTGTTGTTAGGCTAATTCTAGTCCAAGTTACAATTACAGACCGAAGTGTTTCAAGGTGGTTTCAAAATTATTTACTTCTTGCAAATGTGTATGAATGTCTAATTAAAATGTCTGCCAGACAATGGAGACACCAGGGTGGATAGGAAAGGGCCACTACTTTTAAGAATCCCAGAGTCACCTAAATAATCAAATACTAGAGAGAGTGTTGTGGAGTTGACCAATTTAGTGAAACAGACTTGGGTTCAAATCCCAGCCCTGTGTTCACTAGTTTTGTGATGTTAGGCAAGTTATTTATTATTATTTTTTTTAATATGCCTTCAGCAGGGCTAACGATAATGTTAATTCATATGTTGTTTGAGGATTAAATGTGATAACTGATGTAAAGCCCTTGGAAGACTGCCCGGCACACGGCAAACCTTGGATGAAGGCGACTGCTACTGTGATTTAACAGCTGCGCAATCTTGGGCAGGTGATACTTGCTGCATCTGTTTACATAGGTGGAAAATGAGGATGGTAGTACAATGATTCATCATGATTTTTAAACTGCAAGACTTTTTGTTGTTTGCATGAGACTACAAGGTATGGGTCTCCGTCATAGCCCCCATTTTAATCATGGGGACACAAAGGCTTTAAGCTGGGTTATCCACTCAGACAGAATCCAAAGCAAGAGTTGGGGCAGAAGACCTAGGGGTGGAACCAGAACACCTGGGCCCACATCTGTAGTGGGCAGTTGGTCCTGGTGCCCGGCCAGAGGCCTTTGGACCTCTTTTACCAGCTCTGTGTCCCTGTTTCCCGACGGCTGCAAACTCTGCTGATGAGGGTTCATTTGCTATCTTCAGAGATTGCCCATTGAAAACACAGACAGTGACCCTTCACCCCCTTGATCAAAAACTCTGCCTTATAATTTACTGTTAAGAGCTCCCTATGGAATCAGGCAGAGGTTGGGATTTCACTTGAAATCATACCCTCATTTCACTTCCTTCCTTTCCCTGTCCCGCTCCCAGATCCCTTGCCAGTGTCTCCTGGGAGCGCCTCCTCCCATGTGAACCCTGGGCAGGACAGGGTGTGCTGCTGAGAGAGCCTAAACTAAAGCTCCACCTGGATGATGCCATTTACATAAAAGATCTCAAACTAATTCATGTCGCTTGGTCGTTCATCAATAATTCCAAATCCCAGGTGCCTTTCCTGGGAAGTGGGACTGAGCTGAAAGGCCAGGGTCCCCAAGACCAGCCTGTTTTTAGTTCTCTTCCAAAAGTCATGAGCATTTTCTCTATGTCAAACCACACACCTACAGGGGCTTCGCTTGCCTTGTTTATTTCTTGAAGGCACAGCACTGCTCAGAGCCTGTCCCAGAGCTCCTGGATGATGAATATGTGCTGAACAAATATGTGATTTCCTGTTACAACCTCATCCCATCCTCAGAATAAACTTGAGAAGTAGGCATTCTGATCTCCAGTTTGCTGATGAAGAAATTGAGAGGTAGAGTGATTAAGTTCTTCCCCCAAGATCATTCCACCAAAAAAGATGAGAGCTGGGATGTAAGACATGTCTGATCAGAAATCTGTTTCATTAGACTTCATTATGTTCTCCCCATGAGCTTCCTAACCTGGGCACTGTTAAACATACAGATTCCTGGGCCCTTGAAACATACACATTCCTGGGCCCCATTTCAGACCTCAGACAATGGAGTCTAGAAATGCCAAGTGCTTTTTCTGGCCACCAACATTTAAGAATTAGGGGACTAGTCAAGCATGATGGTACACACCTGTAATCCCAGTTACTTGGGAGGCGGAGGCAGGAGAATCACTTGAGCCCAGGAGTTCAAGACCAGCCTGGGCAACATAGCAAGACCCTGTCTCAATAAAACAATACACACAATTAAGGAAAAAAATCATGGCATCTAGAATGATATTTGAACTGCTGCTTGTTGGGATAAAACTATGTAAATTTAAAATATAAATATACATATACTTTATATATAAATGTAAATATATATAATATAAATACATATATTTGTGTGTGTGTGTGTGTGTGTGTATATATGCCTTACTTCTGTAAACTTCTACCCAACATGCCATGGGAACAGTAGGATGTGCCCAGACATGGTGTGCTGAGCTGATAGGCTCCGTGACAAGGCGAGAACACCCAAGAATGAGCCTTTAGAGGCCAGCTGTTAAACACAGTGCTGAAGATTCCTAGATTAACACACACACTCCTGGGAGGATCATGGATAAGAATGCTGAGTTAATCTTAATTTCCTTTAGACACTAGCGAGAATCAGGGCTGAAAGTAATACATTGTCTCTAAAAATAAAGAAAATGGTATTTTTTACATACTTGCTTTTGTGCCCTGAGTTTGTTCAAAATGTGTGTGCGAGTGTGTGTGTGTGTGTGTGCGTGTTCTTAGCTTGGATTGCCCCGAAAGCAGGCCTGTGACAAAGATGTGAGTGCACATAATTCACCTGGGAGATGATCTCAGAACACCAGGAGGGGAGAAGGAAAGAGACAGAAGGGGAGGAAAACAACACAAGCTGCAGAATCAACCATAGAAAGAGGAATGCACTGAAAGTGAATCAAACAGAGTCCAGGTTCTCAGGAGGTGTGCACTCACAAGCAAATTAAAACAACAGGAAATGTGCACTTCAAACAAAGGATCTTGAAACAACCAGGATTCTTTGTGGCCAAGAGAAATGCAACCAAATACCCCACTAGCCCTTTCTTCTCAGCCAGGCGTTGGAAGCTGTTTGCGAAGGTTCAGGTTTAGGTCACATTATTGACTTTTGAGCTCTTGACTCGGATGTCAAACCCTGGGTAAGAATTTCTAGCTTCTTACATACTTAGCAAAAATGGCATTTGGGAGTCAGAGGGTCCAAACCAACTGTTTCTCCTTTCCTCATTCAACAGGAATTGTGTTGGACCCAATGGACAGTGGTGTTTTCTCAGAGCATCACCACTGGGTCATCTGAGGCAGAAAACAACAGGAGCTTCTGGCCATATGGAGTTGCCCAGCTGGGGAGGGATGCAGATACCATAATGTGAGGCAATGTGATTGTCTCCTGTTCACACCCCATGTTTCTCTCCCACCTGGGCTTTAGAATCAAGTGGGCAATTTCTTGTTGTCCAAAGAGTAGGTTCTAGAAAACATGACAAATGTATATAGAGGGCTGCCTCTGTCACTAAGAAATTGCTCATAACAAAGGAAGATTTTTCGCATTTCGAAAAAGGCCAGTTTCCCTCCTCCCGGTAAGGGTGGAGTGTCTGTACCTCAGTCTCTGCATGTGCTGCTATCTTCCCATTAGAAAAAGGATGTTAGGCAAACTAGAGTGGAATACAAATGTGGATTTTTAAAAAATGTTTATTTTTAAATGAGCAATGAGCAATTCAGCCCCATCTCTGTTTTTTTTTTTTTTTTTTTTCTTGTTGATGAGAATAGAGATTTGGAGACCTCGACATTCTCCAATATCAAAGAAAGTTGCCACAAGTAAAGAAGATTACTGGGGCAGGAATGAAAACATAGTCACATAACAAAGGTGTGCATTAAAAAGCAACTTCAGGTTAGATCTCATTTAATCAGAAAAAAAATTAAAGAGAAAACCTCATGCAAAGTATAAATTTGCTTGTACCCGGTGAATCTGGATTCCTCACTCCTCTGTCCATTCAACCTCTTGGACCACACACAGGGCCAAAGGCAGGAATGGAGTTAGTATTTTTCCCTTTTCCTGATTTATGACTTGCATATATTCACTTCTTTTCAGCTTTTCATTCCAAAGCAGCAATCCTTGATATTTTCATAAGAAAGCTGCTTTATTTTCTCAAGCCTTGAAATCATGGAGGGCTGTTGAGAGAGTTGGAACAGAGCAAGGAGCCCCAGAGAAAAGCAAAGAAAGGGGATTCTCCTGCCGGCCACATGCACTGGAAGAGGTACAGGCCGTGCCACTGTAACAGGAGACCCCACATCCAGTGACTGGCACAAGAGGGAAGTTCACTTCTCCCTCAGGTAGACAATTTTCCATTCTAGCTTCTGTCTTTCGGTGCAAAGTGGCTGCTTTAGCTTCTTTATCCCTCAGCCAGTGAGAAGGAAGAAGAGGGCTCCTCTCCTTTCGAACCTAGAAGGCTGTTCACATCCTTTCTGCTCACATCACAGTGGGCAGAATTGAGTTACATGCCCACAAGAACTGAAAGGGATCCTGGAGCTGTATCTGCGCCTCTGACTAAAGAAGGAGCAAATGTATTCTGACAAACAAACTAGCAACTCCTGCTATTTGAAGTCTTTCCCTTTGCCGGTAGTTTCAGCAAACTCTGGGTGGGAGGGCACGCTGAAGAGGCATCACCTCTGGGTAACTCTGATTTCTTGGCATTCACCACCCAGGGCCATTTCATTATGAGGTCAGTCCTGGCTTAGTAACAAAGAGAGTTGTAATGGGTAGCGGTGCTGGCCTTCAGCCTGGGATTGGAGAGGAGTGATAGCCACTGTGTGTATTAGATGCCCCCTGTGTAGGGGTTAAAGATGTGTATTTGAGCATCTTGCTTTCATAGGGAATGCGATAAATGTGGTCACTTTCTATATATTAATGTACCTTCACTTTGGAATATTTATGTTTGTTTCCTTGGTATCAACTTCCAAAGAACACAAAAGTCCTTAAAGAATAGAGCCTATAGCTCTCAGAAATATGTAGTGTCCATCTCAGGTAAGATACTCATTTGCAAGTCAGTAGAAATTCAAAGCACTCTCTAAAAACATCATTCATTACTTACAATAAAAAGAAAACAAAGTGGCCAAACTTTCATCCACAGCCACAGAATGCAGTACAATCACAAAGATCTGCAGGTGTTTGGCTGCCATCCTAAATGGCTCTGCCTCTCGTTCTATGGCAGTTTTTGGAGATTTTCCCGCAAGCGACAAGGAGCAAGGGAAGGTGGCCTCTATTCAGCTTTCCAGCAGCTGCTGTGTAGTACTTTTTTCCACCAGCACCAGTTTTGTTCCCTTACATTCTTCCATGTCAAAAAGAGACCACAGCACAGCATTTGGAAACCTTTGTGTCTTCCTGTTTTTCCATTTAGGAACAGTTGCATCCCTTGCTGGCTATTGTACAGATGCTACAAGCTACTACTGAGGGACAAAGAAAAAGACAAAGCACTGTACACAGAAAACTGAAGAAATCCAGGTGTTACTCTATCCAGGTGAACTTCTTCGCTCATCTTAACTGTAGCAAAGATTGGCTGAAGCTGCAGAGCTTCACCCTGTCTTAGGCAGGCCCGGAGTACTCATCTCTTTGAGAGAAAGGACAGACCTGAAAAATCATCTGAAGGTTGACTGCACAAAGCACTTTGTTTATAAAGTCATTCCTTCCCTGGCTTTCTGTTGTTTACTCTTGAACAACTTTAATTTTCAAAGATTTTATCCTCCTTTATAAGAGCGATTCATACTCCTTGCCGAAGAATAGGAAACCACATAAAGGTAGAACAATGAAAAAGACAGTCACTCATACTTTTATCTGAAGTCACTCCAAGCTCTTGTGTACATAATTTTTTCATTCTATTAGAGTAAAATATATCAGAGCAAATGTGTGCCTTTTTTCATTTAACATTTTTGCATAATCACTGTCTATGCTATTACAATTCCTTTGTAAGCATCACTCAAATTTTGCTTGAACGTCTCTAGCTGATGTCATTTCTTACCCTCCACTAACACACTTTTCCCATTCGGATTAGCATGGTCTCTACTCTGTCTAGAACCATCCACGTTATTTTGGAATGCCCTAGCCTTCTGCACCACCTCCTTTATTCTTGGAGCCGGCTCAGGCCCACGCATGCAGTAGAGTCGGGGCACTTTTATTCTGCCACCAATTAACCCGTGACAAGCTACTCAACCCTTCCATCATTCATTGTGTCACTGAACAGCAAATGTTTTCTGATTCTCAATGTCAAGTATCACTCCAGCATAAATGAATACTGAGGAATCACAACTTTCTTCTGATCTCTGTGGCCCTGTACCAGGCAGCCCACTTTAGTCCCTTGCTGTAGAAATCACTGGTCAACTTCAGTGTCGAAGAGGAATGGTGGGGACCAGGAGGGAAGGACCTTTTGTGCGACAGTGTGGCCACATGCGGGGTGTGAGCTGCAGCCATCACTCCTCCCAGCATCTGGGAAGCACGAGAAAGGAGTCGGATGGGTCAAAAGCAGGTGGCCAGCTGCCTTGTGGTGGTAAGAGGAAGTAGGCGATTGAGAAAACTCTGGAGACCAATGATGTGCATTTCTCTTGGGGAAGTTGTTTCTTTCTTTTTCAGAAATGGAGAGGAAATATTTTGCCAGAGCAATTTGAGGTGTCATTCAGAAGTGGGTGCCATTTAGAAGACATCATTCAGAAGGGGGAAACTCTGGTAGCCCAAAAATGACAGATGTCCGCAGGGACTTCCTTCTCTCTCAGTCTATGACTCTGTCCTTGGCTAAAGAAAATCTGAGTCTCATAACCCTGTGAAAATTGCACATTTTCTCTGTCTTGCAGCTTTGCCTGCCATCCTGACTCCTTGCCTTCACCTGCCCTCAGGAGCCTCCATCTGTAGACACTCTTTGTCCACGCCATTCCCTGCAGATCACATCACTTAGAATTCTGTGGATACAGTTGATTGTATTTGTTCACTTTTTTACTGTCCCCTTCCCTACAAGAGGGTTACATGCCCCAGCCCCATTCCACAGGATGAGTAGGGCTTCCTCGGATGTGGCAGACACATCGCTGCCCCTTGGCCTTTGGGCATGGCCTTGTCACATACCTGCCTAGTGGGATGAGGAGAGAAGACCTGATGTATGCTGCGTTCAGGCAGAAGTTTCAGAAATAATCCTGAGATGCCACCAGTTCTCTTGCATCTGCCTCTTGTCAAGAGAATGATGTTCCCTCCGTGGGAGGGGCTCCTTCAGCCTGAGTCTGGAAACAGAGGACACATGGAGCAGAGGCATAGCACATTAGCAAGAAATGCATGTTTGTTTCTGGAAGCCACTGAAATTTAGAGTTTCTGTTACTGCAGCAAAATCAGTTAATACAGTGCACAATGCAAGCATCTGGACTTCAGAAAGGCTTTTCTCCCATAGAAGAAAAATCCTTAAGGACAGGTGATGGCCACACCCATCTTTCCCCATTCTCCTAGTGCCTATGGCAGTGCTGAGCATGCAGTTTGTATTAATCAGTGCTGGCTGTCCCAGGAACTATATCTCCCTCATTCCACCTCCACCCCCATGTCTAGGTTCTAAGAAACAAAACAAAATATAAAGGTAAAACACAACTTGATAAAGACACAGGAACTAAGATGAGAAGGTAACATTAAGGACTATATGAAAACAAATAACATATATTATTTTAAAGTCACATCTACTCAATATATTTATTGTGTGAAATAAAATAACAGGTCACAGCAGAAGTCACAATAATCATCATAACTCAATACACAGTCTCTCTGTCTTAAAAAGAACTGTCATGGGGTGAGATAAATGCCTCACCCACAATGGGAAGGCACAAGTGAGGAGGGCAGAGGTCGAAAGTTGTTTGCCTTGGTCACCATGCTTTTGGGAGCCATACACACTGGCCTAAAACAAAACGTGAAAGGTCAGTTTTGTCTGCTCTTCTGGGCCCCTGCTTGCACCTGCCTGTATGACCCTCTATATACAAAGGAAGGGGCAAGAGGCCTTTGGAAAAACCAATACCAAGCAGGCTGTTTCCTGCTGTAAAATGAAGCCAAGGGTGGACTTTTTGTTGAATTCATACCAAAGAAGGGGTATTCTTCATAGGCTTGGCTCCAAAACATGAATTGTTTTTGGTAAAGTTCCCAGCAAACACATTTCCAGGGAGCCTAAACCCTAGAGAGCATTTTATTTGCAACAAAATATTGAATGGAGACAGGAGTCCTAGATTGTTTGTCTCCCCATTCAGGGAGTCTGAGCAGCCCCACTAGCAGACCCTGAAAACACAAGGAAAACTCAGAAAACTAAACCAGCATGGAATTCCACACACTTCAAATTAGATTTGTGTGTGTGTGTGTCTGTGTGTGCACGCGTGCACGCCTCTGTGTGTTAGAACTAGCTCCATTGTAAAGGCAACATCAAGGGGCCAAGATCACTTTCAGTGGAACAAGCAGCTGTGACCATTGCTTCATTTGCAAACTGACGATGAAAATAAAGATCCCATTAAACAAGATCAAACAAGACAACTCAGAAAAGTGCGTGTAATGTAAGCGTGTTCTGCACATGGCTATCTCCAAGGAAATACAACTTCCTTCACACTCTGGAGATCAGACAAATAACATATGTGCAAGGATGGGTATGGAAATGTGATCACAAGGAAACATGAGCATGCTGTATAGTATGAGGTCATTACATCGATTTTATGAATCTCTTGAGGGACTACTTTATTTCACAGCAATACACGTATACATCTAATACATTGTCTATTTTTGTATCACTGGAGTTTACACACATGAGATCACTTGTGATTAGAATGACGTTCTAATCACAACCCCAAGGGATAGGTACAGAAGGAGACCCCCAATAGGGGCACTGAGGGGAGGCAGGAGGCAAAGGGAAAAAGAAGAGCAAGTTGGTAAAAGTAAATAATATATATTAATTTAAACCTCCATTTCCGTATGTATCTACAATTTACATCTTTAATATGTTTGTTATATAGAAAAAATAACAGGAAGGTGGTACATTCAAAACTCTCTAGAATTTACACACCTTCTAGCTAAGCATCATTAGACTAATTCTTTCACCTTAAAATTATTCTCTAAAAGACAAAAATCACAGGAGCCTGGAAACTTACTTAAAATTTGCAAAGGTATAAAAATCAGTTGGCCGTGACAGAATATCTGATTCTTTAAAAAATATTTTTAAAAACTTTAGATCGGGAGTACCTGTGCTTGTTTGTTACATGGGTATTGCATGTGTGATGGTGCGGGCTGGGTTTCTAGTGTACCCATCACCCAAATATTGGACATTGTACCCAACAGGTAATTTTTCAACCCTCATTCTGATTGTTTTAACATCACACTCCTGACGTGAGAATATAAAACAAAATGTAATTTTGGAAAGTCCCGTTTTTTTGTTTTTTGTTTTTTGTTTTTTTTTGTTGTTGTTGTTTTAAAATAAGGAAAGGATAATGACAAACCTCCTTGGCTCTTAACCCAAAAGACGCCAGCGCAATAACCCATGGTGGGCAAGAGAATGAGTTTGGTCAAAGGATGAGGAAGGAAGGGCAGGAGGTGGAAACTTGCTCCAGGAAGACTCGTAAGTCACCAGTGTTCCATCATCATGTAAAGAAAGCAGTAGACCACCAAGCTCATGAATGACAAGAGGAGAATGAAAAGAAGACTTGGAAGAGGAGGAATCCATGTGGCTTTTTTCTAAGATCCTTTTCTTAGAAGGAAACATGGCCCTTACCAAAATACCATTTAGTTTGATAGCCTTGGGTCAGGGTGATATTTGGAAGATACTAACTATGTGGAAATCCATTTCCTACTCTTTGTTTGCACGAAGGAATTAGTTAATTACTCACCACATATGTAGGACTCCAGAAAATGGTAGTGCTGCATATTATAAATTACGTTCATGTAAGTCAGAGATTGCAAACTGGGGCTTAAGGGCCATATCAAATCCACAGATAGGTGTCCTTTAGTTTGCTCAGTATTTGTAAATTAAATTAAATTAAATTAAATTCCTGAATTTTAAAATAAGATTATTTCACATAATTATATAGTGAATTACATACATTTAGTTGAAAAATGAGCAGGGATTGAATCTCACCTCTTCAAGGCTCCCCGCTTCACCTCAGGTGCCTACATTACAGGTCTCCATCCATCATCTCCACTCACCTAAGGTCTCTTGAGTTTGCAAGCCCCAGTTTATAGTCTGCCTCCACAAGTATTAGTTCTGCAAACATACGGCAGAATACCTACTGGGCTACATGCTCTCACGAAACCCACGCTACATGAGAAAACAAAATCCTCAGAGTTTGCAGGATTCAATGCAGTGGGAGGATGGGGTGGCAGTTCTCGGCCCGCAGCATGCTCACCTTACCACACTGGGCTCAAAGAGTTCACAACACAACTAGAAGCTGAATTAAACAAAGTGAAAGGAGGTGCGTACAAAGAGAGAGAATTCTGTTTCACTTGTGAGTCACACGTAAGATGTACTGGTTTAATTTTTCTTTAATCACCTTGTCCTTGGGAAGGGAGGTTGAATTTGTGAATACTAGGCATTTCACTCATGGCAAGTTTTTTTGCTTTTTAAAATTGTTGTAAAAGATACAGAACTAAAACATAACATTTTAACTATTTTTAAGTGTACAACACTGTGGTATTAAGCACATTCACATTTTTGTGCAATGATCAACATTATCACCAGAATTTTTTTATCTTCTCGGACTAAAATTCTGTGCCTGTTAAACCCACTCCCTGTTCCCTCTATTCACAGCCCCTGACAACCACCATTCTACTGTCCATCTTCATATTTGACTACCTTAGGTACTTTGTAGAGTAGTACCATACAATATTTGTCCTTTTGTGTCTAGCTGATTTCACATAGTATAATGTTTTCAAGGTTCATCCATGTTGTGGCATGTGCCAGAATTTTATTCCTTTTTAAGGCTGAATAATATTCCATTGTATGTGTATACCATATTTTCTTTATAAATTCATCTGTCAATAAACATTTGAGTTGCTTCCATCTTTTGTCTATTGTTAATAATTCTGCTGTTAACATTAGTGTACAAATATCTGTTCAAGTCCCTGCTTTCAATTCATTTGAGTGTGTAAGAGAAGTGGAATTTCTGAATTGCATAGTACTTCTATGTTTAATTTTTTCAGAAACTATACCACTGTTTTCCACAGTGATAGCACCATTTTACATTTCCATTAGCAGTGTTCAGTGGTTCTAATTTATTCACATTTTTCCTGACACTTATTATTTTCTCCCTCCTTCTGTGTGTGTATGTGTGTGTTTTATGCTATCCATGCTAATGAATGTGAAGTCCAATGTCATGAAAAATTTTCCTTACACTTTCTTCTAAAAGTTTTGTAGCTTTGGGTCTTATATATGGTTTTCAATCCATTTTAAGTGAAGTTTTGTATATAATAAGGGTCCAATTTTATTCTTTTGCACAAAGATATCCAGTTTTTCCAATACCACCTTTTGAAAAGACTATTTTTTTCCTATTGAATAGTCTTGATACCATATTGAAAGATCGCATATACAAGGATTTATTTCTAAAGTCTGTACTCTATTTCATTAGTCTACATGTTTGTCTTTATGTCAATGTAGCACTGTTTTTATTACTGTAGTTTTGTACTAAGCTTGAAATCAGGAAATGAAATCTCGTAATTTTGATTTGCATTTTCCTAATGATAAGCAATGTTTAACATCTTTTCATTTGCTTGTTGGTCATCCGTGTATCTTCTTTGGAAATGTCTACTCAAGTTCTTTGCCAATTTTTAAATTTGGTTGTTTTGCTGATATTTTTGAGTTGTAGGAATTCTTTATGTATTCTGGATATTCATTTTTTATCAGGTATAAAACTGTCAAGCATTTTGCATTATTTTATAATTGCCTTTTCACTCTGTTGATAGTGTCTTTTCACATGCAAGTTTCTAATTTTAAGTCAATCCAATCTATCTATTTTTAATTTTGTTACTGATGCTTTTGTAAGTAACCACTGCCAAATCCAATGTCATGAAAAATTTCTCCTACATTTTTTGTTAAAAGTTTTATAGTTTTGGGTCTTACTTACCAAACACCATTTAGGTTTTTCGCCTATCTTAAGTGAAGTTTTGTATATGGTAAGGGTCCAAGTTAATTTTTTTGCACATAGATATCCAGTTTTTTCAATACCACCTTTTGAAAAGACTATTTTTTTCTAGTACGTAGCCTTGACACCCTTGTTGAAAGACCATATATGCAAATATTTATTTTTGAGGTCTTTATTCTATTCCATTAGTCTGTATGTCTTGTCTTTTTGTCAACACAGCCTGTTTAAATTACCGTAGCTTTGTATTAATCAGGAAGTGTGAGCCCTCTTCTGCTTTTTCAAAATTGTTTTCGCTATTTGGGATTCCTTGAGATTCCATATGGGTTTTAGGATGAATTTTTTTACCTGTGCAAAAAACAGTGTTGGAAATTTGAAAAACATGACATTATTTAAATTGCTTTAAATAATATTGACATTTTAACAATATTACATCTTCTAATCCATGAATATGGAATGTCTTCCATTTATTTGTGTCTTCTTTAATTTCTTAATTTCCAGGAACATTTTGTAGTTTTCGGTGTACAAGTCTCTCACCTTCTTAGTTTTGTTTATTTCTAAGTATTTTATCCATTTTGATGCTATTGTAGATGGAATTGTTTTCTTAATTTTGCGGTCATATTATTCATTGTTAGTATATAGAAACATAATTTATTTTTGCATGTTGATTTTGGGCACACCAAATTTGCTAAGTTTGGTTATTAGTCATACCAGGTATTTACTTATTTATTTATGGAATCTTTAGGGTTTTCTACATATAAGATCAAGTCACCTGTGAACAGAGATAATTTTAGTTGTTCCTTTCTGTTTTGAATGACTTTAATTTCTTTTTCTTGCCTAATTACTCTGGCTATAACTTTCAATATATATTGAATAGAAGTAGCAAAAATGGATATCTTTGTCTTGTTCTTGATCTTAGAGGAAAAACTTCCAACCTTTCACCACTGAGTATGATGTCAATTGTGGGTTTTACATATAGGGCCTTTATTATGTTAAGGTAGTTTCATTTCATCCCTAGTTTGTTAAGTGCTTTTTATCATGAATCGGTGTTGAATTTTATAAAATAACTTTTCTGCATTGAGATGATTATGCATTTTTTTCTTCCATTCCATCAAAGTGGTGTATTACTTGACTGATTTCCATGTGTTGTAAGATTCTTTCGTTCCAGGAATACATCCCACTTGGTCATAGTGTATGATCCTCTTGATAAGCTGCTGAATTTAGTTTGGTAATAGTTTATTGAGAAATTTTGCATCAATTTTTTTAGTGGAGATGGTGTTTTCACCATATTGGCTAGGCTGCTCTCGAACTCCTGACCTCATGGTCTGCCTGCCTCAGCCTCCCAAAGTGCTGGGATTACAGGCATGAGCCTGTACCCATACAACCTGTACGATCTTGCACCAGTGTTTATAAGGGTTATTGGCTTGTGGTTTTCTTTTCTTTTCTTTGGTGTTCTTGTCTAGATTTGGTGCCAGGTAATACTGGTCTCATAGAATGGGATAGAGAGTGTTCTCTGAGGATTGGTGTTAAATCTTTAAATGTTTGATAACATTTACCAGATAGAAGTAATCTTGTCCAGAACTTTTCTTTTGTGGGAAGTTTTTGATTACTGATCCAATCCTCTTACAAGTTAAAGGTTTATGTAGGTTTTCTATTTCTTCATGATACAGTCTTAATAGGTTGTTGTTTCTAGAAATTTGTCTATTATGACATGGTTATTAAATTTGTTAGTATACAATTTCTCTTACTACTTTCTTAAAATTCTTTTTATTTCTCCAAAATAATTAGTAATGTGCCCATTTTCATTTCTGATTTTAGTTATTTGAGTCTTTTCTCCTTTTTTCTTACTTAATCTAGCTAAAGGTTTGTTAATTTTGTTGATATTTTAATATCTTTGTTTTATTAATTTTTTCTATCATTTTTCTCTTCTATATTTTATCTCTGTTCTACTCTTTATTATTTTCTTCCTTCTTATGGCTAGGTTTAATTGGTTCTTTTGTTATAGTTAGGTAGGGTGTAAAGTTAGGTTGTTGATTTGAGATCTTTTTCTTTTTTAATATAAGTGTTTACAGCTACAAATTTGCTATTGTGTTTCCAATTTCATTTTTATTAGAAAAGGTAGTTTCTAATTTCCCTTGTGATGTCTTCTTTGAACCATTGGTTATTTAAGAGTATATTGTTTAATTTCCATATATTTGTGAGTTTTCCAGTTTTCCTCCTGTTATTGATTTATAATTTTATACCATTGGCATCTGAAAAGATACTCTGTATAATTTTAGTCTTTTAAAATTTGTTAAGACTTGTTTTGTGACCTAACGAATAGTCTATCATGTGAATATTTGATGTGCACTGGAGAAAAAAATTGTATACTGCTGTTGTTGGGTGGGCTGCTTTATATGTGTCTATTAGATCCAATTAATCTATTGTGTTGCTTATGTCCTCTGTTTCTTTATTAATCTCCTATTTGTTTTTTCTCTCAATTACTTATAATGGTGTATTAAAGTCTTCTACTGTTATTGTAGAGGTTTCTGTTTATACATTGAATTGTGTTTGCTTTAGATATGTCAGAGCACTGGTGTTTGGAATGAATATGTTTACAATGGCTATATCTTTTTGAAGAATTGGTCCTTTTATTACTATATGACCCTTTATTTGCCTCATTACAGTTTTTGACACGATGTTTATTTTGTCTGATATTAGTATAAGTCAAACTTGTTCGTTTTGGGTTATGATTTGCATGAAATACCTTATTTCATCTTTTCACTTTCAACCAGTGTGTCCTATCTAAAAGTGAGTTTCTTGTAAGCATCATATAATTGAATCCTATTTTAAAACATCCATTCTGCCTATCTATTACAAATTACTTTATATGCCTACAAATATAATATAAGCCAAATTACAAAAAATAAGTACATACCTATTAATACTTTATATGCCTACATGTACTTATTTTTTGTAATTTTATTTTTTTCTATATGTCTTCTCTCTCATTTCCTCTATTACTTCCTTCTTTTGTATTTAGTTTTATTTTGTGTGTGTGTGTGCATGTATGGTGGCATGTTGTTTCCTTTAAATTTCAACTTTTATTTTAGTTACAGAGGGTACATGTACAAGGTTTTTACTTGGTTATAATGCACCCAGATAGTGAACATAATACCCAATAGGTATTTTTTCAGCCTATACCTCTCTTCCTCCTTCTCCCATCTAGTAGTCTGCAGTGCCTATTGTTCCCATGTTTATGTCCACATGTGCTCAATATTTAGCTGCCATTTATAAGTGATAATATGCAGTATTTATTTTTCTTTTCCTGCATTAATTCACTTAGAATTATGATCTCAAGGCATCCATGATGCAGCAAAGGGCATGATTTCATTCCTTTTTATGACTGTTTAGTTTTCAGTGATATATATGTACCATCTTTTCCTTATTCAGTCTATTGTCAGTAGGCATGTAGATTGATTCCATGTCTTCGCTTTTGTGACTAGTGCTGTGATGGACATATGTGTCCATGTGTCTTTATGATAGAACAATTTATAGAATTGTTCTATAAATGGGAGCATCTATAGAATGGGATTGCTGGGTCGAATGGAAGCTATTTAAGTTATTCGAGAAATCTCCAAACTGTTTTCTACAGTGGCTGAACTAATTTATATTTCCACCAACATTAGGTAATTGATCCCTTTTCCCCACAGCCTTATCAACATCTGTTGTTTTTGGACATTTTAATAACAGCCATTCCGACTAGTGTGGGATGGTATCTCATTGTGGTTTTGACTTGAATTTCTCTAATGATTAGTGATAATGAGCAGATTTTCATATGTTTGTTTGTTGCTTGTATGTCTTCTTTTGAGAAGTGTGTGTTCATAGTCTTTGCTCTTTTTTTTTTTTTTTTTTGATGGAGTCTTGCTCTTGTTGCTCAGGCTGGAGTGCAATGGCATGATCTTGGCTCACTGCAAACTCCACCTCCCGGGTTCAAGTGATTCTCCTATCTCAGCCTTCCAAGTAGCCGCGATTACAGGCACCTGCCATCACGCCCAGCAAATTTTGTATTTTTAGTAGAGACAGAGTTTCGCCATGTTGGCCAGACTGGTCTCCAACTCCTGACCTCGTGATCTGCCCAAATCGGCAAAATCGGCTTCCCAAAGTGCTGGGATTATAGGCATGAGCCACCATGCCCAGACATCTATGCTCATATTTTACTGGGGCTGTGTTTGCTTGTTGATTTAAGTTCCTTACAGATACTGGATATTAGACCTTTGTCAGATATTAGTTTGTAAATACTTCTCCCATTCTGTAGGTTATCTGTTTAGTCTGTTGATAGTTTCCTTTGCTGTGCAGAAGCTCTCTAGTTTAATTATGTCTCACTTGTCAATTTTTGTTTTTGTTGCAACTGCTTTTGGTGACATAGTCAAGAATTCTTTGCTAAAGCCAATGTTGACAAAGGTATTTCCTAGGTTTTCTTATAGAATTTTTATAGCTTGAGTTCATATATTTAAATATTTAATTCAACTCAGATTGATTGTTGTATATAGCAAAAGGTAAGCGTCCAATTTCATTCTTCTGCATGTGGCTAGCCAGCTATCTCAGCACCATTTGTTAATTAGGATATCCTTTCCCCATTGCTTGTTTTTGTTGGCTCTGTTGAAGATCAGATGCTTGTAGATGTGCAGCTTTTTTTTTTTTTTTTTTTTTCTGAGTTTTCTGTTCTATTCCATTGGTCTATGTGTCTCAGTTTTTTTGTTTTTTTGTTTGTTCGTTTGTACCAGTAGCATGCTGTTTTAGTTATTGTAGCCTTACAGTATAGTTTGAAGTTGAGTAGCATGATGCCCCTAGCTTTGTTCCTTTTGTTTAGGATTGCTTTAGCTGTTTGGGCTCTTTTTCAGCTCCATATGAATTTTAGAATAGTTTTTTTTGAAAAATGATATTGGTTGTTTGATAGAGAATAGCATTGAATCTATAAATTGCTTTGGGAAGCATGGTAATTTTAATGATATTGATTCTTCCAATCCATGAGCATGCATTTTTTTTTTTTCATTTATTTGTGTCATCTCTGATTTCTTTCAGCGATGTTTTGTAGTTCTCTTTGTAGAAGTCTTTCATCTCTTTGGTTAGCTGTATGCCTAGGTATTTTATTTACTTTCTGGCTATTGTACATGGGTTTGTGTTTTTGATTTCACGTTCAGCCTGCACATTATTGGTATATAGAAATGCTACCGATTTTTGTATACTGATTTTGTATCCCGAAACCTTGCTAAAATCATTCATTAGTTCTGGTAGCCTTTTGGTGAAGATTTTAGGGTTCTCTAAGTATAGAATTATATTATTGGCAAAGAGAGATAATTTGATTTCCTCTTTTCCTATTTGGATGCCTTTTATATGTTTATTTTGTCTGATCGTTCTGGCTAGGACTTCCAGTACTATGTTGAATAGAAGTGGTGAGACTGGGCATCTTGCCTTGTTCCAGTTCTCAAGGGGGATGCTTCCAGCTTTTGTCCATTCAGTATGATGTTGGCTGTGGGTTTGTCATAGATAGCTCTTATTATTTTGAGGTATGTGTGTTCAATGCCTAGTGTGTTGAGTGTTTTTATCATGAAGTGATGTTGGATTTTACCAAAACCTTTTTCTGTGTCTATTAAGATGATCATATGAATTTTGTTTTAAATTCTGTTTATGTGGCGAATCACACGTATTGATTTACATAGATTGAATCAGCCTCGAATCTAAGGAATAAAGTCTACTTAATTGTGGTGTATTTATTAGGTTGGCGCAAAAGTATTTGTGGTTTTTTGGCAAAAACTGCAATTACTTTTGCACCAACCTAAGACTATTTGACATGCTGCTGGATCCAATGTGTTAGGATTTTCTTAAGGATTTTTGTGTCTCTGTTCATCAGGAATATTGGCCTTAAGTTTTCTTTTTTTGTTGTGCCTCTGCCAGATTATGGTATCAGGCTGATGCTGGCTTCATAGAATGAGTTAGGGAGGAGTCTCTCCTCCTTGATTTTTGGGAATAGTTTCAGTAGGATTGGTACCAGTTCTCCTTTATATGTGTGGTAGAATTTGGCCGTGAATACATCTGGTCCAGGGCTTCCATTTTGGTTGGTAGGTTTTTATTATTTGTTCAATTTCATAGTTTGATATTGGTCTATTTGGGGTTTCAATCTCTTCCTGATTCAATCTTGGGAGACTGTCTGTTTCCAGGAACTTATCTATTTCTTCTAGATGTTCTAATTTGTGTGCATAGAGTTAGTCAAGCATTATCTGAGGATCTTTTATATTTCTCTGGGATCAATTGTAAAGTCATTTTCATCATTTCTGAAAGTACTTGATTGGGTTTTCTCTCTTTTTTTCTTTGTTATTCTTGTTACTGGTCTATCAATCTTGTTTATTTTTTTGAAAAACCAACTCTTTGTTTCAGTAATCTTTTGTATTATCTTAATTTTTGCATCTTAATTTGTTCAATTCTTCTCTAATTTTAGTTATTTCTTTTCTTCTGCTAGCTTGGGGGTTGGATTTGTTTTCTAGTTCCTTTAGGTGCAAAGTTAGATGTTAATTTGAGATATTTCTAACTTCTTGATGAAGGTGTTTAGGACTATTAACTTATCTTTAATATTGTATAAGCTGCTTCCCACAGACTTCGGTAAGTTGTGTTTCTGTTTTTATTAATTTCAACATTAATTTTGATTTCTGCCTTAATTTAATGTTCACCCAGGAGTTACTCAGGAGCAATATACAGAAATACAAAAGATCCTCAAGCTGTTTAATTTCCAGGTATTATGTAGTTTTGAGAGATCTTCTTTATATTGATTTCTGTTTTTATTTCAATGTCATCCAAGAGCGTGCTTGGTATGATTTCATTTTTTAAAAATTTACTGAGACTTGCTTTTTGACAAAATGTGCATTTGATTTTCAAATATATTCCATGTATAGATGAGAAAATTGTATATTCTGTGATTGTTAGGTGTTCTGTAGATGTCTATTATGTCCAGTTGTTCAAATGTCCAGTTTAAATCCAGTTTGTTTGTTATTTTTCTGTGGTGGCATGTTTTGGTTTTCTCTCCATTTCTTCTTGTCTATATTTTATAGATATTTTCCTTGTAGTCATAATGTGGATTACACATAGCATCTTAAAGTTATAATAATCTGTGTTAAATTTATGCCTACTTAATTTTAATTGAATAAAAAATACCTGTATCCTTTCACAGATCCATTAACAACATTATGTTATGAATGTCACAAATTACATCTTTATATATTGGCTGCACATTAACATAGATTTATAATTATTCTGACTCATTTGTCTTCTAAATCTTGCAGGAAATAAAGCATGGGGTTATAAACAAGATTACAATAATACTGGTTATTATATTTGTCCATGTATTTACTTTACTGGAGATATTTATCTTTTCATATGGTTTTGTGTTACTACCTAGTGTTCTTTCATTTCAACTTGAAAGACTCTCTTTAGCATTTGTTGTGCAATGGGTCTAGTGGTAGCAAACTCCCTCAGCTTTTGTTGATCTGGGCTATCTTAATCCCCCTCTCATTTTTGGAGGACAGTTTTTCCAGGTATAGAATTCTCAGTTGACACTTTTTTCTTTCAGCTCTATAACTTCTGACATTAACTACCTGGGTTTAGCACAAGCTCCACAGTTTAAGGGCTCAGGCCCACAAGACTGCCTGCCAATTACAAGGAGTGAGTTCTCAGGTTATTCACAACTTCTGTCTGACTGAGCTATAAATTAGAGGCTTCCACAACCCAATTCTCATGTGCAAATCATTTGCTAGAATGGCTCACAGAACTCAGGGAAACACTTACCCTTACTGGTTTATTACATAATAAAGGATCTGATAAAGGATACAGATGAATAACCAGATAAAAAGGTACATAAGGCAAGGTACAAAGGGTCTCAAGTACAAGAGCTTCTGTCGCTGTGGAGTTGGGGTATGCCACCCTCCTGGTACCTGGATCCGGTCTTACATGGATTTTTATGGAGGCTTATTAACTCAATCTTCAACTCCTCTCCACTCCATGGAGAATGGGAAATGAAGCTGAGACTTCAAAGCTTCTAAGTATGGTGTGGTCTGTCTGGTGACCAGCCCCCATCTGGAAGTCCACCAAGAGTCAACTCATTAGAACAAAATGTGCTCCGGTCATGCATACAGGAAGTTCTGAGGGATTTAGGAGCTCTGTGTCAGGAATAAGGGCTAAAGACCAAACACTAATACAAAAGATGCTTCTAGCACTCCTGTTGCCTGGGAAATTATGAGGGTTTTGGAGCCGTGTGTCAGGAACTGGGGAAAGATATATATATCTTATTATTTCATGCTGGTTGTCATACATAACATGGTACTGAGACTTTCTGTGTCTCAGCTGCCAAATGAAGTGAGTTAATATGTTCTTAGCACTTGCCAAGTTCTCAAGAAAATGAAGCTATTATTATTATTATATTATCAATAACAATATGTATATCTCACTAATGAGACTGCTTCCTTCCACATATTCCTGTGTGGTGCTGGAATTCTCTACTATGTAGCTGAACACAGAGCTCCCTAGTATATGAGGTCTCATGTCTATTGGGAAGATAATTCAGCTCTAAGCCTTGCCAGATGCTTGTACCCCAGTCAAGCAATGCTAGATGTTTACTGAAAATCATTTATTTTATCAAAGAAACACTAATTGTGATATCCCTATGATTAATGACATATCTAACATGAAGCTCAAAATTTGGTCTTCAGACCTATGTCATCCATGTCACCTGGGACTTGTTAGAAATACAGAATTGCAGACCTCGTCCTGGACGTGCTGAATCACAATTTACAAGATCTCCAGATGATTCATTTGCACATTCAAATTTGGAAAGCACAATTTTAGTGCCAACTGAGAGAACCAAGGCTTCCCTAGCTGGAGCATGAACTTTGAGCTGAAGTCTTCTGAAAGCTAACCAGCCATGCTGCAGTGTGCCTACAGATCTAGGCACGTGCATGTTCAGAAACCAACCCAAGATGAAGATTAAAACCACCTGCACTCATCTGGATAGCATAGGGTCACTGCTAACATATTTAAAAGTAAATGAGAAGTGATTTTAAAATTTCTCTCTTATATAACCTTCAGTAAAAAGATCAGCAGGGGCCTCCAATGAGTAATTATGAAGACTCTAGGTCAATCTTCAAACACTCATGAAATGATGTTTGAAGCCCTTGTGAAGAAATACAAAAAATGAGAGAGAAGAGGTTTAATGAGAAGCATTATTCTAGAATCTACCTCTGGTCCTACTATCACCAGATCTGGGACTTTAGGCAAGTCACTTAACCCCTTCGAACTTCCATTGTGAAATGGAAATTTAACTGGTTAAATAGAAATTTGACTTGTTAAACAGAAATTATAATAGCTGTCTTATCTACTTCACAGGGTTTTCCACTGATGGATATCATGAAGTAATGCCAGTTTCAAAAGTTGTAACTATATCCTGCAAATATACCACAAAGGACTTGCAGCTTCCTACAGCCACCAAAAGTGTCTAAGGAAAAACTGTAGCCCAGGACCTGAGCTGAAGGATGACTACACTATAACAACTAGGAATTCTTGTCACCTTACTTTTTTAAGTCTTCACAGACATTGCACATTTAATACCCCTAAAATTATGAAGAAAAGTATTATTATTATTCTAATATAGACCTGGACATGAAGGCAGAGCATAAGTGTTGTTCTAAAATGAGTATATTTGTCAATCATCATACTCCATTTTCTCTTCCAACCTGACTTAGACATTTATTTCATAGGCCATAGCTCTCCTTGTGGAAACAACCATTGAAAATGTGACTTCAGACATTTTCAAATTGTGAAATGTGCTTTGAGAAAATGGAATAGTCCTGAGAAGTATGACTCCTAGAGAAATTGCTGTTTGGTAAGAGGAATTTAACCACCAGAGAACTGGCCCTCACTTTCTCTCTAGCCCTCCAAGGGAAAGAACTTCAGGTGGAAAAAGACTTCTCAAGTTACCAACAAATTTAGCTATCAAAGTAGATAATGGTGGAAATGAATGAGAATCATAGTTAACCAGGCAGACTTCACTGTTTTGCAAAGAAATTCCCATAATCTCCTGAATTTGGTGGATTTGGAACACCCTCTATCCATATCTCAATTAGGAATAAGGTTTAGGATCACAGTATTTTTGTGCTAGGTGTTGTGCGTTAAATTCTCATGTAACAGGGAAGGGAGATTTGCCTCATGGGGATCGAGTGACTTGTCCAGTTTGCAAATTTAGATACGATAGTTGTGGGATCAGAAAGTAGGACCTCTGAAACCCCATATAAAACTTTTTGTTTGATTTGATTGGAACTTGTTCCTGGGAGTCATGTTTATTAGGTTATAAAAGTGTCTCATTATGAGCTGGTTCATTCCAGGCCGTGAGCCCAAGTTAAGCCTTACATAGCAGTTCTAGAGGTCACTCTCAGCTCAGTTGCTCTATTTTGAAAGGCTTCTTAAAATTCCATATAGTTACTAATTCTTCTGTGGATTTGATATCACCATAGAAAATATGTACAAATTGGCTCAGTTAAGACTGCATAGAATTCAGGAAGTGAAGGTAGACAGAAAAAAAATGTGAGGAGCCATAAGACAAGTTAGTTTAACTTTTAACCATTTCTCATTAAAACTAAAGAGCTAGAACTTCATCAAGATGAACATCATCAAAAAAGGGGGGAGAAACAAACTTCCATATCAAATAAATTACTCTCCATTAATCAACGTATTTGTGACAATTTGTCTCCAATGAAATACTTGATGAATGACTTTCTTCTCTAGGTCTGTAAGTGGATGGCATTGGGACTGTGGTTCCTCCTCTTAGTAGGGACCAATCACAGATGGCTGGAATTTCATGTTCTATTTTTCCATTGCCCTTGGGCTCCATCTGGCCCAGATGTCTCCTCCGAGAGTTGACGGTTAAAGACTAAGATCAGCCCCAATATGTGGCCACTATTTTACTAAATATTTTCCTACTCATAGAAATATTCATCGATGCTTCTTTAACATTGAAAAGAGAGATTTACATTTTTAAACGTTGCATTTTGAATTAGGTTATAGAAGAATAACATGATGACCAATTTTCCACTTGCCGTTGGTTATTTGACTACTAATTTGATTGTAGAATTGTTCTTATGTTGTAGTCGTTGTTTAGACTAAACTAAGCATTCAAGTGGGTTTTAAACTGCTGCTTTCAAATTGACTCATAGGCAAAATATACGGAAAATACGTTATACAGTTACTAATCAGATTCAGTAGTATTTTTAAAAATCCTTATATTGTATTTGAAAAATAGGATAATTGTAGATATAGAGTGAAAGGGTTTTTACTTCCTTTAGCTAAAGGAATAAAAAATTAAATCATATAGAAAAAGTATTATAAAAAAGAAAATGGCAAATATTTGCCTTTATGAATTTTTCTCTCATAGAATACACATCTAATAAAAACTGGGGACAATTCAGTGAAGAAATACAAATTTATAGCATTTTAGAGAAGAACTAAGAAATAGCCGGATTCTACGACATAATCATCTCATCACATGTTTGTGGAAAGCAAACAGTTAAATGGAAATCAAAAGCTCAAAGTTAAATACCTTCTAATCTTGAATACCTAAAATATATTTTAACTTCAGTTAATAATAGATTGTAGATTTTGAAGAACAAAGAACAACTTAGTTAAAACAAGAACTAGCCCTAAACTTCGGAATTGAAGCTTATTGTTTTCCCCAACTTGGATGCAGGACTTTCTATTTATCCTTGTGAGTGAGTGAGCAGGGCAATGTGTAGAGTCAACCACCTACTATAGATTTTGCTTGTAAAACTTCTGAGATTTATGGGCAGATAAGATCATATGCGCCCTCTTCTGAAGAAGCAGGACCTTGTGAAACGTTTTCAAACAGCTTCATACAGAAGAGCCCCCGATGCCAGTGAGTCACCTGGGCAACTCACTCTGGCCTCTGGGTGGCCTCTTCCTCTGTGTTCTGGCCAGACTCTAAGACCAAGCATTCATTATTGAACAACACTTCTTTTCTGAGGACACAAGGAATAGAAATGATAAGATTTGCAATGTTCATCCACCCTTTCAGTCAACAGCCCAGCCATTTCACTGGCTATGCAAAGAGGCAGAAATATCGCTGAATGGTGAAAAACAGCTCCCCCATATTCAGCAATCAGTGTCTGCTGTTCGTGGCTCTGAACCATAGGATGGAGATGCAAAGGTGAGCAAGGCAGTCTTTATCCCTCCCCTCATGGAGTTTACAGAAAAATGTTCTCCCTGTGGCTGTTCAGTCTGTGAATAGTAACCACCGCCTCTTCTGGAAGCTAAATAATTTACTCCTTTTGACCTTCACATAGAAATCTCTTCCAGCAAATCCCTTAGAATTCCATAAAAGAAACTTTATGAGTGAAATTCATCCAACAAATTCTCAATGAGCCAGTCATGGAATCATGAAACCGCTTAGGTGCCCAGCTTCCTTCTTTGCAGAGGAAAAGAAGGTTTCCTTGTGCTTGTCCCTTCCTTGGGAAGCCCAGCTCCTAGCGAGTGGGCAATCTGTTGCCAGCCCAAGCCAACATTCCAGGTACAGCCTGATTTCCACTCCCTTGAAACATAAACCTCTCTGTTCAGCAGTAGCTTCTGGCTCCAGAGTCTTTTTATGTCTCCAAACTGCTGCCTCTGTTTGGATGAAATAGCATTTTAACACATATGAATTTTCTGTTTGAGGTATGTTTTCAGACATGGAATAAAGAAAACACTTCCCTGCTCAATATAGTTTTCTCAGAGTCATTTCTAAGATAGTAAGACAGATTTATGTTTCACGGCAAAAAAAAATTATCTCTTCCATAAATTTTTTGGGACTGGATTTCAGGGCCTTAATAGCTTTCTCGGGATCCTTTGTATTTAGAGAGTTTCTTGATGATGACATTTTAAATCTATCAGCTATAGCAGAGGTGGAAAAACGGTGGCCCCTGGTGTAACTAAAGTATCATTGGAACACATCCATGTATTCAGTTATAGATTGTCTATTGCTAACTTTTCTGCTACAACAGCAGAGTTGAGCGGTTGGGACACAGACAGTATGACCCACAGAACCTAAAACATTTCCTCTTTGGCCCTTTACAGAAAACATCTGCCGACCCATGTTGTGTAGCCGAAAAGCCAACCTCCCATTCCCTGCGTATACCCTGTTCTCATTCTCACACTAGGTTTTCCACACTCTTTTACTGTTCTTTTCAGCTCTTTTTTCTTGTTCATCCTGGAGCTTTGGTTCATGATATCCTAAACACAGAGCCTCCTGCCTTTCCCAAAATGATTACTGATTCTACCCCACCTTCAAATTCAACTTCTTGATGACTCTGCAGTGATGGAAGTAGTGTGAGAAACCTACAGTTCCAACCCCATGCTCCACACTGGCTGTATTTTCTTGCCCAAAATAGGAATATATTTTTAGCATATCCATGTCTTAGAATGTCACTCCAGATTAATGCATTCTTTAATCATTGTCTCACAAATTGAATTTTTCATCTTGCCATGTGCTAGATGCATTTCTCGGTGTTCTATGCTCCAAACAGTCTATCATCAGTGCCTCCATGGCACTCCAAAGTTGGATTATTAAGTCCACTCTATAGATGCCAGACCGAGGTGCAGAGAGGTTAGGTAATTTGCTCAAGTTTACAAAGCTTGTAAGTGGCAGAGCCAGAATTTAAAGTCAAGTCTCTCTTTCTCCCAGTTGCCTACAAAAGGTCTTCATTACATTGCATTGCCATAAAACACTAAAGAGTAAATTATTTTTACTATTCTAGTGGAAATACTTCTAAAATATTCTACATACTTCTCTGCCATTTCAATTAGATCATACCAAACATAAGTTAACCTCTTCAGGACTAGTTAATATCATAATTATTATAAATTTTATAGTGGTAAAGAAGCATTTGAATCTACAAAGTGACTTATTGGCTGCGTAAACTTAGGCAACTAACTTAGCCTCTCTGAGTCTCAGCTGCCTCATCTGCACAGTGAAGTTAGTCATATACTCACAAAAGACAACATAAAATGCTGTGAATGAACCAGGCACACAGGAAGGATGCACTAGGTGGTTATTATTATTAGATTATTGGATTATTGAGGATACTCTTTAACTTGGCTGCCTTAGACTTACTTCCTCAGTGCTTAGAAGTACTGCCAAGAACATCAAACAAGTTTAAGTGATAAACTGATATTTGCACTCCTGTGGCCTATCTCTGGACTAGATTGGGTCTTGTTGGAGTTCAGTGCCTATGATCTGTATATTTTCTGGTATTTCTAGTACCGAATATTGTTTCATGAAGATTTACTGTGGCTGTTGATAGAGACAGAAAGTCTTGTCTTTAGCTCTGGCTGTCACGTGGACAACAGGCATAGATAACAACAGTCAGTCTCAGTGTCTAGCCAGCCTCAGCTCTCCATGGGACTGCCTGGGAAATCAGCAGATAGTCATAATTTTAATAACACCCGAGTGCATCAGAAAAGTGTGAAGGGATCAGCATCTTAGCATACTGATGCAGTTTCATGTGGCCTCTCCAGCAGAGAGGTAGGTCCAGGGCCACTCTGTGGATACTCTTCCTTAAGGGAGTGATTCTGAACCCACCAGAGCTCTTTGGGCAGAAATTGGATATAGGGTCAGGCATGGGATTCGTTTCAGTGTTCCAAAAATCCTTTGCAGGGAAAGAAGCTTAATCTTTTCTCTGAGTGGCTCTGTAACGTGTATAATGTACCGGTGAGTAGAAATTAAGAGGAAGCATGTTCCTACTCGCCCCACGGAAGCACTGTTGAAAAACTTTTCCCAGAGGACAAACTCCTCTGATGTGACACCAGAATCTTCCAGTGGGGACACTCACAGGGAGCTCGTGCATTAACGAGGTTGAGGGAAGGTCCTTTTAACGCTGAAATCCTCTAATTTAAGACTTAGGAAAAGTTATCCTGTGAATTCTAACGGACCACAGATCAAGTCATGCCACTTATGCTTCACAGCATCCTGGCAAGGCTTTTCAAGGCACTGCTCTCAGACTTGAGTGTCTATTCAAATCACCTGGGCCTCTGTTAAAATGCAAATTTCTGGTTTACTAGGTTTGGGGTCTGTGAGTTTGCTTTTCCAATAAGCTTCCAGGTGACCCTAGGTCCAGGACCATGCCTCAAGCAGTAAGGTTTTACAGGGTATATGAATTAGGAAGGGTTAACAGGCAAGACCCTTGGTTCCTCCATCCAGAAAGCAGACGTCTGCACTAGCTCCTGCTCACTCCTGCCTTGGCCCCCCCTCACCCAGGCTGAGTGCTCTGCTTCTTAGTGAGGTTACTCTATTGTTTCTCATCCAATCGAGGACAATTTTAGAGTAAAACAGGGATTACTATGGTGGGATATAAGTTGGAACTCAGGTATTTTTTCCTATAAGGCTCTCTAATGAGGTTTCTTTTTTCATAAAACTAATGTTCTTACATCTTCCTTTATTCCTAGAACAGTATTTCTTGTTTTTACATTTGTTTCGGTGGGTAAAGAAAGCATTTTGGGTTGTCTGTCCAAAGGGAAATGGGACAAGAAGCAAAAAACTGTTCAAACGGTAAATAAACTATTTAGGATTTGATGTGTATTCATGAGTCACGGGGGTAGGAAGAGGAACTTAACTGCACTAGGTCGGTAAACCACAAACCCTCTGAATCAATAGTATTTCGTTTGCTGTTCTAATAATGGCAAACACCAAGGTGTACCAGAGTGGGTGTGAGGGGTTTCTTTGCTTTTTTTTCTTACATGATGTTTGATCATAGTGTTAAGTTCATTCAAAGGAGGCAGGAAAATTTTCTGTGCCACTATCAAGGCATAGGAGTGGGGCTCTGCCTGGGACTCAGAGAGAGACAGGATCTTGTCACATGAAGGACAGGGTGTCATCTGTCCTGCTGGACATAGCTGAGATCATAGACCTTCACAGAGTGGGTAGGGGTGTCCTTATATTTCATTTAATTATCAAAAAGACCCATCGGGCTGGCCGTACTTACTGTAAGAGAGGAGGAAGTAGTGCTTCAAATCAGTGAACTCCCACAGGATGTAGCTGGGGTCTGAACTTGTGCCTCCAGACACAAAAGATGTTGATCACAGTGGTCAAAAAATGACTTTCAAATTGTAGGAAGCTGCTATCATCTTCCATGCCTTCATCTTGCAGATGAGAAAGCCTGGTTGAGAGACCAAGGGATTTTACAAGAAACATAATGCACCAAAGAGCAAAGGAGAGAATGAGAAGACGCTTTTGAGTTCTGGATTTATGCTCCCTTCGTTCCATAGCGCTCCCTCTAAAGCTTTCAGGGAGACACAGTGAGATAAGAGGTTACCACCATCATTTGCGTTTGCCTCCAGCATATACTAGTGTTCACGCATACTAGCACTGTGTGAGCATGTATGTGTGTGTGAGTATCCTTGTATGTGCAAGGGTGTTCTTGCATGAGAGTGTGTGTTGTGTGAATTTGTACATACACACAAGTCTATATGCATTTTTGGTGGTGAAAGGGAGAAAATAGTATTTATTGAGCCCCAAGCTTGTGCCTAGTGTAAGTCAATAACTTCCCTTAACTTATTGCACACATTTAGGTAGATATTATTATTACCTGCATTTTTCAGATGACAAAAACTTTGAGTTAAATAATACATATTACCAACGCACAATATAATACATTGTTTACAGGAATCATAAAGGATGTAATCTAAATTTTCCTAGACCTGAGAATGTGCTCTAAGAATACTGCAATGATTCACATGAGAAATGGAGGTTAGCATCACATTGGAGTATAGAGATGCACTAGTTAATAAATTGCTGGTTACTCCAATGTCTGGTCACCAAGGTCTGATAGCACAGACTTTGGAATCAGTAGACCCTGGTTTGCCCTTGCGTTCAACTACACACCAGCAGCAAGGTCCCTGAATAAGGCTAAGAAGCAAGGGCTTCTATCCTTTTTAAGACATCTTTCCATTTTCAGAATAACTGTTTTTGGTAGCTGTTCTTGCATATACTCAAGGGTGCAAAGCACATTTCTTGGCTGAGTTAAATAAAATACAATGTGACAATGCCATGCAATTTATTAAGTTACATCATATAAATTGCCAATATCCAATTATTTTTACCCTGCAAAAATGATAATTTTATATGGCTCAACCTAATCCTTTATTAAAGTGTAAGAAAGAGAGAAATAGCCATATGGAACTGGCAAACCACTCTGGAAAGTTAATCTAGGTAAGAAGAGGTGAGAGTTATGATCAGCTTTCCGAAGCAGTTCTTAACAATCTGCCATGTTCAAAGAAACTCCCCTACTCTGTATTTATGGCGAACTCAGCTTGTGCAAGAAACAAGGTCTGTAGGATGAGATTCAGAATTAGGGGATCAATATTTTATGCCAAATCCAAGCGTCTGGTGGAATTGATGAGGAACGACGAGGGAGAGTCTAGGCAGCTACAAATGTGGCCTTTGTGGATCTGACCTACTTGGACATTCAGGGTCCATCCTGGCCCCGCCTTCTGTAAATGAATACTTTTAAAAACCCTCCTTGAATCCCTTGTTAGCCAACTCTTAAGGCTACTCTTTATCTTTTAGTATTAATGTCTAGACAGAGGTTCTCAAACTGTGGGATCTCAGGAGCCCCTTACACTTTTAAAAATTATTGACTATGTAAAGAGATTTGGTTTGTGTGGGCTTATCTACTGATCGTTAGTGTACTAGAAAATATAACTGAGATTTAAAAATACTTATGCATTATTCTGCCAGGTGCCTTGGCTCACGCCTGTAATCTCAGCACTTTGGGAGACGGAGGCCAGCGGATCTCTTGAGGTGAAGCCTTCGAGTCCAGCCTGGCCAACATGGTGAAACCCTGTATCTACTAAAAATACTAAAATTAGCTGAGCATGGTGGACACTGTAATCGCAGCTACTCGGAAGGCTGACACTGGAGAATTGTTTAAACCCGGGAGGAGGTTGTGGTGAGCCGAGATCGAGCCACTGCACTTGAGCCTGGGCCACAGAGAGAGACTCCGCCTCAAATAAATAAATAAATAAATAAATAAACAAATCAAATAATAAGAATACTTATGTAACATAAACGAACAGTTTATACACTATATTTTTCCAAAACAGAAGCTGGGCGGAAATAATGGCACTACTTCACCTGCTTGCCTTCTATTTAAAGACTGGCTTAACAAGACACCTGGAATCTCGTGTCTGCCTCTGCGTTTGATCTGTTGGAACATCCCATGTGCCCTCGCATCTGGAAAGACCCAGCCTACACTCGTGAATAAAGTAAGTCGTTTCTCAACAGCACAGTATTAGGAAAATATTTTTGAATTTATGGACCTCTGAAAACAATCCTTAGGGCCTCGAGGGTCTCTGGACCATATTTTCGGAACCACCAGCCTAGGGTGATTTTTAAAAATTATTAAGACTTTATTCTCAGATCAGTTTGGGACCCCTTAAGGCCCTGATTCTGCTGTGCAGCCACGGTTGTGAAATGCCCCTGTCTGTTGTCCTATTGTCTAAAACGCTTCTGCGATCCTCCCTGACCGCCCCCAGTTCCCCCGCCTGGCTCCTGCCTTCAGAGCGAAGGTCGCCGCGCCCCTTCGTCGCGAGGCCCTCCTGGTGCCTGAGTCAGGTCCTATCCGGAACGTGGGCATGCAGGGACGGCGGGAGACCAAGGCAAGAGCGACAGCTTCGGGGAAGCAGAATATGCTGTCATCACATCCTGGACCAGGTCAACTTCTGTCTGGACCACCGGCAGGAGAATGACCCTCTCCAGGCCTGCCTACAGTAGCCGCTGAAGTCCAACCAGAAAAGGTGCCTGGAGTTCCAGCAACAGCTCCGTGAGGTCCCGGCCATGCCAGCCCCTAGGTTCCGGGGGCCCCCAAACAGGCCCAACCATGTCCCCTGGGCCAGGCTCCAGCTTGGGCACTCACCCCTTGGCTTAAATACCTTCTCCAGGGCCAGTCTTCAGGGTACCCCGGTGGGTCTGCAGCCTGGGACACCTATCCACACCCTCCCACAGTCCCCTTTGCCTGTCTGAGCTGGTCCCCACTGCCTGGCATCCCCTTTCGGGGCCAGAGGTGGGCCTGACTCCCACCCACGTGCCTGCCTGCCCAGCTTTCTGTGCAATTCCTACTCTCCCCAGGCCTTGAGCGTCCACATTAAATGGGTCTCCCACAAAAAAAAAAAAAAAAAAAAAAAAAAAAAAAAAAAAAATCGATCAATTCCATCGGATGTCCTGTTAAAAGTCCAAACCCTGGCCGCACCCGGTGACTCACACCTGTAATCCTAGCACTTTGGGAGGCTGAAGCAGGTGGATCATGAGGTCAGGAGTTTGAGACCAGCCTGACTAAGATGTTGAAACTCCGTCTCTACTAAAAAATACAAGAATTAGCCGGGCATGGTGGTGGGCACCTGTAATCCCAGCTACTCAGGAGGCTGAGGCAGGAGAATCACTTGAACTTGGGAGGCAGAGTTTGCAGTGAGCCGAGATCATGCCACTGCACTCTAACCTGGGCGACAGAGCAAGACTCGGTCAAAAAAAAAAACAGAACAAAAAGCAAAACAAAACAAAACCTGTCCAAACTCCTTAGCGGGGTACAAAGTCCTTGAAGACCTAAAAGCCTCCTTTCTGTCTTGTGGTCCCAGGTCCCCAGGGACAAGCGTGGTGTTATCCTGACAATATTCAACAGAATTTCTCAGGCTTTTTCCTCTGTGCAACACTAGGAGACTTGCAGCCCTCTCAAAAGTGTCCTTTTATTTCTACTTGAGTTCCCTAGGTGGGGCCCAGTAAGCCCTGCTAATAACTCTCCACCAAAAGATTGTGATTTTCAGGAGGGCAGAAAAAGTGTCTTTTTTACAGGACTATTGTCAGCACTTCCTTGCTCAGTAAACATTTGTTGAATGAATGAATGAATGAACGAATGCCACATGGTAGCTCAGTAAACATTTGTCGAATGAATGAATGAATGAATGAATGCCACATGAACACAGCCACAAAGATGCCAAGTTCACCATCAAGCTACTCTGTTGTTCTACGTCTTGTTTTATGGATTGCAAACATGCGCTTCTCCCTTCTAATGACTCATTGAGTGGGGAGTGTGTGTGTGTGTGTGTGTGTGTGTATCACATGGAACAGGCTTGTGAGCCTGCCAATTTCACTCTAAGGAAGTTCACCAAATAGAGGAATTCTTGTCAGCTGGGCCCAGCCAGCCCTCCGCATGTGCCCTGAGCCATTGAGGCAACTAGAGGTGCCCATGTCTGGTTGGAAGGTTGAATGCTGGTTGGGTGCTGTGTGCTAGTGGCCTAGGACAGGGTCAGGTTAGGAATAGCAATCCCTTTAGGACTGCTCCTTCGTCTATACCCTTCAGCCTGCATGCATGTGCAGGCGTGTGTGTGTGTGCACTCACGTGCACATGTATGTGAGAGTGTGTGCGTATGTGTATTTTGAATCACTTGAAAGTGAGCTAAAGATAGCATCCCCTCTGCCCTATATATATTTTGGTGTATATTTCCAACGAACAGGATATCCCTTTCTATAACCATAACAGTTACCCAAATCGGCACATTTAATTTGGATACAACACTTTCAATCCACAGACTCTATTTAAATATTGCCAGTTTCCCCAGTGATATCCTTTAGAGCTATGCTCCGTCTCTTCAGTCTGCTTTAATTTTGGACAACTCCTCAGTACTTTTTGTCTGATTTGACCTTGGCATTTTTGAGGGATGCAGGTCACTTTATGTTACAGCAGATATATCCATTTGGCTGTGGTCATGGGATTATCTAAATAATGAGAAGTCCTGGTACCAGGTATAATGGGATAAGCACACGCCACTCTCTTGCTCACTGGATGTCGCTATAAAAGCTGGACATAAGGCACAGGGCAGCTGTGAGGACTCTGAAAAGTGACTCTGAGAAGAGGACTGGAATTTAAAGTGCTGAAACTGGTGGTGAATTTTTTTTTTTTTTTTGGTCTGTTGCTTTTATCCCTTGGCGCTCAATACAGATGCAGTTGCAGAAGTACACACAGAACCAAGTAACTAAAATTCCAATTTTGTTGCCAGAAGGCCTAAAAAGGGACTCCAGAGAACTAGAAAATCCTGGGAGCTCATGGAGAGGGAGGAGTTCAGGAGAGTGGCCCACACAGTTGACGTGGGTCTGAAGAAATACACACAGGAGATGCTAGGGGTGGAGCAAGAGAGACTGAGACCTAGACCAGCCATGGTGTGGCACATACCTGATCAATGTAAAAAACACTGCCAAGGCTTTTGTTTCTTTGAGTTCTTAAAAAATTAATTAATAGACTATTTTTAGAGCAGTTTTAGGTTTTTGGAAAATTGCGTAGATGGTATCAAGTTCCTATATGCTCCTGCACCCCCAGTCCCCTTATTATTACCATCTTGCATTGGTGCAGTACATTTGTTGTAATTGATGAGCCAATATTGTTACGTTATTATTCATGAAAGTCCATAGTTAAGTCCAGAGTTCACATTAGGGTTCACTCTTGGGTACATCCTATGGGTTTTGACAAATGTGTAATGATGTGCATCCACCATAGGGTACCATACAGAATACTTTTCACTGCCATAAAAATATCCTATGCTGAGCTCGTGTGGTGGTGTCTGCCTGTGGTCCCAGCAATTCTGGAGGCTGCAATGGGAGGTCTCTTGAGTCCCGTAGTTCAAAGCTGCAGTGAGCTATGATGATAGCTTGGGTGGCAGAATAAGACTCCGCCTTAAAAAAATAAAAACTAAAAAATTATCTCTCCTATACCTATTCATCCCTCCCTCTACTCATCCCCAACAATACCACCCCAGCTGAACCTCTGACAAACACTCATCTTTTTACTGTCTCCATAGATTTGCCTTTTCCAGAATGTCATATCGTTGAAATCATACAGTATGCAGCCTTTTCAGATTGACTTCTTTCTTTATCAATATGCATTTAAGGTTCCTCTATGTCTTTTTCTGTGGCTGGCTAGCTTTTTCTTTTTATTACTCAATAATATTCCATCTCCTAGATGTACTACAGTCTGTTTATCCACTCGCTGTTGAAGGACATCTTGGTCATGTCTAAATGTTGGCAATTATGAATAAAGCTGGCATAAACACTCTCATGTAGTTTTTTTTGTACAGACACAAGTTTTCAACTTATCTGGACAAATATTAAAGAGCCCGCCTGCTGCTTCGTAGGGTAACAATATATTTACTTTTGTAAGAAACTGCCAATCTCCCTTCCAAGCTAGCTGAACTGTTTTGCACAGGCCTTGGACTTGGAGTTATGCAAGGGTAACCTGGAGTCTCTAAGGGGGCACGATGGGGCTGGTTCTGTGAGTTTTGGAGAATGACAGACATGATTCCGCTGCAGCAATGGGGAGGAACTGCCACTGCTGGGTGGAAGCGGCCTTGCTGGGGAGATGCTGGCAGGAGGAGGAAATCCTCAGGATGAAGGGTCGGGCCCCTCTCTCTCCAGACTTGCAGCCTCGCTCTAGTGTCCCCTCGCCAGGAGCATCTGGCCAAGCCCATTTGCAGTTTGCAGAGTCCCAGTGCTGGCATCACAAGGCAGGATATAGAAAGGTGGGTTTGGAGCCAAGAGACAATCATTTAATAATGGCATTACTCCCAGCCGTCGCTGGGATAAGTCCCTATCTTATTAAAGCGATAATACATGGCAGTAGTGAAATTAACAGCACTAGACATGCCACTTTCTCTCTGGACATCGGCATTTCGGTAGGGCAATAATTTCTGTGATCTAAGATTGCCTTCCTGCTGGACTCAGGAAAGAGGCAACAAAAGTGGGTAAGTTTCTATTTAGTCCTGCCAATCCAGCCTTTCTTGATCCCGGAAGCAGCAGTCCTGCAAACCCGGGGCAGCTCAGCACAAACCACAGCCCATCTAACATTCTCTTTACATTGTTGCCTGCCTTTTGTAATGGAGGACGGGGGAGAATCATGACTCTGCTCTAAAGTTTCAGGAGAGCTCCCCACACCTCAGCCCCTGCCCGAAATTCACAGGTACATGACAGCAGTTTACAAAAATGGGTGTGGAAAGCAACCATTTGGTTTGAGCTGAATTGAAAAATGAAACAAAATGAAAAAACCCTCAGAGTTTCCTTTGAAAATTATTATCCTTCTCCTTATCTCTCTACAATCTCTTTCAGTCAAGCTCACGTCCATCTTTAACCTTTAATCTTCTGAAGTGTTAAAGGATGGACGCTAGTGACCAAGTGTCAATTTGCTGGTCTAACACGCTCCCTGGTGGTCAAAACTATCCAAGGTCTTAACAGGTATCAGACAACTCCATGGCCTTAAATAAGCATGGAAAAAAGTATGAAGCCAGAATATGACACAACTAACTGAAAAAACAAAAAACAAAAAAAACAAAACAAAAAAAACCATGACACCATTTGTAGGGAGAAAAATGTGTCTCTGTTTAGCAAAAAAAGCCACACCTCAAGCCCAGTCACTCCATTTAAAAAATCAGATTATTCACATATTCTGGTAGTTTTTATTGCAGCTTCAACTTCTAGACTCTGTTTTGTGATATTTTGCCATGTCATACAGTTTGGTTACCATACAAGAAGGAAAGCCATTGTGGATTCACTTTTGAATATTAAAGATAAAATAAAGGCTGCGTAAGGACCTGTACTTTGATATAAAACAAATGTTCTTTATTGTTCAATAAGCCTTACTTATTTCCTCCCCCCGCCAAGGATAATTGCAGAGGCTAAGAGTTCAAAGAACCAAAATTTAAGTCTCAACTTCAAACCCCAGAACCAGCTTTCACTGATGTGTGGAAATTGGAATATCATTATTCAGCTCCCTTTCTTTTCTACACTGTCTAATAAAGACAGTGGCTACCTCATAGGGACATGGCTCCTTAAGAGCAGGAATCTTGTCTGTTTCTAGCTACTGGTCTGCCCCTAGTGCCTGATAACTGAAACCAGATGGCCTTGGTAAACAATACGGAGAGAAAGCAAAAATGACTTACCTGCAATGCTGAAAACAAGCAAAAATCACATCCAGGAATTTCTACTGAAATTAAGACTCTGAACCAATTACATTGTTGCCTTATCAAGACTAACACCAGTTCTTTTCACTTCCCTCATCTTGCTGTGCTACAAATCTATAGCTGGTCAGAAATTCTGCCCAAACCCAGTGGCTTCCCACCTTCCAAGATTGACCTTAAAATTTACTACCGCCTTCTCACTAAAACCCAGTAAACATCCCTTCCTGACTTCCCCGTTCTTAGACCCCAGGCTCAGAGGCTGCCCCCGCCTCCCCACAAATGCAGCAGGTGAAACAAATTTAGCTTTGCTGGATCAATAGTCTTTTCTGGTGTTTCTGCATGTTCAAGAGTAGATGTATCAAACTCACAGTAAGCCTGGGCAAACATTGGTTTCCTTGCCTTCCCAGACCTTGCCTGCAAATGAGTGCCCTTTACTGAACAGGCCACAAGATGACCCTCATGGTGGATCCTGTTGCTGTGACTTACCGGGTTCATGACCTTGGGAAATTTGCCAAACCTCTCCACGGTTTAGTTTCTTCTCTGTCAAGTGGGGATCAGTAATAGTCCCCATCTTACATATTTTCTATCAGGATTAGAAGAACAAAGTCACATTCTCAGTTATGGTTGTTATTTCTCAAAATTAATTTTCTCCTTTGGAGTCTATCTAACTATCCAGGCTGCAAAGAAAGTGCAGGCATTTCAGGGATCTTTGACTTTCGTAGTTATCCATGAAGTTTTACTCTGAAGAGACATCCAAAGACCAAATTAAATTCTAGGTTAACTTATAGCCAACCTGGAGAAAAAGAGTTCCCCAAACCTCCAAACTGTCCAGGCAGTGAGCAAATAGACAGGAATAGATTCAAATAGGTGGAAACACTCTGAAGCCCAAAGGAACAGGCAGTGATGGATCTGAATTTCCCCAGAAAATAAAACCTCCAGAGTCAATTTACATGACTGGGCCAATAGAAACCTTGATGGTAGCTTTAGTTTTGCAAAATGGAGGTTTGAGAAACCATTCCAGAATGTGGACCCATCCACGTCCAAGAGAATGCTAGAGCCTGTGGAGTAGCTGGGTTTGCACTTCCAAACAAGGTCATATGGGCCTAGGAGGTGTAGCCTTTTCTACAAAGAGCTTTGTGCATTGGAGTTCTGGTGCCTCTGTCCTTATTCCAGAAAGCACAGCTTATTCACAACTGTTCAGAAAGGCCTGGCCCCCAGAACTCTCAGCTTAAGGTTGTGACGTCTAAGTTTAATGCAAGCTCTAAGAATCAACAGCCAAGTTGAAAGTTAGAGAATTCAATGGAAACTGGCAGAGCATCTGGAGACTTTACCTGAGGTTCAACAGTCTCAGTGGGACCAACATAATCCTGATATTCTTTCCTAGGAACTGCAAGGTCAAGCTCAGAAATATCTTTTGCTGCTCAAACCCACCCAACAAGAGAGCGGTACCTGACAGCCAGTTTCTGGGGGTTTACCAGAAGGCTACTAAACAATTTAAAAAGTAATAAATAAATAAATAAAGGAAGAAAAAACACAGGAAGGAAGTACAAAGGAGAAAGAGAGAGAGAAGAAAGAAGGAAAGGAAGGGAAACAGAAAAAAAGAAGGAAGAAAAGAAAGAATGGAGGGAGGGAGGGAGGGAGGGAAGAAGCTGGGGACTTGATTAAGAATATCTAGAGTTCCTGTTAGTAGTATTTGATTCTTACAGCAAGCTGGCAGTTGGTAGAAAGGACACTTTTGCAATAGAACCTCTGCTAAAGACAGATTTGTTAGTAGAGGTGAAAACTCTCCCAAAAGCCTCTTTCCCACAGACCCATTCAGTGAATCTGGCATAGAGAATTTCAGATTCCCCATGAAACCCAAAAGCAATTATCTTAGATTAGCAGGAGATCAGAAACAGCTTACCTCAAGTATTGTTTTCTAAACCCAGACGACTGGAGAAATTATTATCTGGTAAGAATTCTAAAAACTCTGAAATTGGTAACATTTGTTCAGACTGGAAGGAGAAATATAAGACCTTGACAGGACAGACATACCTTTGATAGCAGAACATGGTTGGAATGGACTTTTCTGAGATCTGTTTTCATTTCTGGAAAATGCACGAGGACCCCAGTGCGAGCTCCATCTTAGCTCTTGGGGAACTTCTCAGCACCAGGTGGACGAAAGGTTTGTTCAGCCTCAGTACTGAAAAATTGATGCCTGGAAACAGCTCAGAGATGTCTGCTTGCATCACATGGTCATGCTTCAGATATTTCAGAAAGACTGTGCTGTTGGAAGGAGAGCACACACAGTCTTTCCTTTTTTTTTTTTTTTATTTATTTTATTTTATTTTATTTTTTTTTTGAGACTGAGTCTCGTTGTATTTCCAGGTTGGAATGCAGTGGCAAAATCTCAGCTCACTGCAACCTCTATCTTCTGGGTTCAAGGGATTCTCCTGCCTCAGCCTCCATAGTAGCTGGGATTACAGGTGCCCATCACCACACCTGGCTAATTTTTGTATTTTTAGTAGAGACAGGGTTTCCTTATGTTGGCCAGGCTGGTCTCCAACTCCTGACCTCAAGTAATTCGCCCACCTCAGCCTCCCAAAGTGCTGGGATTACATGCGTGAACCACCGTGCCCTGCCCAAATGGTCTTTTAAAGTAAACGAATTCAAGCCTCTGAAAGATAGCAAAGCAAAGGAACAGTAAGTATTGGGCAGATATGAAATTAGTCATTTAATTGTGATAAATTCCTTTAATTTAAATATCATTGCATGTATATTTTAAGAGATAAAATGAGATTTGCAAGTGAAAGTCTATTAAAAATGGTAAAGAGCTGTGAGGAATTAAGGTCATGAAGGTTTCTAAATGTTTTCCAGGCCACCGACGACATGAATAGTTTACTTATAACCATTGCCATGGTACTTCTGTTGAAATTAGGACCACTCAGAGTGTTCTCTTATTTCAGACCAGGCATCGCTTGGTTTACATATTGGACTCCTCACAACCCTAGTGTGGTATGAAATGCCTGGTGACTGTTGCACTCTAACAATGTGCTTCTTCCAGAAGCAGCAACGTGGTGGTCCCCTGGCCCCCAGCTGATTCTCCAGAGCAGGCAGGGCTCTGACTTCAAGCCAGTCCTCTGAATTCCCCAACCTGAATGGAAATAACATTTTAAATTTAATTCCTAGACTGGCTTTTCTGGCTAGAAGAATCTCACCTGAAAATGTCTTTTATCTCAATAACAAAATATCAGATCACTTTTATTACTGTATTTACAGAAATTACAGATTTGGGCAGACATGTATTATATTTGGCTTAAGCTGGCGATTGAGATGCTGTGGGTTGAAGCGGGCTCTCACACAGATGTTGTTCTATGGAGCCCCCAAGTGGACACGCGTAGGTATAACCGCTATGCAGCGCACCCTCGTCTTAAGGAAAAAGGTCCAGTCTGAGGGCGTCTGCGTAGCCGTAAGAGGGACATGCATTGTGCTGCGATGGAAAGGATTTGCAATATTGGTGCCATTCTTAAAAGCCAGACCTCACGGAATCAGAGTTAACACTGCCAGATGAAAGAAAAAGGGGCTGAACCTAGGTGGAATGGACATTTTCAGCCACACATTCGTGTAGGATTGAATATGCTCTTCTGCGCCGATTCCTGGCACAGTCCGACATTCCCCACTGGCCGCGTTCTGACGGACGCGCCTGCGTTCTCACCCTGACCAACCTGTTTGCATCGTGGAGTAGATGATCTGTTCCTTGAGCAGACCTTTTCCTAGAACGTAGCAATCTCTCTAGAGTTGAAAGTAAGCTCTGCACCCGCTCACTTCATCCGGTGTACATTTGACATTCTGAACAACGGCATAGAACAGCATTTGCTGTTTTGTAAGATTTTTGGAAGATAATTCAATACTCAAAATCAATCAGGTTTTGGCAAAATACAGAGAGTAAATATTTTAGACTTGTAGGTCAAGAGGGAAAATTCCAGAGTATTATCTAGGTACTTATATAACCATTTCAAATGTAACCATTCAAAAGTACCATTTGAGTTTCTAGGCCATCAGGAAAGAGGTGGCTGGCTTGATCTGGCCTGTGGGCCCTAGTTTTCTGATTTGTGACTTCGAATATGATTTATTATACAGGTGAGTGTATAAAGTTTTGTAACTAAATACTTTTGCAAATATGGCAGCTCTTTTGTTTTCAAAACAGTCCATCAGCACAGTGGGGCAAAGATAGTGGTTGTCCTTTACCCCACAAACCGGAGTTTGGTCTCTTGGGCCACAGAAGGGGTTCTTGTATCAGCCTTGCCTATTTCCTGAGCACCCGCCAGGCCCTAACGAAGCCAGATGTCTATGTCCTATCTCTGAAAGATATGACCCTCCCATTGGTAAAGTGAGAGGACTCACTTGAGGAGATGATGAGCAAGCAGATGTTAGTCCAGACTGAGCAGAGGCTTGTAGTGGGCTGGACTATCTGCCACGACCCAGAGGACAGGAATTATATCTGGCTGACTTTGGCCACAAACACTTGCACTCATATATTCATTGCATTAATACTGACAGAGAATATACTTTGTGCTCGTGCTGTGCTAGGTGCTGGGGTAGAGAGGTGAGCAAGGCAGAGGAAAGTACTGGATACCACAGAGTCTACATTTACGCAGGGCAAAATCAACAACACACAAGTGGACTTGACTTCAAGATGATTTCAAATCGTGATGTGCACTGGAAGAAAGAAAATGGGGTGATGTGACAGTGTCACTGGAACGAGGGGGTGGTAAGGCCGGAACTTTAAAACAAGCAGGTTATGAGAAAGAGCAGGAACACTGAACAGCAGAGCAACTGCAAAGGTCCTGAGGTGAGTTAGGGGGATTTGCATCAGGAAGCCTTCTCAAGAGCAGGATGTGTGGTGGAGCTGGAGGCATGGGACGAGAAGGGGCTGAGAAACGCTGCCTAGAGAGTGAAGTCTTCTAAATCCTAGGAAGTGGTATGAGCAAAGGCACTGGATTCTGGAGCAATAGTAATGTGGGAAACAATCAATAGACCAGACGGGCAGGCACCAAGGTTTGGAAATGTAGGAGTGTGCGGTAACAAGCAAGAACGGAGGACTGGCGCAGAGAACAGTGGGCCAGGAGGTGACAGAAAAGCAGCCAGGAGGCTGTGCAACAGTGAGTTCTGGCAGATTCACTGTTCAGGATAGGCTGAAAGGGAAGGAAAATGGAAGCTTTTTTAAAAACGATTTTGCGATCTCCAAATTTAATCAAAACTCTGGGTCCGGGAAGGCAAAGCATCAATTCCCTGAAACATTTTGGGCGCCTTGACATGGATGGACCCCCCACTGCTCTGCACTGGGGAAGGCGACTCCTGTGACTGACTCTGCCACCCTGGGCCCCGAAGCTTGGTTTTGACTCTCTGGTTTTGACTCCAACATGTGGCTCAGAAAGCTCCAAGGACAAAGGGTCCACATTATATCCATAGGTATTTCCAGATCTGGTACAAGGAAAAGAGAGAGTAAAAAGAAGGACCGAGGGAGCTGCCCACGTGGGACTGCCGGGTCAAGGCCCAGCATCTTAGGCTCCAGCCTTGGCTTTGGGACTTGCTATGCTGTGGAACCTCTAAGTAAGTGACTTAACCCCTCTGGGCCTTGGTTCCCTCTTCCCCTAGGCTCTTCGCACCCTGATTCCTAGAACATAGAGCAAGGATTGGTGTTGATGTGTATCCACTGAAATTACCTTGGGAGCTTAAAAAAAATACCAGTTCCTGGCCTCACCCTAGAAGAGCTGAACCAAAACCTCTGGGGGAGGGGCCCGGTATTTTCCACTGTAAAGCTGACGATGCTAATTCACAGACAGGGTTGAGGGCCATGAGGCAAAGGTGCCAGGGGTAACCAGCATTCTGGGTGCCCGAGGGAGCATCAGTGTCTAGACCAAGTTGCAGAATACACAGCGCTCATGTCCGCTCCCAGCGCTCATCTCCGCTCCCTCTGATGGCTGCAAAGGAGACCTCTTGAGGTGGGACTGGTAGTGCTGTAAATTCAATTCATTATGATTTTTGTCGTTAAAATGTAAATGGGTTTATGTATTTGTACCTCATATGGTATTAAACAGAACCCGAAGGCCCTAAAGTGTATCATTTCTTTGCCTAACCCCACTGCTTCCTGCAGCCCATGCCCTGGAGGCTTAGGCAGGGGAGCGAGTGAGACTGTTCAGCCACACCTGGCTCTGCACGGAGGATAGGGCCTCAGACCTGGCATTAGGGGCTCATCTGGTGCCCAGAGGATCAGTTCTAACTGGGATAAAGGTTAACTTTAATGTGTTGTCTCTGCATCTGAGAAAAACCCCTTATAGGGTTGTAGTTACAGTCTTAGAAAATTCTGTGTGCTGCAAATCTGCTCAAGGAGGAAGGTCACAGTGGGAAGGTTCTCCAGAGTTCACGGAAGGCCAGGGATTTGGGCATTTTGAGGGGCGAGTGGGAACAGTTTCTTCCTGCTCCAGCAGTACCGTCCCTTGCCTCCATGCCTTGCTGTCATTCCTGACTGCCTGTGCTTTGCTGATTCTCTGTGTCTCACTCCTCCTCTTATATGAGCTTAGGAGCCTGGTTTACGACCAAGGAAAGACCAAAAGGAGGAGGCTCAAGAAAAACCACTTTAGCTCCACTGAAGAGAGAGTGCTGGCTGGGCCTGAGGCCACACAGGGCAGTAGAAGATCCTTACCTATTCATCTTTGTTTCATCACATGTGACATCTTATTTGATTTGAGTTCCATCCCTGACTAGTTTAACCTTAGCCAGGGTGATTTTTTCCTTCTAGGTTGCCTTCTGAAACACCCAGTGCAAATAGGAGTTAGCAGGGAAACAGAATTACTGCAAGCAAGGGGAATGACTTCAGGGATGGGGACAAGTCAAAGTAGCCTGGGGCTGGTGGTTAGTATCCAGCCAGACTGCACAAACAAGCAGAGGACAACCACACCAAGCCCAGAGAGGCTGTCCACAATGCAGGACCCGAGCAGAACAGGAGACCCCATCTCAGCTTCTAGAATGTCAACGGCTGTTCCTTTAGGCAGGCACAAAGGAGGCTGTTACATGCTAGAACTAGTAGATAATCCAGATGAGCTTTTTTGGTTTTGTTCTGTTACATTTTGCGTTGATAAATAATAACTATATACATTTATGGGGTACAATATAATGTTTTAACACATGTATACATTTGGGGATGATGAAATCAGGCTAATTAACGTATCTATCATCCCAAATATTTTATCCTTTCTTTGTGGTGAGAACATTTAAAATCCTGGAAGATGGGATTTTGCTCCTGTCTAACTGAGATTTGTACTCTTTGACCAACATCTCCCCTTCTCCTGTCTACCCTCTCCCCCAGCCCCTGGTAAGCACCAGTCTACTCTCTATTTTTATGAGTTTGACTTTTCAAGATTCCATATATACATGAAATTATATGATATTTCTTGTATATAACCCCAAAAGCACAAGCAACAAAAGCAAAAATGGAGAAATGGGATGGCATCAAATCAAAAAGCTTCTATGCAACAAAGGGAACAATCAGGAGAGTGAAGAGAAAACCCACAGATTGGAAGAAAATATTTGCAAATCATACATGAGGTAAGAGGCTAATGCCCCAAATATACAAGGAACTCATTCTACTCAATAACAAGAAAACAAATAACCTTATTTAAAAGTGGGCAAAGAACCTGAATAGACAATTCTCAAAAGAAGACATGCAAATGGCCAACAGATATGTGAAAACTGCTCAATACCTCTATTCATCAGAGAAATGCAAATTAAAACCACAGTGAGATGCCACCTCACAACTGTTAGGTTGGCTATTATCAAAAAGACGAAAGAGGCCAGACGTGGTGGCTCATGTCTATAATCCCAGCACTTTGGGAGGCCGAGGCAGGTGGATCACTTAAGGTCAGGAGTTCAAGACCAGACTGGCCAACATGGCGAAACCCTGTTTCTACTAAAAGTAATTTTAAAAAAGTAGCTGGGCATGGTGGTGCACACCTGTAGCCTAGCTACTCAAGAGGCTGAGGCAGAAGAATCGCTTGACCCTAGGAGGCAGAGGTTGCAGTGAGATAAGATTATGCCACTACACTCTAGCCTGAATGACAGAGCAAGACTCCATCTCAAAAAAAAAAAAAAAAAAAAAAGACAAAAGATAACACATATTGGTGAGGATATGGAGAAAGTGGAATTCTTGCATGTTGCTGGTGGGATTGTAAATTAGTACAGCCATTATGGACACCAGTATGGAAGTTCCTCAAAAAGCTAAAACCAGAATTACCGTAAGACCCAGCAATTCCACTTCTGGGTTCTATCCAAAGGAAATGAAATCAGTTTCTCCAAGAGATGTCTGCATTCCCATGTTATTGCACCACTATTCACAATAGCAAGATACAGAAACAGCGGAAGTTCCCACATCAGTGGAGGAATGAATTTAACAAAAGGGTGTCTATACACAATGGAATACTATTCAGCCTCAAAAAAGTGGAAATTCTGTCATTTGTGACAACATGGATAAACCTAGGGAACATTACACTAAGTGAAATAAGCCAAGCACAGATACAAATACCACAGATTGGTTTTTGTCACCTAGAGTCAAATTACAACAAAGTGAGAAGAGAAGAGGTCTGAGAGTAAATGGTATGATTCAGGTTAATCAGACCAACTACTGCAGGGCTGTATTCATCTGTTCTCATACTGCTAATAAAGACATACCTGAGACTGGGTAATTTACAAAGGAAAGAAGTTTGATGGACTCAGAGTTTCACATGGCGGGAGAGGCTTCATAATCATGGTGAACAGACAAAGAAAGAGCAAAGGCATGGCTTACATGGTGAGAGACAAGAGAGCTTGTGCGGGGGAACTCCCACTTATAAAACCATCAGATCTTGTGAGACTTATTCACTATCATGAGAATAGTGTGGGGAAACCACCCCCATGATTCAATTATCTCAACCTGGTCCCACCCTTGACACGTGGGGATTATTACAATTCAAGGTGAGATTTGGGTGGGGACACAGCCAAACTTTATCAAGAGCTATGGCAAGGTTTAAGGAGATGAGAGATATAGTCCATCTGGAGGGGGAATTGCATGATGACAATGCTCCACCCTTGACCATTTTCTGCTCTCAGATTTATACTTCCAGCGTTTGTGGGGTTTGGTCAGATGCCCAGCACTATTCTGATTGTGGAGACTCAGGTAAATTCAGCTTTTGCCTTCTGGGGGCTCATGGTAAGGGCAATGGTCAGGCAAGCTAATTAAAATTAATCCACCTATTCAATTTTGCCGACTTTTCAAGGCTCAGTTTAAGTCAGCCTCACCCACAAAGTTGACTCTGATTCCTCATCCTCTTTGTAAATTTCTTGAGCTCTTAGCTAAATGTGCCCTGAAATCACATGCAGTCTAGTTGGATCCCAGGCAGACCTCATAAACCCAAACTATTTGTAGCCTACAGATTTTAAAAATTGATTAGTTTACCTTCTTGATCCTCTGCCAAAAATAAAGTTTATTTGAGGTGGCTTATAAAACATTCCCACTATAATAAGGTAAAAGTAAAGAGGAAGAAATCTGGGCAAAGAAAGAAAGATGGAAAGAGACTGGGGAGGGCAGTCCAAGGTGGAACCATGTGAGGTGAGACACCCCATGCCCTCGAGTTATTAAATCCACTTAGATGAGCTGCTGGATCAATGTAGCCTTTCTAGTGCGTCCCTTACTCCCAAGAAACACTGTCCAGAAAAGCAAGGAACTTGTTGGTCAGTCCACCTCAAACTTCATATACATATATATTTTTCTTTTTCTTTTTCTTTTTTGAGTCTTGCTCTGTCTCCCAGGCTGAAGTGCAGTGGCACAAATCTTGGCTCACTGCAACCACTGCCTCCCAGGTTCAAGCGATTCTCCTGCCTCAGGCTCCCGAGTAGCTGGGACTACAGACACCCACCATGACGACTGGCTAATTTTTGTATTTTTAGTAGAGACTCGGTTTTGCCATATTGGCCAGGCTCCTTGAACTCCTGCCCTCAGGTGGTCCACCCGCCTCAGCCTCCCAAAGTGCTGGGATTACAGGCATGAGCCACCACACCCAGCCTGCATTGACAAAACTTCACTCTTTCACATCCACGCACACGTTCTATTTTTAAAACTTTCTCCCAAAGACCCTCACCCATTTCTACTTATTGAAATCTTGCCTGCATTTTAAAGCTCAGTTTAAATGAACCTCATCCGCAAAGTTGACCCAGATCCTCATCCTTCTAAATTTCTTGAGCTCTTAGCTGCAGGTACCCTTAAATCACATCCAGTCCATCTGGGTCCCACCCAGACCAACTAAACGCAGTCTCCCGGGGTAGGCTCTGGAGTCTGCAGAGTCATTCATACACAGGTAATTCTGATGAGCTGCCATGGTTAGAATCCTCAGGGCTAGTCTGTGTCCTCATTTTAGGTATGAAGAGATAGAAGCCCAGGGAGCTGAGGGTTCCATGACAATAATGGTGGAAGCAGGAATTGAGAGCAGGAGCCTAGTCCACAATTTAGTGCCCTTTCTACCTCACCAGGAATACCAATATCAATGCCAAGTCAGTTACTGCCATCACAATACCAACAGAACTATACCAAAAGCTTACAGAACATTTAAGGCACTTGTGAATTTTGCAAAATCTCAGTAAAATTTAAAATAACAATGACAATGTTATGGACCAATATGACCTAATACTGGAGATAATATAATATACAATAAGATCGAAGAATTCTAAGAACAGAATGGAACAACCACAAAAAAAGATATAGTGCAGGAACATCTTCAAGGTAGTCATAATCATACACCAGACAGTCCCCATCTTTGATAAGCCAGGGTGGAGATGTAATTATGTGCAGAAGAAAGGATCTGGGCCATGCAGAAGTAGAATAAGCCTGGTGGTAGAATTGGGTAGAACAGGGCTTCCCTTGAAATAGAGTAATTTATGTTTTCAGTTTATTTATCATGATGTAAATGTAGTCCTGTTGCAAGAAATAACTCTTTTTTTTTTTTTTTTTTTTTTTTTAATTTAAGATTCCCTTGACCTCAGGTAAGGGTTTCTCATAGAAAAATACTGCACATTCTGTTCTATGCATATGAAGCAACTGCAAACTTCCAAAGTGTTTCCAATTTATCTGGGACTTTTCTAAAAGAAAACTTAAAAAACACTCTCTGGAGATCTTATTCCTGTTCTACTCTTGTTCCAACCTAGAGTAGACTGTCAGGGAATGGCCTAGCTATGGCCAGTGGCCATGGACAGATCTCCATGACTTGAAACTCTGAATTGCACCTAGTTATAGGAGCACACACCATACAGTGTCAGGTCACATGCACGCACTTTCTTTACTACAGTCTTGGCAGAAAGGTCCCCAGCCAGAGGGCAAGCTGCACAAACGTGTAAGTGAATATGTACTCACTGATGTGAAGTGATTGAGACTGGTTCATCGTTTAGTTGACTGAAGGGCAAGTTGGTGCATGAACCTCTCTGTAGACTCCAGTGGGCCACATGGCTCTGCATGTTACACAGCAGCCAATCAAGCCTGGCTTCTAATATCCATGTAGAGGGATTAGTTGTTTGCCACACTGTGATATATGCAGAAAGATGAAAATATACATTTACTCAGCTCTTCCTTGTCAGACACTTACATATCTGTAACTTTTGTTCACACACACATTCGCTCATTTATCCATCATTAGTTTATTAAACAATTTTTTTTTTTTTAGAATCTATGATGTAGAAGCATTGTGTGAAAATAATACAGGCAAGATCCCCATCCTCACGTTGCTTATAAACTTACACTAATAATGATTTACCACACCTCTGCTAAGTATTACCAGGAGCAGTGCAGGGTGCTATGGGAGCAGGTAACCAGGAGGCCTGGCCCACTGCAGGGATCAGGGGAGACTGCATGGAGGGGAGGGATTTGCAGTAAACTGAAAGATGGACAGAATTAACTGGGTGGAGAGTAGAGCGGGTGCTGTTGGTTTGCAAGAGCACTCCTTAGGAATGGTGATGAGGTTCTCTTCAGGAACCCTGCTCCTGCCATCCGGTTTCCCCATGAGAACCATATTTCTATGATCATCTTGGCCACTGAGTGATAATCTTAGGAATTCTAGGGTTAGAAGGGAACTGTTCTCAACTATATACCTCGTTTTCCCATTTAGAATCCTGCTATCACAGCTACGCACATCAAGAGACTTCCAGATTCTTGGATGGAAGGCTCTGAATTGGTTTATTTGCCTGTGGAAAGCTGGTATAGAGAACAACTTAATATTTCTGAACTAGACAAGATTCCATTTGTTCCAGTCTGTCCTTACATGTTGTGTAAATGTAGCACTAAATGGCCTGACTTTTAAAGTTTTGTGGAGCAGGGGGAAAGCATCACTGTGATAGTTAACACCACCTGTTTACTCAGGCGTTATATTAACAAGCAGCTGTTAGCCTCCAATGAACATGAAGGTATCTGATTAACTTGGGCTTTGGCCAAACCTCCTAGGACAGATCTGGGAAATTCAGTTGTAGACAACTGGCTTTGAGAATAACTGATTACCTGAAGACCTGTTTGGAATAATCTTTCTTGGTGTGATATCCTAAGGATCCAGACAAGACTTGGTAAATTTGGGGGCCATCAAAGTTACAAAATCAGTGAATCCAAATTTTGTGAGGCTTATAATCTGCCTAATGCTTCCATCCAGTTCCCCCTGTGGGTAGAGTCCATGAAGTGGAGATTACATTATCTATGTTCTCCTGGGCCCAAGTGCCAGTATGGATGTCGGTGACTTTGAGATGTATGTGTCTGTGAGCTGAATAAATGTGGGAAAAGGCAGGAGCAAGGTGTTGAACATGGGGGCCCCCATCACTATTACTTAGGAGTGGGTGCTCTCACAAACAAACACTGTCCACTCCACAGCACCACTAAGGCCATACCCAACCAATTTCTGGTGCATCAAGGTTTCAGGGCTTGATGAAAGCTTTAGAATCCTCCCCCCCCTCCTTTTTTAATTCAGGTGACTGATAGATTCTCTGGCTTCAAGAGAAATCCAGTTTCCAGTTGGTTAACTTGAGATAAAAAAGTGTGTTATTCTAACCTTACCCCAAGGCCCTGAACACACAAGTCCTTCTTTCTCCTTTCCAAATCATAAATGTGCTCCACACCCTCAATTCTCATATGAGAGATCCATGACTTTGCAGTCACCCCTAACATAATCTTGTACCAAATCCACAGCTCCTTTTGTTCTTGGCAAAACTAAGGCCCGCTCGAGTACGATGTAAGACATAACTGCTCCCTGCATTCTTTTCATTTCACTTTGAAGATGTTGGCCTGATAGCAACTCCCACCCCAAGATGCAAACTGGAAATATAAGAAATAAGGCTAATTCATCCACACACCAAAACCAAAAAGGCAAAAGAAATTTTCAAATTAAAACAGGAAAGGCAAAACTTTTTTTCATGGTTCTAAATGAGCATTTTGACACATTTTATGCTCATCTTTAATGCATTTTTAAAAAAACTATTCAAACGTTAAAAAGTTTTAACGATTATTGTAGGCACAACAATAAACGAATACATTCCTAACAGGATGAAAATGTTCTGTCCTAGGGCAGCCTGGGAATGTAAGATTGTGTTTATTGTGCTTCATTCCAGCTGTGGGAGTCACTGCACTTGATAAATGGGATGCCAAGATAGAGGAGATGCTTAGGTATATTTTGAATTTGTTGTTTGAAAATATTACTCAAAAAAATTCTGTAAGATGAAAACAAAAATATCATTATATTGAATGTCTTCACTCAAACCACATTTTGCAAAATCGCTATTTAAATTACCTAGATTTGCATATTTTAATAACGATGATCAAAAAGTACCACACTGGCTTCACTTTGCTCATTTTTCTTTCAAGTATTTTTGTATAGTTTCTTTTCTTTTCGTTTTTTTTAGGGTTTTCAACTCTTAACTATACAGCACTATTCCTGGACCTTAGAGAATAAAGTTCTTTGCCATACACTTTATTTTCACTGTTACTTTGAGGAGTTTGAAAATTGCTTTGAGTTTAAATAGAAAAATCTAAGCTTTGCCATTGGTATTTTGTTTTCCCTTGGGGGAAAATGCAGTTGGCTTGGCTCAGTTCTGACAAGATAGTGAAAGTCATTCTAATTTTTATTTAAGAAAAAGCAATTTTCATAAATGGTGTACCACTAATGGATCATGATCATCTATAAGCCCCACAGCAAATTACTCTTAATCCAGTTTGCTGTGTTTCCTTACCTGAGGGAAATAATACCCACCCTTCCTCTGGGCTGGCATACTGCGCACAGAGACTTCTTCAATATATATTAATCCCATCATTTATCTTTGTCAACTGAGAACAAAAATAATTTGTAGAAGAGTAAACAGAACCACATAGAAAAAGGGAGCTCGGCATTATTAAACAGCGGAAAGCAGGTGCTCACAAAGCCAAGCTTATTTTTATTGCAAAACTTGAGTAATTCTCCTTCTGCATCTGTGCATAGTAAATAAGAGCGAGGGAAAAATCTAATATTTTAGAGGAAACTGAAATCACTTCAGCAGAGGAATGAGGGCAGGCGCTGGCATTGTGGCTGGCTTTTAAAAATCAATCTGAAAATAGGAGATTAATGGCTTCCAAAGGGCAGGAAGGAAAATGGAAGCGGTGAGAGTCAAAGGAAATTTTCATTTGATTTGAAAAATGCAAAATAATAAAACAAACTTCTGATATTCATTTTTCAGGACCAGATCTGGGTCTTGGCTGCATCTTTTCTCTTACCTACAAACTTTCATGACTATTAGAACTGCCAGCACTAACACTTGTATTAATTAGTATTAAATTTAAAAGTACTAGTACTATTAATGTTACTAAGATTACTAACAATTACTAATTACTTTCTGTTAGAGTCACCATGTGCCATACACCTTTGAATACATTTTGATTGCCCCCACAATATTGTACAGGCAAGCAGAAGGAATTGAGAAGGTAAGTGAAGGTCAGAGAAGTTAAATGATCCCTTGCATGGTTAAAAATGACACTCAGGCTTTATGAGTACATGGTATGTGTCAGATACTGAGCTACCAAACCTTCTGGGGAGTTATACCACATATTCCCAATTTACAGATAAGGAAACAGAGGGTTGGAAAGGTTTAGAAACATACCCAATTTCCCAAAATAATTTAGCTGAGTCAGAATTCTAAAGCCAGGTCTCTCACAAACTTCTCACTATTCCAGCAGTTCACTGTGAATTTGGTAGTGATCTTCAAACTAAAATTCTTCGGGTTGCAAAATCCGTTTCTTTCAACTACTCTGTGGTGTCTTATTTAGGAAATTACAAAACCAGACAAACACTCCTGATTATTATTATTACTTTTTAAAAAGGTCAACTCAGCTCAGTGCTATGGCCAAGCATATCTTGGGAAACTAATATCTTACTCTCCCCCACCCAGCAGCACTTCCATCCTTTACCCTCATATCTCTTAGTTTTTGTTTACATTGTGGTTTGTGCCTAAGTTGGCAGTGGTCTCTCCTAGCGATGAATCCAAGCTGCTCTCTAAGAAGTTTCAACTAAGAGATGAAGAGTGTTGTCAAGAAATGAAGATCTTGTACTTAGCAACCTTCTGGTCATTGAGAATGAAAAAATAGGTCAATAATGCCTTTTGGCAGAAATAGAATATCTTAGTTGCAATGAAAATGAGCAGGGAGCACTACACAACTAGCTAAAAGTGGGACAAACGAAACTGAACTAGGAGAATAGAAAAATTTTTGTTTTTCAGTTATTCTCTACAGAGTTAGGTTGTATAATGGAGACTCAGGCACATTCCTATATTGGTAATATATTTATTCATTAATTTGTTTACTTAAAAACTGTTTATTGAGAATGAATAACTGCAAGAAACCAAGTGAAATAAAGCTAGATCTTCCCCTCAAGGGACTTAGAGTTCATTTTGTTTTATGTCGAATCAACACAAGCCATGCAACTCACCCATAAAATTAGGTGTGCACACACAACTGGTCTATATCTCTTGTCAATCAAGTTCAAGTGACAAATCAGTAAGTGACGATGACTGTGCAGCATGTTTGCTAACATCGGTGGTAAAGAGCAGGGGAAGGAGGCCTTCCTTGGGGTGTCAGGCTTTGTGAGCACTTGTTTGATACTCTAATTGAAAGAAATTAAGCAAATACTACAACCAACCTCTGTGGGAAAAGTTTTTACATTTTTAATTTTCAAGTTGAGCAACACAAATGATACAGCCCATCTGACCTTGAATATCTGCACCATCAGGTATCCTCCCCGAGCATATCCTGTTCATCCATCACATGTAATTCAGAATATCCCAGGAAGTCTCCAAATATGTGCTTTTAGCAGCATGCAATATTTGTAAAATGCAATCTCATTCCTAAGAGAAGCCAGGGAAAGATGTAATCCCACATGAGTTTTACAATAGCTGATATGCCTGAATGGAAGTTCCCTCTGCTTGATGCCCTGGAGAGCTTTCTACTCAGGAGCAGGGCAGCACAGTCTGATTCAGAATGGAGTGGGATCTGGGCAATTGCAATGAGCATTATGATTGATATTAGGAAACTTTGTAATGGGAGTACAAGTATGGAAATTGATTTTCTTATACTTCCCTTGAAGGAGTATCTGTGGGAAAATGTTCTCATTCCTCTAGGGGCCTGAGTACTCCAGTTTGAAAATCACTGATGTAGAATTCACAGCCTCATTTTTCCAGTGTTTGAGCTTCAAAAAAACCAATGTCTCTTATTGCTATATTGGGGACTCAGGACAAGGAATATGGAAAGAGAGAAAAGAGAGGAGCAAAAGCTAAGATGGGAAAGGCCAAAGACAAATTTTGACTGCCGTACCTATGCTTGCCCATTTGTGAATCTGATATTTGAAATAGTCATTTCTATGAATATTGTTGAGCTATGCAAACGTATAATGATAACCAGCAGCACCACACCCCCCTGGCACACACACTGCATTATGAAGGCTCAGGGCAAGGGTGCTTGATGGCAGGTGACTTGTCCCTGACATATGGTCACTGTCTGCAGATCAAATCACATCTTGCAATTCTGCTACCAGGGCTGGCTAAACACATAGCCAAAGGCCTTTCCCAAAGCATTCTGATTACAAATGTCCATTGAATGACTCACCATTTCTCATCTTTGGGGCTTTGTGATCACCTCCACATCTGAACTATAGTATTATTACAGAATTATTACCTTAAAAGAGCTTCCAGTTTTTTAACTCTTACTCTGTGCCTGGTTCTGCCAAGTTCTTCACAGAAATAATTCATGGGTCTTCAGAACAACACTTTGGGACAACTCTTGCTGTTTCCTTTACGCAGATGAGGAAACTGCTGCATAAAGACGTTAGTCAACTTATTCCAGATGACACAGTGAGTGGCTGTGAGCTCAAATCCAGATGTGTCTGATGGCATGTCTTGTGCAAAGTAGGCTGTAAGCCAATAAATATATTTGAATGATTTAATAATAAATTTTTAGAGACTCCACTCTTAGTTCTAATCCTCATTAGTCTTGACAATCAACTAGACAGGAATTGTGATTGTCACTGTACGCTTGTTAGCAGATGCCACCCAGATCCTGTCAGAAATCCCATTTTTCATGCTTTCATTTAATTTTTTAGTTCCAGAGAATTCTTACCACCCACTGGGCTCTAGGCTCTGTTCTGGCATCGGGGCGAGAGCAGGGAGCAAAGCAGACACTGCCCTGCCCAGTGTTACGTGTATTTTAATGGGGTGTTATTAATAGTATAATATCATTAAAAATGAAGCTTATTGGAGAAAGATACATGGCTTTGTGTGATTCTAACTGGAGTTCAAAATACCATAATATATCTGGTTTTGACTTTAGAGTTTCATTATGCAACTAAACAGGGAAAGAAAGATTTTATTTTAGGGAAGGAGAACTCTATGGATTGAGATTGCTTTTGGACAAACGCCATATGTTGCTTGATGCTGTAACAGCCCATACGTAGGAACTTTTGGTATTTTATCTTAGTAGAACACCTCTATTTTCTCAAGATGGAAATTTAAAACATTTAAAACATATCACAGTGAGCACAGGTCTCCCCACCACCTATGCTATACTAACATCTGAATATACTTACTTGCTTTAGCACACATCCATCCCTCTATTTATCCATCATCCATCTCATTTTTGGGATGCATTCAAAGTAAGTTGTAGACACTTCACTCTTCACTCCTAAACACTTCAGCAATCATATCATTAACCAGAGCTCATTTATTTACAGTTTTCCTTTCTCTCCTCCTCTTTTGTTCTCCTCCTGCTCTCCCTCCTCCTTTTCCTCTGTCTCTTCATTCTTCTTTTTCTTCTTTGAGGTAAAATTCATGAAGAGCAAAAAGCACACATCCTCAGTAGACCACTTCATGGGCTGTGACAAAGTACACCCCTGAGAACACATTTGCTTGTTTAGGCCCATCCCAATTCTGGGCCTAATAAAATTGTGCAAATCCAGCGAGAGAGCCCTCACCAGAAACCAACCCTGCCTGCACATTGAGACTTCCAACCATCAGAACTGTGAGAAATAAATGTCTGTTGTTCAAGCTACCAAGCCTGTGTTATTTTGTTATGGCAACCTGAGTAGACTAATACCACCTGCCCCATCAATCTTTCCTTACATTTTTACTTTATGACTCAAAATGAAGTTCCAGGCTCATTTTGATTTTTCCTTCCCCAACCTCTTCTCTAAAGATCTCTGATTCCTTTTAAAGGAGAATGGTATTTAGTAACTGAGATCTATAAGCTAGTGTACTTATTACTATTTGGGATTCCTTTCCTCAAGGCCCTCTCAGTGGACAGAGCTGGGACAAAGCTCCACCACTTTCAAAAGAAGACCTCTTCACATACCAAAATCCTCCTGATTTTAGCTTCTTGCAGTAAAGTATGAGGTGCTAATTTCTCAAACAGTGGGCTCCTCTAATTTCTCATTTTTCAGACCATAAAGTGTTCAAACTTTATTTTCAGTATGTGTGGAAATCGTCTCTCAACACAAACACTGTGCACTCATCTACACACTTGATTTTGTCTGACACAATTACACAAATCCAGTTGGAGAGGCAGTAGGGAATTTATTTATTGATTTTTTAGTTGAACATCCCCTCTACATTTAAAACCCAAATATCACACACTGGCAGAGGGCATGGCCAAGTGCTGACAGATTTAAATTTTGTTGAAATAGGTGGAAAAACAGAGAAGAATGGTGTGAGAACAGGAGTGCAGGAAACTCAGATCTTGGCATGGGGAAGAAAAAGAGTGCTCAAATGCTCCAGCTCTCCGCACTGGAGGACTTGACTTAGAGAGCAATGACTGGCAGTGTTTAGCTCCATCTGGAGGAAGAGCTTTAGCCTACAGAGAAGACCACCCAAGAACTCAAGCCAGGAACTACTGGGGTCACCCATCTTCTGTTGGAATACACCTGATGTCCCCCAGTGCCTTCCAGCCGAGAGTAACAAGACCAATACTGGGGACATTTCCCGGGAATTGATAACCATGGAGGCAAAAGACTGTGACTTATCCTCCTTTGTTAAAAAGAAAGGAAGGATATTTGGCAGAATGTGCCCCTCTCCTCAAAGCCATTTTTACAAAAGCACACAGGCACACACACATCTTTTCTTTCTGTAACACTTGATCATGGTCACTGCTCTCACCAATATCATGCAAAAACACACAAATTGATTCTATAATATCTGAATCAAAGAAAATCTTGACTAAAAGCAAGAAACCACTATGAATATTTCCTCTTTTTAACTGATACTTGTGATGGCCGAGAACAGCGGCTCATGCCTGGAATCCCAGTACTTTGGGAGGCCAAGGCAGGAGGATAGCCTGAGCCCAGGAGTTCGAGACCAGTCTGGGAAACATGGTGATAACTCATCTATACAAAAAATACAAAATTAGCTGGATGTGGTGGTGCATGCCTGTAATCCTAGTTACTGGGGGGCCCAGATGGGAAGATCACTTGAGCCTGCGAGGTGGAGGCTGCAGCGAGCCTTGATCATGCCACTGCACTACAGCCTGGGCAACAGAGCAAAATTCTGTCTCAAAAATAAAAACAAAAATGAAAAGAGATCCTTTTTTGTTGTTTGTTAACAATGTTCTAAAACCATTTGCTAGCTTAAATCAAGACAACTAGTACATTCCAGCCATTACTCCCCACCAGCTAAGATTATGCTTTAGAACTCCCAATCCCATGTCGTTTGCACACCTCTAATACCTGAACATAGTCCAAGTTCACATCAACACTTTTTTGTTGCTGTTGTTTTGTTTTGTTTTTTGTTTATTTGTTTTTGAGATGGAGTGTCGCTCCCGTCTCCCAGGCTAGAGTGCAATGGCTTGATTTTGGCTCACTGCAACCTTCACCTCCCAGGTTCAAGCCATTCTCCTGCCTCAGCCTCCCTAGTGGCTGGGATTATAGGATTATAGGCACACACCACCACACCTGGCTAATCTTTTTCAATTTTTAGTAGAGACAAGGGTTTGCCATGTTGACCAGGCTGGTCTCAAACTCCTGACCTCATGTGATCCACCTGCCTCGGCCTCCCAAAGTGCTGGGATGACAGACATGAGCCACCATGCTTGGCCATCAATACGTTTTTATAAAACCCATTTGGTGATGGTATTGGGGCTGCACACAACAGAACACTCCTATGTGGTTTTGCTTTTTCCTGTCATTGACAGATCAGCTAAAGTTGAGTCTAACATTTAGCTGTAATATTTTTCTTGATTACATAAGATTCTGTTATTTGTTTTTCTTTGGAATCCACTGTATAGAAAATAATATGCAGCTTCTTTCATCTGAGTCAATCCCCCATGTCTCCCGTTTCTTCAGACTCTAGTAGGCAGAGATGCAATCAGGTTTTATGTTCAGCACAGGCCTCTTTACATGGTCAAGGCCCATGATGGGGTCTGGGGAGTGGAAGGAATTTAGGTTAACTCTGGCACAGAATGAAGGAGACTTCATCTCTGAAACTCTGATCTCTTAAGGTTGATTCTCCTGAGGGAAACTCAGGATGGAGCTTTGCAGAGGTCTCTCCCAGGCCTGGGGTTGCCATGCTTGCATATGGGCTTGGGGTGGGGGCATAAACTGAGCTCATATTTGGTTCATGTTTTGCAGGGTAAATTAACCACTTTTCTCTGACCCCAACAAATGGTCAGGCCTGGTGGACATCTTTCCCCTCTGCTATTTCTGAAGTCTTCAAATGTCTCCCCCAGCAATGCCTCCAGGGCATGCCCATGTTGACTGGGATAAGCTGAGTCCGGCAGGGGTCACTCACCCCATTTGGGAAAACAGAATCACTCTCCCCAAAAGTTAGCAATGGGAATAGAGGGACTTCCCAGTGATTCTCAACTTCCACTGTATAACGCAATCATCTGAGAGCTTGGAAATACTGCAGATAGCTCCACCTTGAAATTCAACTTCAAATTGTCTGGTGTGGGCCTTTAGACTCTTTTGGAGAGGTATTGTTTAAATGTTTTACTTTCAAATTATGAAATATTCCAAACGCTTAGAAATACACAGTTAATACATATAGCACATATCCATGAGTCTAGCACCTAGATTTAGCAATGTGGTACTTTGTTTTAGGAAAGGGAACAAGGGAAGAAAGAAGAAAAAAAGGAAGGAAGAGAGGGAGGGAGGAAAAGAGAAAGAGGAAAGAGCAGGCAGAAGAGTTAAAAACAGGAAAGGAAGGAACAAAAAAAAGGAAATGACATCTCTGTCTACCCTGGCTGGGCTTTGTGATCCATGGTTTATACTCTCGATTCCATTGAATTCTCATGCAAAATGGGAGAGGTTGCTTCTTGGATAGCTCAGCACCATTCCTATGGTCACACAGCTCTCAGGTGGCTGCAGGATTTGGAGCTCAGGTGTCCTGACCCTAGAGGCCCCTCAGCCTCCCTGCCATTCATGCCATGCCTTGCAGGGAGGAGGAGGAGCCCCGGGAACAGGCAGGCAGATGTCTGCACTCGTCATGGTGACTGCCAGCTCAAACACTTCCTGTGGGCTCTAACTGTGGCCCCTGCCCCACCCAGGACCTGGAGCTACAGAAGGAAGCGTGAATGGAGCTGGGAGCCATCTTGGCTGAGCTTTCAGTGACCGTAACTTCAAATTGTGGTCAAGAGCTGCTTGGTGAGATGGGCTTTAGACGGCATTTCCTAAGGAGTCTCTGTAGACCTGCTGTAAAGTAGACTGGGATCACCTCTACACCGCTGGTACAATTGAGCGACCCCCACTGCCCTCCGGTGTCCTTAAACAGGACCACAGACAGGATTTTCATCTCTACTACTTTGGCTATGAAATCAGCAAAGACCAAGGTTAGCCAGGAAGAAAAATAAATATAATAAAATGTTTGGCAAGGATCCACTGGAATCTGAAAATGAGTTACAATGAAGAACTGGGGGAAGGCTGCTTCCCCTAGGAAGACACAAGGATTAAAAATGACCTGCCAGAGAACACCCATGTGAATGGACATTCCAGAACATTCTCCTTCACATGCATAATGTGTGGGGATGCAGGTGCAGGCAGCCACAGACGAGGCCGTCCCTAGTTTGGTTCTGAAGGACTCACTGTGCTTGGCAGTGGGGGAAATGGTTCAGCATATTCATTCTCTCGCTCCCTGTCTGTCTCCCTTTCGGCCTCCCCCTCCTTTTTTTCTCTCTCCTGCCTTCTCCGCTCACCCCAGAACACTAATCAAATATGAGCTTAGTTTATGCCCCCACCCCAAACCCATATGCATTATCTTATTTCATTAAATGATAAGCTGTTGAAAATGTTCCAAATAAATGATATTCCCAATTTGAACTACATTCAACACAGCAGTTTAGAGCTCAAAAACATGACTGATTGAAAACAGCAAGTTGCAAAACGATATGTACAGTAACATCCCATTTATGGTGTCAATACTACCAGAGAAAGGGCTTCTGGGTGCTGATAACATTCGCTTCCGTGATTTGGGTGATGGTGTCACAAGTTTGTTCTTTGTGGAGGTGCACAGAGCTATATACTGAGGACACGGCCCTTTTCCATATCTGCATTATACTTCAATAAAGTTACAACAAATTATAATGAATACATATGCAAAACTATGCTTGTAACATTTATGGACATGCAGTGTGGTTAAAAGCACAAGATCTTGGGGAAACTGAGATTCAGAGAGGTAGAGCAACCCCAGTTGAAGTCTGTATGCTCAGGAAGTGGTACACATGAGATGCCAATCCAGGCCTGGAATATTTCAAAGATACAGCTCTTTCTGAAATACTATGGTACCTCTACTAAGGGATCATCTTGGATCAATCCAAGGAGCAGTGAATGTCCATGAGACAGTTGGTCTATTAACTCACACCAGCTCTGTTCAGGACTAATATCTACAAAACAAAATAGAGGTGCTGTTATTTAGATGTGAGCTCTACTGTCATCATCAATAAAATACAGCTTATAGTACTTCCTCCACATACTATGCAAAGTCACTGTACAAATCTGATGAGATAATGTTGAGAGGAATGTGGTGAAACTGAGAATTATAGTTGGCATACATGATACAAATCCCTAATCACTGGCTGCATTTTGTTATCTGACTTCACTTCCTGAAGACACACAGATAGTTTCTCTCTCCCAGCTACTGGAACCTTCATCAGTAGAGGGTACCCTGTCTCCCTCTCTCCCTGCTTTCTACCATACAGGGGTTTAACACATTCTTAATCTTTAGACTATTATCTACTTTAATCCTCAGAACATCTTAGGAAGGAAGGCTAAAGACAGCAGGTGGGAGAATATCCATCTCCTCTTATAGATATGGGAGATATAGAAGCTGATCTTCCATATCTATAAGATAGATCTTATCTACCAAAATCTAACTATAAGATAGACCTTACCAAGAATCGCCACCCTTAGCCAGACAGCCCTAGACGAGGACAGGGAGCAGAAATCACGATACTTGGGACTTCCCACCTGCACCTCTTTCCTTTTTGTGCCACCTACAAGCAAAGTGACCTCAATGCTCTGTATCCATATGTTGATTCAACTCTTGCAGATTTTCTCAAGGTGTATATTTCCAACGACCAAGGACATTTTCTTACACGCCATCATATTATTACGAAAATAAGAAAATTTAGCATGGATGGAATGCTATCGTTTAGTCCCAGGTCCATTTTCAAATATCGTGACTTGTCCAAACAATGTCCTTTTTCCTATTTACCCCAGTCCAGGATCCAATCGCACTTGGGTTAATGTCTCTTTAGACTTTTTTGTTTTGAAACATTTCCTCAGGTTCTCTTTGTGTTTCTTCACCTTGATGTTTTCAGAGTAGAGGCCAGTTATTTTCTAGGTTGTTATTCCTTGGATTTCTCAAGTGTCTTTCATTTTTGGCAGGAAAACCACAGAAGTGATGTTGGGCCCTTCTCAGTGCATCTTTCCAGGATCTTCATGATGTCTGTTGATGGTGTTAACTTTGAGCTCAATTAGTTTTTGATTCATGTTGAACGAAATGACCTTGGGCAGCTCCCACACTTGGAACGCTGATCCTAGACTACTTGAGGGCTTATTTTACTTTGGGGGTTGGGGATGATGTTGGATAATGTCCTTTGGCCTGTAATATGTACCTTTAAAATATTACCAGTAACTGAAAAATGAAAATGAAAATTATCAGGAAACTAGATCAACTTGGTATTTCTTAACAAATTAGTCTAATAAAGGATTCAGATTGAAGGCCATGAATAAAATAGTTTTTGTTTTATATAAAGTGAATGAATATTTAGTTTAAGCAGCAACTGTTAATCTATGAGAATCTTCCCTGACTCAATTTAGAATACAGTACATTTGCTAAAGGGAATTTCCGTGTGTGTGTGTGTGTGTGTGTGTGTGTGTGTGTGTTTGTTTTGTTTTGTTTTGTTTTGTTTTGTTTTTTTTGTTTTTGTTTTTTTTTTGCCTTTTTCTAGTAAACTGAAATGTGTGGAAAGACCATCAGGTGGCGCACTGGTTCCAGTGGTTTCATCAGCAAATTTCCCACTGGGAAGGAAATTTGCTTGCTACTGGAAAACGCTGGTTGCTCAAAAAGCCAACTCAATTAGCTTTTTGGAATCTAAAAAGAAAAATTGGTTTGAGGAAAACTTTCATTACATATATTTTGAGCCGAGGTTGGATTTGTTTTCATGAGAATGTTTCCCTTTTCCTCATTTTCTGGCTCCAAGTTTAGGAAACATATTTAGGTGCATGCGTAAAAAAAGAGGAAAAAGAAAATCCGTACTAACTACTATCCTTTACACCTTTAAGTCTTAAAAATCCTTAACTCTTTTAGAGATGTTTTGCCTCTACCATTTCCTGGAGGAAAAGAAATATACAAAGAAAAAAAAATCCTGACTTTTATTTCATGGTTGGCAACATGTGTCTGTGTTGTGTGTGTGTGTGTGTGTGTGTGTGGATATGAGTGTGTGTGCTAGAGAAAATAGGGGGAGAAAGGGAAGAACAAAGAACAGTTTTATAAAATCCCTTCCCATTCTCACTGAAGTTATTTATTTATTTATTTGTTTATTTTAATTTTATTTTTATTTTTATTTTTTTGAGACGGAGTCTGGCTGTGTCTCCCAGGCTGGAGTGCCGTGGCGCAATCTCGGCTCACTGCAAGCTCCACCTCCCGGGTTCCCACCATTCTCCTGCCTCAGCCTCCCGAGTAGCTGGGACTACAGGCGCCCGCCACCGCGCCCGGCTAATTTTTTGTATTTTTAGTAGAGACGGAGTTTCACTGTGTTAGTCAGGATGGTCTCGATCTCCTGACCTCGCGATTTGCCCGCCTCAGCCTCCCAAAGTGCTGGGATTACAGGCGTGAGCCACCGTGCCCAGCCTCTCACTGAGGTTTCATATAATTTTAAAATTTTTAACCTCTAATAGTTTGAGTTGTAGGTAAGTGACATGGTTTGGCTGTGTCCCCACCCAAAGCTAACCTCGAATTGTAATAATCTCCATGTTTCAAGGGTGGGGCCAGGTGGAGATAATTGAATCATAGGGGCGGTTTCCCTATACTGTTCTCATGGTAATGAATAAGTTTCACGAGATCCAACAGTTTTGTAAAGGGGAGTTCTCCTGCAGGAGCCCCTTGCCTGCCACTATGTAAGAGGTGACTTTGCTCCTCATTCACCTTCCACCATGATTGTGAAGCCTCCCCAGTCATGTAGAGCTGGGAGTCAATGAAATCTCATTCCTTTGTAAATTACCAGTCTTGGGTATGTCTTTGTTAGCAGGGTGAGAACAGACTAATACAGCGTAGGAGTATCTCTAACCAAATGTTAACGCATTAAGAGGCAGACAGCTTCTTTTTCACATCTGATATGGACTGCAGGAAACTCACCTGCTGCAACCATTTTTTTTCCCCCTCTGTTTTTTGGCTTTTTGTAGACTGACATTTTAAAAATCAAGTATAAATCTATTCATGTGATTGCACTCTATTACAGAAGAGATTGACTTTTAAATGTCATTTAATGCTTGGTCAAAGTTTTAAAGTACTAGTTTTAAACTCCTAAAGTTCATCTCCAAATTTCTCCAAATTCAAGAATAGACCAAATTGAATGGTCGCTGAGTGTTGCTAGTACCTCTGTTTTTTGTTGATGGTGTCATATGAGTCACCTAAATATATAAATGGGTCACAAAATTTCTGCAGTGTGTATGTCACTGCACGTCTGGAATGGCATGGGGAAGAGACTGGAAGCAATGGAGTAGCCACCAAGTAACCCCTCTGCCAAGAACATGTGGCCAGGCAGTTCCACACAGATCCACGGATCAGTCAGCTCCACTTAATTTGCTTGTTCAGTCATTAGAGGGCATTTTGGAATTCTTCCCTGGCTGATAGCTTACACTTACCAGGGACACTGGGTGGCTCCCAAATTAGGAGGAAAAAAAAGACTTCAGAAATCCTTTTAAAATTTTTCATCAATCCTCACATAATTATAATTTGTGGTTATACTTCTTTAAATACAACAACAATTTTAATTTTTTTAAATTTTATAAATAACAACAAAATCCTCTTACATTTGAGAAATTATAGTACACATAATGTGCAAACCAAAGTATTGATTCAAACCCCAGGCACAAATGGACTTGCAGATCCCACCAATAACTCTTTGCTTTTCCAGGAATATTGAGGACAGGGGAAAAATAGTTTTCACTTGAGCTAAGTGAAGTCCACATGTATTATTTCAAGATACGCAAACCACAAAACTTATTGTTTGTGATGGGGCATAGACCTGTGCAAGCCTTTCTGTCGGCTTCCAAATTCCCTGTTCCACTAACACTGTGGTTCTAAAATTTGGGGACACATAAGAATGATCCAAGGAACCTGCTGAAAAAGCAAGCCTGGTAGAGTTGATTCAGGTCCAGGAAACTGCATTTTAACAAGCATTCGAAGAGATGTAGAGCGTGCTTTAATAAGAACGCTTTGCATGCAACAGCCACTTTTCATGATTGATCGTACTTCACGTGCATGTCACTTTCAAGTTTACGATGTTTTCAAGTAGACCACAGGTTTTCAGACTGTGCCTGCTTTGTGCCTTAACGTGTCCAGCAACCCCTGAGAAGACCTGCCCTCAAATCTTCACGTACTATTGGATAAGAGTAAATGCCTTCGTGAGTTTCACATGGAATTCACCTTCTGTATCCACTGGCTCTGCAGGGTAGACTGTAGGACTTGAGCATCCTCAGACTTTAGTATCCATGGGGGTCTTGGAACCAGCCCCACAGGACGGACACCAAGGGACTCTTGTATAACCTGTATAACAGTCAGCCACCCTGAAGTCCAGTTCTGGCAAAGAACAGCAACCAAAGAAACACAATTCCATGAGAAGGCATTTAAAATCTTCATTTTCTCAAACAATGCCCTAAGGGAGTTTTATATATAAATATATATATTATTTAAAACCTATTTTTAATTCTTCTCACAATTGGCAGCAGTTGCACCAGAGAGTGTTCTCTTGTCTGAATAATAAAAAAGTTTCTCTCTTGAATGCAGAGTAGATTCTCATCTGTTTTTCTCTGCTTCATTTGCTTTCTTGATATATCCTTTCATTTTTACTAGCAACTTTACTTTTCCCATTAAAATACTTAGTTCCATTGGCCAGCTGTGGTAGCTCACACCTGTAATCCCAGCAGTTTGGGAGGCCAAGGCAGAAGGACCACTTGAGCCCAGAAGTTAGAGACCAGCCTGGGCAACATGGCAAAATCCCATCTCTACAAACAAAACAAAAATTAGCTGGATGTGGTGGCATGCACCTGTAGTCCCAGCTACTTGGGAGGCTTAGGAAAGAAGATCACTTGAGCCCTGGAGGTCAAGGCAGCAGTGAGCTGTGATCATGCCACTGCACTCCAGTCTGGGTGACAGAGCAAGACCCTGTCTCAAAAAACAAACAAAACAAAAGAAAACTTTAGTCCCATAGGCTTCTGCAATTTCCTCTCCTCTATTGTACTCTTAACTACATTCATTACCTTGATTCTTTTACACAACAAATTCCAAGAGGCCCCGGGAGGATACAGACTCCGTAGCAGATGAGGGAGGGGATGGAGCTATGGGTAACCATAGGGGAATCCACCATTCACAAATGTACACACTGAGCTTCCGTAGAGGTGGCCTTTGGGCAAAAGCCTCAATAACTTAAACCAAAGCTCACATTTGAGGACACTGACAGATATTATCTAATTTAATTTTTATCAAACTTTCAAAAATTGAGTATTATTAATCTCATTTTCCAAATGAAGAGACTACATTTTATATAGATTAAATAAATTCTACTGCCAGAAAATGAAAATCCAACATTCTCTCCACCGCAGACACAATATCATTTAAACATTAAAAACTTTATGGTATTATATAATGTATTGAAAAAATATATTTTGTATGATGTATCCTATGAAAATATTTTCAACAAAATCCATAATAAATATTGAATTGAGTTTGATTTAAGGCAATCTTATTGTATATTAATGGTTTATTAAACAAATAACTTCTATTTAACAAGATAATATTATTTCCAGAATGTACTGTTATCGCACATTCCTTGACATTGGCTCCCTTTCGAATGCTGGCTTTGTCTTCATATGTTTCTCCATTTCTGTCCAAAGGTGACACTGACACTATGGAGGCTCCAGGTTTGTACAAGCAAGGTTTAAGCTTGCTGGCCATTCACCCACAGGCATTTGGCCCACTGTTACCTTTTTCTTCAATGCCTGAAAACAAACAAACAAACAAACAAACAAACAAAAACCCTCCACTAGAATCTTCACTTGACAGATCAGGAATAAATGCTAATGTTCTCTAGGAACCTAAAGGGTCAATGTAATTCCATTCAAAATTATCACAGAACTTAAAAAGCATGAAGATCTACTTTAAAAATATCGATACACACATGCAGGAAAAATGACCAAATCAGAAAATAAGACAAATTATCTACAGCTAAAGTAACTAAGATAATGTCGTATTAATGTAAGGATAGACTCCCCCTAAAAATTCCCAGAACTGAATAGCGGTTCTAGAAACATACCCATGCGTATATAAGCAACCCTGACTTGACGCAGAGCTCGTACTGCATATTAGTGGAGAGAAAGCACTTCAACCAATGATAGAAAGTGTCAGGCCTCTGAGCCCAAGCCAAGCCATTGCATCCCCTGTGACTCGCATTTATATGCCCAGATGGCCTGAAGTAACTGAAGAATCACAAAAGAATTGCAAATACCCTGCCTCGCCTTAACCGATGACATTCCACCACAAAAGAAGTGAAAATGGCCAGTCCTTGCCTTAAGTGATGATGTTATCTTGTGAAATTCCTTTTCCTGGCTCATCCTGGCTCAAAATCTCCCCCACTGAGCACCTTGTAACCCCCACTCCTGCCTGCCAGAGAACAACCCTCCTTTGACTGTAGTTTCCCTTTACCTACCCAAATCCTATAAAACGGCCCCACCCTTATCTCCCTTCGCTTACTCTCTTTTCAGACTCAGCCCACCTGCACCCAGGTGAAATAAACAGCCATGTTGCTCACACAAAGCCTGTTTGGTGGTCTCTTCACATGGACGCGCATGACATTTTGGTGCCGTGACTCGAATCAGGGGACCTCCCTTGGGAGATCAATCCCCTGTCCTCCTGCTCTTTGCTCTGTGAGAAAGATCCACCTACGACCTCTAGTCCTCAGACCAACCAGCCCAAAGAACATTTCACCAATTTTAAATCAGGTAAGTGGCCCCCTTTTTACTCTCTTCTCCAACCTCTCTCACTATCTCTCAACCTCTTTCTCCTTTCAATCTTGGCACCACCCTTCAATCTCTCCCTTCTCTGAATTTCAATTCCTTTCATTTTCTGGTAGAGATAAAGGAACATGTTTTATCCGTGGACCCAAAATGCTGGTGCCGGTCATGGACTGGGGAAGGCAGCCTTCCCTTGGTGTTTAATCATTGCAGGGATGCCTCTCTGATTACTCACCCACATTTCAGAGGTGTCTGACCACGCTGCAGGGACACCGGCCTTGGTCCTTCACTGTAAGCAGCAAGTCCTGCTTTTCTGGGAGAGGGGCAAGCACCCCAACCTCTACCCTCCCTGTCTCTACCCCTTCTCTGCTTTTCTGGGGGAGGGGCAAGTACCCCGACCTCTAATTTTTGCATCCCCTCTTATTTTTGAGCCCTGACCTCTTATTTTTGTGCCCCCTCTTATTTTGTGCCCCGATCTCTTATTTTTGTGCTCCAATACCTTAGTTCCATGCCGCGACCCCTTTCCCACTTTTCTGGAGGGCAAGAACCCACGAACTCCTTCTCTCCGTATCTCTACTCTTTCTTTTCTCTGGACTTGCCTCCTTCACTATGGGCAACCTTCCACCCTGCATTCTTCCTTCTTCTCCGTAGCCTGTGTTCTCAAGAACTTAAAACCTCTTCAACTCACACCTGATCTAAAACCTAAATGCCTTATTTTCTTCTACAATGCAGCTTGACCCCAATACAAACTGATCAGTAGTTTCAAATAGCCAGAAAATGGCACTTTCAATTTTTCCATCCTACAAGATCTAAATAATTCTTGTCGTAAAATGGGCAAACGGTCTGAGGTGCCTGACTTCCAGGCATTCTTTTACACATCAGTCCCTCCCTAGTCTCTGTTCCCAATACAACTTGTCCCAAATCTTCCTTCTTTCCCTTCTGCCTGTCCCCTCAGTCTCAACCTCAAGCGTCACTAAGTCTTTCTAATCTTCCTTTTCTACAGACCCATCTGACCTCTCCCCTCCTCTCCAGGTCGAGCTAGGTCCCAATTTTTCCCCAGCCTCTGCTCCCCCACCCTATAATCCTTTTATCACCTCCCCTCCTCACACCCGGTCTGGCTTACAGTTTTATTCCGTGACTAGCGCTCCCCAACCTGCCCAGCAATTTCCTCTTAAAAAAAGTGGCTAGAGCTGAAGGCATAGTCAGGGTTAATGTTCCTTTATCTTTATTCGACCTCTCCCAAATCAGTTAGCATTTAGGCTCTTTTTTATCAAATACGAAAAACTTAGCCCAGTTCATGGCCTGTTTAGCAGCAACCCTGAGACGCTTTTCAGCCCTAGACCCTGAAGGTCAGAAGGCCATCTTATTCTTAATATGCATTTTATTTTATTACCCAATCTGCTCCCAACGTTAAATAAATCCCCAAAATTAAATTCCGGCCCTCAAACCCCACAACAGGACTTAATGAATCTTGCCTTCAAGGTGAACAATAATAGAGTAGAGGCAGCCAAGTAGCAACTTATTTCTGAGTTGCAATTCCTTGCCCCCACTGTGAAACAAACCCCACCCACATCTCCAGCACACAACTCCAAACGCCTGAACCGCAGCTGCCAGGGGTTCCTCCAGAACCTCCTTCCCCAGGAGCTTGCTACAAGTGTTGGAAATCTGGCCACTGGGCCAAGGAATGCCCGCAGCCCGGGATTCCTCCTAAGCTGTGTCCCTTCTGTGCAGGACCCCACTGGAAATCGGACTGTCCAACTCTCCTGACAGCCGCTCCCAGAGCCCCTGGAGCTCTGGCCCAAGGCTCTCTGACTGACTCCTTTCCAGACCTCAGCTTAGCAGTTGAAGATTGACACTGCCACATCTCCTTGGAAGCCTCCTGGACCATCACAGATGCTTTGGGTAACTCTTACACTGGAGAGTAAGTCTGTCCCCTTCTTAATCAATACAGAGGCTACCCACTCCACATTACCTTCTTTTCAAGGGCCTGTTTCCCTTGCCTCCATAAATGTTGTGGGTATTGACAGCCAGACTTGTAAACCTCTTAAAATTCCCCAACTCTAGTGCCAACTTGGGCAACATTCTTTTATGCACTCCTTTTTAGTTATCCCCACATGTCCAGTTCCCTTATTAGGCCAAGACATTTTAACCAAATTATCTGCTTCCCTGACTATTCCTGGACTACAGCCACATCTCATTGCCACGCCTCTCCCCAACCCAAAGCCTCCTTTGTGTCTTTCTCTTGTATCCCCCCACCTTAACCCACAAGTATAGGATACCTCTACTCCCTCCTTGGTGACTGATCATGCACCCCTTACCATCTCATTAAAACCCAATCACCCTTACCCCGCTCAATGCCAATATCCCATCCTGCAGCACGCTTTAAAAGGATTAAAGCCTGTTATCACTTGCCTGCTACAGCATCGCCTTTTAAAGCCTGTAAACTCCCCTTACAATTCCCCCATTTCACCTGTCCTAAAACCAGACAAGGCTTACAGGTTAGTTCAGCACCTTATCAACCAAATTGTCTTGCCTATCCACCCCGTGGTGCCAAACCTATATACTCTCCTATCCTCAATACCTCCCTCCACAACCCATTATTCTGTTCTGGATCTCGAATATACTTTCTTTACTATTCCTTTACACCCTTCATCCCAGCCTCTCTTCGCTTTCATGTGGACTGACCCTGACACCCACCAGGCTTAGCAAATTACCTAGGCTGTACTGCTGCAAGGCCTCACGGACAGCCCCCATTACTTCAGTCAAGCCCAAATTTCTTCCTCATCTGTTACCTATCTCCACATAATTCTCATACAAAAACACACTTACTCTCCCTGCTGATCGTGTCTGGCTAATTTCCCAAACCCCAATCCCTTCTACAAAACAACAACTCCTTTCCTTCCTAGGCGTGGTTAGTGCGGACAGAGTTCTTACACAAGAGCCGGGACCGCGTCCTGTAATCCTTCTGTTCAAACAACTTGACCTTACTGTTTTAGCCTAGCCCTCATGTCTGTGCGCAGCGGCTGCCACTGCTTTAATACTGATAGACACCCTAAAAATCACAAACTATGCTCAACTCTCTACGGTTCTCATAACTCCCAAAATCTATTTTCTTCCATCGCTCAGGACAATGCTTATGCTGATAAGTTAGCTAAAAAAGCAGCTAGCGTTTCAACTTCTATCCCTCAAGGCAGTTTTCCTCCTTCACATGAGCCACTCCCACCTACTCCCCTGCTGAAACTTCCACCTATCAATCTCTTCCCACACAAGGCAAATGGTTCTTTGATCAAGGAAAATATCTCCTTCCAGCCTCACAGGCCCATTCTATTCTGTCGTCATTTCATAACCTCTTCCATGTAGGTTACAAACCGCTAGTCCACCTCTTAGAACCTCTCATTTCCTTTCCATCATGGAAATCTATCCTCAAGGAGATCACTTCTCAGTGTTCCATCAGCTATTCTACTGCCCCTCAGGGATTGTTCAGGCCCCCTCCCTTTCCTACACATCAAGCTGAAGGATTTGCCCCTGCCCAGGGCTGGCAAATTGACTTTACTCACAATCCAGAGTCAGAAAACTAAAATATCCCTTAGTCTGTGTAGACACTTTCACTGGATGGGTAGAGGCCTTTCCCACAGGGTCTGAGAAGGCCACTGTTGTCATTTCAGACATAATTCCTTGGTTTGGCCTTCCTGCCTCTATACAGTCTGATAACGGACCAGCCTTTAATAGTCAAATCACCCAAGCAGTTTCTCAGGCTCTTAGTATTCAGTGAAACCTTTATATCCTTTTCCGTCCTCAGTCTTCAGGAAAGGTAGAACAGACCAATAGTCTTTTAAAAACACACCTCACCAAGCTCAGTCACCAACTTAAAAAGGACTAGACAATACTTTTACCACTTTCCTTTCTCAGAATTCAGGCCTGTCCTTGGAATGCTACAGGTTCCAGCCCATTTGAGCTCCTGCGTGGACACTCCTTTTTATTAAGTCCCAGTCTCATTCCAGACACCAGACCGACTTAGACTGCACCCCAAAAAACTTTCATCCCTACTGTCTTCTGTCTAGTCATAGTCCTATTCACCGTTCTCAGCTACTCATAAATGGCCTGCTCGTGTTTACATTGCCGGTTTACACTGTTTCTCCAAGCCATCACAGCTGATATCTCCTAGTGCTATCCCAAACTGCCACTCTAAATTCCCTCTTAAAGTAAATAATCTTTGCCGGCAAGGCTATGCTGAACCTCCTTGGACACTCTCTAATTGGATGTCCTGGGCCCTCCCAATTCTTAGTCCTTTAATATCCATTTTTCTCCTTGTTTTATTCGGACCTTGTATCTTCTGTTTAGTTTATCAATTCATCCAAAACCACATCCAGGCCATCACCAATCGTTCTATACGACAATTGCTCCTTCTAACAACCCCACAATATCACCCCTTACCACAAGATCTCCCTTCAGCGTAATCTCTCCCACTCTAGGTTCCCACACCGCCCCTAATCCCACTTGAAGCACCCCTGAGAAACATCGCCCATTCTCTCTCCATACCACCCCCCAAAAAATTTTCGCCGCCCCAACACTCCATATTATTTTGTTTTATTTTTCTTATTAATATAAGAAGGCAGGACTGTCAGGCCTCTGAGCCCAAGCCAAGCCATCGCATCCCCTGTGACTTGCACTTATATGACCAGATGGCCTGAAGTAACTAAAGAATCCCAAAAGAAGTGCAAATGCCCTGCCCTGCCTCGCCTTAACCGATGACATTCCACCACAAAAGAAGTGAAAATGGCCAGTCCTTGCCTTAAGCGATGATATTATCTTGTGAAATTCCTTTTCCTGGCTCATCCTGGCTCAAAAAGCTCACCCACTGAGCACCTTGTAACCCCCACTCCTGCCTGCCAGAGAACAACCCCCCTTTGACTGTAGTTTTCCTTTACCTACCCAAATCCTATAAAACGGCCGCACCCTTATCTCCCTTCCCTGACTCTCTTTTCAGACTCAGCCCGCCTGCACCCAGGTGAAATAAACAGTCATGTTGCTCACACAAAGTCTGTTTGGTGGTCTCTTCACATGGATGCACATGACAGAAAGGTGATTGGGCATCCACCATAGTCTATTCCTGCTGCTCTAACAAAATGCTTTAGGCTGGGTAATTTCTAAAAAACAAAAAAATGTATTTCTCACAGTTCTGGAGGCTGGGAAGTCTAAAGTCAAGGTGTGAACAGATTCAATGTCCAGTGAGGGCTGCTCTCCGCATCACAGATGGCATCTTTTTGCTGCACATCCTCAAATGGCATGAGGGGGAAGGGACAGGGGCCAGTTATTTCTCTCCAGCCATCTTATCACATCGCTAGTCCCATTAGAGGGCTCTCCCCATCACTCAATCATTTCCCAAAGACCCTAGCTCTTATTACCATTGCATTGGTGATTAAGAGTCAATATATAAATTTGGGGAGACACATTCAAACCATAGTATCATCTATGTAGAAAAAACATGAAGTTAACACTGCACTTCACACCATAACAACAACAAAAGGTGATACACACTTTTATATGAAAATGCAAAACCAGTACTTTCAGCAGGTAATATGAGACCATTATAATGTTGCAATAGGTAGGAGTTTTTAAACAATTCATAAGAAGCACAAACTGTAAGAAAAGAGATAAATTAATTTAATTAGATTTTAATTAATAACTAACGTGAAAAAAATCAAAATAAAAACACGGAATCGACAGACTGGGAAGAGATCCTTGTAGTGCATGTAACTGACAAAGGGTTAGTATATTGGATATTTAAATTATGCCAAGAATGTCAACAAAGACAAAAAAAAAAAAAAAAGAAAACATCCCAACAGATGAGTAAAAAGAACATTTGAAGAGGAACTTTACAGAAGAGACTATTTGGATGGCTAATAAGCATATGAAAGTAGTTCAACCTGATTAGGAATAGGGGAACTGCAAATCATAAAACCAAATGAAATACTATTTCACACTCATGCAGCTAAAGCAGGTTGAGAACTTTGGTTAGTATAGAAGGTTAGCAAGGGTGTGCATAAATGGGAGCAATTATATAGTTCTGGGAACCTGTCAACTACTACAGCTTCCATGCAGACAACTGGATTTTAACCAGGAACGCTGGCAATGCAAACGAGGCCAACAATTCAGGGCCCAGCAGTTCTACTGTCTGCATAGATTCCATGGAGAAATGCATGCTCTTATACTTGTGGGAAAGCACTCATGGCAGCTTTAATTTTGATGCTGAGTGTGCACACGTGCACGCACACACCCAAACCAGAAGCAACCAAAATGCCCACGAAAAGAAAATGGCAAAGTAAACTGTGGCATATCTGGCAAAAGCAAAATTTTTCATTTGTGTCATTGGATAAATGACAGCCTCATGGAAATTGTGAATAGATTTCAGGAACATAATATTGTGAAAAAAGCAAGTGACTGAAAAGACGATGTAAAATCGGTAACATACAAAACCGATGCTATATTTTAGGAACATTTTCATATGCAGTAAAGCTATTGAGAAAACTTTGGAACGCGAAGAATGAAATGAGAAGCATGAGGTGTCCACAGGATCCCTCCAAACTGCTGCTGCTGTTTCTTTTCTTCATCTGGTTGGTGGGTCAGGGGTGCTTGCTGTATTATTGCCATTATGGCTTTTATCTATTTTACTTATTTTTCTTACACATATTTTATAAACTTATTTAACATTTACTTAATAAAAACAGGGTATAAATAAAACAGAAATTTAAAATATTTTTAAATGCCTTTTCAACGTATAACTTACTCTGCCTTTCTGTGTCCACCACCCAAGGTTTGCTCCCATGTCCATAGACAAATGTCCTGGAATCCAGTTCCCCAGTGATTTCTTTGATGCTAGTCTCTGCCCTTCCTAGTGCATCATCCACATCAGTCCAGGTAAACTGACCTCAAACACCGGTGTTCTTACTTTAGAATCTACAGTGGATGCCCAATGATAAGGACCTCCGCTCCCATTTCTCCCACTGTGTGGTCTCTGCTCCCCTCTGTCCCAGTTCAGGGTACAATGCACCTTTGAAGATGCGGGTTCTGAGTGAGGCACAGGGCATTCCATTCCTGCTGAGGCATGCATTGGTTACCTATCTCCCCTTAACCCCAGCTTTGCTGGAGGGCACTTCCATGGGCAAGCACTGGCAGACTCCTTAAGGCACAAAATATCCAGCTCTGAACGGGCAAGGCACGGCTTGGTGGGCAATGAAGAGGATGTTGATAGAAATACTCTGAGCATGTGTGAGCCTATAGTGGACAAAGCAAGTTAGTGAGAGGACAGGAGCACAGGGACTAGAACCCAAGGTGGAGACAAGGGGGCCAGATTTGCAAGAAGGAGGCTGGAAAGCTAGGAAGGGCTGTGTTTCCCAAATAGGGATTCTTGTGCCAAGAAGTAACAAATAGTCTTTTAAGAACATGGAATGGACCACAGATAAGCCCAAGAAATCAGAATTTAATTCCCTAGCAGAGCTCTGGAAATGGCATGAGGTGTCCCCAGAAGTCAGGTCACTTACTAATGCGTTGAGGGCCTCTGCATGAGCAGGCAGCCAGTGCTGGACCATGTCCCCAGAGGTGACGGGACTTAGGCCCAGTTCTGATGCCTTGTGTTCGCTTTACTGTTTTCTCTTATTTTGCTGTGAGTATTCAAGAGCTCATCTGCTGTGCAGCCTTTCCCGTCCAGCCCCTCAGCCATTCCCTAGGAATTGACATGGCATCTGAATGCTGGTTCCAAACACAGAAAGCTTTTTCAAAAGGCATTTAAAAATTCCATTGCTTATACCAGTTCTAGAGATTCTGCAATTAAATAAGAATTGACTGAACTACTTCAATTAATTGAAAAGGATAACTAGCTAAGAAATATAATTAATTCCCTAGCCCTTCTGAAATGCTGTTTGCTGTCATCCACCTGTTACCAGAATGCCCTGAATAAGATATCCTTCCATCAGTTTAATGGTAGCCCACAAATCAAACCTTTGCAGTTTGCTGAGGCAGAATCTTTACATTTCTCTGTGGGTGTTTCTTTGTGTGTGTGGGGTAAAGACATGGGTGGAACCTGACATTCCTTGTTTATGTTCTTGCCTTGTTTTTATATCTTTTCTGCTCTCAGTCCAGTGAGACAGGCCGACCTCTTTAAAACAAGCCCCATTACACACGGTCTATTTTAAAGGGCCATCTCATAAAATAATGTGTGACAGGATCAGACACCTGCCTTTAGAAGCACTTCCTCCCTGTCATGTACGACATGATTTAGCATTGGTGCACAGGACTGTCCTGACAGCTTGAGCACCTTATGAGACCCACATACAGGTGCAAAACAGATCTTCCTGGGCCTGTGCGCTGATCTTTAAGCAGAGTACAATGAAGTGTCAACCAACTGTGGCCATTCTCAGTGAAGAAATCACTGGGGAGGAGGAAGGATGATCCAGTGTGGCCAAATTTTCAGGGCTGAGTGCAAAGTTTCCTCATTTATACAACAACGAATAAATATCTGTCTGGCAAAAGCAGGTGACTGTATACACAGGTGTCTACTTGGCTATTTCTTATTTTATTTATGCACATGAAGTGGTGCTCTGTAGAAACACAGATGTGCCTTTGGGCCCACTGGCCATGCTGACTGTGAAAAATGCAGGCCCCAAATCTTGATGGAAAAGAAGAAAGGGGAAGGTGGTCTCTTGGGATCCCAGTGGATTGCAGCCACAGGCCATTGATGAGCTCCTGAGAGGTCCAGATGCCTAGGCCTTGATCACATGGACCTGAGTGCTTTTTCTGAAACTAGCCCCCGTGGAAAAGCTCAGAATTACAGCAGAACTATGGTGCACAATTTGCATAGTGTCCTCCCTTTAAATTTGCTTGCCTGCTAGGACTGATGAGCTGAAATTTAGACCCAGAAGTTACAGACAGTATGGACTTTGAGATTAGACTTACCCGGCTTCCATTCTGCTCCCCAGTCTGCTAACAGCACATCCTTGGGAAGACTATGTAACATATCTGAACCTTAGTTTCTGAATCTTTGAAATGAGTGTTACCCCAGCCAACCAATTGAATGTGCTAATTAAATGAGATGATATCTGCAAACACTTAGCAAGACCCTATCAAATCATAATTATTAATTATCTGACAAAAAGCAGTGCTAGTAGATTACATTCTTACTGAATGACAGTCTGACATTGTAGGAACTGACCAAGTGTTCTGTGTGGAAGTTTTCCAACCTCATCCAGAATTTGAGGGCATCTCTTTGCATGACATTGAAAAGGTCTGATTCTACCTTACACAATTTGGTAGCAGAGGGGGAAAATAATGACTCCTGCCTGTCTGAAGGCAAGCCCTTTTTATAGTGCCCCTATCCTAGCGCTCATAGAGTCACAAAATGTAATAGTGGGGAGACCTTGTGAGGCTACCTAGACTAGATACCCTAAACTGGAGTAGTAGTCACTGCCACGGGGAACCCAGTTTTTTGAAGGTGTACATGGGCCTGGAGAGTTTTAAGATAGCCAAATACCTGACTTATATGTGACCTCCTAGCAAAAAGTTGATGCAATTGAGACCATATCTGCTGGTAAGATAGCATACTGGGTTTCCGTACCTACCTTCCCTTTTGCAGTTTCCCTCTTCCACTTCATTCATTCAGTCATTCACTCATTCAGTATTTACTGAGGAGCATCTTCTATGCACTAAACACCATTCCCAATGCTCAGGATACAACAGTGGAACAAGTAGATAAAAATTTCTATGTACGTGAGCGGACAGACAATAAACAATGGAATCAACTGGATTTTCAGTATCAGCACATGCTAATGAGAAAAATAAGAAAAAGAGATTGGAAGAGTGAGGGTGGGAGCAGTTACAAATTTAGATAACACATTCAGGAAAAATCTCACAGGGAAGGGGTCTTGGTAAAGGCTCAAATGATGCAGGTTTCAGGAGTAAGAACATCCCAGGAAGAGGGAAAAGACTGCGTGTTCTGGGAAGAGCGAGAGCCACCTAGAGGAGGTGAAGGACTTGCAGGGAAGCAGCATCCAGTCTCATAGAGCTTCTTTTTTTTTTTTTTTTTTTTTTTTTTATGGTAAGATCTTGTCCAATAGCACAAATTCGGTACTCTACCCTTGATTGCCCTTTCCAGAAGGACTGGAATCAGGAGAGTGTCTGGCAACATCAACACTTCTTTGGGTCTGTGCTCATCGGCCTCTTTTGTCACCTTCTCCCAACACAAACCCAGGACACAAGTGGCCATGGACATCAGTTGGAAGTCACTGGTGCCCTTGTAGCTGCTCACTCTCAAGAGTGTCCAATTCCTGAGGATGTGGAGAAAGGAACGGGTACACAAGATTCATTTGACAATGGGATGCTTCCTGCCCAGGGACATGGACTAGGAAGAGAAGGTCCTTGTGGAGGTGAAGTGGCCTGCAAGTTCTGAGTGGGCAGGGGACTGCAATGCATGCTAGACAAACAGGGGTCCTTGAGCACATGAGGAAGGCAGAGGATGGCCACAGGCAGCAGCCCACTGCTGGGAAACCACAGTGGAAAGTTGATGAACAACTTGCAGAAAAGGGAATCCCTCAAATTCCATTTGCTTCCGAGCAAACACTGACCAGGGGAGCAGACACCTCACAGGCCTGTTACAGGCAAGACTCTGGAATACATTACTCATTCTGCTTCACGTTTAAAAGGAATCCGTGATCACAAGAAGCTAGCATGAGTTCACTGAGAAATAGCAATTTCACACTAAACCTTATTTCTTTTTATCAAGAAATACTGGATTAAACCATGTAGTAGGTATTATGTTATAGGGAAATTTTTGGCTAAAGATCAGAAAAGATCTTGCTCTTCTTGCCATAAATAAGTCAATAGGCTCATTTATGAGGCAGTGAGTGAAAAAAATCACAATTCTAATATGAAAAGATAGCAAAGACCTTTTTAATAAAACCTAAAGACAGCGTTAAGAATTACTCAGCCCTCTGGTAGAGAGATTTTCTGTTTGAATAGTTTCAAAGGTGTAAACAGAACTAGGGATCCACCTCACCCTCTACTGTTACCTCTTTCTATATTAATAGTAGCACAAAGAAAAAGTTTGTGTAAAACAATGGTTCTCAAAGTGTGGCCCCCAGATAAGGAGTAGCAGCCTCACTTGGGAGCTTGTTAAAAATGCAAATTCTCAGGCACCACCCAGGTGTCCTGAATCAGAAACTCTGGAACTGGAGCCTCAAAGACTCTGTGCTCATAAACTCTCCCAGGGATTCTGAGTTCAGCTCGTCCAGCTAGAGAACTCTGCTATAGTAAAGCTCCGGGGACACCGTGTGATGCCTGTATAACTCACCATGGGCAGTGGCATGCCCGGTTCTGCCATACTCTGCTCTTGAACAATAGTTCAATAATTCTTCATCCGCTGGTGCAGAAGGCATTTCCCCTACCTAATGGCCAGGAGGCTCTGGACTGCAGTGGCTTGCTAGACTAGTGTTAGTTATTTGACAGGGTGTGTCACAATGTCTGTTACAAAATGAGAGGAAATTAGGAAAAAATTCAATCACAATTGTTTGGGTCAGCAACTAGTTGAAAGATGGAACCTCTAATATTCTATTGATGGAGTAGTGTCAGTCTAAAAAAGGACTCCAACAGTGGTTCATGGTTCTGAACTCTCTCCTTTTGATTTACATGTATTAGTAGTAACTTAAATAAAAATTCCAATGGTGCATCTCTCAGATTATCTAATAAGGCAATAGGTTATTGACAACATTGTCTAACAAATTTAGTGATCAAACGATGATAAACTGCTTCAAACAAATGGCAGGAATAAATTATGTATTTTTTTTAACATTTGGGACTCAAACACCAATAACACTGCATAAAAGTGGTAAACCAAGAAGTGTCCCAGAAGCTAAATTTCTACAGAACTCCTGATGGTGCTGATTTACATAAGATCTTTAGGAGGAATCATAATATGTGGCAACCACAATTTTGACTTCAATATTTGGTTACCATAAGAGAATAATTGGATCTTGAACGAAGAAGTTTGTTGGTCTGCTCCACTCTGTCCTGACAAATCACACTTGAAGAATTACACTCAGTGCTGGGCGCTGTATTTTAAGTGGTATAGAAATCAATGGGATCTCATTCAGAGGCACTGGGCCAAGGAATGGAAGATGCTCAAAGCCATGTCTTTGGAAGTAGTCGGCCTGGAGAAGAGAAGATTCAGGGGACCTACCAATCATCTTGAAGTTATTGAAACGCACCACTGTAGGACCAGATTTGTTTGGTGCATCCACCACAGGTAGAACCTGAACAAGGAAAACTGTGAAGACATAGGCTTCCATTCAACATATGCAAGATTTTTCCTAGAAACATAAAGGTTTCCTCAGGTTGTAGGGAACTCTGTTGTTCAAGTGTTGAAAATTTGGAAGAGCATTTGAGGGATGAAATTGTGGAGACCCAAGCAGAGTAAAAATAAGCTATTCTTAATGTCTATTTAATCCCCCACGAATATCTACATATCAACAAGTGTCCTGGTAGCATGATGGAGAGGACATCAGAAAAATATCTAAACCTTGCCAAATGCTTACTGTGCCAGGCACTGTTCTAGGACTTTATGTAATCATTCATTAATTATCACAATGATCCTATGAGGAACGTACTATTATTGTCTCTACAGACGAGGAAAGCAAAGCACAAGGACTATGAATATTTTACCTAACACTATACAGCTATCACATGGTTGAACTGGAATTCAACCCAGGCAGTCTGGCCCTGAGACCACACCATGCTATCCTGCTCTCCATCACAGGGATGAACTCTGGCTGGTCCTCAAATGTACACAGGTCAAACAGGCCAAGTCCTGTCATGGGTAGGATACGCGCTATACATATACAGATATATAAACATGTAAGTATATGTAAGCATGAGACACTTCTTAAGCATGATGCACAACCCTTGCCCTAAACAAGAAAGTCTTGGTAGAAGTCATTATTAAGTCTGGAAATGCATGCTAAACAGAGGGCAGGCACCTGCTACTTTTGTCTCCTTAAGGGTTTTGCCTTTGCTTTTCCCCCTCCTGGAGCACTTTTGCTTGTGCTACTCTGGAGACAGGCTCCTCATTAGGGAGGCCTTTCCTGGCCATCTGTTCCTCAGTGATGTTATCCTGATCTATTATTTAATGCTTCTTATCATTCTCTTGTATCATCTTGTTTATTTACTTTTTATTTTCTACCTCTCCATTTAGACTATATCTGAATGTACGAAATCTAGACATTATTTCAATTAGTAACTGATTGAAAGACTGTAACCAAAGGGTACTGATTATCAGATTTGACTACACTGTTACTCAGTACCCTTTGTTTATATTCTTTCAACCAGTTACTACATATTTAACTGATATTTATGTAAACATAAACATATTTAGTTGAGTATATGAATAAATCAATGAATCAATGAATGAGTAAGCTCTGAAAGTTCCATATAATTAAAGATATCTCCTTCACTACTGTCCAAAAAAAAAAAAAAAAAGAGTAGAAAGGAAACAGAAAATAAGTGTTGGCAAGGATGGGGAGAAACTAGAACTCCTGTGTGCTGTTGGTAAGAAAGTAAAATGGTGCAGTTATAATGGAAAGCAGTACAATGGTTCCTCAAAATTTTATAAATAGAATTACTATATAATTCAGCAATTCAACTTCTGGGCTTATACCCAAAAGAAATGAAAGCTGTGACTCTTGAGATACTTGTACACTATGTTTAAAGTAGCATAATTCATAATGGCCAAGGAGTGGAAGCAACCCAAGTGTCCGTGGACAGATGAGGGAACACACAATATGTGGTATTTACATACAGTGGAATCTTTTCAGCCTTGAAAAGGAAGGAAATTCTGACACATGTTACAATATGGATGAATCTTGCACACTTTATGCTAAGCTAAATAAGTTAGACACAAAAGGACAAATTCCGTATGATTACACTCCTATGAAGTACTTAAAGTAGTCAGATTCATTGAGACAGAAAGTAGAATGGTCGTTTTCAAGGCCTGAGGGAAGGGAAGAATGGGGAGTTGTTTAATGGGTACAAACTTTCAATTTTGCAAGATAAAGAGTTCTGGAGATGAATAGTGGTGATGTTTGCACAAGAATGTGAATTTACATAATGCCACTGAACAGTAAACCTAAAAATGGCTAAGATGGTAAGTTTTGCCACCTTAAAACAATGTATATTGTACCACAATTAAAAAGTAATAATAGGAGTTGAGTATCCCAAATCTGAAATCCAAACTGGTCCACAATCCAGAACTTTTTGAGCACCTACGTGACTCTCAAAGGAAATGTTCACTGGAGCATTTCAAGTTTCATATTTTTAGATTTGGGATGCTCTGTAGATAGGTATTAAGGCAAATATTCCAAAATCTGAAAAAAAATTGAAATCTAAAATACTGCAGGTCCCAAGCACTTCAAATAAAGGGATACTCAAGCTGTAATAACTTAAAAGGATATCTTTCTCATGAGCCAGTGAAGGCTTTATGTTTTTAATTTGGGTGAAATCACTACTTTTTCTTTGACCGGGCACCATGAGTAAATGTCTTGGGAGATAGACCCATCCGTTATGCAATTAGTGTCTCACATTTGCCTCCTTCAAAATTCTGCAGAACTTTGGCCTTACCAACTCCAGTTCTTGGCAACTTTCTTTCCTTGTCAACTTTCTTGCCACAAGAGTGATGATGAAGACTCCAGGAAAGATGTTGCCTACCATGCTTTCTTACTTGAAAGACACAATTTTTCCAGAATGAATTTAGATCTACAAACTTGTCAGCATGGAAATCTTACCTTTCTTCTTCTGCATACCTTTTTGGCCTGCTAATAGGCATTAATTTTGAGGTCACATAACATCTGCTGTTTATGCATATAGTGATTCGTTCTCTTTTGTCTGAGTAATTTAGAAAGAATCTCATGTTGCGATTAGTTTCTTCTTAATTTGTTCAGGGAGAGTGAATGCTGTTTGAGTCCCATAAGATAGATCCATCAGCATATATGCAGGGCTAACATTGCTCACATGGCCTGGGTGGGGTGGCGCTGTCAGAACCTGCTCCCTACTGTGTGGTCAGCATGCACACATCACAGACTGAACAGCAAATGCCCTGGTGGATTTTGGCCTTGGACCCCTACTGTGAGTGTATGTACTTTTGCCCACACATGTTGTCTCCTGGTGTCCTGTACCTGGGACACTCCCTGCAAAACAGCTAGAAGTGGATTCCTCCAGGCGCAGTGGCTCATGCCTGTAATCCCAGCACTTTGGGAGGCCAAGGTGGGCGGATCACGAGGTCAGGAGATAAAGACCATCCTGGCTAACATGGTAAAACCCTGTCTCTATTAAAAACACAAAAAAATTAGCCGAGCATGGTGGCAGGTGCCTGTAGTCCCAGCTATTCGGGAGGCTGAGGCAGGAGAATGGCATGAACCCGGGAGGCAGAGCTTGCAGTGAGCCAAGATCGTGCCACTGCACTCGAGCCTGGGCAACAGAGCAAGATTCCTTCTCAAAAGAAAAAAATAAAAATAAAAAAATAAAATAAAAGTGGATTCCTCCCATCCTTTCTTTCCAGACCTTTCCTGGCTTGACCTTCCTTCCATCTGTTCATCCTGCCTTGGTGGGGTGCTCTTCCTGACCTCACTCCTGGTCCCAGCCCCACATGTCATATGTAGATATCATGTTGTGTGTGGTTTTTTTTCCTGTCATAGCTTCTCTTTAGTTATTTGGCATGGATGTGTCCCCAAGGCTGCATAGCAGGGACATCTGGCACACAGCTGCTGGGCAGGAGTCCACCTTGCCTGTTCTCTCCTGAGGGCCCGTCAGCTCCCATCTTTACCATCTGTGTCACTCTGCCCCCTTCTATCTAGAACACACTCTTGCCTGAGTCATAGAGGGCTTAGAAGTTTAGGAAGAGGTTGGACTCTGATAACAGCTTCTATCCCTTTCAACCTTCTGCTTTGACCTTCCTCTTGGATGCTTAGGACGGGGCCACAGCTCTGGCTGATGTCACCATGCACGCCCTGCTCTGCAGACACCCAGAGCACACTCCATTCTTGATGAACACGTTCCTGAAAACTCCACAAAAAAGTAGCAAATTAACTTGCAATTCGTTGTTCCTAAGGCAAAAAGTGCTTCAGAGGGCTTCTCACATTCTGTGTCCATTCTGCACATTTCTAGAAGAAAGTTTGACTTAAGGCCCAGTAGCTACCACAGTTCTCAGACCTCTTTCTCACTTGCTAATTCCCCTTTGTGCCCATCTCCCCTAGAGCCGTTCAGCCACTGCTTCACAGGGGCACTCATCTATTTTCCAAAACAATTCGCAAAAATGTCCTTCCAGCTCCGCCTCTGCTAGCTGATGAGATAACACTGTGTAAATGTGTTAGGTTGCTTATTTCTCATTGGCTGTTCTTCCCTAGAAACAACCCATCTCAAGTGGAAGTCTGTTTCATTGTTGAACAGAACAAGCAGAATGGAGAAAGTCCTCTATGATTCTCCCTCTTTCACTGGCCAGCAGGGAAACCTGCTGGAGAATCTGATCAGCACAATTAAGTGACTGAAACCATCCAGCTCATTGTCTGTCTTTGGGCTTAGCCTCCGAAGCCATCGCCTTGACCTTGCAGAGCACATGCATATTTTCTCAAACTAGCTCTCTTTTGCCTTGTGTTGATTAAATTTCAGAAGAGTCATAATTACTTGGATATAAATGTGTTCAACTGTGGAAATCCTGTCCTTAGAACAATCTGGCGTAACCTCCTGTAGTCAATCAAGGGCTTCAAAGAAAGCACTGGGGGCATCTAAAGTGACAACAGTTGCCTGACAAATTGCCATTTCGAATCCCTTTGAACTAGAAGAGTGAACTTAATAGCTTTCAGCTATTGATTGTTATTCTTTAAATGGGGCTTTTCTTCTTGTCTTTTAGTTCGTCTGCTAAGCCCTGCTTCTGCATGCAGCCTTGGAGACTGTTATTGCTTCTACTTTCGGTTAAAACTGAGATATTTCATACTGTTTAGTGGCTACCTGAATTTTGTCTTTTACTGGCCAAGTCAATCATGGCGCTGGAAGGATGCCAAGAATGCCATCACTACCAATGGGGATTGCTGGCAGCAAGCTACACTAGAGCCAAATACGCTTCTGTTTTTTTTTTTTTTTTTTTTTTTGAGAGGGAGTCTCACTCTGATGCCCAGGCTGGAGTGCAGTGGCCGGATCTCAGCTCACTGCAAGCTCCGCCTCCCGGGTTTACACCATTCTCCTGCCTCAGCCTCCCGAGTAGCTGGGACTACAGGCTCCCACCACCTCGCCCAGCTAGTTTTTTATTTTTTGTATTTTTTAGTAGAGACGGGGTTTCACCATGTTAGCCAGGATGGTCTCGATCTCCTGACCTCGTGATCCACCCGTCTTGGCCTCCCAAAGTGCTGGGATTACAGGCTTGAGCCACCGCACCCGGCAAATACGCTCCTGTTGAAGAGGCAATCTTAAATGAGCATTCGATATAGAGACCTGGCTTATGTCACCAGGATCTCACTTCAGGGCTGGGGAACCAAGATGGGTGGAGGACTGTTCTGTGCCAGATACTTTAGATATAAAGAATTTCCTTTAATCCCTAAAATCACACTTTCAAGAAGCACTCTCCAATAGGATAGCCACTAGTCACCTGTGGCCATTTAAATTTAGGTTAATTGAAATTCAATAAAAATTTCATTTTTATTGAAAGAAGGAGCTTTCATTGAAGGAACTTTCAATGAAAAGCTTCCAATGAAAGCTTTCATTTCATTGAAGGAACTCTGGGAGCTCCTTCCCTTCTGTATTAGTCCATTTTCATGCTGCTGATAAGGACATTCCCAAGACTTGGCAATTTACAAAAGAAAGAGGTTTAATGAGACCTACCAGTTCCACATGGATGGGGAGGCCTCACAATCATGGCAGAAGGCAAGGAGGAGTCACATCTTACATGGATGATGGCAGGCAAGAGAAGAGAGCTTGTGCATGGTAACTTCTGTTTTTTAAAACCATCAGATCTTGTGAGACTTATTTACTATTGCAAGAACAGCATGGGAAAGACACCCACTCCCATTGTTCAATTACCTCCCACCAGGTTTCTCCCATGGTACCTGGGAATCGTGGGAGTTACAATTAAAGATGAGATTTGGGTGGGGACACAGCCAAACCAAATCACCTCAGAAGACACACCTTCAGTTTCTCAGCCTCAGTAGACACATTCCATGTGCTTAACAGTCAGAGGTGGACAGACGTTACTGTATCAGGCAGCCCAGATATTCTATTTCCATCATCATCCCAGGAACTTCTATTGGACAGGCTGCTATAAAGTAGGGTTTATTGTTTTCACTCTTCAGACACAAAAGGTGAGAGGCAGAGAAGCTGAATGACTCAACTGTCACTTTGCAAAAGCCCTGGAGTTCGGAGTTCTCCGCTGGCTTCACTCCACACTCTATCCTGCCACAGGGCCTCTGGCACCACGTCCTTTCCTGGCCCTCCCCAGCTCCACTCTCGACCCTTCACTTGGTTAACTGCTACATATCTGTCAGCTCCCAGGTCAATGCCACTTTCTTGGACCATGCCCCCTGACCTGCGTCTAGACTCACTATCTCACCCTTTGTGGTCTTCTCAGTATGTACTCCTCCTTTGCCTTGTGATAACTCTGAGCAATCCAAATGGTTTCTTGGCTAACCTATGGGAGGGAGTTTTTGCAATCAGTTAGTTATGTGAATACATACATACATATATAAACACATATATGTATGCCCTTTCATCCTTCCATACTCTATGTAGTCAAGTTGACTGGGCTTTAAAAGAAGTGTTCCAGCTAGATGTAAATAAGATCCTTGATGCAGGACTGACATTTTTCTGCCTCTTGCCAGCAAAACAGTCCACAACTAACCCCGTGCATTGCGTAAAGGTTAGTATTTATACTCAGACTTTGTGTTTTCAAGCCAGTCATCATCATAGACTTTTTTTTCTCAGTTAAAGGCTCCTGTAGCAAGTGCTCTCAGTGTCCATCCATTTTCTTTCCTTTGGCCTGATAATACCCACTTTAGGGCAGAATTTCAAGCATCCCATGACTGCATCTTTTTACTTGGGTCTTTCTCTGGAGCCTTGGAAGATGACTTTGTCTGAAAACAGAGCGGGCTGGAAGTGCCCTGGGACAGCTCTTAGCCCATGACTGAGGGGGTTTGGTGGCCCCAGACCATCAGGCTGGATAACTTCAGAGCACATGATTTCTGCCATTTTCTGACTTTCTTCACAGCATTCAGCTCTGATTACCCATGGTAGTGACTTGCTTGCTAACTCTGGTAGCTCCTTCCCTTCTGTATTATTCCATTTTCACGCTGCTGATAAAGACATACCCGAGACTGTACAATTTACGAAAGAAAGAGGTTTAATGAGAACTAACAGTTCCATATGGCTGGGGAGACCTCACAATCATGGCGAAAGGCAAGGAGGAGCAAGTCACTTCTTACATGGAAGACAGTAGGCAAGAGAAAATAGCTTGTGAAGGGAAACTCCTGTTTTTAAAACCATCAGATCTTGTGAGACCTATTCAGTATCATGAGAACAGCATGGGAAAGACCCGCCTCCATGACTCAATTACCTCCCACCAGGTTCCTCCCATAACACCTGTGAATTGTGGGAGTTACAATTCAAGATGAGATTTGGGTGGGGACACAGCCAAACCATATCACCTTCTCAGGCTCACTTCCGCATTCTCCTCCTGGTACTCCCAGGGAGCACTTCTCAAATAAATGATTTGCACTTTGTTTTTCTGCTAATGAGTAGCTTGCAATATAGTCAAACACCACGACACACAGATTCCCCATATAAAAAAATAATGAATAACATGAGGAAAGCAAGGAACAGGGGAATATGTATTGAGAGCTTGTTCTGTTGGGCTTCTGAGATCCAGTACTTCAGTTAATCTTTATACACAGCCTTGTCAAAATATCAGGCTCACACACCTGAAGAAGAAACTATGGCTCAAGTAATTCAGGTAAGTCCTTCAGGATCACAGTATGTCCTGGCGCCAGGGTTTGGATCAAATTCTGTGAAACCATCCCAGTGATCTCAGCCCCAAAGGCTATGTGATATTATTAAATAGAAATATGCCATATAATTAATAGGTGATCAGACAAGGAGGCAATGTTCAGGGTTGGAATGACTAGATGGTGTTTCTTGGGAGTCCTAGCCTGGGGAATGCTTTGGTGAGCGGGTAGACAGGCTTCATGGAAGCAGGATTTACCTATACAGGAACTCAGAGGCCAGAAGGCACATTTTGGCTTCACATGTTTTCATTTTTTTTTTTAAAGCATATTTTGCTTTTTGCTTCTCAGATGTTAAGAATTTAAAAATAACATATGTTGAAATACTTTATCTTCTCTGCTGTTGCTTTTGGGGTTCCTGAATTAACACACATTAAAAGGAGATGCATCTTGGGGAATTCATGGACCAGTTTTGAATAAAACATAAAAGAAGATAGCTGTTATTTTTAGAATCATATAAAGAAAACAAAGCCAGTTGGGGTCATCTCCTCATCTTTAAAACATTGGAGTGGAAGCAAAACCATCGCCTCCTTTGGGAGTGGAAGAAAGGCTCACATCAGCAAGTGTTCTGTGGCCAGCGCCAACTGACAAATTGTGTGTGCCACTGAGCCTGTGTTCTGATAGCAGATGCCTGCGAAAGCAGGTTGCACAACTAACATTACTGGAATGGTGCTGTCACCAGGAATAAAAGACTATTTTCCTAACTTTGCAGCCCCATTGGCTGTCTGAGAGAGGGGCATCTCATTTTAGCCAGCAGAACTACTTTAGCCAGTAGCCAGAAGAGTATGCCTACTCTTCTCTTCAGAGTCATTACAATTAGCACATCTAGATCCGAGGATCTTCAACAGATTTAGAATAATTCAGAATGCAATTACTATGCCAGAGAGATGGCATGGCCCATCTTTGCAACCCCAAAAGAAAGCCAGCCCTTTGTCATGAGGGAACTGGTTTATTTTATTTTATTTTACTTTAAGTTCTGGGCTACATGTGCTGAACGTGCAGGTTTGTTACATAGATACACATGTGCCATGGTGGTTTGCTGTACCTATCAACTCGTCATATAGTTTTTAAGCTTCACATGTATTAGGTACTTGTCCTAATGCTCTCCCTCCCCTTTCTCCCTAGTCCCCGACAGACCGCAGTGTGCGATGGGAATTCCCCTCCTGGCGTCCATGTGTTCTCATTGCTCAACTCCCACTTATGAATGAGAACATGCGGTATTTGGTTTTTTGTTCCTGTGTTAGTTTGCTGAGGACACATGCACAGATATGTTTATTGCAGCACTATTTACAATGGCAATGTCTTGGAACCAACCCAAATGCCCATCAATGATAGACTGGATAAAGAAAATGTGGCACACATACACCATGGGATACTATGTAGCCCTAAAAAAGAATCAGTTCATGTCCTTTGCAGTGACATGGATGAAGCTGGGAGCTGTCTTAAGTTGAGGTCCCTGAAAGGAAAATTTGCGGTGGAGATTCTTGTGCAGGTGATTGATTGAGGGATTCCCACAGGAGACATCTGGAAGGGAGTCGGGAGAGGACAGAGAAAGGAGAACAGAGCAAGAGTGTGGCTTCTGGTGAAATGGACCTGAACCAAATCCCAAGGGGCACTGTTCTGGAGCACAGCTGCAGGGGAGAGTCTAAGTTGCTTAAGGCAAGGGAGCTGGGCTTTCATACACTGCCTCAGTCCATCAGGGTCTCCAGGTGCTCCAGGATGGAGAGGCGTAGCTCAGAGGTCCTCTGGAGAAGTCACCACTGAAAGTCTTCATAGCAGCCCCAAGAGCAGCCAGAAAAAGGCACCTGGAGGTCCGGTCCACCCTCCCACAGCATCTACTCCAGGGTGCTCTGTGCACACTTCCCTACCTCTCTCTGGTCCTTCAGCATGCAGATGGGGGTGGTAGTGGGAGGTTGAATCCCTCACTGTTGAAATCTCTCTATGAAAGTCTGCTCTCTGCCCAAGGAAACACGAGCTCTTTCCCAGAAAGTGACCTCCTCATTCCCCCCAAAGTCTGAGCCTTGAAGGGTGGCCCAGCCCAGTGTGAGCAACCTGGCCATTGCCCTACACCCTTACATCATGGTGGACGAGGAGCTTCATTCATGTGGGTGACGTTGGACATGCTTCCTCCATTTGAGTTTTTTTTTTCTTCTCTCTCTCTCTATTATCACTGAGGAGAAGTTCAGCACTGTTCAGCACTCTATTACCACTTAAGAGAACTTCAGATGTTTTTGACCCCCATTAAAGAAAGCACAGCTCCTAAAGACAAACATTACTAATTATCTAGAGATGATAAAGCCCAAATCCATATTAAATAACAACTACGTTTGAAATTAGCAGGGTGTCGGCAGCTGTCTTGCAGTCACACCACTGAGTGCCATAGCTGGTTTCTCTCTGTTTCCCTCTGGGAAAATGCTGTTCTTGATGAAATTCTTACCAATTATGCAGCTTGCCTCTTGCTGTATTGGCATAATAATGATAAGTTCTGACATCTGTGTAGAAAGAGGACATCATGAGTTTTTTTTCTTGTTAAAATGGCCCAGGAAGGCTGATATTTTGAGGCGCCATTCATTTAACAAGTACACACGAACAATGTCTTCGGTGTATCTCTGGACAAAAAAGCAGAAAGGCTAGAAGGGAAAGGAGGGAGGAAGCACAGGCAAAGGTTGGGGCTGAAGTGTGGCAGGAGAGGCTCCAGAGTGCTTTAAGGAAATTTCAAAAGATTTTACAAGTGTGGATGTGGGTAATAAATTTAGTTCTTTAAATAGTAAAATGGTAGACAGAAACTACAAATGGAATGCCTTTTTAGTTATTCTTCAGTGACTAGGCTGAGGGTCTTTATGTTCACTTCATGTGGAGAGTGGATCACGTGGAATGTGGATTATAGTCATGAGGATTTAGGTACACACATATACATACATATACACGTGCACACATATACAGGATACATATGTGTATATATATACAAATATATATGTATGCATCACATCTTATTTAATCTTCAACTAACCCTATGATCTAAACTTTTCACTTTGTAAAAAACCAGGACTTCATATTAAATAGCTGTGCACTTTTCTTCAAATTCCACACTTTTCTCACACCATTCTTCTGAAATCTCTTGACTTACTGAGAACCATCATTCTTCCTCAAAAACTTTCATCCAAACTGAGAATATATTATATAGGGCCTTTCAATAGCACTGTATAGGAATTCCAACCTAAATGGCCTAAAGCAGAGAGGTAAACGTGCTGACGTGTGGAAATAGCTGATCATGAGGGGGCAGCAGCAGGACCAGTCTCTCGGTGAGTCTGTCACGGCACGCCCCTCCCTTGTCCAGCTGTGTGCTGACTTATCCATAGGCAAGTTCTGAGTAAAGATGGATTAGAACAGATGAGAGGGTGTGGACATTCTACTGCCTGATTCATCGCATTTGGCGGCCACCTCCCGTGGGGACAAATCAGAGATGAAAACTGTACCCTGAAGTTCGGCAGCCTGCAAGCCGCGTTCCTTTCATACAAAATCCAAATGGTCGTGCTTCATTATCTCACCTTCCTTCTGATGCTCTTTCCTGAGCAAACCTATAGACTTTCCTCCAAGGCAGGAAGAAAGTTTGATCTGCCCCCATTGATCCTTCACTCCATCCACATGTGTGTTTTCGAATTATAACGTAGGAACAGCCTATCCCTATGTTGATCCTTCACTCCATGCACGTGTGTTTTTTCTAATTATAATGGAGGGACAGCATATCCCAGTAACCAGGGGTGTAGCCAGTCAGGTTTTATCTTCGGCAAGGCCTTGATTATACACAGTAAAATACTTGGTTCTCAGGTCTCTTGATGCTAACCGTTGTAGGAAGACAAAACAGCCCATGAGTCCACTGGCTTCTCCCCTAGTCGGGGGGTCCCGCCCACTGTCTGCTTCTCCCCTAGTCGGGAGGCCCCTCCCACTGTCTGCTTCTCCCCTAGTCGGGAAGTCCCTCCCACTGTCTACTTGACCCAAACACTCTTGCCTCAGTAACTAACTTACCACACTTTTTCTGCCAGCAAACCTTGATACCTTTCCCCTGCAATGCAATGGATTCCCCACCTGGCCCATTAGTAAGTGTCACTCAGCAAAACCCATTGTTGTTCTGGAAAGCAGGGAGCGGGGCTTTAGGCAGGCCAGAACCGGGGGGAAATTTCTGAAAGATGGTGAGTAGATGGGAATGTATTGAGAAAAATGCTTCAGAACCAAGGGACCTGAAGCCCCACCAAAAGAACACAGTGTTCTTCCAAACAAAGTGAGTTTCCCTGGAGCACCCCAGGGTAACAACAAGGTCAGAGGCAGTGGGATCGGGCCAAGAGGGCTGTGGGCAGTAAATCATTGAAGGGTAGAACTTCTGTGCTAGGCTCTCCTTCTCAGAGGGACTGAGAGGAAGGGGTTATAGTTACGATGGGGTAGCATTTATAAAGTGTTGAGTAAACTTGCCTGAGATCAGCTCTCAACAGAATCCTTGTCTCATGATCTGTCTTGGGGGTGCACAATCTGAGACAGCATCTCTATCTAATTCACCATAATGCAGGCACAAGCACAGCCTGGAAGAACAAACAGGTGACAATCAATCCTGCCTCAAGTTGGGATTCTAAGGTGAACTTCACAGTGATGGGAGCATCAGAGCTGAGGGAAGAATGTTTATTGGGAGGCTGTGGAGGTGACAAAGGCAGGCACGTGAAGCAGAGAGGCAATACCCTCGAGCTTCCTCTTTTCAAATATTGTTTTTCTATATACGTACACATACATACATATTTGTGTGTATGTGTGTGTGTATCTGATGATATTCAAACTAACTCCATCTGTTAATGTCTTCTATTAAACATTCAAAATAAAGATGAAATATTGGATATTTGATCTATTTCATCCAAGTGAAATGGATTTGGAGTTTACTTCTCCTATTTCTGCTCATGGTTATAAGGAATACAAGAAGAAAAAGAATCACATATATTTATAATTCTGGAGATTCTTGCTAAAGATGTGGAATACTTGTAATTGGAGGGTCCTTTATGGTTTAATGGAGAGAAGGGATGGGGAATGCATGGCAGTGGGTACTGACGTGTGGCCAAGGCTGTGGAGAAAACCACCCCTGTAAAGCCAGAAGAGTCAGAGGGGAGTCCAGGAGCAGAGAAGTCAAAAGTCGAAAGGCCTGGCAATGCATTAAGGGAAGAGAAAGATTTAAAAAGTGATTTATCTTCTGCATGGCCAAGAAGGAAGACCTGGGAAAAGCTGCTTTATGGAGACGTCCACTAACTATAGTGCCTTCGCCCCTAACAAAATCTTCAGGAGAATCTCTATCACTGGCCACGGTTGTGGTGTAAGAGCATTCTGCCCGGTAGCGTATATGGCGACATGGGACAGGGCAGACAGTCAGGAGCAATCCACGCATACGAAGGAGGCATGGGAAAAACACCAAGCATGAACCAACCCCTTGAGGAGACACGTTTCAAGTGTCTTCATGCATAACTTCATGCATAACTCTTCATGCACCTGTTCCTCCCTCTTCCCACTGGGCTGCTCCCTGGACTCTCACTTGCTTCAGCAGAAATTCTACATTCATGGGGCCCTAGCCCAATGGCTCAGCAACTCCCCTTATTGACATGGATCCCAAAGCTAAAGCAGGAGACCCCTAACATGCTGGATGGCAGAGTTTCCAGAACTAAATCTCCATTGCATGTAGTTTCCACATGGAAAGGAGGACTGTGACTCTCAACCTGGGGAATAGCCTGAGCTAGGAGACACATGAAGCCCTGAGATAGCCACAGAAAATTTATGCTGGAACATCAATTTCTCACACACAAAAAAATGTACAAAAAATAGTTGATAATTTTAACTGGTAATTTTAATGTTTACAAATACTAAAAGAAATGTGCATGAATTGTAGAAAAGTATGTAATTCATAAAGAGTTCAGAAATACACTTTAAAATCTTGCTACTGGCAGGCTACTTTGGACTAAGTCCCCAGGACTTGAAGGAATATACTTCTGATATTAGAAGAGTGATGATCTGGTTGAAAATTCTGAGAAATGCAGTACCTTGGAGAAACATTCAATCAGAAGCCCAGCTTCAAGTTCTGAGATTTTTCCTTAGTTATGTGAGGTTATTAAGGCTTAATTCCATTTTAAGTTAAATGAAAATAATGAGTGTGCCAGTTGGACACCATATCTTGGGTCTGCTGAGATGAATGCAATCCAGGCTGTGCTTCTCTGGGGGACACAGGCAAGTTAGCATCTGTAGAAGGCACTGTCAGCCCTTGGACCACACTGGAGGTCCCTGCAGACCATTTCAGTACATCTCTGCCTGGAAGCATCCTCTGGCTGAGGACAGTGCTTTGCTCAGAGTTTGAAGGGGCTGGAAGTGCCAGACAGTTTATGTTCTAGAAGCAGGCCTCCCAAAATGAGGCACCACAGTTGGTAAATAAATGCACCAGCTTTCCTGCTCTTTACTGCCCTGAGGTGTGTCCTTCTCAGGCTATGCACGGGTTCCCAGTGGGATTGAGCCACCATTGTGCACAGGCAGAACCTGCTCAATCCCTCATCCTTTATAGATTTTCATCCCTCCCCATATCCCAGTGGTGGTTCCCAGGATTGACTCCCACATCAACCGCTGTCATTAGGAATCCTTGTCTTAGGATTTGCTTTTGGGAAGCGGGGACAAACTAGGACAGAATCTGTATGTCTGATACACTGCGAGAAGCTGTATGTCTGATACACTGTGAGAAGCTGTATGTCTGATACACTGCGAGAAGCTGTAGTGGAAGTGCTGTGAAAAACTAGAAGTCCAAAGAGAAAATAACAAATTTTTTTCTCTTGAGTAAGAGATAGGGGGAGGGAGTAAAGACCATTTCCCAGAAGTGCCTTAGCAAAGATTGGTGAGCTGGAGTTGGCCAGAAGGCTACAGTGATGAGAAGCGTACACAAAGCAGAGGGTAGAGCACACGCGAGGCTATGAGACCTGAGGACCCTTGCTTGGCCTGAGAGCAGTAGGATCCTGTTGGAGACTCATTTCTTTAATCTTCACAATAGGGCTATGGGGCCAAATAACCTTATAGAACCTGTTTGTCTCCACTATACTGTAATTCCAGCTCTAACTCTCATTCAGGGGAAGCAACTGGAGGCCAGGACTGTGGATGGTCAATCTTACAAACAGTTCCTCAAAGAATTCTGTTCAGCAACATGAACTGGGAGCAAAGGAGAAAGAAGGAGGGCAGGCAGGTGGTGGCCCTCTCCAAGGGGTCTGCTTTTAATTGAAGCCACATTGAGTGTGACAGGGCTTGGCTGACCATAATGCACAGGGAGGAGTTGGCAAGGCACCCATGGCTGTACTTTCCAGGGTGAAATTGAGTCTGGAAGAGGAGAAGGAATCTGGTGGTAGGAAAGTGTATGAGAATGCCCATTTCCAAATGAAAAGCTTGCTTCCAAAAAATGAGTGAGCTAAATGGAATTATTAGCAGAAGGAGCATAGATGACAGCTGTATCTGGAGGTTCTGGGGTGTGGGGTGGATGAAGATGGCTCCATGCTGCTGTCCTTGGAGTGGTCCTCCCTCATGAAGGAAATACTGCCGTGCTTGCGGAGATCTTGCCACAGTGGGTTTAATAGCCATGAGCCAAGGTGCAGAATTTATACAATATTGAAAAGGAAACTTCTGGGATTTATTCAGGTGCATGCCAGATGTTGCACTGGCAGTGGCCCCTCAAGGAGTGACTCTTGGAAATCAACTGCAGACCCTGGAATCCCACACTCTTTTCCCCAGTTAACCCTTAGAAAACCTCAGGGGCCAATCCTAAGATCATCCTTAGTCAAGAGGCACTGGTCATCATAGTATTTATTCAGTGTTGCTACATGCAGAGCTGTGGCCAAGGTACAACAGGCAACGTGTTAGAATTAGCATGAGTATCTCCGTGTTGTAATCAATTTGTTCACTTATGAAGTAAGCCCTATATATAGGATATATGGTTGGTGACAACCTGAATATTGAAATTCATTTGACTATTTGTAAGGTCTTCTATTTGGAAAAATGTCAAATGTACCCCCGTGTTTTTAAAGTTTGATGTGTGTGGCTGGGGAGCTGGGACTGGAGGCTCACAGGGGGCAGGAACCATGCTTTAAGCCTCCTCTACTCTATCCTACTCAAAGAGCCCAGCGATGGATGCACACAGCAGGCATCTAATGGATGTTTTCTGTTGTGAAGTTCCTTAGGGAGTCTCATGGACTGCATGGCTTTTTTCATGTCATGTGACAACTCTGGGGCTCGGGTTCTTATCTGTAAAATGACTTTCCAGAGATGAAGTCTTCCCTTTCCTCTCTATGAAACACACATTAAATCCAAATCTGTCCTACGAAGGCAGCCACCACTGAAGGCAGACTGGGAGGGAGCACAGCTGTACTGGCCGTGAGCAGCTCGTCCACTTTGGCACAGCTGGACTAGAGTGCTCCTTCTGTGTTGTCCTCATTTTATTTGGATGTGAGTCATTCAGCATGGTCCCCATCCAGCCAAAATTACTACAAGGCAGGGATCCACTTGAAAACTGGCATCACTGACCACAGGAGAGGACATGGCACTATGACCTCAGCAAAGCTCCCAAACCTTAATGTTTTGGGTAATGTTTGGAACAAGTATTTGCCTTCAAAAGATACATAGGCCAGAATAAAGTTCAGAGGATGCTCAGGTATTTGAAATAACAAGTAAAATAATCATTAGAATTGGAAAACCAAAAAAGGATTCTGTAACCAAAGAAAATTCTTTACCATGTAACATTTATCAAGGCAAAGCTATCTGAGGCTGGAAAGTTCTGGTATGTTGTGGCATAAAGCCCTTGTGGCATAATCAGAGTATATCACATCTATGGTTTTGTCTATCCAGAACAGCACTTCTTGTCTTTCAGGTAAAATGTTTACTCCTCCTGTTTATTTGTTTGCTGAGGTTGGAACTATCAACCATCATTCTCTGATACCCTGCACCCTGGTGGGCACCTGACCCAGGCTGACCCAGTCAGAGTTCTCTATGAGGATTGTAGCTGGAATCAATGTGGAGGGTCCTGTTTCCTCACTGGTCCCAGTATTGTGAAGAGGCAAGCCCCACGGTTCCAGAAGAAGCCATTACCCCGGCTTCACTCTGACAGTTGGCCAGGGAAAACGAGGCAAGCACCAGAGAGAAGTGGATGCAGGAAGCAGAGGACCAGTCCCCGGTCATTCTTAGGGCCAGTTCCACATCCCCACCCACACTGCTTAGGGCTTTGGTTTCTGTTTTCATCGCTCCTATTTTTAAAGTCTCTTTCTTTTAATTGCAAATGAAAGGCTGCAGATGTAGTGCATTTATAAGAGAAAGCAGCCTTAGTCTGTATGTATGTACACACCTTCCTCAGAGGTGCTGGAGCAGGTACTTGCGATTTATTGTGTTCCTAAGTGTCTAGTTTGTTCTGCCTCTGGCACAACTTGTGACTCTGATCTAGGAAGGCTGGAGGAGAAAAATTAAGTGGGTTTGCTTAGGGAGAAAAGAATGTTGAACATTTTTTTTGTGAACGAAAATTTTTTTGAAAAGGAGTTTGGAGAAAAGAGATTTTATTCCGGTGTACAGTTTGCAAACTGGGGACATGCAGCCTTCAGTGTAAAGACTAAGATGTGTACCAGAGAGCAAAGGGAGAGCTCTGGTTTTCTAGTGAAAGTTCCTGCCCAAGTTCCCAATCAGGTTCACCTATGCAAATAAACCTTGATTGGTCAATGCAACTGAGTCCTGATTGGTTGAGGCAGCTGAATCATGATTGGTTGAGGAAGGGCTCAGCCTCAATCAAGTCCCAAAGCTGAACATAAGTGTCGGTTTTCAGGGAACTCAAAATGTGTGTGTGTGACGTCTAGTCAGCAAATAGCTACTTGGCTTTATTTTAAATTTGGGCCCAGTTAGCCCTTTGGATTAGCTTTATGGATTAGCTCTTTCAGGTTCACATTTAGTCACATCTTCTAATGAAACAAACGGTCTCTAGAACATATGCATTTGAGCACTCCAATACTCGAGTATCCAAGGAAGGTGAACCAACCCAGGAGTCCTGTAAATAGCCATCCTTCCAGGTCAGCACATATTGGAGGTGCAGCTTCAGAAGAAGGCTAGATCTGCCTTTACCCAAAACAGTGAGTGAGCTTTGATAAAAATGAAGAAATAATGACAAGAGAAAATATTGTCTCAATTGTGTCAGATTAACCAAAACCATTAATGTCAGAACTTGATGGAACAATCACCCATCATTTTAAGCAAAACGTGAGTCTACTTTGGTGGCTTCCCCATAGGCCCAGAGGGTGCTGGATGCGGATCTTATCATTCATGTCCTTGAACAGGGAACATTTCTCGTAAGATTTCCAACTGGCAGATATGGAGGGGAAGAGGACATTCAGCAAATTATCTCCAAGAAACTAAGGACAGAAGTGATCCATCCACACCTGATTCTTAGCCCTTAATCTCCTAGATTCCTGAGATCTGAATCAATAAATATTTGAGGCTATGGTCATTTTTTAGAACTTTTGTTTAAGCAACTTGTTTAAAGTTCAAGAAAGAAGCAAAAGAATATTTCCCTGTTAATGAGAATACATATTAAAGATTTTGAAGGCTTTCCACTGCTTACAGAGTAAACTCAGGACATTTCAGGAGGACCTGAGAGGTGTTCCATGGTGCTGCTTCTTACAATCCCCAGCTGTATCTTCTTGTTAAATTTTATCTGTTTCCTGTTCTGCCCCTACCTCCTTTTGAGGGTTTACACTTTAGAATACAGCAAAATAGGAAAATTCTCTGCTGATGGTTGAAATATGAAGTAGTATAAGCACTTCAGAGGGCAATTTGGCTATCATCTAGTAAAGTTCAACTTTATGAGATACTCTAAGACCTACCCATTTCTCTTCCAAAAATAAGCCTGAGAGAAACCTCCACCTTGAACAAGGAGGAAAAGTATGAGAATGACCACTGAAGCTTTTAAAAAATACTCTAAAATACAATCAAAATGTTTATTCATTGCTAATGAATAAACAAATTGGGGGCATATTTTAACTACTACGCTGTTGTTAAAATAAATACACTATACTTATTTTTAGCATAGATGAATTTCTAACATCTAATGTTGGCAAATAAAAGCAAGTTGAAAATACTATGAATAAAATAATTCCTTATTCATGTAAACTTTAAAAAACAGAAAGCAACACCATATACAATGGTTACATACACATGTTATAAATTTTAAAATATGATTTGAAAAGATGTGAACCACCTTCAAGACAGAGGTCAGAGGTCTTTTTGGGTGAGAGAAGCCAGTGAGATGAGGGAAAGTTACTGTATCAGCTAACATTGTACTTTTTTAATGTTCTAAACAAATATGGCACCATTATTTTAAATATTAGTTTGAAAAATGCAAGTGTTATGAGTGTTTGCAATAATCAAAAAACTATTTAAAATTTTTGAAATATTTGATAATTCTAAAAAAACTGTAAAATAACTAAATAGATTTAATATAACATCAAATAGAAAAAGGCAGTGGTTGCAATATTAATATAAAAAAATATATAATTAAAAGTTTAAATGCTAAATGGAAAAACACTTTCATTTTGTTTCCACCTCCTATTTTAATTTGTATCTTCTCTGGCTAGAATTTTATTAGTTCTTTAACCTTTTATTATATTGTATGTGTTTTTATATATCAGCTCAAATCCTTTGTAGAATGAGGCAAAGTATGAATGAACAAACAAGACATCCAACCCTTTTCATATCAGAATAATTGAAGCAAGTCTGATGTTAGTCCTAATGCTTTTGAAGTGTGTTATGTAACTTCTACTATCATTTTGGTTGTGTGAATGATATAGAAAGGATCATTGTCCATCCTGGCTAATGGATAAATCTTTCTAGACACTTAGGATACAGTCAGCAAAGCTTTTATCTAAAGATGGTAAATGTTTTAGGCTTTACCATCAGGAAGGTCTTTGTGCAACTTGATGCTGCTGTTGTAGTGGGAAAGTGACCATAGATAATATGTAAATGGATGGCTGTGGCTGTTTACTAATATAGCTTTATTTACAAAACCAGGCATCAGGCTGAGTTTGACCAAGAGCCAGAATTTGCCACCTCTGACTTAGCACACAGGACCCTCTGAGGGATTTTACAAGCCATTCTGAGGAATATTTTGGGTCTTGTGCTCAAGGAAATGGCTTCTTCAAGGACTGCACAAGATAAATTATACCCTCAGTTCTTTACTTTACATGGGCAAGAGCTTTGACCTCCAAAACTGGGTGAAATGAGACATTTGCTTGTATTTGTTTCTATGTTAAGCAACTCTTCATATGTATAATTTTCATTTTCCCCATTGAGAAAAGTACATCATAATTTCCAGAGAATTCAAACTTTCTTTTCAGTTTTTAAATCTGTGACTTGGATACATCTCAGAGAAATTCTGCCCAAGAACCAATGGAGACCAAGCTGGAGATGAGAAGACACATCAACAGTGATTTACCCAAGATGGGATTTATTTAGTAACACCAACTGGCAGTCCTTCCCATATAGACTCCTATGGTGCAGACAGATAGGAAGACAGCAAGCCACTCACAAACATGAATAGAAGGGGAGAAATGCTCATTCCTTGTTTCTTTCATTCATCTGGCCAATATTTACCGAGCACTTACTGTGGTCCAAACCATGTTGGGCATTGAGGACAAGAAGCAAACAAGACAGTCATTGTCTTTCCCTTATAGGATTTACACCAGTATCTCTGCTCTAGAGATTTGGATAGAGAGTGTCAAATATGAAAACATGCCAGGGGGCTCATTTAGCTAGCAGTTTTTACCCAGATTAATGGCTGATCAGAAAAGAAAGGCCAAAGTACAATTCGGCTAGCATACTCATAAGCCAGAAACGTAACAATTCAGTCATCTGGTGGACATGAACACCAAAATGTGAGGATTCGAGCATACTAACTAAATTGTTAATCCTACTGTAGAAACTCCTTCTATCTGGAATTCAAGGAGAACTTGTACTTAAATGTTAGTAGCAGTACTTTTATGATTATTGCTTAATGTATTAGTATACCAGCTGACCTTAGGCAATTTGGTCATGCAAAACTCTTCCGGTTTTTTTTTTTTTTTGTGGTAGAAAATGGCAGCTTTTAAAGAGGTGAGAGGTGGATGAGTATTGACTTCTCTCCCTACAACTTGGCTAGTAGACTCTAAGGAAAGCTAATTTCAAAGAAAACGCTGACACACATCCAGCTCTTTTCAATCAAGGAGTTATTATCAAGCAAGCACAGAAGCAGCTCATACAACTTGTTCTGTGAGCTCACTGAAGTCTCAGCCTTCCGTCCTGTTAGGTGCTCAGACCTTGCTTGGAAGGTCACTTGAGGTAGTCACCCACAATTCCACAGAGGGGCTTCTGCTAACTGTGTGGGCAGCTTCAGGCAGGCAGAGCCCTAGGGATTCCTGGCTGGACATAGAACCATAAAAATGTCAAGCTTCAGGCAAAATCACCAAATATCATTGATCCTTTGGTTGTTTTTACCCTGTTATAATACAGGGGAGTATTTCCATAATATTTTAGCCAACCCACATACTTTGATTACCTTCAGTTTCACCAAAAGAGGACACTTTTTGACCATGCATCAGCTTATTAACAAGCCACAAGTTTCACCCAAATCTGCATGCTAATCAGACAAGCCACCGTTAGATATAGATAACAGAAGCTCTGCAATATTTGTTCCAGCAAAGGGGTTTCCTCTCTCACCTGAGGCAAGTGTGCCTACATGGTTGAATTCTGTGAGGGCCTGAGTTTTAGCTCAACCCAAGTAACAGGCATGTAATCCCACAGTGTCTGTGCTGCTGCAGCATTTAAAGTAAATTGCAGATGATAAAATAGTCAAGGAAACACTATTATTACTTATTAATAATAAAATTAGTATTAGTTACTATTATGGATTACTATTTATGTTTTAGCTACTTATTTACATAAGTACTGATAAATCGGGGAAAATTGTATTTTTTTTAAGTGAAAGTGAGAAGATAGGGCATAATAGTAGCCAAATGAAAGGAAATAACCATTAAGAAACCCTTCACACAGAGATAGATAGATAGATTGGTAGATAGATTGATTTACTGATAGATGATAGACAGATAGATTCCACTAAGTAAATACGGGTCCTAGGCAGGGTGGTTTGCAGTGGCTGTATCTAGAATATGACAGCATTAAATATGAATAGAGGTATCATCTTCATAGGTCTCCTGGGAACAACGGAAAATCTGAACCTAAAGCCACCTCCTGTTAGTCAATCTTTGTCCTATAGCAAAATCTGAAAAAGCATAACCAGACAAATAAATAGTGTGATGAGTTCTTGTTGTGTGTTCAATGCTTTGCCTCCACCACCTCATCAGTCTGTTCCACAGCTTCGCATGGCTGGCAGGCACCTCGGTGCCCACGGAGGAGTTGGGCAGGTACTGAGCTATCTGCCTGGCCATCCAGTTGGTGAACGGCTGAGCCGGATTACAACCTGGTCCATGCAACCCTAAGCCCACAGTCTTTCTACTCTACAACACTGAGTTTCTGATGATTGTTGGCAAGTAAGAGGACCGTCAAGCTCACCCAGCTCTTCTGAGGCCATGTGTGTGTGTTGACCATGACACGCATGTTTCTGTTATGCGTATTGTTCTTGTAGATGTTCCAGGTGTGTTTGCAGGTCCCCTTACCATGTGAACTGGTCCCAAGGCCAGCTCCATGTCCTCCCAGAGTCATGGGTATTTGAACTTAGAATATGGTAAACACTCAACGTTTTGTAAGAGATCAATCAATTAGCAAGTTTGCCATAGATCTTTCTGTTCTCTCTCCTTAAATTCTCGTTTCTAAGCCCTTTCTCACAGGGAATGAGCTCATTATTTCTGGGAAGATTGAAATTTACTATTTTTTATTATGAACTTTCTCAACTTCCTTTATTTCCAGTTCAGATTCTATTATTACTGACCCCTTCTTTGCCTGCCATATTTGAGGAGTAAGTACCTCTTTCTTTGTCATAGTGAACTCTTTGCCCTTGAACTCAGCTTTCTTTCCTTTTAAGAACCATGGTCTATTTGTATTAGCATTTATTCTTCAATCTTCATTTTTCTTTTGGATCCTTCTCCTTGACCCTCAAAAGATGATGGCCCCTGATATAAAGCAGGATTCTTTCTACCCTGTGACTTCCTTCCCCTGTTTTCCCCTCTCTAGTCTTTCTGTCCCTACACATTTTGCTGTCACCCTTCCTGAGGGCTGGTGCAGCATCTCACTTACTCTTGATCCTCCACCCTCCCATCCCTGCTCAGGTAATCAAATTTAAACTGAAGATACTCAATAGGCAACTTTGCTTTTGTGCTTCCTTGAATTTAGCTTTTGTGTTATATCAACTTTTAAAAGTGGGTTTGGACAGCTCCAAAAGGGACGGCATATGTATGGCTTGTTCACTGCTGTAGAGTCAGCATATAGTAAATGTGTGGTCGACTTTTGTTGAATAACGTTGTATTCTTGTAATTTTCTATTTGTGTGTTTCCCCTATCTTTGCATTATGAGTTTCTTGAATATGGGGGCAATATTTTATTTACCTGTATATTTCCAGCACTTGGCAACCACAACCCACCAGGTGCCCCGGGAGCTCTATACATGTATATTAAGAGCTCTATATGCCCTTTTAGATGTGTTGATTTCCACCTATACATTAGTCTAGTTGCTGCTTCAAAAAAGAAATTCGCTTGGCAAAACTTGTTGTTAACGAACACATATTGAGTCTTATACAAAAGTACTTTCTTTACTGATACACTATTTGTTTTAAAAAAAAAAAATCATATTATAAAGGCATCCTTTTAAATGACTCCTAATATTCTCTCACAAAAATACACCATCACGGGTGCAGCAAACCACTATGGCACATGTATACCTACGTAACAAACCTGCACATTCTGAACATGTATTCCAGAACGTAAAGTATAATGAAAAAAATACACCATCACTAATTTAATGCCTATTGTTGAGCATTGAGATTGCTTGAAGTTTCCCTTGGTTTTAAAATCACAGTCATGAACATCCTTTACATAAATCCTTGACAATCTCTGATTGTTTCTTTAGAATACACTGCTTAAGGGTGACTTATTTCATTAACGAGCACTAATGTTTTAAGGATAGAAACATTGTACCAATTTACATTCTCATCAGCAGAGAATGAGAATGTGCATTAGAATGTACCTTTACTTCCGTTTATTTTTAATCACTAGTGTAATAATTCATTGATTTTAAATAAGCAATTTTATTATTTTAATCAGCAGAAATTGTTGAATAAAAGACTGGATAAGAAATGAAAAGAAAAATCATCAAAGTCAGACTGAAAAACAACTAAACTGTTACCAAATATGTAAATAGTTGGTATTGGGAAACAGTATTCCCTGATTGCTTTTCCCATTTGGTTCAACTGCTGCTGGCGGTGATGACAGCAACCCTGCAGGGGTTTCCTTGGCGCTCCTGGGAACCGGAGCACGTGGCTCCTGGAGAGCAGAACTTTCCTGCTTTGTTCTCTTCTGAATTCACAACACTGACATCATACTTGACAACTGGTAGGCACTCAGTAAGTACTTGTTTAGTGAATGAATTAATGAAGGAGAGTAATAAGGAGGCCTGTGTCCCTTCTTCCTCTCTCTAGATCCCAGTCTGGGCCCTGGGAATCACAGACAGGGAGAGTCAGACATCATGTTTTGTGCTTTCAAAGCTGCTTATAAACCTGAAGTGTGGCCGACTGCTCTTCCCTGTGGCCAGCTCAGGCCATGAGTGGGCATCATCACAGAGGAGGCCACAGGACACTTGCTCCAGGGTGTGGTGGCTGAGCCTGCATGGGAATGCAGAGCACCTGGAGTCGTGCCTGCAGGGACACATGGTGTACATTTAAAAATTAGAAATAAAGAGCTAAAAATGTACTATAAATTAAACAACAACAACAATTTGAGCACCAGACAGAATTTCTGTCTGGTGACAGAAAATAATTTCTATTACAGAAATTTATAGACAAGAGGAATCTGTGTACTGGAAAAGAGGAACTGAGATTGATCCCAGAAATATGGCCTGGTACACAGTAGATAATGTACACACACACACACAGACACACATATGTACACACATATACACTTGCACATGCGTGTACACATGCTGAATCAATGGCTGCCTAAGTGATGGATGAATGGTGATGTCTAGATAGAAACACAGAAGGAGAATCACACAGTCCTCACCCACAAAGGGCAGAGTCTTGATGCTGGGTGCCTTTACAGTCACAGCTCAAACGGAAGTTAAATGTTACACTGCTAGTCTGAGTCAAGATCAAGACTGAAATCACCATGGCAGCATTTCCATCCCCACCACCACTAACCATCACAGACACATTCACGGCCACGCTACTGTAGATTCATCCATGCATCCCATGGCATGACAGGTGCCTGGGGGTGGCCACATAGACCAGCAGCCCCACCACCAGCCCTGGCTAGATCTCTCCACTCCTCCGTGCTTCCAGCTCCAGCTGTCTTGCTGCCACGGTACTGGGCAGTCCCACCTGGATGTCATTTTCACTGAGGGATGAGGGGAGGGGTGGGGCTGGCCATGTTGTCTTAAGACAGACATCCCATGGGACACTTGGGGTTGGCTCCTGCCATGAGCCCTCTTCCCACTCTGTGCAACACTATCCACTGGCATTCAGTTTGAGGAACTAGGACCTTTTCCCTCTCTCTCTCTCTCTCTCTCTCTTTAGTGTGATGTGCCTTTCAGCCTCTCCTGGCTGAGTTAATGGGGACATATATTACCTCAGGACCTTGGAGAGAATGGCACTATAGAGAAGATCACAGGGAAGAGACGAGGACCTCATACACAACGCCTGTGTTCGTGTTTCTCATTTGGCATGGTTCTGGGCTACTACAGGCAGAATGGAGTGCATTTTCTGTTGTGGATGTCAGATATGATCTGAATATTACGAACAGAGGAGAGAAAGAAACATCTTCTTGCAGACAAATCAGAGCAGAGGGGGATCTAGGCAGCTGCTACCTTTCTTTGTTTTTCAAATTAATCAAATTTATGTTAAATTTCTTTAAATTCATTCCATTTAAAGCTTCCAAAGCAGGTTGAAAAAGGGAAATTTGTGCAAGAAAGGGCCTTGAGTTGAGTTAGAAATGAGAAAATGTATCCCAGGCCCCCACGCTAAGCCTACTTAAGATGAGTGGATTTCAAATGCATTCCCAGAAGCAAACCTTTGGAAAAATCCATGCTCTGCAAACAGATCTCCTATACACAGCTCTGACACTGACCATCTTCCACCTGGCAAATAACATGTTCTGAAGGTTTCTGGGCATCACTTCCATGGATGGCTGTAAGGGAAGGGAAGCAGCAGCAGTAACAGAGGACACCAGCAAATGGGAAGAGGGAATATGAGGTGCCTTGACCTTGGAGCTCACAAAACATGTTGAGAACGTAAGAACCAGAGAAGGAATCAGAAGATGTGACTCACATGGGAAAGGGAGATGTGGACATGAGGCTAGAAGTGGAGTAGGCTTCTGAAAAATGTCAGCTGTGGTGTTGGTGAAATGAGGCGGACCTAGGAGCAGCAGAGCCTTCAACTGAAATGTATCCTGGGCTACAGCTGTCAATCATAGGTCCACATTACTACAGTGGCACCAATGAAGTGAAAGAAGAGGGAAAAGCACCACGTGCCATGATTGGCCACGATTATTTGTCTCTATTGAGACAAGAACAACCACAACACAGGACTGGCTGAGAATTCACCAAGATGATCCAGGCAAAACACTAAAGTCAACACCTAACTCACAAACTCCTCCAGCAATTTCCAAGCACAGTGTCAGTGTCCGAGCACTCATTCATTTATTCACTCAACAAGCAGTTACTCATGGCCCATTGTGTGCCAGGCACCATTTGAATTAGCAGGCAGTGTATTGGACTGAATAAAGTTAGCTAGCTAGCTAACTTTCTTTGTGCCATGGAAGATACAGTGAGAAATTGGCAGTTTGCTTCCTGGGAGAGGGCCCTCAACAGAACTGGACCAAATAAAACATACATGTCAGGAAATAAAATGTGCTATGAATGAAAGTGAAGTAGAAGGGAGAAGAAGTGGTAGGAAGCTCTACAGGACAGGTCATCTGAGATGCCACAGGGCAGAGCCATTTGTGCAGAGACCAGCATGAATGGAGGGGCTCCTAGAGATGGAGGATTCCAGACAGAGGGAGCAGCCCTGCAAAGTCCCGGGGAAGGCAAGTCTGATGTCCTTCAGGAGTGGCAGAGGGGCAGGTCCTGGGGAAGTGGAGGGAGACAAGGTCTGAGAAGTCAGTGTGGCTTCTCAGAGGTTGATGTGATATTTAGGGACCTGGTGGCCACTGTAAGGACATTCAGTTTTATTCTATAGCGAAACTGGAAGTCATTGAAAAGTTTGGGCTGTGATATCACATATCCTGACTTCTGTTTTCAGAGGAGCAGTTTGGCTGCTGCATGGACATCAACAGTGGGTGAGGGGACCTGGAGGGAGAAGCAGAGGCACCTGCCATTGTCCAGGCAAAGGTGGTAAAAGTGATGGCACCTGGTAAAAGCAGGCAGCATTTCCTGCTGTATTTTGGATGAGGAGGGCGAGGGAAAAAGTTAAAGAGACCCTCAGAAGTGGAAAATGCTGGGCATGGTGGCTTATGCCTGTAATCCCAGCACTTTGGAAAGCGGAAGCGGGCAGATCACCTGAGGTCAGGAGTTTGAGACCAGCCTGGCCAACACTGCAAAACCCCGTCTCTACTAAAAATACAACAATTATCCGGGTGTGGTGGCAGGTGCCTATAATCCCAGCTACTTGGGAGGCTGAGGCAGGAGAATCGCTTAAACCCGGGGGAGATCACGCCACTGCACTTCAGCCTGAGCAACAGAGCCAGACTCCATCTCAAAATAAATACATACATAAATGAAGTGGAAATATCATTTATTGAGATGAGTAATCCCGAAGGTGTGGCGGGTTTAGGATCTGGCAGTAATACTCCTATGTTAACAGCCAGGTACTAGAGTGGAACTCGCCCTTCCAAGGCTTCTTTGTGTTATTCCAGAGCTGGGCATGGTGAAAGGTGGCAAGTTACTGCTTCCTTCCCTCTCAGCCTCTGTAATTAGCACCTTCGTTCCAAAACATTACTGTATATTTGACTTGCCAGGAGAAATGGTTAAAAACAGATTCCAGGGGCCAGCAGAACTTCCCATTCAGTAGACCTGGGGAGGTATCCAGAAGTTGAGTGGTTTTTATTTTATTATTAAGATGATGTAAAACAGGGTGTTGCTGTGTTGCCCAGGCTGAAGTGCAGTGACACAATCATAGTTCGCTGCAGCCTTGAACTCACAGGCTCAACCTTTCTTCTTGTCTCAACCTACCGAGTAGCTGGGACTACAGGCATGAGCCATCATGTCTGGCTAATTTTCTTTTCTAAGTTTCTTAGAGACAAGGTCTCACTGTATTGTCCAGGCTGGTCTGGAACTCCTGGCCTCAAGTGATCCTCCTGCTTCGTCCTCCCAAACTGCTGGGATTACTCATGAGCCACCATGCTTGGCCTTTGAGTGTTTTTTAGCAACCACCCAGGGGAAGCTGATGCAGAAATCTATGGACCACACTCTGAGAAGTCCCATCAAGGAAGGGATGCTCCTGATGGTTTTACTGTTGTCAAAAACAACCTGAAGGACACATGTCTCCTGGGCTGCTGAGGTGACCCCATCAGTCATCAGCCAGTCTCTCCTGGATCACCTCTGACAGGCAAAAATCCCACAGGCAATGAGATCCTGTGTAGAAAGGAATACATAGATGCAGTCTGGGCCAATGCCTGGAACATATCCTTCCAAGCCTCGTGCAAGTATGTGGAGCTGGTGGGAACAAGCCTTGCAGCACCTCCCCATTGTTAACCCACCAAAGTGCCAAGCCAAGAGAGGAGTAATCATGGAGTTTGTTGATGACATATACTGAAGACATCCTCCAGCGTCTCTTAGATAACTTCTCTAACTTTTTCTAATCAGCAGGCATTTGAAGGTTGTGTGGCATAAGAAAAACCTCTAATAAGGCCCTTTTATTATCCACATATCAACCAAGATGAGTGCAGTAATGATCACATCTGGTAAACCATATGTAACCAGTGACATTGCATGGAATGGTCGTAAGTACAAAAACGGTTTCAACTCTAACCAGAGAGTGGAACTGTGCATCATTTAGGCAGTTCTCATACACAGATATTCTTCCTCTGACCTGATCCTGTATATTAGAAAATGCTATATATGCAATGCATGTTCCATAGCAATGCATGAGTGATGCTCATTAAAAATACAGATTCTTGGGCTCTAGGTTGGATGTTTTGAACATGTGAAAATTCCAGAGGCTCTGTAATTTTAAACCAGCTTCCCTGCAGTGCCAGACTTAGGCACTACTGATGTGAAGGGGTGGCCTGCCCCTCCACACTTGTGGGTGTTTCTCGTTAGGTGCAACGAGAGACTTGAGAAAAGAAATGAGACACAGAGACAAAGTATAGAGAAAGAAAAAGTGGGCCCAGGGGACCGGCGCTCAGCTTACAGAGGACCCACGCCAGCACCGGTTTCTGAGTTCCCTTAGTATTTATTGATCGTTATCTTTACCATCTTAAAGATAAGGGAGTGACAGGACAATAGGATCATTGTAGGGAGGAAATCGGCAGTAAGACATATGAACAAAAACCTCTGTGATGTGAATAAGTTTAAAGGAAAATGCTGTGCCTCGAGATGTATATGCAAACATCTCCATAAACCTTTTAGCAGCATTATTTCGGCCTATCACATGGGGAGAAACTTTGGACAATACCTAGCTTTCCTAGGCAGAGGTCCCTGCGACCTTTGGCCCTGTACGTGTCCCTGGGTAGTTGAAATTAAGAGAATGGTGATGACTTTTAACCAGCAAGCTGCCTTCAGGCACTTGTTTAACAAAGACACATCCTGCACAGCCCAAAATCCATTAAACCTTGAGTCACCACAGCACATGTCTCTTGCAAGGACAAGGTTGGGGGTAGGGTCACAGATTAACAGCATCTCAAATACAAAACAAAATGGAGTCTCTTATGTCTACTTCTTTCTATATAGACACAGTAACAGGCTGATCTCTCTTTCTTTTCCCCACATTGATGTAGGTTTTTTCTAGATGCTGTACTTAAGACATGACTTAGAAAATACAGCAGCCAGCTTTGGATATATAAATGCTATTGTCTCATCTTTTATAAGAAGGTGGTTCATGTTGGAGGATGACTTAAAGGCATCCAGCAATTCCTCCTCTAGCTACCCCTTCCTTATCAAGATGAGATGACACCATGGATCACTGCATGGACTATTGACACCATGGATCACTGCATGGACTATTTGGTAATTTAATTGCCATAAAGAGGTAATCACATGATTTGTATCAATATGAAAGTCTCTCAAGGTAATAGCAGAATATGCTATGGAATTTCCAGGTCGGATCATTGTGGGCATCAACTTCAGTATAATTCTCCAGGCTTGTAAGCTGGCATGAGTCATAATCTTTAACTATAAGAAATCAAGGCTGAATTATCTACAGCAACACTGGGAGGCCAGCACCTTAGAAAAGACTGGGTTCAAATTATGAGTAAAAGGAGGCAAAGATAGTTTTGGAGCTGCATGAACTGTAGACAATAATAATAGTTTCTTGGTGAAACTGTACAAACTCCTTTTTTGGGGGGTACATGGTTCTAGAATAAAACACCTCTATGACTCATTGGCACCTGGCATTTAAGAGACAAACACAGTTTCAGAATGTGAAATCACCACGGTAATGCTCTTCGCAACATACTGGCTCAGGCTGAGAATGGCACAGACTTAACTTTCTGGAAGATAAGCCTCCTGTTGTTGACATGGAAAGCCTCCGAGCATCTTTACTTGGGAGGTTGTAAAGATGATTAGAAATGTCTGCTGTTCCTGGAAGTGAAGTATCGCTTGAAGCTCTCCACGTGCCTTTTGGAGGCGACCAGGTATGCACTGCATGGAGTTTGCCTTGGGCTGCAGAACATTACCAACCTCAGCATCTGTGCAGGGGTGCTGGGCATTCCTAGTTCCCATGTTCCTCTCCACTCTGCCTCCACCCCTCACCGCACCCCCTCAGTAACTGATTCTGATGCCAGACTCGCTGGAGTCTTTCTGAAGCTCTCATTTCACTGATCCACTTCAGACATAATACTTTACATTTTAAAGATTTTTGAATTGTTATTCATACCTGAATAAACAACCTTCTTGATCTTTAAATGTTGGAGAATGCTGCAGCTTGGCTCTGGGCCTTCTCTCTTTCTATTCTCTTGCTTCATGACCTCACGCATTCTTACAGCTTCAATTACCAACTATGTGAATCTTTCCTGAATTTTATTCTAACTGCCAACCTAATATTTCCACTTTTCCAAGCTCCTGAAATTGAACATATCTCATTACAAGAACAGCTGTAGGGTTTTCTACAGGAAAGTTGTGGTTCATAGCTACATCAGACTTTCCAATGACGTCCTCTGGGTAGTCTTTGTCCTAACAAAGAATAACAGAATCTTGGGAGGAAAATTGTGGGTGGGAATGCCCTGATGATGGATTCTCTAATCATGCATATGTCACCCAAGTTAACTTCCATCTTGCCATCAAGCTGGGATTTGGTGCCTGTGGAAATATTAAGAGTATCTGGAGCCACCTCCTCAAAATCACCATGCTTCTTTTGCCTCTTAGAATAATCTACAGAAATGGCAATGAAAATGAGAGTAGATGCATAAACAGAAAAAGTTCTGGCGAGAGTTCCAGGTACCTTACATGGAAGCAGCTGGGTAAACAGTGATTTTGAGGCATTAACACATCATATTTGTACAGCAATGAGAGTTTTGAAAAACATTCATCCTTCACACTCAAAGTGAAGCCAGACATAACATTTACTAAAAAGCAAGAGTCTAGTACAGTGTTGGAGATGCATTCTGCCTCGCCCAAATCTCCAAATGTTTGCTCCAGTATTCTTTACAAACATCTCAAGGAAACTTCAACAGCTTTTCAGCTTGTTTAATGTGAATGAAAGCGAATATCCCTATGTTCTGGAAAAAGCAAAAACCCTGTCTTTCCAGCCACTTGGCCTGATGGAAGTATAAAGGCAGGTGAGTACGTTCTTAAATTTCATATTCAAATGTCTTGATGTCATTCTATGAAGAGAGTTATAATTAACACATTTGTAAGTCACCTGATGAACTTGGTTTCTTCAGGTTGGAGCTTGGAATCCTCACCCAAGTTTTAGTTCTGAGGTTTCATATGTTTTCTGTTAGGAAATCATCTAGAAATGTAAAAGTGCAACTTTCCTTTAACACCGTGCTGGGCTTTATTCTGCTTTGGGAAGGTGAGAGCTGTTCTGGGGAAGAGCTGGTTAGGACAGGAAGGGCAGGGAAGAAGGGCAGGGAGGGCACTATGGAGAGTTTTACTTAGACATGGATTTCAACCAAATGACAGGACTCTGAACTATTTGAAGATCATTCTTTCCTCCAACCTCCATCCAAATTAAACAACATTTTCTGTTCCTCTTTATCCTTTAGGCTTTTTGTATGCAGCAAAGCTGTGCATGATGTCTCTGATTTTAAATGTTTCACCCAAAATGTAATATGACTATGTTTATTTTTTTCTCTCTTACATGAGGGAAGTATTTCCATAAGACCTGAAAAACAAGACATAATTTGGGGACACAAAGGCAGATGAAGACTCATTGCTCATTCTTTTTTTCTCCACTCCCTGAAATAGATAGTCCTTCCCTTCTGATCCAAATCCTATTCATTGTGTCATATCTAACTAAAATGGCACCTTTCCTAAGAGTGCTTGTTATTTGTGACTCCAGGACGTTCTATCAGCCGTTGTTGTGGATATCCTTCCCCACACATTTCAGAGCTCCAAGTACAGCACAGCGGCGGCATTTCACGCTCCCTGGAACCTGTGAGGTGGGTGCCACATCGTCTTCACTTTTTGGATGTGAAAGCTGAAGCTCAGAGGTCCTGTCACCAGTCTATGTGTCAAGGCTGTACGCATCAGTAAGTGAACAGCCAGGGTCTGTGGCCCCACTGTCCAGCTTCAGGGGGTTCCACTCTGAAACTCTCTGCAGTGCTCTGTCCTCCATCATAACCTCATTCACGGATTCCTTTAAGATCTATTCTTTTATCTTCAACTAAACCATGAAGCACTTGATGACAGCTTTTGTCTTGTACTTTTTTTTGCATCTGGATAGCCACTTCACAAAAGAATACCTGCAGGAGTCTATCATACACGCACTGATTGAGATAGATCATGTGAGGATATGTAAAACCAGAGACTCGAAAAATAGCAAGCTGAACTTTTAGATAAGGTAATCATTCTATGGCTTATTGGTGGTAGTTTATATTAATGGTTGTTAGAATCATGTTGTTTCCAAGCAAATAACACAATAAGAAAACAATCCAGTAATACCCCTTAGCTTTGTGAAGGTGTTATGATCAGTTTTATGTAAGACCACACTGTAGTAAGTTATGGAGGGGTTGTCCAGACACTCCCATATGAGTAGTGTCAAAACACATACTCACCCCCACCCTGAGTCGCTGCCTTGGGTCCCATCCAGCAATGACCGTGAGTGCCCCAACACCGGAGCCCACAGATGCTCTTATTTCAGAACCCACCCATGTCAGGGAAGTCCCCTGTCTCCCAGAGGTTCTTTCAATCTAGACAGTTCTAGGGCACGGTCCTTTCCCAGGATGGGCACTGTTGGCATATAAGTATGGGGAGGGAGAGTGGTCACTATTTGTATGTGTGGAATTGGCCACCTGAGAGAATCTGAGAAGGGTCTGAAAAAGTCTCTCCATATCCAGTTATTATGGAGCAGTAAGGCAGGCAAAACTGTCCCTGGAATCAGTTCATGGTATAACCCAAGTGTCACAAAGAAAGGATCAGGGCAGAGAAAGTGAGTTTTGTTGGAGCCTGGGGTGAGTGGGAAGAGCAACTGGGAGATGAGCAACACAGGATGGGGCGGGGGCTGGAGGAGGGAGAGTGGGAGGGCACTGACCCAGGAGAGATGACCACACCAGACTATGTGGACCCCACCTGAGGCACAGCCCTAGGAGGACTTGCAGCAAGGGGAGTTGGTGTCCCCATTTCAGGAAAGCTCCCTTGACAGGTAGGGAATGTGGACTTTCCGTAGAGTAATGCTCTGTTCGCCACTTGTCCAAATAGTAATAAATCACCAGTAAATTCCTGGTGCTGTTTGGAAGGCTTGGACTTCAAAGCCCCAAATTCACAAACAGGAACCTTTCATTAACTCTGGAAAAAGAATTTCACTTTATTTCAATTTGTGTATTTTGGTTATTTAGTGGAAGCATATATTACTGACCAACATGACATTCCGTTTTGAATCAAGTGCCTTTTATTCTAGAGCCATCAGACATTGAAATTATGTGTTTAAATGCTTGACCAGCCTTCATCTGTACCAAATGTTTGAACTTGCTTTTATAAAAGATGAGACAACTTTGCTTTTTAGTTTCTTTTTTTTAAAAAGCTGGTTTTAGTCACGAGATACCATAAGACCAAAAAACCCCTCAGAGCTGTAACATTTTGATTTTCCTGCAGTTCAAAGTACTACCTTTCTCCATTAAATAATTTAAAGCATCTTTTTTGAGAGAAGGGAATAAAAGCAAGATCTAATCTGGAATTGAATGCCTTGTGGTGTGTTGTTTTGCTGGGGCCTGTCACCTAATTCTATCTTTATTTCTCCTCTTTTCCTCCCTTCTCAGCTACGCTTGGGTATCCAATGTCAGAATTATTTCTTTCATCAGACCCATGCAAATGGAATAATATTCTCTCTGCTGAACGTCACTGTTGCTTGGACCTCTTAAAGTTAAGGTCAAACATCCCTTTTTGTTTTTATTAAGAAGCATTGCATCACACAGAGAAAATATTAAACACTGATCTTTAACAAGAGCACTGAAAAGCAAATCGGGATCGATCTTATTTTCAGCTGGGACAACCATTTCCTTCAGGCTTGACCTGAGGATCAGATGTTTGACTCTTCTAGGAATCAAGGTGAAGATGTATAAACATGCGAGTTTGAAAGAAAGCAGGAACAAGGCAATCCAACTTGTATTTTCTGTAAGCTGGCGGGAGAACATTTAACTGCCAGCTCCTGACAAGGTTTGGAAAACTCATCAGTGGGAAAGCAGCCAAAATACTGCTCAAGCATGGGTGGTCACCAGCAGCAAAGGAGGGAAAGCAAGCCAGAAAGAAAGAAGGAAAAAAAGAGAGAGTCTTTATATAAGTGCTTTCCCATGATGTTCTAGCTATCTGCTTTCCTGAAGCAGTGTAACTGTCACCATCCTGCTGAAAGCTCAAATCAAGGTGATGCAATGAGGAAGCATTTCATATTAATAACTGCATAAAACAGAGACAACACATTATCATCTATGCAGGCTTGGCTGGGCTGGTGTGCACCTCACTTCCTAGTTTCAAGAATAGAATGCTCACACTGCATCATATATCATGCCTCCCAAACCTTGTGGTCAGATAAATTTTAATATCAATCTGGGGGAAAACTACTTTCCACTATTGAAATTTTGGTTTTGGTTTTGTTTGTTTGTTTTACTGTTAGACTGTGCATAAACACAGAGACCAAGATAACAGTAAGCAATACAAATGTCAACCAACTCAACAGCTGAAACAGCTAAACATTATACCCTGTAGAAGCACTCACATACATCACCAGTTGAAGAATTTTGTGAGAAATAGAGTACATTTTTTAAAGTAAGAGATGAGTTCTCTATTAAGTTAATCATGATAATAGCATTGATATACTTTAGGTCTTTTTTCATATAGGTAGTCTGCAAACACCTTCCTCTTTGATTAGTAATTTTTTTATTAGTGAGATGCATGGTCATCAAAAAATATGTGCAGATGTTTGCCTCCCTTGAGAGCTGGCCAATTGCTCTTGCAAGGCAGGCCAGTTCAAGGCCATTCGGATCTCAGGCACTACAAGGGGCAGCTCTATTTTGTGACAGGATCATTCCCTGCACTGGCACCAGAAATAAAGCTTAAAGGTGAATCTCCCAAGTGAACATTTATCTTTGTACTCAAAGAGCTGCTTTTTCATGATGACTGCCTCAGAGATGTTTTTTTTAAATGAAGCTCTCTGCTTTGCCTCTGTTACCAAAATCCAAGGTTCTATGACAACCTCATGCTTATAAAGTTTTCTATGTCTTCTGTAATACGTCTGTGATTCTGTGAGCCATGCCTCCCTCTCACTGTACCTGGCCCTCTTATAAGGATGCGACTGAGTGTCCTGTCTTCATTTAGAGGGCAGCAAGACCAATGCTCATCTTCAAACCATGAGCAGTCTCGCTTCATAAGATTGTCTGCTCTATAGGCCCTGGGCAGGGTGCAGAACATGTTCGCAGAGATGTATCTTTGTCTTTGTCTGCAAACTCACAACGTTCAAACTTGAGACTCAGGAATGGCCTCTATTTCGGGATGCTATACCTGGTGACATAACTGGGTTTCACTGGATTTGCTCAACATATTATCTAGTTGTATGACTGAATTGGTCCCATTTTTGCACAGATGTGGCTTCTAGAAACTTACAATATTTTTGAGTCATTCCATTGCTTTGAGTGCTACACATCTTGAAAGGAAAAAGCTGCACAGGTCAAGTATAACTGTTAGCATTTGACTGCTGCTTTTGCATCAATTTCAAGCGTTCACTATGGTAAGCTGATATGTTTCTAACATGTGGTATTGCTTCACTATTGAAGCTATATTTTTTTCTTACATTGTTAGTTCAGTAATAACATATTTACCTGATATTGGAACTAGAACACAGGTTCCGGTTTAAGTCATATGGTAATGACTGGCTTTTGGTTTTTAATTGTACAATCTAAGTTAATAGCAAATCTCCTTTGTATTTGTGTATGTGTCTGTGTGTGTATATAATAATTAATGCCATATATTGCAGCTCTTTTGTTAAGAAGACCATGGTCCACATACCAGTGGGGGAAAAAGAAAGAGAACATTACAAGCATGGAGATCATCAGAGAATCCTTGATTTGGGTCCTAGTTTTGGTTTTTGCTCCCTGTACGACTTTGGAAAAGTTATGTTGCCTGCCTTGTACAGATTGGTTTAAGGATTGAGCAAGATAATCCGTATTAAAATTTAGCCGAGTGTGAAAGTGAAAATATTAGGAAGTGATACCTAATATTAAGAAGTGTTATATAATTATTGTTTTTGTTATGAAACGAAGTTCTTATTCCTGTATATGAATGTGCACATTTCCAGATGTTTAGTAAAACCATGTCTCAATGCAAACTTCTTTTGGAGGCTTTCAGCTAGGGATCTTTAAGATGCTATTAAGGCAAAATGTTCTGCTTCTATGTCTTCTGGCAATTTTTACACAATATAAAAATATGAATAAAAGTAAGTTAAATAACGTGTTTCTTAACACATCCTTTCCAAAATGATAAAGTAACTCCTTAAGCACTTTCATAACCTTTAAATGCAGTGAAACCAATATTCTTGTCTAGCAAACAGACAGGAACAAGGGCAAGGTATCATAGAGAAAAATGCTTTGCTTAAAAACCAGAAGAATTGAGTCCAAGCCTTTTCTTGGTCTTTGACTAGCTGTGTGATTTGAAGCAAATTAGTTCTCCAAGTCAAGCTTCTTTTTTTTTTTTTTTTTTTAATCTGCAAAATAGGAGAAAACATCCCCATATCCTAGGAATGCTGTGAGGGCTGAGATACACGTTGCACAATCACCTTTCTTACACTATGGAGAAAAGGCATTGTTGAAGCTGAAGGCGATTTCAGGTGGTTTATTCAAAAATATTTTTGTGGTAGCCTCATCTTTCTAATGATATACACCCTCACAGGGTGATGACAACGCATGAATGACAATGTGAGCCACTCGCGCTGACGTACTTCAAGGGAAATCCTCTCATGACTTTATTACTTTCACAGTCTCTACCCCCTCAAGCCTCAGACCAGCTGTTAATGATTATTAAACTCACACTCTCCTTATATCTTTTTGGATTTCAAAAATATTTAGTATTGTGATTTGTGGTCAGGATTCTCTTGATTACGAATAACAGAAAATCCACTGGAGGAATTTTGGAAATAAAAGGAAGGAGAGATTTGGTTACCAGGATGTGGGGGCTCTTGGAAGCTGGGGACCAGGGAGCCCCTTGATCCTCCCCACTGCAATGAACCACAGTCCTCCTCTCTGATTGGAGCCCAGGACATTCTCTCTTCTGTCTCTCAGCCTTGCTTCACTCCAGGAGGGCTTTTTATTCTTCATCATTGCAGATGAGCCTTCAATTTCCCACCTGGTGAAGAAAAAAAGATCCTGCATTCTTTTTCCAAAATTATATACCGCAGTCAAATACAGCCAAGTTAAAACTAAGCTCTTTTAGTTGCCATTTCTGGTAGTTTCAAAGGGAAGACGCTCATTGGCCCAGCTTGGGTCAGGTGCTTTTGTCTGGTCCAATCAGTGTGGCCAGAGAGGGAGGGAGGGTCTCACTTTATAAACGTGGCTGCCTCCACTGTAACCACGTGGTTGAAGATCTGGAATTTGGAATTTGACTCTAAAACTTTACCTACCTGTAGTCGAGATGGTTTAAGCATGCTATGGCTGTGGAAGGACAAACACAACTTTCTGTGATTCTGTCCATTTGCTTTTTACAAAGCAGAGCCCCACACTCAGCACAGAGATAGGGAGAGTTTTGAAGTTGTAGTTTTCCATAAATATTGGAGTTAACTTTCTCATACTAAAGTATATTTGCTGTCCCAAAGCCATGCAATGGGGTCATTAGGTTAAATGACAAGAGAAAATAGTTTGACTTTTCTAATTAAGAAGAAATTTTTGTTAAGTAACACACAAGTTTAAAAGGATTGTACCTACTTACAGTTTGCTATGTACAAACTATAAACAGTTTAATACATACAAAAAGCTTGATTTTGTAACATAGACATGTTATTTTTGTAAAAAAGAGTGAAAGTTCTTTGCATCGCTGTGGAAAAAGACATTTCATTCATACATACTGTGTACCAGAGCACAGTAGAAAATTATACTTTTGGATAATGAAAAATAGAAAGCATACAATATAAAATCATATGGTTCAGAATTTCATGGGCATCGTGAAAATGCTACATGGAAAGCAGAACATTAAGTTTCTTATCATATGTTCGGTGTTCTGAAAGCAAACAAGCGACAGCGCAGAGTAAAATTAAATGATTGCTTGTTGAACATGATGTGTGTATTCAGGTGTGTAGCATGGCTACTTATGGAGCAGTTTTGTCATTTTGCCCATTTTTAGTTGACTAACTTAAATCAATATGTAGTATTTTGGTTAAAGCCTGATGAACATTTTCTCCTTGTTCAAATCAAATGAAAACTGGATCCTCTGGCCCAGTTGTGAGTATGAACATGGATTTATTCTCTCTTTATCTTTTCATATAGGAGATGGCAGTTCATAAATCTGGTGTCTCAATCTTAGAGATACTTTGAGAATAATGAGATTATCTTTAAGACACCTCCACTCATTTAACTGTTGCTGAATCACTTTTTTTTGACCAAGGGTTTGGTTTCATTTTCTGATGGAATGTTATGCATTTGTATGTTCATCTTCATTCTCCATTAAAAAAATAAAATAAAATAAAAACACACACACAAAACAAAATATCTCACAAGGTTTGGTGTCCTTAATTCCAAACGGTTTCTTGATCTCGAAGGACTTCAGGCAACCTGAAAGGAGCCCTCGGATCAGGGACAGTGCACACCTCCCCTGCTGTGGGAAACTGTAGAAGAGTACAGTCTGTGGTTAAACCAGTGGCCAAAGCTTGATTAATTCCATACAGTCCACAGAATGAGAACTCGAACACCATGGAAATTTAAAGAAGGTACAGAGACCTGGGCTAAGCAGAAATGATACCATTTTTTCCCCTATTCATCAGGAGTTAGAGTCTTGTGTAGAAACCCACAGATGACCATTGTTGCTCCATCGCTAACGGGGTGGACCAGTGATGTGCATCGACCACTTCTACTTGGATTATCCACGTGGATGTTCTCAACCCTGCCAACAAGTCCCAGAGGAGATTGGGCTTCACATGAGGGAAAATGCAGTTGTAGCCTTTCAGTTATAATATCTTAACCATCAAATTATCAATACAGTATTAATAATGATGTTAATTACACATGTGTGGCAAAATTCTGTCCACACACTTACCAATTACTTTTACAACAGCTCTAAAAGCGGATGTTATTGTTTTTATATTGCACAACATGAATCTGAATCTCATGGAAGTTAAATAATTTTCCAATGTCTCTAACTAGTAAATAGTAAGAGTCAGAATTTAACATAAATCCATCTAAATGTAAAGTTTGTATTTTTCTCACTGTGATCTATTTTCTAGTTTTCTAAGCCACAATCTCTTGAAAATTAAAATATTATTTATATACCATAAATTACCCTTTTAAAGTGTACAATTTCATGGTTTTCAGTATACTGCAAATTGGCACACCACCACCACTCTCTAATTCCAGAACATTTCATAATCCTCTGAAAGAAACTCAATACCCACTATCAGGCACTCTCCACTCCCCCTCCCCATAACCCCTGGAAACCACTCATTCACTTTTTATCTCTATAGATTTGCCTATTCTGGGTATTTCATATACATGTAATCATATGATATCTGGCTTCTCTCACTTAGCATGTTTTCAAAGTTCATCCAAGTCGCAGCATGTGTTAGTACTTTATCTGTTTTATGACTGAATAATGTTTCCTCGTGTGGTGATGGTTACAACACATTTTTTTTAATCCACTCATCAGCTGATGACCTTTTTTCTATTATGAATAATGCTATGAATATTGTGTATAAGTCTTTGTTTGAATACCTTTTTTTTCAATTTGGGGAGGTATATGCATAGGTATATTTTCTTATTTTAATAAAATAAATCTTATGTTTCAGAAATTCAAATGTGGGTTTTAATTCAGAAAATATTTATTGATTGTCCACTAATAACAAGCACGTGGCTAAGCATCATAGGTCAGAGAAAGAGAAATAAAAAGGCCCCCTGCCTTCCAGTGAGTCCCACCCTCTCATAGTCTTATGGCTGTGAGTGGCAGGTGTGTGCACATGCATGCTCTTCTTTTCCCTGAGAAAAAAATAACTTGACGTGTAGACAAGTCTGAAATTGGCTTATCAACAATGATTGGGGAGCTGCCAGATTGTGGTACAATTTTGACACTATCTTTTCAAAGAGATCTGAATCAGACTCTGTCATTAACCTCACAGGTCTTTAGCCATGAAAAAAAGTATCTTCATCCAAAGTAATGAATAGACAAATTAAATTTTATTAGGAGTTTAACGATTCATATACTTGTTTGGCAGTCACTTAGTTCAACAATTCATTCATTCATCTATTCAATATACATGCTCACCCTGGCACTGTGCTAGGTGCTGGAGAGGTAATATAGAAAAGGAGGAGCCTGGAGTACCTGTTCTCTCAGAGCTTTCAGCCTGGAAACAGATGCAGTCAAGCAAACAGGGGATTGTAATGGAGTGTGATTGAGGCTTTGGTAGGGAAATACAGGATGTTATTAAACCCCAAAGGAGAAGCCTCTTACCTGGATTAGGGGAAGCAAGAAGATGTTCCTGGAGGAGTGATGCCCAAGCTAGACCTGAAGAGTGAGTTAGTTTAGCAAAGAATTTATAGGAACTCATGAACAGTGTTTCAGGAAGGAAAAAACCACATCTATGCAGGACTGCACTTTTGTTGAACTGAAGAAAGTTTATTGAGACCAAAGTTCACAAGACCCTGAGGATGAGAAATGGGACAGAAAATGGTACCTGGAGCAGATCATTCAAATGCCTTAAGCTTTGCTATGGGTACTGGAATTTATTCTAAAGGAAGCAGGGAGCCATATAAAACTATATGCAAGTAAGTGAGATGATCAGATTTGCTGCGGGCTTCAGTATGGATAATAATTGGAGACCGGAAGCAGAGGGACAAGTTCAGAGCCTGTTACATTAAGCTACAGATGAGGGATTGTGTCCTGAACTAGGGAGTTGGCTATGGATACGGAGAGAATTTGACAGATATCTGCTACATAGGATGTAGGATCTGCAAGACTTGGTGGTTGGTAAAGGAACTGGAAGCCATGAAGGAGGGAGAAGGAGGAGTCAGAGGAGGCCCCCAGATTTCTGGACCCCTCCCATATTCCCTCAGCACTTGTCATTTGGTGCTTGCCAGCCCAACTTTGAACTGCCAGCATTTGCATGTCTTTGCTTGAGGGGCTGCCAGGCTTAAGTTTAACAGAATTAACACCCCCAAGGAGGAACTCTGAAGAAGAGAGTTGACAGATAAATACCCCACTTCCCTCACTTTCTGGGTGGGTCAATGCTAAGGCATGTTCTGTGCAGTGTCCCAGACTTCTCCATAGGGTGAACCCCAGTTGCCCACAAAAGGGACTGGCTTGATGTGCACCTTTTATTGGCTGCTTTTTCTTCCCTATCTCACTTATTTACACCCTTATTGGTGTATTCTGGAGTTGCCTCCCAAATAAACTACTTTCTTGCACATCCTTTTCTAAGCATCTTCGGAACCCAATCTAAGGTATCCACGTTGTAAACATGGATAGAAGACCAGTCATAAAGTTAGGGAATGCCCAGGGAGTGACCTGTATGTGTTGATGGTGGTAGTGATGGTGGGTGAAGTTAAAAGAAGTGGAATCAAGTATCAAAAAACCAGTTCTGTAAGCACGGAGGCTGAGATTCCAGGGGACATGGAAGTGAAGGTGTCATCTGGGCAGTTGGTCTGAAGTACAGAAGAGAGGGCTCAGCTGGAGGTGATGACTGGGGGTTTATGGAAAGAACAGGTGCGGGCAGGGTGCCAAGGACAGATCCCTGAGTAAAACTGCCACTCAACAGGGAGGGAAAGAGTCGTTCACTAAGGAGACTGAGAGGGAGTGGCCAGAAATAAAAGGAAAACCAGGACAGCGGGGTGGCGCCCAAAGATGAGCATCTCCAGGTACATGTTATAGTGACTCATTTAAACTATCAGCTCCACAGGCTTCTCCCGGCACCTCCGTGGACTCCGTAGGTTCCATCCCTACATCTCAGTGCTTATCACAGTTCATCCTTTCCTGGAACGTAGTCTCTGTTTTCCGGTTCTGCTACAGAATCAGGAAATACAATGTTACCACACTGTAAATTTGTAGAAAAGCCATAATACTTGTGCGGCTTCCTGCCTTTCATTTTCCTCCTCTAATAACTGAAAGAACACGAGAATTACAATAATAAATTTCCTCTGATGAGTTACTTGCTGGTTAATGCACATCAATCAAGAAAATATAACCTTTAATTCTTTTATTTTTTAATATTCATGTTTATTTACTTTTACGTTTTTAATTTATCTTGTCTGAAAAATATAGCTCGAAGGTTCAATATCAATAGCAATGAAAAACACAAAGTTCGCTCTCAGTCCTTTCCTGCCCTGATTTGATATGTGAACTTTATCATTTTTGGAATTTTTATACAAGCTTTTGTTTGCTTTCATTTTCTTCTTTGTCGACCACTTACAAAAAAAAAAAAAAAAAAGACAACTTTTTGTGCATTTTCTTTTCCCGATGAAAGGTACAGTGCTTCTGTGAACGTGCAGAGAGAACTCTGCAGCTCCTGTGCTCCATCTGCCTTCGTAGGGTGGGCTGTTTGTAGCTCCTCTGGCTCCTGCAGGACACAGGACTTCTCTAGAGCAGAGCTCCACATTTGTTTTTAAAATCCCAGATGTGTTCAATTTTCTTTTTGAATTTCTCTTGTTTTGTACATTTAGGCTTATTTTTGTGCTGTGGTTGGCGTGGTCTGCCCATTTTCTCCCCTTTAGCGACTGTGGCAACCTTTTTCTTTACTTCATAGCATGCTGTGCAATTGCTTTTGCTAATGTTCTGTGGCCACTGAGGGGCAGAAGTGATTGGTGTGAATATGGGTAGGGTCAAGTAGTGGAAGCATTTTCTTATACACTTGATATTTTAAATCACAGAAAGAGAGCTCAGAGAGACACTTGCAGAAAGGGCACTTGTTTAAATGTGCACTGAACAGGCAGATTCCAGAGTCACACAGCTCAGGTATAAAAACCGGTTCACTCACAAGTAAAAACCCTGGGAAGTTGTTTGACTTCTCTGTTCTATGGTTTCGGCATTTGTAGAAACAAGTAACCCCTTCCTGATAGTGAGACAGAGGAGAAAAGATTGATTTAAAGTACATGAAATTGCCAGCATTCCTCCCTTTTGGCCTGGAAGAATGGCAGTTTCATATAGATCTGCCTAATCATACAGAATTCTTGACCTTCCTAGCTGCTGTCAGGATAAAAGTTAACCTTGAGAGCCAGGCCTCTTTACTCATAAACAAAGTCCAGCATGCCTTGAAGCCTACAAATGCAGAGCCACCTCCCCCTCTCTTCCTCCACTCTTCCCTGACCCCTCCACTCCTCCCTCTCCCTCCTCCTGCTCCACCCCTCCCCCTATGTTTCTTTCCTCCCTCCTCCACTCCCCCTACTTCTCTTGTCCTCCTCACCCACTCCTCCCAAAGGCCTTGACCCCAAAAGGTTTCAGTTAACTCTCTAGAAACTAGGCCCCATCTCTGATCTGTTCCTTGGAGCCTTTTCTGGGCCTCTGGTCCTCAGATTCCTTATCTGCCAGATGGAAACTTCACACCAACTTCCTGGTGTGCTGTGAGGGTGAAATGAGGGGAAGAGTGAAAGGTCTCAAGTCATAATGTGGGCACTTCCCTTACACCCAGGCCTCCGTAGCAACCACACATGGAAGCCGACCCACTGAGCCTTGGAACCAGTAGGGACACAGGACACTTGTCCTGGCCCAGGCAGTGGGCCCAGGGGAGGGTTCTCATTTCCCTACTGATTATCTTATATCATCACTTGTTCTGTGTAGCCTTAAGTAAGCCATTTATGACCTTTGAACCTAAACATCTTCACCCATTAATTGAAGAAATTGGGAAGCCCCTTTCATCTTTATTCAGTGACTTGAATGATTAGTAAATTGTAAAACGCATAAGCATACAAAGGAAATGTTATCGAATGTTCATTACAACATTATTTTCAGTAATAAAACAAGGAAAACGATTTAAATGATAGATTGTGGTAGATTTATGACAGAATATTGTATATCTCTTAAATCATATTTTATAAGAATGTGTAATAAACATCTTCATCACTTTAAAGCAAAATAAAACAGATCCAGAAAATACAATAGGCAATTTTATTTCCAACTCTGTAGATATAGATGTGGATAAAGAAATAGAGGTGTGGCAATAAATAATAAAGAATTACAAGAATACACATAAAAATATTAGATATTATCATTGTCATATAGTAGAATTGAGTGGTTTAATTATTCCTTACTATTTTTATGTATTTCATAAATTTTCCACAGTGAATATACATATATATAACAGCACATATATATATATATATATATATTCCAGCACATGTCATTATGTCATTTAAAATACATAGAAAAAGTGAACACCAATAGCCCATAAGGATTTGTCTTCTTAATTTTCAAACATCACCATTAATTATTTCGTTGCATTATGGCCACACCTTCATCTTTCAGGAGTGGGAAAGGTGATTGGGGGTAAGTGAACACTGTAAAGTTGGAGGAGAAGGTCTCTTTGTCAGTCTCAGCAGCTTACTCAGCCCCATAAAGTAGTAGTTAAAAACAAGACTTGGTCTTTCTGGTGTCTGGACGTGACACATACTGTACTGCTGAAACAACAAAATCCATCTTTTTTTTTCTTCTGGTATTCATAAAATAGAAATTAAATCAGGTAGTCTTACCCTGAAGTTTTGGAGAGAAAATTTAAATGAGTTCTCACATCACTACTGCGTCATTGCATTATGTGAAAATGTACCCCCAGTGCTCCTCCTTTTCCCCATCTGAGCAGTTTCTCTTGGCTGTACTTTTCCTGATGGTCGGGATCATTTTTTCTCACTCTTTCCTTAGTTCCTCTGCTCTCTCCTTCCATCCACTGAGTACCATGCACTGCCAAAGTCCACCCACCTCCATCTGCCTAAAGTCTTTAGATGCTGAGTGGGTCCTCGCTGGGCAAGCCATCTGCATCACTCTTGACGGAAAACAAACACAGCCAAACAATGGGTATTTGGTTGTTTTCTAGGACTCATTCTTTTTCTATAAAAATAGCCCACCGAGGAGGCTGGTCAACTGCTTTAAGGACTTTGTGGCTGCTCTGGTCCATCCAGGTTCAGGTGTGGACTTCAGTAGTTATTCGGAAACTTGCTGTCGTTGATTTCTCTCAGGTGAAGGGACACTGCCCAGTCCAAATGAAGGCTTCTTAGGCTTTTGAACCTGGGGATGTAGCATCAGGGACTTCTGAGCTCAGAGTTAGTTTGGCATTTACCGGAAGTGGCCTAAGACCCTCTGCCTGATCCACCCCTTCAAAACCAAATATTAGACAGGCAATGAATGGTTGCAGGTATTTCTGGACTGCCCTGGTAGTATTGTGCTAAAAAAAAACGAGACTTCAAACCATAGGATTAATATGCCCTCTGATATTTAACTAGTGGGTGAGTTAATGTGGACATTTAAATGTGTGTGTTATCTTTACATTATGCACAATATTACGCATCTATGAAAATGATCGTTTGCTGGAGCCAAAAACCAAGTGGTCCAATTTGAGGCATGACTCACTGGACCTACACCATGATACTCTGTTAAGTCCCCTTCTAATCATGAGACAACTTAGCACCTTTTCAAAGACCTTGGGAATTCACAACTGCGGTTGGATTAACCACACATAATACAAGCAGTTCCCAGTTTTCCACAGGGTTATTATGCAGTACCTTGAATTGCCATTAGAGGTCATCAGTAGTCAACTCGCTGAGAGGCGGCCCCCACAGTGCCAACATTTGGAAGTCTAGAACATTCCTTAGGAAAATGTGTCTCTCGTTTTAGTGTTCTCACCTATAATATTAGTAGGTCTATCAGCAACTTGAGCTTCCTTGATTTTTACATTTAAGGCTTACTTCTAAGACATTATATTCAGGACTCAACGATCTACTAAGATGCTAGATTTTCATTAAGAGACCCATTGGTACTGATAAGGGAACCTGTGTCCAAAAAAGCAGCTCAAAGTGGAATCTCTGATAGGGCCTGAGGGGATCCCAGCCATAAAATCCATAATACAACACTGATCAATAACAAGGACGAGTACTATCGTTTTAAATGCCTCATGGAACACCTGTGATGTACATGACTCTACATCCACTGAAATAATTGTGAAAGGAGGCCACAAATGTATTGACATGAGAAGATACCCATGCTATACTGTTAAGTGAGAAAACTAGTTGAAAGAAAATCCTGTAAACTATGATCTCATTATGTATATACCTACACATATATCTTTTTACTATAGATTTTTAGAGTCCAGAATCTAACAGTAATTATGTTAGGGAAATGAGGATGTGTTGGGTTTCTAAAGTTGCTCAATGCCTCTGTATGTGTTAGACTTTTTGCAATTGTGTATTTCTTTCATAATTAAAAACATTTCATTTTTAGATGATGGAGAAAGTGTCACCTTTCTGATGACTTTCCTGGGACCTCCTGGAGGTCTGGGCTCCTTCCCTGTGTCCCTGGATAATAAGCCTTACCTCTGCTACACCTCCACTCATGTGGCATTCTAATTGTTCCATAATTTGGTCTCCCCAAATGAAGTCCAAGGAACTCAAGGTCAGGGTCTGAGTCCCACCCGTTACTGTGGCTCCAGCACCCATCATACTTGCCGACAGGTAAATGTTCTAACCTTTATCTGCTGAATGAAGGAATGCCACATGGGATGTGTGAAAGTTAATCCACCCCTTCCAGGTTTGGTGTGTGAGCCAACCATGGAGGTGCCAATGGGGACAGCTCTTCTTTCCCCTACAAACCCTCTCTGAAGTCTCCCCGTGGAAGATTCATTCACAGAGACGACAGTGTGGGAGTGATTACTCTGGGAGCCTCTCTGTGCATGGCAGGTGCAGGGGTCATGGGGGTGACTGCTGTAGTGGGCAGACCCAGGTCCAGTGCATGTGGGACATGGCTCGAGTTGGCTTTCATCTCTGGGCTTCACACTTACAAAGGCTGGCTCCCTCATCCCAGCAATCCTCAGCTTTCAGCACGTCCTCCTGATACTTCAGATCTTTATGTGAGCTTAAAACACAGTGTTACCTGCTAGGGGTGCAGTTGGGGTCTGCCCATCACTACTCCTGCTTCAGAGGGCAACAGCCAACAGACCCAAGAATGGCAGTATACCAGTGAGTCCATAATCCTACAACTCCACTAATAGGGGTTTGTGCAAAGAAAACAATCTATACATTGATACAAGTGACACCATTGAGAAAAACATCAGGAATTGCCTAAATGTCTATCAATAGGGCTCTGAATAACTAAATCAGGCTCCGGAATACATTGAAGTATTCCCGGGCAGGATAAAAATGAGGACTGTGAGAATCGTGTGAGAATCACCAGGAAGTTTGTTCAAAGCAGACTCTCAGCGTGTCTGGGGTGCAAGATGCTGATTGTGTAGAATGAAGAGTCTACGAACCTTCATTTTAAAAATGTGTCTTGGGCAATTTTACTGTATACGTCATGGGAACCCATCTTTGGGAAACACTAGTGCAGCTGTGAATTAACTGATGTAGAACAGTAGGCATGCCAGAAAAAAAAAAATCTACAGTCTGCATATGCACAGAAAGCAAGTATCTGAACGATTACAGGTCCAAATTTTTATTGCTGGTTGAGTATTAGTGGAGAATCTTTACGACTAATTCATTTATATATACTTTTTGGCTTATCTGTGTTTTGTAATTTTTAACAAGAAGCTAGGATGACTTATGTAAAAATGAAACGATGAAATCTAAAACAAAAATCACTGTCTTACTTGTCTGGTGGGCATTTGTAGCAAGCCAGATGGACCTGAGGGAGGTGGAGGCAGGGCAGGGGACTCTCACCTCCTCACTGCTCTCCAGTGGAGAGCTGGAGTCTGGGCGAGGGATGGTCTCTGACCCTACTTCCTGAAAACATAGTGGTCCCCAAGCTGGACATGGGGCTTCTGCTATTATTCACTTTTAGAAGTGACCTTTTTCCTGGGCCACAGAAAAATCAAATCAATAGATTTTTCTCAATGTTTTTCTGTTTCTGTCCTGTAATTTCAAAAATAATTGAACACTTCCTAAGTGGAATCTACATAAGATGGTGTCTGATTTAACATGGAATTGTATATTCAGCTATTGTAAGCTTGACCCATCCAGTATTTCCACATGATTCACACACCACAAAGAATGCACAGACCATCCAGATTCTCTCACATCGGAGCCATTCGAGAAGCACCAGTACAACAGAAAGAGCAAAAACCAAAATCAAACATGAATTCCAACCTCAATTTTGTCTGAGTGACATGGGAACACAGGTGCACTTAACCTTTCTGAGTCTGTTTTACCTCCATATACACAAGTGTAATTATGGATAGTCCAAAGGGCCGGGCGCTCGTCAGAATGAAAAGTGCTGGTGCCAAGCTCTCAGCAGCATCTCTGATACTGAGTGCGAACACGGTAACTGCTAGGCCCACTCCTTGTCCTGGAGGTTGGGCCCTGTCCCCTGCAAGGACAGAACCTCTGCTGTGCTGAAGTTCGCCTCAGCGACACACGTGCCTGGCCTTGGTGCTCTGCTCAGCAGCTGTCCACAGTCCAAACTCCCTGCCACACACCCCCAGCCCTCCCGGCCATTCCCAACCTCCTCCTCACCTGCTTATTTTCATTTGCCCCCTCCTGTTTATCTAGTCTGGGTGGCTTCCGCTATTGGCCTCTGCTGTCCACACCTCCCTGTTCTTGGCCTCAGAATGTTATTTATTGAACAGGGAAAGAAAAGGAAGTACTTCTATGTTGGTCTCTCTTGGGGCCCCTAAATGCTTGATATAGGGAAGAATTGGGGGAAAACACATCATTTCTAATTTTCCCAGGGAAACGCACCTTGCAGTCTGGGGCAGTGCTGGACACAGGGGACATGTCGATTGACCCTAAGGGTGTCTCCAGCACCCTGTGTGGATACAGAAGCACAGGTGCCCCTTTGGTGGATTAAATGCCAGCCGCTGAGAAATACACACACACACACACACACACACACACACACACGCGTGCGCGAAAGAATAGAAAAAGAGAAAGTGCAGGATATGATTAAGAGCCATGTTGGTTACCAAGGTGTTTTCTCTTCATAGCAAAGTACCTTTGGTTACCAGAGAAGACAAGAGAGGCAGGAAGTCACAGTCCACGTGCTTGAAGGATCTTAAGGCATTGATGTGACCTCGTCTGCAAAGCTGACAAAGAAGGAGCCACGGGAACCTCAGAGCAGCCAGGGTGACTTCAGGAAGGGGCACGGGTGGGAGGCTTAAGAGATGGCACAGGGCATGGGCAGGAGGTGGGGCAGGTCTGTGTACGCCCAGGAGGGGATTTGACCTTGGCTCAGGATGTCATAAAGAGCTCGTGAAGACCATGGCAGTGCCGGAACGAATGGGCACTGGAGAAGCTCTTTGGTCTTGACAATTTGATTTCGAGAGCACCAGTATTACCACAAGAGTTAAAATCCACCTTATGAAAGTGGAGTGTTGTTATTATTTGCAGTTGACACAGAGTAAAGAGTGCTTTCTTAAAATGTCCATCCATTGGTCCGGAAACCAAACCTAATGCCCTATCAAAACCCCCGTGCACCATAACTAATCCTTAGGCTCATCATTCATGGAGCACTGATTATTGTTTCTGCATGATTTGGACGTTAATGTAGAATATTACTCCTGCTTTACTTTAATAGAAAAGACCACTGCAGTCTTCCCTCTGTCATGTTATTCAATACTCTACTGTTTGCTCTCATTCTTTTCGATGCTCAGTTTTTCTAAGGAGTCAGAGCTTACCTGCACCAGGTAATCTCTCCAAAGCCAGTAAGAAACACGCAGTAAATACACAGCAATCTAAAAAACAAAAACAAAAAACAAAAAAACAAACAAAAAAACCAGGGCAACAAGTCAGAGATCAGCTTTCCTTCAGTGATTAAAATCTAGGCAGGGGTTTTATTGTTTTAGAGAGCAGAAAAGTTGGGGGAAACTATCTGTCATCAGACCCAAACCTCACTGTCACCAGGAGCGAATATTCCCACCCTTTCCTCCTAAGTATGTCTCTGATCCCTTCCTTAGGGCCTGGTCAAAAATATGACAAATCAATTCATACCAAGGTGTTGTTCTCTCTATTAAGGATGCCACTACTTGACTGAAAGGGAACAAAGGCAGAGGGAACACTTCCAGGGTGTCATGACACCAGTGGAAGGTCACTTGGCCACCTGGCCAGCCACCTGTCTTAAGGGCAGCCCATGGCCAGGCCCTCAGAGATCCCCCCTCTTACTAAGGCCCTAAGATGCTTGGCTGTGGGAGACATTGCCCATTTCTACCTCAGTAGATGCGTGTCAGACCACCAGACCCTCCCTCCCTCTGCCTTTTTAGTGGATAGGTAAAGTACGCTCTTTCCCAAAGCTTCCTTCGTAAAGGGGAGAGCAAGCAGGGGTGTTTCACTCAGGCCAGGGGGCTGCCTGGGGCGCCTAGCCCGCCAGATCCACACCCATTCTCCTGAACAGCGTTTCTACCAGTGTCTTCAGAGGCTGCAACTGCAGCTTTCCGTCCACGCATTCTTTTCTGTATCTTAGTAATTCTGATTTGGTTCCAGCCGTGAGTCTTGGCCAGACAGTCAAGCTGGCTTTTTAAGGTCACTGAAGATGCCTGATCTCACTCCGTTGGGGGTTGACTCAACTGGCTAAATATGCAGAGTTCCAAGGTCAAGACAGGGAACAGTATCTCCAGGGGAATTACTGCAGGACCAGGCCATTCAGGTAGAGGAGCTTTTCAGGATTGCCATGGAAGCTGACCATGAGGCTCTGACCCACGTGGCTTTTTTCATATCTCGTCTTCCAAGTCCATGTATAATCATTCACTTGGCAGTCAACAACCCACTGCAATCAAAAACACTACTGTTACAACCCCTAAAACGACAGGAAGCAAAACAACTCACTGTGTTCTTACTGAATGCCAGAGACTGTGCTAAGCCTTCACATGGACTGTCTCACTTATTTAGCATCATTTACACACTTGGCCTCATTTAAAAGGTAAAGAGACCGAGGCCCAGAAAGGTTCTATAACTCACCCAAGGTCACACAGCACTCAAGGACTGGCTTTAAGATTTGAAGCAGCTTATCTAACTTCAAAGTTTTTGAACTTTGCTCTATGTTCTTTGAAAGGTGGAATCATACAAATCACAATTAGAGCTGAAGATGGGGAAAATGAAGTCTCAGAGAGTTTAGTGACTTGTCGTCCAAAGCCACATGGCGAGATCTGCTAAAGTTAGTTTTCTTTCATACCCTGGCAAGGTGGACTAAATTACATTGAAAATGCCCCTGGCTCTGCAGCCCCCATCCCCACCCCACTGCCAGAGGCCAGGAGGAGGTGCAGTCGTCACCCAGCTGCGGTCCCTCATTGCTTTCTATGAAGGCAGAAACTAGGACTTGTCCCCTGCAAAAGACTAAGAGCCAGAGTGGGAAATTTAGTGTGGAACTTCTCTGCCTTTTCATTTATTTTATGAATTTGTTAACCATTTTCTTGAGAAACTGCATTGTTTTTAAACTGCACGTTTTCTTTAGCTTTGGAGACAAAGTCACATAATGATGCTGACCTAGTCAGCACAGACCACATGGAATAGCAGAGCCTTTGAATGCATTTGCGTGTAATGATTACTATACACACAGCTTTCTTTATGTATTATTAAAATTATCAGTAATGGCAGCCTAATACTGATTTCCTGTCAAATCTTTTCATAATGGTATTTAAGTAAAAATATTAAAATTGGGTTGTTCTTTACTGTCCTTAGAATGAAGAGGAGTAACATTTAACCATCATGTAACTTTTCAAAATAGAAGTCTACTTTTCAAATATTATTTGTTTCTTAGTTTTTCCACTGGAAAGAGCATTAAATAAACTGTATTCCAAAAAATGGAATTAAGTTAAATAAGCATATCTTCAATTGGTGCCACTAAATGATCCTTAAATCAAATCTTGAATTGACCCTTTCTTGAAGACAGAGAAAAGCAAATTTGTGGCTTGCCTGTGAACTCTCCAAGGCTTCTTTCTGCCAAGCAGGCTGGGGATTCCCACAGTGCCCTAGCATATGGAGGGTTTGTTGGGCTGTTTGTCAGCAGCTATTGTTCTCTTTCAATACCTGTTTCTAAGAAAGCGAGAACACTGGTTCCACAGAAGTTACCAAAAGTAACTGAATACACTGTAGGTTGTCTAAGCTTCCTCAGGCATTGCAAGCCTGATATTCAAACCCCTCTGTGTTTTGATCTTTCTGGATTTTCTCCTCTTCTCTTCGCCAAGGAACCAGTCCAAACCCTTAATCTTTCTAACTCAAGAGAAAGTCATAGAGGCAGCGTCAAAATTGGACGTCTAAATTGAGACTGAGAGCAGGAAGACATCTAGGGTTTTAAGAGTGGTGAGGACTTATAGTTCACTCCCTTGTTGGCCCCTGGGACCAGAGGATGACAGGACTTTTGGAAGCCAGAGTGTGATTGTGGGGGCACCTCAGAAGGTTGGACTTGGGCCCTAGGGTTCAAGCTGGCCAAGCTCTCAGCATGGCAGGACCTCCAGACTTCAAGAGGTGCACTGGTGGTAGGAATCACAAAGGTGACCACCGTAATCTGAAGACAGAGGGGACCTACAAATATTTTGCTGAGGATGATATTTCTGCAATCTTTGTACAGACCTGAGGAGTGCAAAGAGAGCCCAGCAATGGCTTTCCCTGGGTTTCTTGCCAGCCAATCTCAGGCATCCCAAAGTCACATTTAATTTAACTGAGAAAAAGAAAATTAAGTTCCAGGACTTGATTTTCATTCCCAAGTTTCTGGACAAAGATTCATTCTCACCCCACACGGATGTGTGATCAGTTTTGGATCATTTCAGGTCTTGGTAGGAAATTGACTTTTACTCCAAAAGTTTTAAACAAAGAGAATTTAATGATGTGACTCTCTACTAAAGTGTGTGCACAGCTAAGAAAATCAAGAAGGAAGGTTGAAGCATGCAGAGACAAGCAACATGGAGAAGCTATTACTTACCCAACATTTTCTTGCTGGCTGCAGCCCGAGGCCACTCTCGGCCACTGGAGGCCACCCTCAGTAGCTTTCTCTCTGACATGGCCATCTCTTTAAGCCTAACAGAAGAGTCCCTCTCTTTTTGCAGTGTGCCAAGGTGGAGTGTTGTGTAATGTAACCTGACCACAGGAGTAACATCCCATCACATTTACAGGTCTCACTCACATTGGGGAGCAGAGAGGGTCATACAGGGTGCACCTTGGAATTCTACCTACACAGCCCCCAAGAAGTCTGGAGCTTATATCAGCGACTTCAGGATGAGAGAAGAAAATGACTCTTCCTCTCAAATTAGGAAATCTCAGTGAAGGATTCTGATTGGCTCAGATACGGCTGCAGTCCCCTGATCTGTGGCCATGAGGGCAGAACTGTTGCAAGAAGAAATAGGGTAAAACCAATTGTCTTTACACTGGGGAACACCGAATCACCCAGATTCTTTAGAACTTTTAGAGCTAAACTCAACATGATGAAACAAAACACATCAACTGCCTATGGAAGGAGGGAAGGGAAGCAGCAGTGGGCAGAGGGAGAATGGGATCTGGGAGGCTTGCACAGGGTCAGTCTTGGCCAATAAAGCCATCAGTGATGGGCTACCATGGTCCTTCTTAGTTGACTCAAGTTGGGCCGAGATGGCCAGTCCTTGACACTCCCAGAGTGACTAGTCATTACACATGGGCTGCTGGAAAAGGATATGGTTTGGGGTGAGGTGTTTCTCTGAGCCCTTCCCCTACCCTGAAACTCCTGAGATCTGAAGGGTATCTGCCTTCAGCCCTCTTGGCAGGTAGGACCACAAGACCTTCCCTAATGGGGGATATGGGTGGTGCATTGTGGTCCCCACCACAGACCCTCAGGTTTATCCCTCCGCGAATTTGCAGAGAGACCACCTTATGCAGAACCTTAACATCTCTTCTCCACTCTCTTGTCTCCTGGGCTCCCACCCTCCCCAACAAATGCTAAATCTCTTCTGTTATCATGTGAAACCACAGTTCAAAAACTCTATGGCCTCCAATTTCCCAGGGTTCAAGTTCCTAAATCTTAGCTAAGCTGGGAGACCCTTTACAATCAGACTCTCAACAAATATTTCCAGGATTTTCTTCAATTTTATATATCAACTGACTTCTTCACAATATCAAGTTTCTGTTCTCTAAGCCCTCTTTTCCTCATCTCTGCTTTTTGACATTTTCCCTTTTCATCTCATCCTCCTTCACCATATACTACTATGAAAATCCTACTCATCTTTCAGGGTCCTGCCATAAAATCTTTCCTCCATTGAACCATTATGGGCCAGAGTAATCTCATCCTCCCCAGAAATATGAAATCCTTATCTTGGGCAACATTAATTCTGTGTTCCCGACTTAATGCCGTGGATCCTAGGCTATCAGTTTAGGCGTATATTCTTAGTATGGGTCTTCCTGAAAGCAGGCCTGAGACAAGAACATGGGCAGGTGACCTCTTCTGGGAGGTGAGATGGGGGATGCAGTAGATTGAAGTGCAGAGGAGGGAGGGAGGGTTGAAGGAGAGTAAGGAGAACAGGGAGAAAGGCCCATGATGCATGTGTGACTGAGCAAATTACAGCGTGGGCACTAGGGCTGGCTGCGTTCCACCCAGGAAACTCTGAGGAGCCTCATAGACTCATCTCAGGGTTGCCCAGCAGAGGACAGGGAGCCTGGGGCCTTGACCTGGTTACTCCCATCCATCGCCTGTTGTTCTCAGGGGTGTTAGCGCCATTGACCTGCCAAGTCACTTGTGTCTATGAAGGAGCAAGTCAGAGAAAACCCTTAGGCAGAGAACACAGGAAGGCATTTGCAGTAGGCAGCTGTTGATGTACTGGGAATGTGGATGGCAGAGCAGGTGGACTGGGAGGGGGCTGGCAGGTACAGGTGTCAGCCGTGCCTGCCCCACTTTTCCCAGAGACTACAATCCTCAAATTCATTCTTGCTACATTTCCCCACATCACTTGGTTTTCTACCTAACAGGCACACACACACACACACAAAAAAAAAAAAAAAAAAAAAAAGGAAAAACCCAAAACCACTCACCGATGTTGGATGCACACCTGGGGGCCAGAATAATGCCTCTTAAGCCAGGAGTCTCTCAACAACTTCTTCCTTAGTAGTGTCCATGGCTCCATGGATACTCGGCTCCATGTCACTGCTTTCAGCTGACTTAGCTCCTAACTCTTTGACCAACCTTTTCACTTCTCCATTGTAAGTTTTGATTCCTCTTCTCTGCCCATATATGTCACCATCCCTTGCAGTGATTCTGGCCACCTTTCGTCAAAACATGGTTATTGATTGAATTACTATTCATCCATTAAGCTGGCTCTTACTGAGGCCTACTTGGGGCCAGGCCTTGTTACAAGAGTAAGAACACAATATTCACAGGGTTTAACTTCTATTGTTAACAAATCAACAAACAGAAACACAGTATAATGGCTGGGCGTGTTGGCTCATGCCTGTAATCCCAGCACTTTGGGAGGCTGAGGTGGGCGGATCCCCTGAGGTCAGGAGTTCGAGACCAGCCTGACCAATATGGTGAAACCCCGTCTCTACTAAAAGTAAAAAATTAGCCGGGCATGGTGGCGCATGGCTGTAATCCCAGCTACTTAAGACGCTGAGGTGGGAGAATTGATTGAACCTGGGAGGCAGAGGTTGTGGTGAGCCAAGAGATCATGCCATTGCACTCCTGCCTGGGCAACAAGAGTGAAACTCCATCTCAAAAAGAGGGAAAGAGAGAAAGACAGAGAGAGAGAAAGAAAGAAAGAAAAAAGGAGAGAGGAAAGGAAGGAAGGGAAAGAGAGAAAGAGAGAAAGAAAGAAAGAAAAAGAAAGAAAGAAAGAAAGAAAGAAAGAAAGAAAGAAAAAGAAAGAAAGAAAGAAAAAATAAAAGGTGTCAATGATAGCATAAAAGAGATTAAGAATTTTTTTTTTTAAAAAGGGGGAAGATAGGCTATTATTGATGGAGTGGCTAGGCTAGGTGTCTCTAAGGGTTTAATATTTGAGTAGAGAACTACCTCCACCTTTAGTTGAGAAAACTGAGGTTTAGGGAGCGACGTGTCTAAGGTCATACTGTGATAGTTGAAATTGGCTGCCAAGCCGTTTCACCAAAGTCCCAACCTACAAAAGCTATCCTGAGACCTAGGAGCATGGAGAGGGACAGATAGGTAGAGGTTCACACTATCTCTTGTAATGAAGGAAAGGGAGAATTTTCTCCTCTCGGTGTCTTCAGAGAACATATGTCTCTTAATAATTTACTGCTCATGTTTAAGATCAGGAAGCATTCACAAGTTTCAAATGATGAAAGAATTGATCATTTAACAGCAAGCTTACCTGCTATTAAAAACAGGAAGGAGAAGGAGGAGGAGCAGGGAAAGGAGCAGAAATCAATACTTGTCTCGGATGCCAGACCTCACAATTGAGCTGATGGAAGAAGTGCTCCCATTGGCCAAGGTAACGGGTGTAATATGAACACCGACTTCTTCTCCATATGCCGTATTCTGGTATTTGTGGCCTCAAATGTTAGCACAAGAGAAGTCCTTTAAATTTCCAAGCTTCCTGGTTATATGATATTGATTAGGTTTTTTATATTTTATGTCCTGTAATTTCATTTTCAGGCTCATAAACTATGTAACACCAAACCAAGGCTGTTTCATATATGAGACTTTTCAAAACCTTAAAAATAATTCCGGTTTTCTATTCAGCATCATTTTCCACTAGCTATATCATCTTATGTTGAAAAACCTTTTCAGTTGGTTTTGTTGGATGCTTTCTTCAGCTCCTGTATGGCCTATGCATGTCCATCTGGAGTTCAGGCTTCCCATCCCATCGCCCATTGATAAGTTAAGTGAGGACACACCAGGTCTGTTTTGAGTTTATAAATAAATGTGTGAAGCAAGTTCAATTCATTAACAACTTGTGTTGAACTTTAATTTTTATGAGCATTGGATGTTTTGTTTGCCTTTCCCCACCAGGGAGAATCACATTTCAAAAAGTGAAAGAGAGATAGGAGAAAACAGGCCTAAAAGGCCAGCTCTTCTATGGAGAACGGGCTTGTGCTCTTCATGACGACATTTGCCAACCCCTGTAAATGCTACCTCAAGCAAATCAGGAGACACCAGCAGATAGCTTATGGGGAGAGGCAGGCTAGGAGAGGCTAGTGCCCGAGGAGGAGGGGAAGGGAGTTTTCCTATCTGCACTTCTATTTGTTGTTAGCTCCTGTATCCACGCGGTGCAAGGATAATATTCTGTGGTTTCTCCCAGGTCGACCCCCTGGGCTCATGGGCCGTCAGCAGGGTCCCTGAGAGATCCAGCCCTGGGCCTCACGTGGTCGTGGTTACACACTTTCCCAGGTGTGCAGAGAGACATCTGTATCCCACTAGGAGTGGGACACCTGGGCTAGACTGCTCAGCCACTGAACAGAGACCAGAGGCAAAGTCCTTTCTTTCAGGTTCTGCTCTCACCCTTGAGAAAGACTTGTCTTTGAGGTTTCAGCAAACCAGGGGGATCCCAACCTCCAGGAAGGCAACAGAAGCTGCCTGCTCCCTGGCACGCGGAGCCTCCAAGCCCTCCGCTGATGACATATGAGCTGCTGACAGTACTGCCAATGTCTGAATTAAAGTTTATGTACTGACACACGGGGCGAAGAGAGAATTTTAGAGTCAGGATGTGAAAGTTCTTTTTCTTTCCACATTGGAGGTAATTACAGGCAAGTCCTGCTCGCAGCAGCCAGGAGGGCCCAGCGCAAGCAGCGCTGTTTACTGCAGTTCCAGGTGAACTTCTTGCTGAGAGCTCTTCATTTTCATAATGGATGTAACTAAATCAATTAGCAAACAGAATCCAAATCGTGCCTGTTACTCAGGCTGAGGAGTTGTGCCTGACCCGTCCTCCCTCAACTCCTTATCCAAGCTATCCTGGGATCTGATTTGTTATCACTTCCTATTTGTCCCGTGTTTTTGGCCTCCCTGCAGCTTTCCTGTGGTTTCTGCACCTGTCCTCCCTGAGGACTGGAATGGCCTCCTGCTGGTGTGTCTGTCCATTGTCTGTCCATGGGGAGCTTTAAAGTAGGAATATCTAAGTCCACCCCAGTGATTCAATATAATCGGTCTCAGGTGTGACCTGGGCAGTTTTTAAAAATCCACCCAGTGATCGAAATGCACAGCCAGGGTTAGGAACCATGGGACTCGAACCCACATCCCTGTTTTCAGTTGGTGCCTCCTCCACCAACCAAACTGTGAGAGTCTTGTTTAATGTTACCTCCTCCAGGAGCCCTCCAGCTCGCCCAGACCAAACCTGTTTCCAAATCCTGCCTTTCATGTTCCTTCTTACAATGTTGCAATTGAATATTCACAAATGCCATTTGTTGTTTAATAGTGATTTTTGTGTCGGGGATCACACCCACCATGTTAAGTGCTGGAGTTTTCTATGGCCCGCAGAGCCCCCAGCACATGGTGGGCATTGTGCAGGAGGATGCAGCCTATCCCGGGTAGCAGAGGCTGAAGACTCGCTTTGTGGCCTTGTCCTGGGGCATGTTTCTAAGTAACAGAAAGACACTTGTGGGCTATGTGACCATGAACAGGTTATTTGTGAAACTGGAGTTGAGGACAGGGAAAGAACTATGAAGGGAAGAAGGTCTGGGCAAGGAGGAAGAGGAGGCTAAACCACCTGCTAGTGAGATGATGCACTGGAAAGAGGGTAAACTTAGAACCATAAGATATGAGTCCAAGGAGCAGCAGCCACAGTGCGCTTGATTTAATATGAAAATGACATTTCAATATTGAGTAATAGCGGCTGCTCCAGAAAATGTGTCTTGTCTCTACCCCATATATAGCACCTCTATTGGCACTGCAGCCATTTTCAACAGGCATGCTCTTTAAAGACTGTACATTCCATAGGGCTGCTAAGGTGCACAGGGAGAAGGAGTGGGCTGCTTTTCAAAGGGCAGCTGGAATTGTAATTTAAATTTGAAGCTCTACACTCAGAAAGACCTGGGTTCAAATCTTGTCTCCACCAGACACTTCCTGTTGGCTTTGAGCAAATTACTTAATCCTTTTAAGCATCTGCTTTCTTTCTCATCCATAAATTGAATAATTTTAGCAGCTCTCCTGGAGAGCTCTTTGGGAGAATTCTTTGAATCAGCCTCCTTAAGAGGACTTTATCCCACTGCCTGGCACGTAGTAAATCTTCAATAAATGTTTAGCAGTTTAAAACAGGGAAAAGCCAAAGCAAAGCACAACAGCTTTTTAAAATTCTGATGTGGTTGATCATGGCAGCAGGCAAGTACAGCTGGGAGGTACGAGCCAATGTTCCTGGTCATGTTTCTGATTAGGAATGGCAGTTCTGCTATTGCAGTTCAAAGGAGAGCGAATCTGGGGGTGTGGTCTCCAACCTGCCAGTCTTCTTTCTCTGGATCCTGCCTTGGAGGGGTCCAAATAGATCAAAAGGAATGTCTCTTGCAGCATTCTATGAAATCTCTTGACTCCCTTTGTTTCTTCCCATCTCCTGTCTTTTATCTCTGCTCCCACCTTTCAGCAGCCCTGCATGCAGGGGAAGGATGCTCCCTGTCAGTTGATTCAGAGGCTGCAAGACACAGTCTGCAAGATGTAAATATTCTGGATTCAAAGCAGGCTAACGTTATATTTAAAGTGAAAAGTCAGTTATTTTGGAAGGAAAAAGCAAACTCATTTACATATTGTGCTTACAGACACCAACATTTAGACTCTTTCTAACTACAAAGGTTGATCTATGTAGTTATCACCTGCACTATACCATTTAAGCAGGGAGAAAAGGGGCCAAATTCCAGATGCAAGTATTTTGAGGGAGGGATCATAGCGCTTGTGCCACCCTTTCTGTAGCAAATGCCAGGAGCATGACCCGTGGGAATTAGAGAGCATGAATATTGTGTTCAGGAGAGCATATATGTGTTTGTGTGTCTGTGTCTGCATGTGTGCAAGGATGCATGTATGAGTGAATGTGTGCATGCATATGCATGTGTGTGCATTTCTGTGGGTGAGTGCATAATATGCATGGCTATGTTAGGCCTGGGTTGCCCCAGACACACAACCTGAGGCCCAGATTCAAGAGCAAGACGTTTAGTTGAAAGATAACCCCAGACATTTCTGATCAGAGAGAGAGAATCCTGTGAGATAGGGCAGAAAGCTACAAAAGGTCTGGCAACAAGCACTGTGGGTAGTGGAAGCTCAGTTCCTCTGGAGAGCTTTGGGAGACAATGTAGACTACACTAAAAAGTGGTATTTCTAGGACTGGGGGCGGTGGCTCACACCTGTAATCCCAACACTTCGGGAGGCCGGAGCAGGTAGATCACCTAAGGTCAGGAGTTGGAGACCAACCTGGCCAACATGGTAAAACCCCATCTCTTCTAAAAATATAAAAATTAGCTGGGCATGATGGTGGGTGCCTGTAATCTCAGCTACTTGGGAGGCTGAGACAGGAGAATCGTTTGAACCTAGGAGGTGGAGGTTGCAGTGAGCCGCAATCACTCCATTGCACTCCAGCCTGGGCGACAAGAGGGAAACTCCATCTCAAACAAACAAACAAACAAACAAAAAAGTGATATTTCTCTATAAACTTTCTGTTTGTCATTGCCTTGTGGCCTAGAAATAAGCCTCCAGGCAGAGACCCAGGCCATAGCAGCCATCCCTCTTCAGCATGTAGAAGTGAGTACCCAGAGGAAGCCGCATCTTCTACAAGGTTCAAGTAGATGTGTTGTGAGTTGAGTGCCACCCAAATGTTTCCTAGACACATGCAAAAATAGTAACCAGGAGAAGACATCTGGCCCTGCAAATGGGACAGTCAGATAATGTGCACAGAATGAGACTGCCTGGGTAGTTCCCGCATCAGTAATCTGTCTTTATTTTTCTTAATCCAGACTCCTTTTTATTCCTGAGTCCATCAGATATATGACTCTGGTTTTATAGCTAAAAAAAAAAAAAAACCAAAAACAAACAAAAAAACCCTCCCAATTTAACATCATAGTGGGGAGTAGCCTTACTTTGTGCTGAATGCTATCAAGTTGTTTTTGCTTTGTTTTGTTTCTGTTTTTGAAACCAAGACTTCATAACCAAAGCCTTCAAAAAGAAATGCCAGCAGATCACAGGGAGAGAACAGGAGGGAGACCTCAGTGGCCACGAGGGATAGGAAATGCAGCTTCCCCATGGACTGCTCCGGTGGGGCCTGGGCGGTGGCCTCCCGGGGCCCTGCAGACTCACACTACCGCCCCCCCGCCCCCCACCGCCCCCCAGCAGCTGCACTCATCGCCTGTACTTCCCTGGCCGACTTGAAGATGTTGCCCTCCATTCCACGACTTGCTATGGTTTATCTGCAGTTTCGTACTATTAGCCTTTCTAAGTCTTGCATGAAATAAAGCCAGATGAGTTTCCTTAACTCTTCACAACAGTTTGTGGGGGAAACAATGTTTACTTATATTTTTCTAGGATTTGAGGAAGATTTAATAGCTTTCTTTTTGTAATTAACATACAGTAAAATTGACTTCTTTTTGGTGTACAGTTCCATGAGCATAAACGCATGTATAGATCCCTGTAACTCCTAGCACAACTAGAATGCGGCATAACAACTTTTAAACACTTCTTCTATCTCAGATAAACAGGTATTGTTTCCCTTTTCATTTATTTTATCATACTTTAGGAAAATATCTAACTAGCATAATGAACCTGTCTTTGTCCTGATCTTACCACTTAGGAACCTAATAAATATAGTTAAAGTAAAAACTAATAAACAAAAGTATAAGCATGATTTAGATGTGGTAACATTTATGGAGATGGGAGACAAGCGAGTGAACTCTTGGAAGTGACATTCTGTCCACCTTGTCCAAGGTCAAAATGATCCAGCCCGTGCTGGCAGTGATCTAGGTTAGGGAGTTGTGGGGATGAGAGGTGCTCCCCTCTGGGACGGCAGGAGTTTAGTATGTCAGAGTCAGATGGCTGATAAACCTGTGCACCCAGCTTCAGTTCCAGAGGAAGCCAATGAAAATTGGGACACAACGTGTTGCAGAATGAGACACAGTCGCCAACAAGGGCTGCTTCAGCAGCGCCTCTCATGCAAAACCAGGTTTTTATGTGACTTGAAAAGCATGACACTAACAGAAAGCGTCATTCATCTTACGAGTTATGGTTGGCTGTAAAATAGAATGAAGAATTATTTTCCTTTGAAAGACAAAATGTTTATGTTCTAATTCTTTGGTATTCTTTCTTTTGGCCTTTTAAATTCAAATTCCCATCCTTCCTTCACTGAAGCTTTACATTTAAAATTCTAATTTAAAATATGAAGAAAGTTGAGGCTTTCTGTTTTTACTGTCTTTGACTGAAATGGTCCACATCAGAAACATTAAATGATTGAGCCACATTTCCTCAGGCTGTGATATTAAAAAAAAAAATCCAGCTGGTCAAACTCCATCTGTGGTTGCTCTATTACTTGTAGAAAGTTCTGCAAAGCAAATGGAGAAAGCTTTAAGCCAAAAGACATGAGGGCTGTGCTCAACCCAGCTTGGCCACTGAATTCTCTTTTGTCCTTATGAAAGTCCCTGCCTAGGCCAGCATTGCACTTTCCTGGTTTGTAGAATGAAGCTTGGACTAGATAATTTTTTAAAGATCTTTTCCATCACTAAGAGTGCATAATCATGTATTATGCTCAGACTCTTTGCTTTCTGGCTTCCAGTGTTAAATAGCAGGAACCATTTGTGAGTCACTTTCTGCATAGAGAACTGTGGAGTATGCCTTATGTGTGTGACTCATTTAGTCCTCAATGTTAGCCTGCAAAAGAGGCATTCTTTCCTCTAGTTTGAAATGGAGAAATTAAGGCTCTGAGAAGTTAAGTTTGGCCCTCTAAATCATATACCCCTTAAGGGATGAGGGCAGACGGAATTAAAGCCCAGGCCACATGTTTATATCCACTCTGCTTACTGCCACTCCTTGCCTTTCAAGGACACATATCATAAAGGAAATGACATTCCAAGGCCAGGGACCCCAGGATCATTTATTTTTCTAAGGTGCCACAGGCAACTAATGTACTTTGGGTTTAGAATGAACTCCTTGGGAGTAGCCCCCACGTGAGGGGGAAATTATTCCAAGTTGATATGCTCCATGTGCAAATGTCACGTCCACAGCCTCTTCCCCAAGGGAGCAGCTCTCTGAACCTTCAGTTGACTGAAAATCCAAGGGGAATGGTTGATGCTTGGGTTTGTTCAGTTTGGGAATCAGGTAAAAGGAACATAAAGACCAAGGATTGTTTCACAAATAGAAAGCATTCAAGTGGGACAGAGCCTTCATTCTCCCATACATACTGTCAGGAATGAATGGGGACTGGATTGCATGGGGCAGCCTCTTTGCCAAGTTCCCTCTGACTCCCACCATCTGAGAAGGGTTTGCAGTAACTGTCAACACAGAACATGGAGAATCAGGGAATGAAGTGTTCCCACTGAGTGTTCTTGGGAATGAGGTTGGCTGGTACATTTTTGCTGTTGTTTCAACACCTGCTGTTAATGTGATTCGAGCCCAAATATATTTATTCAGGTTATGAGAAACATAAATATAATTCTATTTTTATAAAGGAGAATATAGACATACACCATATTTTATTGGCGTTTATAAAATGCCATCAATTATTAGAAGAATTATAATTTTATGTGCCACTAAAGGAAAAATGCTAGCAATTAAATTTTATACAATTATTTCTTATTACTTAGAACTTTTATTTTATAATTAGTGAGTTTTTAAAGATTTTTTAGACATAGATTTTATCATATATCACTTTTTGATGTGTGGGCAAGTGTAAATATAAGTTAATTAAATAGATTGATGCTTTTTGAAAACCTGTTTGCCTTCTGAGTTTGACTTTTCGGGATCACTTTTTGACTCAGAGACATGAATGTTCTCGTGTGGTTGGTTGGTTGGTTTTCCACATAGTATCATCCCCTGTGCCACTGAGAATACTGGGGAGACAGCATTTCTTCAAAGAATCTTTCATTCTTGTCTTCAATTTTTCTTCTAACCAAAGGCATTTATTCTACAACTTTGCAGAGCACGTTCAGGAATGATGATTGTATCTTTACTACTGCCTGGCTGACCAGAATTGTAGAATGCATTCCAATTTCAGAGGTAGTAAATGACTTTCAAAAATGAGCACTGACACAGCATATAGGAGTGTAAATAACTTGGCAGAGTCTTTCTCTATGACAATCTGTCCCATCAAGTGCCCGAAAACATCTGGAGCTCCTGTTTTCCTTGAAGATCTGATGCCTCGACCTCACCCTAGCACTTTACACTATTATCTTCCTGATCTGGTCCCCACTCCAATTCTTTTATCCAGAACTTTGCACATGCTTCATTTTGCTAGAATAATGTCCCTTCCTCCCACCCACCCTCAACTCACAGAGACTTCTCTTGCCTCCCTAATACCCATTTGTCATGAATTCTGATGCCTTACCCTGGAGACCCACCTCATTTTCAATGCCTGCAATGGATGCCTCTCCTACTGCTCACATTCTTCCATAACACTATGGTGTGATTGGTCAGTGACCTGTCTTATTCACCACTGGTCAAGTAGGCTCTGGCAGACAAAGTATTCAGCATGTTTGTCTACCATGATGGCACACAGGGTGCAAGCTCTCAAAAATATTTATTAACAATTTTAGATGTCATTTGTGATGTTTTAAAGTATTTGTTTTAAATATATGTGAGCATAATAAATATAATAAATATGACATACATAATAGAAATAAATAGTACATAATAAACACTTATATATGTATAGAAAAGTACATATTCAGCAACAAAAGAACAGTCAGTCTCCTTCTGCTAACTCCTCCCTGCCCCGTCTCACTTTTCAATACTGTTTTTAGTTAACATTGTTGCTTTCTGATTTGTTTATTTTTTCACTTTCTGTGATGTAAATATTTCAAGCTTCCAGTGGTTTAACAAATGAATCATTAAATTCTTGAATTTTAACAAAGGTAGACAAAAATCCATTGAGAGATATCTCAATGCCTTCTTTCTCCTTGCTTCTTCCTCACAATGCTCGATAATTATAGTACTTTTAGTATTTTTTCTTTCTGTTTACCATGAAAGCCTTTAAAAATATTCCTATGCCTTTATCCTTAATTTTATTAATGCCTTATTTCTTATCAGTAACTTGACACAGATGTCTCCCGCACAAGAAAAGGCTATTTCCTGTCCTTCCCTCCAGCTTTCCACATCTCCTTTGCCAAGGATTTCTATCAGCTCTAAAATTCTACATGATTAAAGTCATTAGTGTTTACTTTCTATTTTGTACTAACATGAAAATTAATTTTCATGTTTTGTTCATAGTTATGATTAAAATCATGCCACTTTTTAATTTGCTTTCTATTTGGAGAATGACTTTTATTTAGTTTTTGTGTGTTTGTTTGTCCTGTAGTTTTTAATTGCTATTCTTGCTTCTTGTTGGCAAAAGAATAACCATCCTTTCAAGTTGTTCCATCTTCTCATCTTCTTGGTCAGAGAATCCTTATGTGGCGTACCTTCCCCTCTTCTTGTTTACCTGAGATGTTCCCTCTTAGCGCCTGTGTCCTTCAGACCCAAAGCTGCTGACATCTTGATCTCTGACTTTTAGCCTGTTGTTTAAGCCTCCCAGTCTATGGTACTTTGCTATGGCAGCCCTAACAAACTAATATAGAACTATTACAAGTGGTGCTGCTAGGAGCATTTTTATATATGTCTTTTAGTGACCATTTGTATAGATTTCTGCTAGAAATACACAATTCTCAGGAGTGAAGTTGTTATGTCAAAGAGTATGCATATGATCAGCATAAGTAGATATCAGAAAGGTTTCCAAAGTGATTGTATTAATTTATGCTTCCCTGAGTCCTTCCAGACAAGTACTTAGCCTAAAGCCTCCCCACACACAGCCTATACTTCTGTCCCTCTCTTTCTAACTTCTTCCTACCCTGGTTCTTCATTGCTGGGTGCTCTGAAAAGCCCCTCTGGGCCATCCTACAATCAGATTTGTTCTGGTTTTCTATGTTTGGACTTTTTTCCCATGCTTCTTTTTTTCACTGATTGCCTTACTCCTGGGATAACTTTTTCCTTTCATCAAAGCTGACCTATACTGACTTCAGCTAGGTGACAATAACTATAATCAGATCAATTATTCAGTACAAATGAGATAGACTTATAAAGTATTTGTGACCTTATCCATGGGTAATAATTACATCCCGTTAAAGTTTAGAAATACTGGGCAGTCTTTGGAGCTTTCCCATATGAGACGCTTTCATGATTCTTAAAGTCATGACGAGCAGGGCAGCTGACTGTTCTGGGAATGAGGTCAGTTTTGGGCATGGAATGAGAATTCATAGACTTTCACTTCTCCCAGCTCTGAATGTCTTCTTCACCTCTACAAACACATTCATCTTCACGCTTCATTTTATCAGGTTTCATGCCAACATTTATTCAGATGTCCAAGAGGCTTAAGACAGAGTGTGATGCTATTAACACCACCAAAAGAAAAAATCCAAGCTGCAGAAGGCAATGTTACTCATATTCCTTACAAATCCAGACAATTACAATCCCAAATATGTGTGAGTCAATTCCTGGGATAAAGGAAAGTCTATAAGGTAAGAGATAGCTTTCAGAAAAGCCTTTTACCTCTGGGAGCAGTACTTGATGGATGACTCAAGAAAACCCTACAGAATAAGAATCAAGAGTATACAAATCTCAGATAACACAGCAGAGAGAGCTAGTTAGCGCATGGGGCAAGGAATGTGAAACTGAGCTGGTGCAGGCCCTGCATGCGGGTACATGGCAATGGGCTTCACACTTCCACCCTCTTAGACTCCCACAAAGCCACGCACTGGTACTCTCCCTTTATTAAGGAGGAAACCAAAGTTCAGAAGAGTTAAGTCACCTGTTCCAGATCCCACATCCCTAACTTGTGATGCCGGAACATGAACCTAGGCCTGTCTTGCTCTGAAAGCCCTGCCCTTTTCACTCTAAACATCCACTGATACGCAAAAGGACTTGAGGAAAGAGACACTGAAATAAACATGGTGCAGTTAGAAGGAAATAAATGTAAAATCATTTACTTTGGTTTAAAAATACGTGATTGTACGACTGCAGGACAGGGACATTCTGAAGTAGCTCGCATTCTTAATATAAGCCCTCAAAATGTCACAGCCACCAATTAAAAACTAGTATTGTCATCTCAGCCAATTTGAAGCAGTATATTCATAAAACTATATTCTCTCCTAAGTAGTATAAAATAATGTTTTGACATGGAAGATCTGTCACAAACCTTGCTTATAACACATACGAGCCACGTGACTTTGGGGTAAGTACTTCTGCTTGGTGATACCCAGCTTACTAATCTAGAGAATGGGGATAATCATAGCTCCTAATTCAGTGTTGATGAAGACCAAAGAGCTCAATGTGTAGCACGGTGTGTGGCATGTACGGCTAAATTTTCTCAGCTAAACATTTGCTGGTGTTATCATCCCCTCTGGAGTTCTGTACCTAGTTCCAAAGTCTACACGTTAAGAGTTAAGAATGCCTCTGTGTTGCCTGGAGGAGAAGGTAAGCAGAGTTTGCACCTGGTTCTCATCTCAGTGACTCTGAAGAGCAGATAAAGCCTGCCAAGTTAAAGGCCAGGAGAAAAGATTTTTTTTTCTTCCATCATTTAACAATTTTGTTTGAGTACCATCTACATGCCAGTCATGTTTTAGACACTGTGAATAAAACAGTGAAGGCCTTGGTACCTGAAGTCAAGGGACTTCCATCCCAATGGAGGAAACAAGCAGAGAACAGCCAAATAGAGAAAATGAATAAAATGATTGCCTAGAATGATGGAAGTGTTATGAAGAAGCAAATCACAGGCTGAGACAGAGATGGTAAAGGGGTGAATTGCATTAGGCAGAGTAGCTACAGAGGACTGTTTGAAGAGGTTGCAATTAATCAGAGATGTGAAGGCTAAAACACAGGTAGAAAGTGCGCTCGGCAGAAGTAACAGTGTGGTCAGAGGCTCCAGTGAAAGAACGCTTGGGCTGATCAGGAAGATGAGAGAAGAACGGACACATGCATGAGACCAGGGAGCAGTCTCAAATGGGGTTGAGAAGATCTGACAATGCCTGTGGCATGGCAAAGAGTTTGGATTTTAGTTTCAAGGCAATGGAAAGTCATTGAAAGGCTTTAAGTGGAGGCCAATGTAAGCTGGCAACAAACCTGACATGGAGCCTGGATCTGGAGGAGGATGTAGTAGAACCTTGAGATAATTTGTTCTAGAGAGGACATGGATCTGGACAAGGGTGATGGCAGTGGAGATGGGGAGGATAGATGGATCTCAGACATCTTTTGGAAGGAAAATTTACAGGAAATATCAGACTGTCCAACTATGGCTAGGATTCTCCCTGAATGTCCTATTCGAAGGATGGATAATCATTTGACAACTGGTGAAAAGCTATAGCCAGAAAGATTATTAGAATTTATCTGGTGTCAATCAGTCTAGGATTATTGAATATCTGAAATTCCATATGAATTACTCACTTTGGATAGATAGAAAAATTATTTCATGTTAATGACATTAGACTCATATATTAAATTACCATATAGGAATGGTTTTGGGCTAAGCACTGTGGCTCATGCCTGTAATCCCAGCACTTCAGGAGGCTGAAACAGGCAGATTGCTTGAGCCCAGGAGTTCAAGACCAGCCTGAGCAACATAGCAAAATCCTATCTCTACAAAAAATACAAAAATTAGCCAGGCTTGTGGTGGCACATGCCTGTAGTCCCAGTTCCTCAGTAGGCTGAGGTGGGAGGGTCACCTGAGCCTGGAAGGTGGAGGTTTTAGTAAGTCACGATCACACCACTGAATTCCAGCCTGTGTACCTAGTCTCAAACAAACAAACAAACAAAAAACTTAATTTTTTAAAAATAGAAATACTTTTGAATTAATTAATTAGGACCAATCTAATATGGTACCTCATAGACCTGCTGGAGGAAAAAAGTTCAGTCTGTAGATTATCATTCAGGTAGACCTGCCCTTCATGGGAGAAGGCTCTAGAACTTCTGGGAGTTATGAGCACCTGAGAAGGGGATGCAGAAAAGGGGAAATGTGCTATGCAGGAACCTCATGACGAGGTCTGGCCCTGGGTTTTCCCTCATGTGACATCCATGAAAAGTCACGTTTTGGCCACTGTCTAACTCTTGGGCCAGAGCTAGAAGAGGGTCTTAGACCAGGGGTTTTGCAGATTAGAAGCTCTTGAGGAACTTCCAAAACAAAAACAAAACCATACCCAGGCAGTACTCAAGGAAGGGGAAGGGGGATAAACTGTGTATAAAAGTGATTGTAATGCCCTCAAGGTTGAGAAACACATTTCAAAGCTTTTGACACTGTCCTACTCTATTGTTTTATTGAGAGACTGCTATGGGCTCTAAATAAAACAATTTTTATGCCCCCACAAAATTTTTATGCTCCCACAAAATTCATAAGTTAAAATCTTCAGCCCCAAGGTGATGGTATTAGGAGGTGGGCTTTTGGGAGGTGATTCGGTCATGACGGTGGAGCCTCATGAATGGGATTAGTACCCTTACGAAAGAGACCCCAGAGAACTCATTTGTTGTTTCTACCATATGAGAACATAGCAAAAAGATGCAATCTATGAAGCGGGAATCGGGCCCACACCAGACACTGGACCTGCCGGCCTCTGGATCTTGGACTTCCCAGCCTCCAGAACTGTGATAAATACATTTTCATTGTTTATTAGCCCCGAGGTTATGGTATTTTGATGTAGCAGCCAAGAACAGACTAACCCTTTCTCTTCTAAAACTGGCAGGTATTCACTTAAACAATATGCACATATAGTAAGGGCAGGAGAAGTTTCACAAAATGAAGTAAGTGTATAAAAGTGAAGAGACAGTGTCTTGTCTTCTTTGCGCTGGCCATGGATGGGGAGTGGATTCATGCCAGCTGTGCCTGTAATTTTCTCTCTCCTGATGCACTCAGAGTAACTGTTCAGTGGCCTGACAAGGTGGCCGGCGCCCGAGTGCGACACAGATGCCCCATTCACTGTACTCCCAGGGCAGCTCTGCCCTGCCTTTAGTCTGATCTTTATTTGTAGTCTTAAAAATTTTCCATTTCAACTTTTAGTCAGTAGATTCTCCGACTTCAACTCCTCTCAGATGAGGATGGTGATGAGGAAGAAAAATACCTACCTGAGCTTTGCAAACATTTTTAGCAAACCCACACAGAGAGATGGTAGAGTCTACAGCACATAGCTAAGCCCTTTGTCAATACGAGGCCTGGCTCCAAGTGCACACTGCTTGGCTCGTGATCAAAATGGCTTCATCTTATTAGAAATCTCCAAGGCTTACAGAGTCAAAACTTGGACATTTACTGTACACATTAACAGAACTTATTCCACAGGCTCATAATAAATCTTTATAACCACATATGGCCCAGTTATAAATATCAGCTGGGAAGAGCAATAAAAGCACAGCACACAGAAAGGTCTCTGCCCAGCTTGGAAGCACTTTAGACTTTATTAATTTACCTATTTTATCGAACTGTAACATTTCAGATGGTAGAGGGAACTTAATTCACTATTGGAGTAAACTGGAGAAAGTAATAAAACACTAAAATCTCTACAAGAAAAATAATACAACAATTAGTCACTTAGTTCATTCAAGTCAGGTTACAGTTCTTCAGACAAAATGAAACACAGGAAATTCCCCATGAATTGTAAATTATTTCTTCATGCCAGGCAGGTGGTAGCGGTAGGTTTCATTCCATTTGTTGTGGTTCTGATACCTCCCTCTTGAAACAAATAAAAGGTTGAGTTAGAGCTTCATCCACTTGGAAATGGAAGAAACATAATAAAGGAAAAAAGAATAGCTGTTCCTTCGACTCATCTCAGACACCTCAGCATCAATGCCAGGCCCGGGCTACCTTTCCGATTTTCTACAAACAGTGTTGCTGGGCAATACTGGTGGCATGCTGTATGCATGAGGGGCCTGTTCAGTAGTCTCCACTGGGGGGTTGCCTTCTCTGTCCCAGGCTCTGACTTTGTGTACCTGTTTGTGTCTATTTACACACGAAGAGTGGGAAACTAGACTATTTAGTCCCAAAGTCACACACACAGTTTCAAACCTAAGAGGCCCGTCTCAATTTTAAATATTGTTTGGAAACACTGTAATTGCTGACATTACAGGTTTAATCATTGCTTTCTTTTGGTTGGAAAGTGATGGCTGTATTTTGTATCAACCCCTTTCTACAGCAGTTTCTCTCCCTTCTGCACCATTTCAAAACAATAACTTAAGTGTCACCTTGACACAAATAGGTTTTGTGTCAGAAAAGTTTTTTAGATTTAAGAGAAAAAAAATTCTCAAATACCAAAGATTTAAATTTTAATTAAACTGGTCATTATTCAAAATTACCACTCCACTTTTACTTGCTAACATTCTTTTACTGGAGAACAATAAATACAGGTACTTATATTCCATTGTTCATCTTTAAGATTGCTAAATGGCTCTAAAGAACTTTCCTTTGACTTTTTAACTCACTCTCACAGCCTTGTTTTCTTGGGGCATATTTGCAGCTGAGTGGAAGGTAGGATTTGGGGGCTTGGGAAAATCAGAGTTTAAAATCTGGCTTTGGGAGCTAAACCCACAGAATTGCTCGATTATACAAATTACATTAACTCTAGATTAGATACATATAGAAGATATTTGAAGATATTTCATATCTTCTGCTTTTAAGGTTATAAAATTACAGCCAGATAGGAGAAATAAGTTTTAGTGATCTCTAGCACTGCAGGATGACTATAGGTAACAGTAACATATTATATAGTTTTAAATAGCTAGAAGGAAGAAATTGAATATTCCCAAAACAAAGAAATGATAAATGATGATGCATATGCTAATTTCTCTGATCTGCTCACTATGCATTATTATATGTTTCCAAACATCACTATATACTCCATGCATACACACAATTATTTGTCAATTTGTAAAAATTCAGTTAATTTTAAAAAATAGAATAAGTTTAAAAATCACTTTTCCTGTAGCATGTATGAGACTCCTAAATTTATATTGCCCATGAAGTGAATAATCATTCAAAACTATAAAAAAGAAATGTAAATATAACATGCATTCAGGCTTAGCATATTTTGGTAGCTTCCGAAATGTTTATATTAGTTTTTAAAAATCCAGGAGTCAATGAGTTTTCAAAAGTATAAATTCCTGGAGAAGTTTTAGAGAAAGTAAGAAAAATATTGCTTTGTTTGCTTCTCTCAGAATATGTTTAAAATTATTTTCTTTGTAATTTGGGAATATTATAATATTTTAAACTATGTTTAACTCAATAGTTGAAAACTAATATATGTAGTATGAAATATATGTAGTATTTTAGGGGAAAAGACTACATATATTTCACCAGTGTTAGGTATGTGCTAGAATATTTTCTATTTCTTATATCAAGAAGATGCATTCTTAATGCAGAAATAGAAGTTTTCATTTACATTAAAATTAACTATCCAAATACCATCCTGTAGGTCTTTTTGTGTTATAGTGATTCTGTTACCAAGTGTTCTCAGAAAAACTGATCCATTTTTTTTTCATGTGGGCACAGCTTACATTTCAGGACGTTAAGGGTGAACATTAACAAAAGTAAAATATAATGCCACATATCATTCCTAGTTACAGCTTACAAGCATTGATACAAACTATGTGTTTAAGAAACACTATGCCTAAACTTTGACATAGTCTTACATCATTTTTAGGTAAATAAAAATTATTCCAAGACAGTCATTATGAAGCAAAATTATTAAAGATACCCTTACTATTTTTGAAATCCCTGCACTTGTGGGCACTTGTTATACAGTTTATATATTCATTCAAAGAGCGCTCTGTGGTGTATAAGTTAACACCAGACATTCTGGAGTTCTTCAAGCAGAATTTGTGAAAATTGAAACTATTATGAACCATAATGACATATTATACATTGTACACATGCTGTATTTCTATATAGATACTGTTGAAGGTCAACACTGGTCATTTAATCTTCAAGTTATATCATTATTTTTGAAATAATCTAGTTACAGTTTCAACTGGTAGATTTTCTTCTAAGTTAAATACCTATTACATACCACTTCATCCTATTATAGACCACCCTCCACCCCTTTTATCCTGCAGAAGTTTAAACGAACAAATTCTCAAAGCCTTTCCTAGTCAGGTTGCAATTGAGCAAAGCTGCTTTCAGAGATCGGGCTGCAGTTTAGGTAGGATTGCAGCCTGTGTCAAAAAATCAAGATACACATGGAGAAGAATGAGCCGTTACTCACAGTTCGCAGATCTCGACAATGTCTTAAGAAAGAAGACGTTTCCCTAACCTGGAACTTCCTGGATGGGGCGGTTTTAAGACAGGCTTGAAGAGGTGTAATAACAACATAGATAACCCATGCTACCACGGTATCATTATGGACGATAAGGCAAAATAAAACACAAACCTTTGCTAACAGGATTCTGAAGCCTACATTTTAGAACTGGTGGCATTTCGCTCTTTGGAAATCTACACAGGCACTTAGGTCAGCTCATAAACAATCTTCCTGGGTTTCAGACAGAGGCATTTTCTTCAAAGCCGTGATTAGGTGAATCTTTGACTTTCACTTGGGCTTCACATAGCAAATCTGTGTCAAGATCTTTTGAAAACATTTTTACTAAATTAGAATCCCACTTTAATGTATTGTATCAGATAATCATCTCTCTATTGCCAAAGAAAACACCTGCAGAATCATGGCAAAGTTCTGTTAAGGAAAGAGAATCTCGAGAAAGATAAGGAGCCAGGAAGAAACTGAGCACCAACCTGTGCATTTTGTTGTGACCTATGAATCAGTTCTGTAGATTTCATCTTTTTTTTTTTTTTTTTGGCTCCCAAGAAATAAAATTTAAGTGTACAGCACACGGCTCGAAGGACAGGCACAGAAATACCTGTTGACTGACTGATTTAGGGCAAAACTTTGAACATGTTTTCAACTCAAACTCCAAATTAACTCCCGGTGGGGGAGGGATTCTGTAAGTTCAGATATTGGAACAGCCAGTTTTATAGACAGTTGGAGACCAGGCTTTTGCCCCCAGTGTCAGTTAACTTTTTTTTTTTTTCTGGATGGAGGAATGTTTATATTAAGTTGTATTCCTCTCTGAATAAGTACTCCCCTCTCAGAAGCCAGCCCAGTTGGAGAGAGACTCCTAAAAGTAGCACTAGTGTAAAACATATGTGCTAAAAATAAGCAGCCCTTTCAGCACCGTGTTCGCCGGAGCCGGTTCAATTTTAAACGCACTTTTATTCTCCAGATCCAAAGCCTTCAATGGGGGGAAGTCAGAGATGAAACCAGGGAATGTTAGAAAAACAGAAGAAAGAATGTGAAATTAACATGCCTGTTACTGGAGAGATGAGGGGCCGGGGCATGGAGTGGTCCTTGGGGAAAACTTTGAGGCACCACAGATTTGCAGGGGATAGCTCTTGCTTAGAATTATATCCCCCATAGCCTACACTAGGGGCCATGTCCATAGGAGGCACTTAACAAATATTTATTAAATTGAAATAAATTGATAACAAATCAGGTGAATATTTTTATTGATTTATTAATTCACCTATCCACTCTCTTATGAATAAAAAGTGGGTACTATTGCATATCTAATACAGGATATATAGAATAACTTGGAAGTAAAAGACACAGTTCTTGGGTCCAAAAGAAAGCTCTAGGAGGTGAGAGTGAATGCATGAGAGAAAAGTCACCACGTATAGTGGCCTTCCGTCAACTTGCTGCAGGAGATGATGTGAGCAGAGTCCTAGGGACTCCTAGAGATAGTCTGGGAATATTTTGCAATTGCTAAAACACAGGACGGCTGTGCAAAAGCAGATTTCAGGTTTCTCTGTTTGAGAGAGAGGATCACCTGAAAAGTTCACAGAACTTTGTCTCATTACTTTAATCTCAAACTTGGCTACCACCCATGGAAATTATCTGCAAAGCTTCGAATAACTGAGATTGTGATTTATTGGTCTTGGATGTGTCCAGGGTGTGGGGATATTTCAAACTCTCCATAACACTTATGCACAGAAAAGTTTGAGAATACCATCCGGTTTTCAGCTGATCCAAAGTCGATGACTGTTTATTCCCCTCCATCTCTTATTTTTCCTACATTTTTTTCATAAAAAACAAGATGGCTTGTACTTTCTATCACTTTGGCAGGTATACTGTAAGGATTTATGAAGGGTAAAAGTGCTTAAAATACTTTGTGTATTGGCAAGGAGTGGGGTGGAATTCTGCCTAAATAATTTGCTATTCAATCTTTTATCTTCCCAAACCGAAACAGGTTCTGAATAGCTCTTCTTACCCCTCTTTAAATCCTTTATAAAAGAAGATGCAAGTGTATGTATGTGGATTTTAAAATATAAATCTCTAGCTTGCAATTAGCACCCAACTCATGCCAGCAAACAAAACAAAACATTTGTTTTGTCAACTAATCAGCAATCCCAAAATGAGCAGCCTTTTCCTGATGGTGTTCATGAAATGCAGAATTAACACACACAGATGCTGGAAGCCTCAGCCAGACTTTTGACTTGGCCCAAACAGGCCTGGCTGCTGGCCACAGTGGTATATCAGCTGAAGTCTGCAGAGACTAGCTGCCAGTTATTCCACGGTGCAGACAGAATCTAACTGATTTGTTCAATGGAAGGTTATATTTGGAAACATTCTGCCCTGCTTTGGCTGCCAAGCATGCGGACATGGCCCAGTCAAACCTGGGTATGGGAGGAAGCCCACCGTATGGAACACAGGTGCTGTCTGGCTGCCACTACCTGCTCAGATCAGAGCAAGGGGCCAGCAAGGGCTCAGCGTAGATGCTATAACCTGTGTTCTGCAATCTGGAAGCTCCTGTATCTGGTGCTGAAAGATCCTGTCCTAAGACATGTCAACTCCACACCTACTTTTCTTACAGTATTTTGGGGCACAATTCCCTGACCACCTACTGACTTTGAGGTTTGTCAGCCACACAGCAGAATAAAAAAAAGGCACATAAGACATGAATTAGCATGGTGTAAAAAGAAAAGTCAGTAAAAAGATCCCGGGTGTGAGGAGGTATGAAAATGAAAACATGTTCTACAAGAAAAGGGGTTTTTGATATGCTGAGACACAATTGCTGGGGCAATTTAAATTCCCGTCTTTTACCAAGCAGCTACCCTGATTTTTATTGCACTTCGCTGTTTAAAGAATTCCACAAGCCTCACTCCTTTAACTCTGACAGTCTTCAGCTGACATCATGTGAAACTACAGCAATTAATGGCAGCAAATTATGTTTTTAAATGCAAACATTGATATTAAGCTCTTCAGCAAAGTGCTTTCAATCACGTTTACATTGAAATCTGTCCTTACCTTCATATCTGGATGCTTCCAGCGACGCTCACTTACTCCTAGTGCAAGAGAAGGAGGAGAATTTATACACATTCTCCATCTGGAAACCGTTCCTTGGATCAAGGTTTACAATATCCAGCCCCAAACTGATGCTCTTCGGGAGACGTTCTCCTGAACCAGAGAGCGAGAGGCAGCCTGGCAGCATTGGCTGGCGGGGGTCTGCCTCTGCTTTCGCCACCTGACCCACTCACGGCTAAGCTGCCACAACAACTGCAGAATTGATGGGGGAGAAGCGCTCTTTCTCCTAATCCCACCACACCCACCTACACCTGGACATTTAAATGGGACACTTACAAAGGGAAACAGAATGGCTTCTGTAAAACTTAAACCAGAGATAAAAGTACATGAAATGGCTTGTCCACACATGCAGTAAAATAAAACAAAAATCTGCCAGCAGGCAGTCAGAAAGCTGAACTATTTTGTGACTTGTATTTACATTGACACATGGTTTATTTTTCTTATTAGAAAAATGAAATAATACATGTTAGACTTTGGAAAGTATAAAAAATTCATTACAAGGAAGTAGAAAATTATCTATAATGCTTCCCTTAAGGTAATCACTATGGCCGTTTTTGATATGTTTACTTCTATGTATAGATTTGTAAGCTAAAATTCATATTGTACATGCAATTTTGAATCTAGTTACATTTTCCTCTTTTCCTAATTATAAATATGGTTTATTTTCTGTACAAAAGTGAATCACTGGAGAAGAGAAAGTATAAAATTAAGTCTGTCCTATAATTCCACCCCCTCCTATAACCATCAATGAAGGTTTAGTGCTTATTCTGACAATTATTTTTCTCTTTTCCAGACATACATATACGCGAAATTTTTATCTTGGGATCTTTGTGTGTCACGAAGTGTGTTTGGGGAATACTATGCTAATGGTGACATAATGAATCAGAAATGCTTGAAAATTAGGCAAATCCTCCCCCTACTGAGTTGGTTCCTGCAGTTGGATTATTTCACAACTTTTGCTGTTACAAAGCTTCCTTCTGGGGAGACCCTTTTTATCGTTTGCCTCATTGCTGATGGTTTTCCTGGATATAAAGTCTTTGAAGAAGAATTAGAAATCAGAGGATAAGAGTTTTGATATATGTTACAAAGCTTGATACATATTACAAGCTCTTTCACACATATAAGCCCTTTCTACATTAAGCATATACATTTCATTGCAATCTTAACCAATTTATAATCTTTTAATTTAGTTAAGAATTTTTTGACATTCCAGGTAGTCAAATCTTCCTATTACTTTTTCATTGTGATTTTTTTTATGGTTAGAAAGTCCTTCACCAAAAGGAGACAAATTAGACTTTCAGGTATTTTTGTTTTTATTTTTAAATTTTAGTTTCACTTTTTTGATTTAACTCCTTGATCTAGGTGGAATGTATTTAACATGTCATATAACATGAGAATGTTTTATTTTTCCAAATAGGTAAGTCATCTTTGAATAATATCATATTCCTTGACAGGCAATGGTTCCTCTAACACACATTCATTCCAGGGCTCCCATTTCTGGTGGGTTGATCCACCATTTATGCATCAATGCTACGCTGTTCTGCTTTTTGTAGTTTAGAGTATGGTGGGTAAGCAGGTGGGTACTAAACTTAGAGAATGCTATGCTCAAGTCCACCACTGAGTTGGTGAGCTGGTGAAAAGGTGCTCAAACTCTCTGGCCTCTTGAAAAATGGGTAGTTACAGCCTCTTCCGCATAAGGTTGTTGGAAGAGGGGAAATAGGAAAACTCACCAAAGGCAGAGAACGGTATTTGTTACAGGTCAATTACAAAGAGTAGCTACTGTTACTATGATTCCTGTTACATCTCATATCTGCAAGGAGGGGGCATACCCAGCGTTTTTTGTTTTTGTTTTTGCTTTTTAGGTCCTGGCTATTTTTGCCTGTTATTTTTCCAGAAAACTCTCTTTAATACTCTCAAAAGAAATTTTATCAGATTTTGATTAAAAGTATTAAACTGTTTCATTTTTTCATGAAAATTTGACATTGTACCATATTATATTATCCTTGGTACCACATGATATGTCTAATTACTAAGATTTTATAATCTTCAGGTAAATTTCATATTTTATATTTTGCCTTTGCACACTGATCCTTAAAATTCTTCCTTGTTTTTTGGGAACTTTTTTGGTCATGTGATTCATATTTGCTTTTGAATTACACCATTGAACAAATTAACGCTTGCACTTGAAAAGCTATGTAACTTTGCTATATTTGGTTGCTATTTAGCAACATTACCCTATGTTAATATTAGGTCTAAATTTTTAACTGATTTTACAGACTTTCTGAAAATTCAGTTATATCATCTGCAAGTAATAATAACTGTGACTCTCCTTACAGAATCAGCTATTATGTCCAGAACAACAGTGAAAACAGTAGTGCTGGAAGTCATCCTGGGGGTAGTAGAGTAGTAGTTTCTTCACGTTCTACTACTGCCACATGCTGAGTGGTCCTGCATTTCCACTCCCCTGTGCCTCAGTTTCTTCATCTATTTAAGGCAAATAATAATAGCACGTATTGCTGAGTCACTGATTAATCCTTCCTGTAACTCCTCATTGTGTCTGCCTGCACCTTCTCTCGTTCTTTCTCATTTTTATCAAATTGACATTTTTCTGCCACCTGGATTTCTTTCCTGTCTTTTTCACTGCTGGTTTCTCATTTGGTCCTTATTCTCAGGGCCAGTGTTTACTGTCTCTTGGAAACTGCTCACTTTTTCTCTCTCATAGAAGAACAGGTAGTTGCCTGTCCATACTGCAGAGCTGGGAGCTTTCTGCGGAGGCTTTAGTTCAAGGTTGGGGATTGAGAGGAAGAACTGAAACCTCTTTGTGGTTTGGGACATTCAAAATTGCGGCATCTTGCAAAGATCTTCATTACAGGAATTATAGAAAAACATGGGGTGTCTTTGGACACAGTGATTTTAGGGACCATCAAATACAAGTTGTGAAGAGTTAGCAGAGGATTTTTAGTCATAATACTTTCACATTTTAATATCCTAGACACCAAACAATAGCTGTGATTACTGTATCATTCACAAATATTTCTCCTCTTCACCCATTTCTACTAATTTATCTCTGGAAACAAGATAAATTGGAACTTATTTGAGCATTCTGGTCTTAGTTTGAGGCCACATACAGCTGTCTTCATGGTTTATCACTGTGATTCTCATCTCATGGGAAACAAGAGTTATGTAGCAATCTGCTGCACGATTAATTCCACCCCGACGTCTCTTCTCTTCAATTCAGCAATGCCTCCATGGTGCATCAGTCCATCAATCAAGTATATAATAAAGAGAGACGGCAGCAAATTGGATGAAGCTGAGATATGGATATAATAATAACCTTATTATCAGATTTTATGTTTAAGCATAAAAGTATATTCTTAGATGAAAAGACTCAAAAGTCACAAAAAATTCCTCTGGGCAACTTGCTTTAAACTGGGGGTGGTTGACATATGTAGAGGCTGTTGGGGGTTGGTGGGGAAGACTGGACATAGAGGCCCTTGAGGCCAGGCAAGGGAATATGACAATTATCCCAAAGGCAGTCCTGTGCTGTGCTGAGAAGCAGTGGCAGCCGGTCTCCCTGGCTTCCACACTTACTATCTGCATGACACCAGGCAAATTACTTATTTTTTTCTGTGCCTCAGTGTCCACATTTGTAAAATGGGGACAATAATAGCATACATAGGGTTATTACAAGAATTAAAGGCATCAATGTCTGTAAAATACTGAGGCTAATGACTGGCACAGGGTCAGTGTCAAGTAAGTGCTGTTTTAAAAGTTCGAATGAGGCTGCTGGATGCTGTATGGCTTGGGGACAGGACATGGTGAGGACATTTCAGGGCTAGGAGGAGCCTGTAAGATTTTTCATGTTACCCTCGCTAGGCCTGCGAGTATATCTCCAAAACAAACAGAAAACAGCCTGCTGCCAGGAACACGGATGTTTCACAGCAAGAAGAAATGAGCAGACAAGGCAGGAAGAAGATGAGAGGAGAAATACCAGGAAAACACTTTTCTTGACTTTATTTGCTAAAAGTGGGAGTCTAAAAGAAATATCTGTGAAAGAAGAGAATTCCACTAAATATGGAAGTATATAATTTGTATAGAATGAGCTACAGGAAAAAACATCTCCCTTTGCTGAGTAAAAACGTATTTTACTTATTCAACAATTATTTCAACAATGAAGTAAAATATGACCTCATAATATTTATCTTTTTATAATTTTTGAGATGACAAATACATTCATCATAATTAAACTATGAATCTAATTTTTCCTAATTCAACAACAACAAATATAAGTAGCCCAATTAAAAAATGGGCAGGTGAGATGAGATGCATTCAGGTGGTATGGCTGCAGATATTAATCCACTGTATATTTCAAAATAGCTAGAAGATAATTATGTGAATGTTCCTAGTATAAAGAAAAGTATTTAAGATAACGAATATTCCAGTTACTCTGACTTGATTATATAAGCGTATCAAATTATCATATGAATTCTGAAAAAGTGTACATCTGCTGCATATCAATTTTGAAAATGGATAAAAGACTTAAACAGACATATCCCCAAAGCAGATCTACAAATGGCCAATAAGCACATGAAAAGATGCTCAGTGTCGCTAATCATGAGGGAAATGCAAATTAAAATCACAAGATACCACCTCAAACCCATTAGGATGTCTAGTATTAAAATAAAAGCATAAAAAAACCAATAGTGGTGAGGATGTGGAGAAAGTGGAACCTTCTCATATTACTGGTAGGAAATATAATACGTTACGGTTGCTGTGGAAAACAGTACCGTGGGTCTTCAAAAATTAAATGTTAAATTACCAGATGATCCAGCATTTCCACTTGTTGGCATATACCTGAAAGAATTGAAAATGGGAACTTGAACAGACATTTGCACTCCCATGTTCATAGCAGCATTATTCGTAATAGCCAAAAGGAGGAAGCCACTGAAAGGTTTATCAACAGATGAGTAAATAAAGTGCGGTATGTCTATACAATGGAATATTATTCAGAATTAAAAAGGAAGGAAAATTGGATGCATACAATAACATGGAAGAACCTTGAGGGCATTATGCTAAGTGAAATAAGCCAGGCACAAACTGGACAAATACTGTAGGATTCCTCTTATATGAGGTACCTGGAGTACTCAGATTTGTAAAAACAGAAAGTAGAATGGTGGTTGCCAGAGGCTGGGGGGGGGGGGGGGGAGAATAAGGAGATACTGTCTAATGCGTATGGAGCTTCAGTTTTAAAAGATGAAAAAGTTCTAGAGATGGATAGTAAGGATGATTGCAGAACAATGTGAATGTGCTTAATGCCACTTAACTGTACATTCAAGAATGGTTAAAATGGTCACTTTTATGTTATGTGTATTTTACCACATACAAAAAATTCTCTACACTTTGACAGACCTTGGTTGCCACATGCCTGGCTGACTTTATTGTAAATGTTCTGCTGTCTTCATATGGATCTTGCTATTAGGAATTTTCCTCCTAGTGAGCAAAAGGTTAAGGAGATGGCAACTGGGGATATCGAGAAATGTGTTAAAAAATGAGCTCTTCGAAAGCGTTGAGTTTATCCCCACATTGGCGCTCCTGCTCTTAAATAGTCTGACTGATTAACTTATCTGCCTTCAGAATGATCTACTTTATAAACTTCTGATTGTTATGTATAAAATTTATAAAACTTCCAGTATTATTTGCTTACATTTTGCCTTACTGTTTGGAGTTTTTTTGGGAGGGGAATAAACTGGTGACAAAATATACAGAAAGAATAACTGGAAATTATTAATAATTTCAATGCACAGTAAAGAGAGTTAAAATATATCTAAAATGAATAGATTTTTCTTAGCTTGCTCATCCTGACTCAAGGCATCTCCATTTAGAAATATAAGCCCAATTTTAATCAATGTCAAAAGTTGTCAAAGCATGTTTATAAATGTTGTATAAGAAAAGTAGCATTTTTACAGGCAAATCTTTCTTCTTAAAAAAAAATCAAAATGTAGCACTTAAATTGAGCTTGAAATCCAATCTTGACTTAAATATTACCCCAATGAGCAATTGCAGGTACATTTCCTTCTCTGGCACAGTTAACGAATCTTGGAAGGTCACAGAGTTAGCAGGGCTTTTTGGGGAAATGCCTCAAACTTCCACCTCCCACCCCCACCCCGCCCAGGGAAAGGCCAGAGGAGACTGTTTTCCCCTTTTGAGTATTCCACCTTTTAAAAGATCATTTCCTTTCCAACACTGAGAGCAGAGTAGTCATAGCAGGGATTAGGGAAGCTCTACTTCATGCTTTGAAACATTGAAACTTCCCATGTGATTCAAAATTCCAACTCTGACTTTGGATTTTTAATAGGAACAGAAACTGCTAACTTGAGTTGAGCAGGTGCATTGTGGAAATGCGAAGCCCTGGAACCCTCCAGAGACATCAGGGACAGAGTGGCTTCCCTCACCCATGTAAACGAAATGCAGACACAACATAAACTGTTTCTGTCCTTCTACATTTCAACTTTGGAGTGAGGGGGTGGAGAAGGTTCATGTAGAAGGGTGGAGATTGGGAAAATTTTAATTCAGTAATATAAAAATGTTATTTGGAGAATAGATGGATGAATTCAGCCAAAACAGAAAAAAAAAAAAAAATGATACAGAAGGACATTTTCTTTTGCTTTACAGAAGCTCTTTAGTTTAATTAGATCCCATTTGTCAATTTTGGCTTTTATTGTCATTGCTTTTGGTGTTTTAGTCATGAACTCTTTGCCCATGCCTATGTCCTGAATGGTATTGCCTAGGTTTTCTTCTAGGGTTTTTATGGTTTTAGGTCTAACGTTTAAGTCTTTAATCCATCTTGAGTTAATTTTTGCATAAGGTGTAAGGAAGGGATCCAGTTTCAGTTTTCTGCATATGACTAGCCAGTTTTCCCAACACCATTTATTAAATAGGGAATACCTTCCCCATTGCTTGCTTTTGTCAGGTTTTTCAAAGATCAGATGGTTGTAGATGTATGGTATTATCTGTTCCATTCCATTGGTCTATATATCTGTTTTGGTACCAGTACCATGCTGTTTTGGTTACTCTAGCCTTGTAGTATAGTTTGAAATCAGATAGCATGATACCTCCAGCTTTGTTCTTTTTGCTTAGGATTGTCTTGACTATGCAGGCTCTTTTTTGGTTCTATATGAACTTTAAGGTAGATTTTCCAATTCTGTGAAGAAAGTCATTAGTAGCTTGATGGGGATAGCACTGAATCTATAAATTACTTTGGGCAATATGACCATTTTCAAGATCAATAGAGTGAACAGGCAACCTACAGAATGGGAGAAAAGTTTTGCAATCTGTTCATCTGGCACAGGGCTAATATCCAGAATCTACAAAGAACATAAACAAATTTACAAGAGAAAAACAAACAACCCCATCAAAAAGTGGGCAAAGGATATGAACAGACACTTCTCAAAAGAAGACATTTATGCAGCCAACAAACATATGAAAAAAGCTCATCATCAATGGTCATTAGAGAAATGCAAATCAAAACCACGATGAGATAATATGTCATACCAGTTAGAATGGTGATCATTAAAAAGTCAGGGAACAACAGATGCTGCAGAGGATATGGAGAAATAGGAATGTTTTTACACTGTTTGTGGGAGTGTAAATTAGTTCAACCATTGTGGAAGACAGTGTGGCGATTCCTCAAGGATCTAGAACTAGAAACAGCATTTGACCTAGCAATCCCATTACTGGGTATATACCCAAAAGATTATAAATAATTCTACTATAAAGACACATGCACACGTATGTTTATTGTTGCACTGTCCACAATAGCAAAGACTTAGAACCAACCCAAATGCTCATCAATGATAGACTGGATAAAGAAAATGTGGCACGTATATACCATGGAATACTAGGCAGCCATAAAAAAGGATGAGTTCATGTCCTTTGCAGAAAATGTGGCACATATATACCATGGAATACTAGGCAGCCATAAAAAAGGATGAGTTCATGTCCTTTGCAGGGACATGTATGAAGCTGGAAACCATCATTCTCAGCAAACTAACACAGGAACAGAAAACCAAACATCACATGTTCTTACTCATAAATGGCAGTTGAACAGTGAGAACACATGGACCCAGCAGGGCAGGGGGCATCACACACCGCTAGCCTGTCAGTGGGGTAAGGAGCTAGGAGAGGGATAGCATTAGGAGAAATACCTAATGTAGATGACGGGTTGATGGGTGCAGCAAATCACCATGGCACGTGTATACCTATGTAACCAACCTGCATGTTCAGCACATGTACCCCAGAACTTAAAGTATAATAATAATAAAAAAAGAAGGTCATTTTCTCCTAAGTAATCTGTTCTTTGATTCAAATCAATGTGTCCTGTGTTAACTTAACTCTACTATTTTCCCACTTCCAATATCTCTATAAAGTGTTTTATGGACATGGACCTCTAAAAGTAATAACATCAGCTACAATTTCTTGAGCTTATGTTGTGTCAGACATTGTGCTAAGCTTATTATATATTTCAGTTAATCTTCACAATTTTATAATGTAGCTACTATTAATATTATTATCCTAATTTTGCAGGTAAGGAAATTAAATCTCGGAGAACATACATGAAGTCCCAAGGTCTCCTATCTCTTAAGTGGTGAGGCTGCAATTTAAATTAAGGCTTGTATGATTCCAAAGTGAATGCTATCACCAGCCTAGATGAATGGATGTTACCACACAATAAAGCAATATCTATTATTGAGTGGTATGAAGATGGGATGCTTGTAAACTTAACGCTCTGCCTTTAAAAAGACGACATGTGGTCTTAAAAAATGCTACTCTAAAAATTTTATTTTTAAGTCAGCATTTCTGTAGAACACATAAGTCTAGGGCCAATGAATTTTGAGATCTACAGAGGACATCAGCAAACTGAATGCCCCGGAAGTCTTGTGGTTAAGTAGATGTTTAATGTATGAATTAATCAACTTTGGCTATGAAATGCTCTATAATAAAAAACTCCAAATCTCAGTAGCTTACAACTATCATGTGATTTTCATAAGTCCTCTGTGTTGGGTCAGCTGGCAATGGTAGGTGATACAGATCTAGAGCAAGTGTTTGTCCTTCTGGGACCCAGGTTGAAGCAGTAGTGTTTACCTGGAGAAAACTTCTCTTAGGACAGCGGGCAGAAGTGAGGAGGCCGAGCCAAACATACGTTTGACTTGGGTTAAATTCTCTGTTTGGACTAGTACATATTATGTCCACTCACATCCCTTTGGTCAAAGCAAGTCACATGACCAAGCCCCATAACAATAGGTGGGAAAATAGCTCCTCTTACAGAATAGAGATAGAAGAGAATGGATATTTACTGGGCATTAATACATTTTATAACAATAGTGTATGCTCAGGCACTTCACAAACTTACCTGGCCGCACAATAACCTTTTTTTTTCTTCTAATGTTATTTTCCCCAAATCTCTTACTGCTTAGGATACTATGGTTCTCTGAGCATAACTTGAGTTGATTTTGGACAATTGAGAAAATTAAGTCTCCTATTTCTAAAGTGGTGACTATGTTATAAATAATAGAAAAGTTAAATAACCTCTGATATTATGTTTTTTTTTAAAGAAAATAATTTAAAAACATCAATAGTGCTTTGAGTTTATAAAGGCTCTTTGTTTGGTAGAATTTTATTGATTGACATATTTATAGCTTTTTGTTCTATTCTCAAAACAGCCTGTGGCTCAGCTGTTACACTCTATGTATTACAAGCAGAAACTCAGAGTTCCATGGATGATGGAATTTTTTTCCAGGTTAAAGCAATGGAACTGAGTCAAAAATTCTGTGCCCCTATCTCCCACCCAGTTCAGGAAATCATACCTCATGGTCATGTGCATATAATTGTGGCATAATGATATAAGCTACACTTAGGTTTAAAAGTTACAAGTCAGGTTTTACATGAATTTATTTTTAAAATGTTTCAGACCTATACTAACCAGGAATAGAACTCACTAAGAAAAAAAACAGTTATCTAAACAGTAGTTTCCTTAAAAATTAAGACCATTCACCTGAAAACCTATTTATTATATGAGATTTGAAGCATAATATGCTTTCTTGATTCAGCTGGATTTGTTGCAAGGATAAGATTGTTATCCAAACAATAACAGTAGGCTTTTCTTTTCCTTTTCTTTTTCTTTTTCTTTCTCTTTTTCTTTTCTTTTCTTTTCTCTTTTCTTTTCTTGTCTGGTTTTATAATCACCTAGGAAATAATGGTGACTCTCAACATATCTTTCCTCTTTCCTTTTCCAAATGTGATAGAAAAACACTGCTTCTTATCTCTTGCATCTACAGCCAAATAGATACACAAACACAGACATCCAAATATTGACTCTACAGGTCCCATCTCTATTGAACTTTTGTAGCAAAGAGGATCGGGGCAATAATAATTGGTTATAAAGAATGAATAAGGAAAATCAAAACACCTCACAAAATGCCATTACTGAAGGCATGAATAGCAACTTCATGCTGTGTGAATTTGCTAGGGACACATGCCAATCTAGCTTGGCCTCCGATGGTTATACGTCCCTTCTAAACCAAACGGGCACTTGACTGCAGCCCTGGGAAAATCCCCTGGGGGAAAGGATCATTGCAACCTTCCTTAGTTTATAATCATTTTCTTTTTGGACCCCAAGAGAATAAATGAAGCTGGAGGTGAGGAGTTCAAGTGAAATGAAGTATAAGAAAAAGAAAACAGCAGCAACAGGATAGAAAAGTGTAAGAAACTAAATCGCCTTAGAACTATTTCTAAGTAAGGCAGAAATAGGACGATTAAATGAAGCAGGAAATAATCTGTCTTACATATTAAGCTTAAAAACATGGTATGATGTAGAAAAAAGCAGGCAGACTTTGCTGAGTTCAGATCTTGACCCTACTTACTGGAGACTCTGAACTGGTTTATTCACTAATTTGGGGGTTATCTGAAAAAATGAAGATATAGTAACTACCTGGCAGCATTATTGTGACAATTAACTGAGATACCGCATGTAGACTGTGGCCAGAAGGCTGAAAATAGCGTGAAGATGTTTTTACATAACTCACAGCAGGTATTTTATTTCTTTATTTTGTATTAAATCATAACATTTTACATATTTATGATTCATATTTATGGGTACATGAGATACTTTGTTATACACATTGAATGTGTAATGATAAAGTCAGGGTATTTGCAGTATCTATCACTTTGAGCATTTATCTGTTCTATGTGTTTGAAACCATTCAAAACCTTACAGAAGATAGTTTTAAATTTGGAACTAGCTGCTGTTCAAAAATCAGAGATTTCACTTGAAAATTTAATTTTTTTGCTTTTCCTGAGAATTTGGAAGACTCAGTGACTGAATTATCTACTGCTGTATAACAAGCCACTATAAAACAAAGTGACTCAAAAACACAATCGTATTTTGCTTGCAGATGTGCAATTTGGGCAGAGCTTGGTGTAGAAGACTTACTCGCTTATGGGCTATCAGCTGGAGTGCCACTGGGGCTGGAAGATCCACTCCTAAGATAGTTCTCACACAGCTGGCAAGTTCGTCCTGGCTGTGGGCTGGGAGCTCTTCCAGGGCTGAGGGCCTGGGACCTCAGTCACTATCCATGTGGGCCTCCCCCGCTGTCCTGGGCTTACTTACATACCAGGTCGCTGGGATCCAAGGATGAGTGTCGTAAGGGAGAGCCAAACAAAAATTGTATTGTCTTTAGGAGCTCACCTTGGACGTCATTATGGCATAACTTCCACAGCAGTCTAGTTCTATAACCCTTCTCAGATTTCAAGGAGAGGGGCCATAGACTTCCCTTCTTAATGGCGAGAGGCAAGGTTCTAGAAAAGCATATGAATGGGAAATGTAGCCATGGTCATCTGCAGAAAGTATAATATCCAGTACCATTGGGCCTGTGTTTTTACATGACCACAATTAATGGGAGCTGAGTAATGACTGTGCTTTTAAATAGACATGAAATCACTGCCCTTTCTGGCTCCTTGACACTAAGTCTGAGCATTAGTTCCATTTACTAGGCAATAACACTGTTGTTTTCATCTACCAGCATTTGGAGGAAAATGAAGTATCAGCCTGCTGTACTTACTAGGGTGAATTCGCTGTACAAAGCCTGTGAGAAACAACTGACAAAATAAATAGAGGGTGGAGTAGGAAAAAGGCTGCTATAACTCAGAGTCCCAAATACAGATTAAAACTATATTTTTGACTTCTGAAAAAGAAAGAGATTAGCCAATATAATAATCAAGAAGAACAAAGCTATTCAATGTTGGAGAATTCACACTTCTCACACTGTGGATCAGAAGACTTTGCAAAATCAGGTGCTGAAGGCTAAGGCAGAGATGGAGGCGAGCTGGCGTAGCACTGAATGAATGCCCCAGCTTAGAGCCAAACTTCAAAGACCGGGAGAAAAGTTTTTTTTTCTCTTTTTGGCTACAGACATTTAAGGAAACCTCTGTCAGGTCACTGGTTGACCACTGAGACAATGAAATGAAGACTTCAGAGACCACACACAACCAGGAATATAGCCTTAGCAAAAAAAAATTCCAAAAGAAACTGAACAAATAAATTACGGCACCCCTCAGAAACAAAAAGAGCAAAATTTAGGCAAAGGGGAAAATCTGATTTTTGGAGTTACCATAATATAATATTACAAGGTATTCAAACAATAGAAAAGTATGGCCCATTCGCGGGACAAATTCATTGACAGAAACTATCCCTGAGGAAGCCCAATGATTGGACTATTTCTTCTCACATTCTTTCTGGTCCTTTCTCTCTCTCTTCACCTAATGGGTTCCCATAACACATAGGTTGGTACTCTTAATGGTGCTCAACGGGTCCCTTAGACCCGTTTTTGTTTAAAATCAACTACCGTAATATGACCAAAGAACTAAAAGAGACTGGGAAAACAATGTATGAATAAAATGAAAATATTAATAAAAGATAGAAATTATGGGAAGAAACAAAATAGAAATACTAGAGCTGAAAAGTGTAATAATAGAAATGAAAAATTTACTACAGGCACTGAACAGCAGATTTAAGCATGCAGAAGAAAGAATGCAAACTTGAATATTGAAAAACTGAAACTATTATTGTTTGAGGATCAGAAAGGAAAAAGAGGGAAAAACAGTGAAGAGAGTCTAACGGACACGTTGAGCACCATTAAGAGTACCAATCCATGTGTAATGAAAACCCATTAGGTGAAGAGAGAGAGAAGGGACCAGAAAGAATGTGAGAAGAAATAGTGGCTGAAATCATCTCAAATTTGATTAATCCAAGAACCTCCACAGACTCCAAGCAGAATAAACTCAAAGAGAAGTACACTGAGACACATTATAGTCAAAGAGAAATAATCATTTCTTTTCCTTTTCAACTTTAATTTTAGAATCCAGGTGTACATGTGCAGGTTTGTTGCAAGGGTCTGTTGCCTGATGCTGAGGTGTGGGATATAATTGAAACTGTCACCCAGGTAGTGAGCATAGTACCCAATAGGTAGTTTTCCAGCACTTGCTCTCCTCCCTCTTTCCGCTTTCCTGTAGTCCCCAGTGACTATTATTCCCATCTTTATGTCTATGTGTACCCAGTGTTTAGCTCCCACTTATAAGTGAAAATGATATTTAATTTGATTTGTGGTGTCTGCATTACTTTGCTCTAAATAATAGTCTCCAGCTCCATCCATAATGCTGCAAAAGACACAATTTTACTCTTTTTATGACTTCACAGTATTCCATGGTGTATATGTACCACATTTTAAAAAACTTTTACTTTCAAGTTCAGAGGCAACTGTGCAGGTTTGTTATATAAGTAAACTTATGTCATAGGGGTTTGCTGTATAGATTATTTCATCAACCAGGTATTAAGCCTAGTAGCCATTAGTTATTTTTCCTATTCTTCTCCCTCCTCTCTCCTCTGATAGGCCCCAGTATCTGTTGTTCCCCTCTATGTGTCCATACTTTCTCATCATTTAGCTCCCAGTTATAAGTGAGAACATGTGGTGTTTGGCTTTCTGTCCCTGCTTTAATTTACTAAGGACAATGGTCTCCAGCTCCATCCATGTTCCTGAAAAGGACATGATCTTGTTCCTTTTTATGGCTGCATAATATTCCATGGTGTATATGTAGTACACTTCTTTATCCAGTCTACAACTGATGGGCATTTAGCTTGATTCCATGTCTTTGTTATTGTGAATAGTGCTGCAATGAACATACACATGCATGGGTATATTCCTCTGGGTATATACCCAGTAATGGGATTGCTGCATTGAATAGTCATTCTGTTTTTAGGTCTTTGAGGAATTGCCACGCTGTCTTCCACAATGAGTGAGCTAATTTACACTCCCTCTAACAGCATCTAAGAATTCCCTTTTCTCCACAACCTTGCCAGCACCTATTTTTTGGCTTTTTAATAATAACCATTCTGACTGGTGTGAGATGGTATCTCATCATGGATTCTATTTGTGTTTCTCTAAATCAGTGATGTTGAGCTTTTTCTCATATGATTGTTGGTCACGTATATGTCTTCTTTAGAAAAATGTCTGTTCATGTTCTTTGCCCACTTTTTAATAGGGTTGGTTGTTTCTTCTTGTATATTTAAGTTCCTTATAGATGCTGGATATTAGACCTTCATAGTTGCAAAAATTGCCTCCCATTCTGTAGGTTGTCTGTTTACTCTGCTGATAGTTTATTTTTCTGTGCAGAAGCTCTTTAGTTTAATTAGATCTCATTTGTCAATTTTTGCATTTGTTGCAATTGCTTTTGGCATCTTCATCATGAAATCTTTGCCTGTTCCTATGTCTAGAAGGGTATTGCCTAGGTTGTCTTCCAGGGTTTTTTATAGTTTTGGGTTTTACATTTAAGTCTTTAATCCATTTTGACTTAATTTTTTATGTGATTTAAGGAAGGGGTCCAGTTTCAATCTTCTGCGTATGGCTAGCCAGTTATCTCAACACCATTTACTGAATAAAGAATCCTTCCCCATTGCTTGTTTTTGTCAGATTTGTCAAAGATTAGGGAGTTGTAGGTGTGCAGCTTTATTTCTAGCTCTCTATTCTGTCCCATTGGTCTATGTGTCTGTTTTTGCACCAGTGTCATGCTGCTTTGGCTACTGTAGCCCTATAGTATAGATTGAAGTTGGACAGTGTGATACCTCCGGCTTTGCTCTTTTGGCTTAGGATTGCCTTGGCTATGTGGGCTCCTTTTTGGTTCCACATGAATTTTATAAGGTATTTTTTTCTAGTTCTGTGAAGAATGTCCTCAGTAGTTTGATAGGAACATCATTGAATATACACATTGCTTTGGCTATTTTAATGATATAATTTATTCCTATTCATGAGCATGTAATGTTTATCTATTTGTTTGCATCATCTCTGATTTCTTTGACCGGTGTTTTGTAGTTCTCCTTGTAGAGACCTTTCATCTTCCTGGTTAGCTGTATTTCTAGGTATTTTATTCTTTCAGTGGCTGTCGTGAATGGTATTGTGTTCCTGGCTTGGCTCTTGACTTGACTGTTGTTGGTGTATAAGACTGCTAGTGATTTCTGAACATTGATTTTGTATGCTGAGACTTTGCTGTAGTTGTTTATCAGCTTAAGGAGCTTTTGGGCTTAGGCTATGGGGTTTTCTAGATATGAGATCATATGATCTGCAAACATGAATAATTTGACTTTCTCTTTTCCTATTTGGATGCCCTTTATTATTTTTCTCTTGCCTGATCACTCTGGCTGGAACTTCCAATACTACGTTGAATAGAAGTGGTGAGAGATGGCATCCTTGTCTTGCTCCAGTTTTTGAGGGGAATGCTTCCAGCTTTGCATACTCAATATGCTGTTGTCTGTGGGTTTGTCATAGATGGCTCTTATTATTTTGAGGTATGTTTCTTTAATGCCTAGTTAATTTGGAGTTTTTAACATAAAAGGGTGTTGAATTTTATCGAAAATCTTTTCTCAATCTATTGAGATAATGGTGTGGTTTTTATCTTTAGTTCAGTTTATGTGATGAATCACATTTATTGATTTGTGTGTGTTGAGCCACCCTTGCAACCCAGGGATAAAATGTACTTGATCATCGTGGATAAGTTTTATGATGTGCTGCTGGATTCGGTTTGCCAGTATTTTGTTGAGGATTTTTGCATTAATGCTTATCTAGGATATGTGCCTGAAGTTTGCTTTTTTGTTATGCCTCTGCCAAGTTTTTGTATCAGGATAAAGCTGGTCTTGTAGAATGATTTATGGAGGAGTCCCTCCTCAATTTTTTGGAATAGTTTCACTAGGAATTGTATCAGCTGTTCTTTTACACCTAGTAGAATTTGGCTGTGAATTCATTTGGTTACAGGCTTCTTTTTGGCTGATAGGCTATTTATTACTGATTCAATTTCAAAGCTTGTTATTGATCTATTCAGGGATTCAGTTTCTTCCTGATTCAGTCTTGGGAGTGTGTATATATACAGAAATTTATCCACTTCTTCTATATTTTCTAGTTTCTGTGCATAGAGGTGTTCATAATATTCTCTGATGGCTATTTGTGTATCTGTAGGGTCAGTGGTGACATCCTTTTTGTCTTTTCTAATTGTGTTTACTTGGATTTTCTTATATTTTTTACTATGATACTTTAAGTTCTAGGGTACATGTGCACAATGTGCAGGTTTGTTACATATGTGTACATGTGCCATGTTGCTGTGCTGCACCCATTAACTCATCATTTACATTAGGTATTTCTCCTAATGCTATCCCTCCCCCATCCCCCAACACAGGCCCCTCTGTGTGATGTTTCCTGCCCTGTGTCCAAGTGTTCTCATTGTTCAACTCCCACCTATGCATGAAAACATGCAGTGTTTGGTTTTCTGTCCTTGTGATAGTTTGCTCAGAATAATGGTTTCCAGTTTCATCAATGTCCCTACAAAGTACATGAACTCATCCTTTTTACGGCTGCATAGTATTCTATGGTGCGTATGTGCCACATTTTTATAATTCAGTCTATCATTGATGGACATTTGGGTTGGTTCCAAGTCTTTGCTATTGCAAATAGTGCCACAATAAACATACCTGTGCATGTGTCTTTATAGTAGCATGATTTATAATCCTTTGGGTATGTACTAAGTAATGGGATCTCTGGGTCAAATGGTATTTCTAGTTCTAGATCCTTGAGGAATTGCCACACTGTCTTCCACAATGGTTAAACTAGTTTATACTCCCACCAACAATGTAAAAGCATTGCTATTTCTCCACATCCTCTCCAGCACCTGTTGTTTCCTGACTTTTTAATGATCGCCATTCTAACTGGTGTGAGATGGTATCTCATCGTGGTTTTGATTTGCATTTCTCTGATGGCCAGTGATGATGAGCATTTTTTCATGTGTCTGTTGGCTGTATGAGTGTCTTCTTTTGAAGAGTGTCTGTTCATATCCTTTCCCCACTTTTTGATGGGGTTGTTTGATTTTTTCTTGTAAATTTAAGTTCTTTGTAGATTCTGGATTATTAGTCCTTTGTCAGATGGGTAGATTGCAAAAATTTTCTCCCATTCTGTAGGTTGCCTGTTCACTCTGATGGTAGTTTCTTTTTGCTGTGCAGAATCTCTTTAGTTTAATTAGATCCCATTTGTCAATTTTGGCTTTTGTTGCCATTGCTTTTGGTGTTTTCGTCATGAAGTCCTTGCCCATGCCTATGTCCCGAATGGTATTACCTAGGTTTTCTTCTTGGGTTTTTATGGTTTTAGGTCTAACATTTAAGTCTTTAATCCATCTTGAATTAATTTTTCTATAAGGTTTAAGGAAGGGATCCAGTTTCAGCTTTCTACATATTACATATGGCTAGTCGGTTTTCCCAGCACCATTTATTAAATAGGGAATCCTTTCCCCATTTCTTGTTTTTGTCAGCTTTGTCAAAGATCAGATGCTTGTAGATGTGTGGTGTTATGTTTGAGGCTTCAGTTCTGTTTCATTGGACTATATATCTCTTTTGGTACCAGTACCATGCTGTTTTGGTTACTGTAGCCTTGTAGTATAGTTTGAAGTCAGATAGCATGACGCCTCCAACTTTGTTCTTTTGACTCAGGATTGTCTTGGCTATGCAGGCTCTTTTTTGGTTCCATATGAACTTTAAAGTAGTTTTTCCAATTCTGTGAAGAAAGTCATTGGTAGCTTGATGGGGATGACATTGAATCTGTAAATTACCTAGGTCCATATGGCCATTTTCACAATATTGATTCTTCCTATCCATGAGCATGGAATGTTCTTCCATTTGTTTGTGTCCTCTTTTATTTCATTGAGCAGTGGTTTGTAGTTCTCCTTGAAGAGGTCCTTCACATCCCTTGTAAGTTGGATTCCTAAGTATTTTATTCTCTTTGTAGCAATTGTTAATGGGAGTTCACTCATGATTTGACTCTCTGTTCATCTGTCACTGGTATATAAGAATGCTTATGATTTTTGCACATTGATTTTGTATCCTAAGAATTTGCTGAAGTTGTTTTTCAGCTTAAGGAGATTTGGGGCTGAGACAATGGGGTTTTCTAAATATACAATCATGTCATCTGCAAACAGGGACAATTTGACTTCTTCTTTTCCTAATCGAATACCCTTTATTTCTTTCTCTTGCCTGATTGCCCTGCTCAGAACTTCCAACACTATGTTGAATAGAAGTGGTGAGAGAGGGCATCCCTGTCTTGTGCCAGTTTTCAAAGGGAATGCTTCCAGTTTTTGCCCATTCAGTATGATACTGGCTGTGGGTTTGTCATAAATAGCTCTTGTTATTTTGAGATATGTTCCATCAATACCTAGTTTATTGAGAGTTTTTAGCATGAAGGGCTGTTGCATTTTGTTGAAGGCCTTTTCTGTATCTATTGAGATAATCATGTGGTTTTTGTCTTTGGTTCTGTTAATGCGATGGATAACATTTATTGATTTGTGTATCTTGAACCAGGCTTGTATCCCAGGGATGAAGCCAACTTGATCTTGGTGGATTAGCTTTTTGATGTGCTGCTGGATTCAGTTTGCCAGTATTATATTGAGGATTTTTGCATCAATGTTCATCAGGTATATTGGTCTAAAATTCTCTTTTTTTGTTATGTCTCTGCCAGGCTTTGGTATCAGGATGATGATGGCTTCATAAAATGAGTTAGGGAGGATTCCCTCTTTTTCTATTGACTGGAATTGTTTCAGAAGGAACGGTACCAGCTCCTCTTTGTACCTCTGGTAGAAATCAACTGTGAATCCATCTTGTCCTGTACTTTTTTGGTTGGTAGGCTGTTAATTATTGCCTCAATTTCAGAGCCTGTTATTGGTCTATTCAGCAATTCAATTTCTTCCTGGCTTAGTCTTGGAGGATGTGTGTGTCCAGGAATTTATCCATTTCTTTTAGATTTTCTAGTTTATTTGCTTAGAGGTGTTTTTAGTATTCTCTGATGGTAGTTTTTATTTCTGTGGGATCGGTAGTGATATCCCCTTTATCATTTTTTTTATTGCGTCTATTTGATTCTTCTCTCTTTTCTTTATTAATCTTGCTAGTGGTCTAGCAATTCTGTTGATCTTTTCAAAAAACCAGCTCCTGGATTCATTGATTTTTTGAAGGGTTTTTTGTGTCTCTATCTCCTTTAGTTCCGCTCCAATCTTAGTTATTTCTCGCCTTCTGCTAGCTTTTGAATTTGTTTGCTATTGCTTCTCTAGTTCTTTTAATTGTGATGTTAGGGTGTTGATTTTAGATCTTTCCTGTTTTCTCCTGTAGGCATTTAGTGCTACAAATTTCCCTCTACACACTGCTTTAAATGTGTCCCAGAGATTCTTCTATGTTGTCTTTGTTCTCATTGGTTTCAAAGAGCATCTTTATTTCTGCCTTCATTTCATTGTTTACCCAGTAGTTATTCAGGAGCAGGTGGTTCAGTTTCCATGTAGTTGTGCAGTTTTGAGTGCGTTTCTTAATCCTGAATTCTAATTTGTTTGCACTGTGGTCTGAGAGACAGTTTGTTGTGATTTCTGTTCTTTTACATTTGCTGAGGAGTGCTTTACTTCCTACTCTGTGGTCAATTTTGGAATAAGTGCAATGTAGTGGTGAGAAGAATGTATATTCTGTTGATTTGGGGTGGAGAGTTCTGCAGATGTCTATTAGGTCTGCTTGGTGCAGAGCTGAGATTAAGTCCTAGATATCCTTGTTAACCTTCTGACTCATTGATCTGTCTAATATTGACAGTGAGGTGGTAAAGTCTCCCATTATTATTGTGTGGGAGTCTAAGTCTCTTTGCAGGTCTCTCAGGACTTGCTTTATGAATCTGGGTTCTCCTGTATTAGGTGTATATATATTTAGGATAGTTAGCTCTTCTTGTTGAATTGATCCATTTACCATTATGTAATGGCTGTCTGTGTCTCTTTTGATCTTTGTTGGTTTAAAGTCTGTTTTATCAGAGACTAGGATTGCAACCCCTGCTTTGTTTTTTGCATTCCATTTGCTTGGTAGGTCTTCCTCCATCCCTTTGTTTTGAGCCTATGTGTGTTTCTGCACGTGAGATGGGTCTCCTGAGTACAGCACACTGATGGGTCTTGACTCGTTATCCAATTTGCCACTCTGTGTCTCTTAATTGGGGCATTTAGCCCATTTACATTTAAGGTTAATATTGTTATGTGTGATGATCCTGTCATTATAATGTTAGCTTGTTATTTTGCCCATTCGTTGATGCAGTTTCTTCTTAGCATCAATGGTCTTTACAATTTGGCATGTTTTTGCAGTGGCTGGTACTGGTTGTTCCTTTCCATGTTTACTGCTTCCTTCAGGAGCTCTTTTAAGGCAGGCCTGGTGGTGACAAAATCTCTAAGCATTTGCATGTCTGTGAAGGATTTTATTTCTCCTTCACTTATTAAGCTTAGTTTGGCTGGATATGAAATTCTGGGTTGAAAATTATTTTCTTTAAGAATGTTGAATATTGGCCCCCACTCTCTTCTGGCTTGTATGGTTTCTGCTGAGAGATCCACTGTTAGTCTGATGGGCTTCCCACTGTGGGTAACCGGACCTTTCTCTCTGGCTGCCCTTAGCATTTTTTCCTTCATTTCAACCTTGGTGTATCTGACAATTACGTGTCTTGGGGTTGCTCTTCTCGAGGAGTATCTTTGTGGTGTTCTCTGTATTTCCTGAATTTGAATGTTGGCCTGCCTTTCTAGGTTGGGGAAATTCTCCTGGATAATATCCTGAAGAGCGTTTTTCAGTTGGTTCCATTCTCCCTGTCACTTTCAGGTACACCAATTACACGTAGATTTGGTCTTTTCACATAGTCTCATATTTCTTGGAGACTTGTTTCGTTTCTTTTTACTGTTTTTTCTCTAAACTTCTCTTCTCACTTCATTTCATTAATTTTATCTTCAAGTACTGATACCCTTTCTTCCACTTGATCAAATCAGCTACTGAAGCTTGTGCGTGTGTCATGTAGTTCTCGTGCCATGGTTTACAGCTCCATCAGGTCATTTAAGGTCTTCTCTATACTGTTCATTCTAGTTAGCCATTCATCTAATATTTTTTCAAGGTTTTTAACTTCCTTGCAATGGGTTCGAACATCCTCCTTTAGCTCAGAGAAGTTTGTTATTACCTACTTTCTGAAGCCTACTTCTGTCAACTCATCAAAGTCATTCTCTGTCTTGCTTTGTTCCACTGCTGATGAGGAGCTGCGATCCTTTAGAGGAGAAGGGATGCTCTGGTTTTTAGAATTTTCAGCTTTTCTGGTCTGGTTTCTCCCCATCTTTGTGGTTTTATCTACCTTTTGTCTTTGATGATGGTGACCTACAGGTGGGGTTTTGGTGTAGCTCTCCTTTTTGTTGATATTGATGCTATTCCTTTCTGTTTGTTAGTTTTCCTTCTAACAGTCAGGTCCCTCAGCTGCAAGTCTGTTGGAGTTTGCTGGGTTCACTCCAGATCCTGTTTGCCTGGGTTTCACCAGCAGAGGCTGCAAAACAGCAAATATTACAGAACAGTAAATATTGGTGCCTGATCCTTCCTCTGGAAGCTTCATCTCAGAGGGGCACCTGTTTGTATGAGGTGTCAGTCTACCCTCACTGGGAGGTGTCTCCAAGTTAGGCTACATGGGGTTCAGGGACCCACTTGAGGAGGCATTCCATCTGTTCTTAGAGATCAAACACCATGCTGGGGGAACCACTGCTCTCTTCAGAGCTGTCAGACAGGTATGTTTAAGTCTGCAGAAGTTTCTGCTGCCTTTTGTTCAGCTATGCCCTATGCCCAAAGGTGGAGTCTCCAGAGGCAGGCAGGCCTCATTGAGCTGTGGTGGGTTCCACCCAGTTTGAGCTTCCAGGCCACTTTGTTTATCTACTCAATCCTCAGCAATGGTGGACCTGCTTGCCCCCAGCCAGGCTTGTGGCCTCGCAGTTAGATCTTGGACTAGCAGAGGGCAAGACTCTGTGGGCGTAAGGACCTGCTGAGTCAGGCACAGGATGTAATCTCTTGGCGTGCCATTTGCTAATACCATTGTAAAAGTGTAGTGTTTAGGTGGCAGTGTCCCAATTTTCCCGGTATAGTCTGTCACGGCTTCCCTTGGCTAAGAAAGGCAAATCCCCAGACCACTTGTGCTTCCCGAGTGAGGTGATGCCCTGCCCTGCTTCAGCTCGCCCTCCATGGGCTGCACCCACTTTCCGACCAGTCCCAATGAGATGAACCAGGTACCTCAGTTGGAAATGCAGAAATCACTCATCTACTGTGTCGATCATGCTGGGAGCTGCAAACCAGAGCTGTTCCTATTTGACCATCTTGGAACGGACCCCCCTATTTGGATTTTCTATCTTTTCTTTTTGATTAGTCTAGCTAGTAGTCTATTTTATTAGTTTTCTTAAAAAAAAAAAAACTCCTAGATTAGTTTATCTTTAGTTTATCAGGTCTAATTTTGGTTATTTCTTGTCTTCTATTAGCTTTGGGGTTGGTTTGCTTTTAGTTCTCTAGTTCTTTTAGTTGTGATGTTAGGTTGTTAAATTGAGATCTTTCTAGCTTTTTCACGTGGGTATTTACTGCCTTAACTGTGTCCCAGAGATTCTGGTATGTTGTATCTTTGTTCTCGTTAGTTTCAAAAAACTTCTTGACTTCTGCCTTAATTTCATTATTTCATTATTACCCCAAAGTCATTCAGGTGTAGGTTATTCAATTTCCATCTAACTGTATGGTTTTCAGTGATTTTCTTAGTCTTGATTGCTAATTTTATTGCATTGTGGTCCAAGAGAGTGGTTGTTATAATTTCAGTTCTTCTGAATTTGCTGAAGAGTGTTTTGTCTCAGATTATGGGGTTGATTTTAGAGACTGTGCCATGTGGCAATGAGAAGAATGTATATTCTGTTGTTTTGGGTGAAGAGTTCTGTACATGTCTATCAGGTCCATTTGATGCAGTGTTGAGTTCAGGTCCTAGATATCTTTGTTAATTTTCTGCCTCAATAATCTGTCTAATACTGTCAGTGGAGTGGTGAAGTCTCCTAATATTATTATATGGGAGTCTAAGTCTCTTTGAAGGTCTCTGAGAACTTGGTGTTCCTGTGTTGGGTGCATATATATCTAGGTTAGATCTTCTTGTTGATTTGAACCCTTCACCATTATGTAATGCCCTTCTTTGTCTTTTGCAATCTTTGTTGTTTTAAAGTCTGTTTTGTCTGAAACTAGGATTGCAACCCCTGTTTTCTTCTGTTTTCCATTTGATTGGCAGATTTTTCTCCATTTCTTTATTATGAGACTATGTGTGTCATCGCGTGTGAAATGAGTCCTTTGAAGTAAGTATACCAATGGGCCTTGGGTCTTTACCCATTCTGTGCCTTTCAATTGGGACATTTAGCCTATTTACATTCAAGGTTAATATTGATATGTGTGAATTTGATCCTGTCATCATGATATTAGCTGGTTATTAGTCAGACTTGTTTATATGGTTGCTTTACAGTTTCACTGGTCTGTGTACATAAGTGTGTTTCTATATTTAGTGCTTCCTTCAGGAGGCAGGTCTGGTGGTAATAAATTCCCTCAGCATTTGCTTGTCTCAAAAGGATCTTATTTCTCCTTCACTTACAAAGTTTAGTTTGGCTGGATATGAAATTCTGGGTTGAAATATTTTTTCTTTAAGAATGTTGAATATGGGCCCCCATTCTCTTCTGGCTGAGAGGTCTGCTGTTAGTCTGATGGGCTTCCCTCTGTAGGTGACCTGACCTTTCTCTCTAGCTGCCTTTAACATTTTTCTCTTTCATTTCAACCTTGGAGAATCTGATAATTATGTGTATTGGGGATGATCTTCTTGCGAAGTATCTTGTTGCAGTTCTCTGAATTTCCTGAATTTCAATGTTGGCCTCTCTAACTAGGTTGGGAAGTTTTCATGGATGATATCTTAAAACACATTTTCCAAGTTGCTTATACTCTCCCCATCTCTTTCAAGGACACCAATGAGTCATGGATTTGGTCTCTTTACATATCCCATATTACTCAGAAGTTTTATTCAATTCTTTTCATTCTTTTTTCTCTATTCTTGTCAAGTCCTGAGTTCCTTTCTGCATCTTGATATATTCTACTAATAAAATGTGTGGTTTCATTATGAAATTCTTGTAGTATGTTTACAGTTCTACCAGATTGCTTGCATTCTTTTCTATACTGATTATTTTGTCTGTTAGTTCCTGTATCGTCTTATCATGATTCTTCGCTTCCTTTGATTGGGTTTCAACGTACTCTTGCATATCGATGATCTTTGTTTCTATCTATATTCTGAATTCTATTTCTGTCATTTCAACCATCTCAGCCTGGTTCAGAATCCTCACTGGAGAGGTACTGCAGTAGTTTGGAGGAAAAAAAATCATTCTGGCACTTTGAGTTGATTTACATCCATGGTGTTGCAAAGGACATGATTTTATTCATTTGTATGACTGCATAATATTTCATTGAGTATATATACCACATTTTCTATATTCAACCCACCATTGATGGCCACTTGAGTTGATTCCATTTCTTTGCTATTGTAAATTGTGTTTCATTAAACATAAGAGTGTGTCTTCTTGGTAGAACAATTTATTTTTCCTTGGGTATATACCCAATAATGGGATTGCTGAGTCAAATGATAATTCTATGTTTAGTTCTTTGAGAAACCTTCAAATGATTTCCACATGGCTTGAACTAATTTGCATTACCACTAATAATGTATAAGCATTCCCCTTCTCCACACCCTTGCCAACATCTGCTATTTATTGACTTGTTTGTAATAATCATTGTGACTGGTGTGAGATGGTATCTCATTAGGGTTTTGATTTGCATCTCTCTTATGACTAGTAATGTTGAGCATTTTTTTTCATATATTTGTTGGTTACATGCATGTCTCCTTTTGATAAGTGTTTGTTCATGTCCTTTGCCCACTTTTTAATGGAGTATTTTTTTTTCTCATTGATGTGTTTAAGTTTCTTACATATTCTGGACATTAGACCTTTGTCAGATGCATACTTTGCAAATATTTTCTCCCAATCTGTAGGTTGTATGTTTCCTCCCTTGATAGTTTATTTTGCTATGCAGAAGGTTTTCAGTTTAATTAAGTCTCATACATCCATTTTTGTTTTTGTTGCATTTGTTTTTGAGGAGTTAGTCATGAGGTCTTTGCCTAGGCCAATGCCTAAAAGAATATTTCCTTCTAGAAATATTTTCTTCTAGAGTTTCAACAGTTTGAGGTCTTACATGTAAGTATTTAATCCATCTTGAGTTAATTTTTATATAGGATGATAGGTAAAGGTCCAGTTTCATTCTTCTGCATATGGTTAGCCAGTTTCCCAGCATTATTTATTGAATAGGACATCCTTTCCTCATTACTTAATTTAGTCATCTTTGTTGAAGATCAATTGATTGTATGTTTGCAGCTTTATATCTGGGTGGTTTATTCTGTTTCACTGGTCTATGTTTCTGTTTTTGTACCAGTACCATGCTGTTTTGGTTACCATAGTCCTGTAGTATAATCTGAAGATAGGTAATGTGATATTGCCTGCTTCATTGTTTTGCTAAGGATTGCCTTGGCTATTTGTACTCTTTTTTGATTCCATATGAATTTTATAATAGTTTTTTTTCTAATTCTTTGAAAAATGATCTTGGTACTTTTATAGGAATAGCATTGAATCTGTAGATTACTGTTGGCAGTATAGACATTTTAATGATATTGATTCTTCCTATCCATGAGCACCGAATGTTTATGCATTTGTTTGTGTCATCTTTGATCTCTTTCAGCAGTGTTTTGACCTTCTGTTTTGTAATTCTCCTTGTAGAAATATTTAATCCCCTTGTTTAGATACAGTCTTAGGTATTTTATTTTTGTATGTGTGGCTGTTGAAAATGGGATTGTGTTCTTAATTTGGTGCTCAGCTGGAATATTATTGGGTATAGAAGGGATAGCATTTTTAAAGGAATAAAAGACAAAAGCTATCAGACAAAAATTCCATACTCAGCAACATTATCCTTCAAAACAAGGCTCTTTAACACCTCTAAAAATCACACTAGCTCACCAGCAATTGATCCAAATCAAGAAGAAATCCCTGATTTACCTGAAAAAGAATTCAGGAAATTAGTTATTAAGCTTATCAGGGAGGCACCAGAGAAAGATGAAGCCCAGTACAAGGAAATCCAAAAAATGATACAAGTGAAGGGGGAAATATTCAAAGAAATAGATATCATAAAGAAAAACCAATCAAAACTTCAGGAAACATTGAACACACTTACAGAAATGCAAAATGCTCTGGGAAGTTTCAGCAATAGAATTGAATAAACAGTAGAAAGAAATTCAGAGCTTGAAGACACGGTCTTTGAATTAACCCAATCCAACAAAGACAAAGTAAAAAAAATAAGAAAATATGAACAAAGCCCCTAAGAAGTCTGGGATTATGTTAAGTGACCAAACCTAACAATAATTGGTTTTCTGAGGAAGAACAAAAATCTAAAGGTTTGGAAAACATATATGGGGAAATAATTGAGGAAAACTTCCCCAGACTTTCTAGAGACCTAGACATCCAAATACAAGAAGCACAAAGAACACCTGGGAAATTTATTGCAAAAAAATCATTTTCTAGGCACATTGTCATCAGGTTATCTAAAGTTAACATGTTAGCATCTTAAGAGCTCTGAGACAAAAGCACCTGGTAACCTATGAAAGAAAACCTATCAGATTAACATCAGATTTCTCAGCAGAAACCCTGCAAGCTAGAAGGGATTGGAACCCTATCTTCAGCCTCCTTAAACAAAACAATTATCAGTCAAGAAATTTGTATCAAGTGAAACTAAGCATCATATGTGAAAGAAAGATACAGTTTTTTTCAGATAAACAAATGTAGAGAGAATTCGTGACTATCAAGCCACCACTTACAAGAACTGCTAAAAGGAGTTCTAAATCTTGAAAAAAAAATACTGGAGACACATCAAAATAGAACCTCTTTAAAACATAAATCTCACAGGGCCCATAAAACAAAAATGCAATTTAAAAAAGTGAAAACAAAAAACAAAAAAAAAAGGTACACAGGCAACAAATAGTACAGTGAATGGAATGGTATCTCACATCTCAATACTAACATTGACTATAAATGGATTAAGTGCACCACTTAAAAGATACAGAACCACAGAATAAATAAATATTCACCAACAAACTATCTGGTGCCTTCAAGAGACTCACCTAACACAGAAGGACTCACGTAAACTTAAAGTAAAGGTGTGGAAGAAGGCATCTCATGCAAATGGACACCAAAAGCGAGCAGGGGTATCTATTCTTATATCAGACAAAGCAAACTTTAAGGCAATAGCAGTTTAAAAAGACAAAGAGGGGCATTATATAATACTAAAAGGCCTTGTCCAACAGGAAAATATCACAGTCCTAAACATATATGCACCTATCACTGGAGCTCCCAATTTTATAAAACAATTACTAATAGACCTAAGAAATGAGATAGAGAGCAAAACAATGATAATGGCGGACTTCAATACTCCACTGACAGCACTAGACAGGTCATCAAGACAGAAAACCAATGAAGAAACAATGGATTTAAACTAGACCTTGGAACAATTTGACTTAACAGATATATACAGCATGTTCCATCCAATAACCACAGGATACACCTTCTATTTAATGGCACATGGAACTTTCTCCAAGATAAGACCATGTGATAGGCCAAACCATATGATAGGCCACAAAAACGAGCCTAAATAAGTTTAAGAAAATTGAAAAATTGAAATTATATCAAGAACTCTCTCAGACCACAGTGGAATAAAACTGGAAATCAACTCCAAAAGGAACCTTCAAAACCATGGAATTACATGTAAGTTAAATAACCTGCTCCAGAATGGTCACTGGGTCAAAAACGAAATCAAGACAGAAATTAACAAATTCTTCAAACTGAAAGACAATAGTGACATAACCTATCAAAACCTCTGTGATATGGCAAAGGCAGTGCTAAAAGGAAAGCTTTTTTGATGTTCAGCTTACATCAAAAATACTGAAAGAACACAACTTGACATTTTAAAGTCACACCTCAAGGAACTAGCGAAACAAGAACAAACCAAACCCAAACCCAGCAGAAGAAAGGAAATAACCAAGATCAGAGCAGAACTAAATGAAATTGAAACAAAAAAAATACAAAAGATAAATGAAACAAAAAGCTGGTTCTTTGAAAAGATAAAATCGATAGACCATTAGCAAGATTAACCAAGAAAAGAAGAGAGAAAATCCAAATAACCTCAATAAGAAATGAAATGGGAGATGTTATAACTGACACCAATGAAATACAGAAGATCATTCAAGGCTATTATGAACATCTTTATGCACATAAACTAGAAAACCTAGAAGAGATAGATAAATTAATGGGAAAATACTAACCTCCTAGCTTAAATCAGGAAGAATTAGATACCCTGAACAGACGAATAACAAGCAGCAAGATTGAAATGATAATTTAAGAACTGCCAACAACAACAACAAAAAGTCCAGGACCAAATGGATTCACAGTAGAATCCTACAAGACATTCAAAGAATTGGTACCAATTCTTTTGACACTATTCCACAAGACAGAGAAAGACAGAGCCCTCTCGGATTTATTCTATGAAGCCAGCATCAGCCTAATACCAAAATCAGGAAAGTACATAACCAAAAAAGAAAGCTACAGACCGATATCCCTGATGAACATAGATGCAAATATCCTTTACAAAATACTAGCTAACTGAATTCAACAACATATCAAAAAGATAATCCACCATAAACAAGTTAGTTTCATACCAGGGATGCAAGAATGCTTTAACATATGCAAGTCAATAAATGTGATACACCACATAAACAGAATTAAAAACAAAAATCATATGATCATCTCAATAGATGCAGAAAAAGGATTCGACAAAATCTAGCATCCCTTTATGATCAAAACTCTCAGCAAAATCGGCATACAAGGGACATATTTCAATTTAATAAAAGCCATCTATGACAAACCCACAGCTAACATAATACTAAATGGGGAACAGTTGAAAGCATTTCCACTGAGAACTGGAAGAAGAAAAGGATGCCACTCTCACCACTTCTCTTCAACTAGTACTGGAAGTCCTAACCAAAGCAATCAGATAAGAGAAAGAAATAAAGGGCATCCAAATCAGTAAAGAGGAAGTCAAACTGTCACCATTTGCTGGCAATATGATCATTTACCTGGAAAATCCTAAAGACTCCTCCAGAAAGCTCCTAGAACTGATAAATGAATTCAGCAACGTTTCCAGATACAAGATTAGTGTACACAGATCAGTAGCTCTTCTATACACCAACAGTGACCAAGCAGAGAATCAAATGAAGAACTCAAACCTTTTACAATAGCTGCAAAAAAAAAAAAAGAAAAGAAAAGAAAGAAAAAAAAAAACCCTTAAGAATATACTTAACCAAGGAGTCAAAAGACCTCTACAAGGAAAACTACAAAACACTGTGAAATAAATCATACATGACACAAATAAATGGAAACACATCCCATGCTCATGGATGGGTAGAATCAATATTGTGAAAATGACTATAATGCCAAAAGCAATTGACAGATTCAATGCAATCCCCATCTAAATATCAAAATCATTCTTCACAGAATTAGAAAAAACAATTCTAAAATTCATATGGAACCAAAAAAGAGGGTGCATAGCCAAAGCAAGACTAAGCAAGAAGAACAAATCTGGAGGCATCACACTACCTGATTTCAAACAATACGATAAGGTCATAGTCACCAAAACGGCATGGTACTGGTATAAAAATAGGCATATAGACCAATGGAACAAAATGGAGCACCCAGAAATAAACCCAAATACTTATAGCCAACTGATCTTCAACAAAGCAAACAAAAACATAAAGTGGGGAAAGGACACCCTTTTCAACCAGTGGTGCTGGGATAATTGGCTAGCCACTTGTGGGAGAAAAACTGGATTCTCATCTCTCACCTTATATAAAAATCAACTCAAGATGGATTAATGACTTAAATCTAAGACGTGAAACTGTGAAAATTCTAGAAGATAACATCAGAAAAACCCTTCTAGACATTGGCTTATACAAGGATTTCATGACCAAGACCTCAAAACCAAATGCAAGGAAAACAAAGATTCGTAGCCGGGACTTAATTAAACTAAAGAGCTTTTGCACAGCAAAAGGAACAGTCAGCAAAGTAAACATATAACAGAGTGGGAGAAAATCTTTGAAATCTATACATCTGACAAAGGACTAATATCTAGAATCTACAATGAACTCAAACAAATCAACAAGAAAAAAATAAACGGTTGGGCACAGTGGCTCATGCCTATAATCCCAGCACTTTGGGGGGCTGAGGCAGGTGGATCACGAAGTCAGGAGTTCGAGACCAGCCTGGCCAATGTGGTGAAACCCAATCTCTACTAAAAATACAAAAATTACCCAGGCATGGTGATGTGTGCCTGTAGTCCCAGCTACTCAGGAGGATGAGACAGGAGAATTCCTTGAACTCGGGAGGTGGAGGTTGCAGTGAGCTGAGATTGGGCCACTGTACTCCAACCTGGGTGACAGAGAGAGACTCCGTCTCAAAAAAAAAAAAAAAAAAAAAAAAAAAAAAAAAAAAAAATTACATCAAAAAGTAGGCTAAGGATGTGAATAGACAATTCTCAAAAGAAGATATACAAATGGCCAAGAAGCGTATGAAAAAATGCTCAACATCACTAATGATCAAGGAAATGCAAATCGAAAGCACAACGTGATACCATTTTACCTAAGCTGAAATGGCCATTATTAAAAATGAAAAAAAAAAAAGAAAAAAACAGTAGATGTTGGCGTGGAAGCAGTGATCAGGGAAAACTACCCTGCTGTTGGGAATGTAAACCAGTACAGCCACTATGGAAAACAGTGTGAAGATTCCTTAAAGAACTAAAAGTAGAACTAAAAGTAGAACCAACTGATCCAGTAATCCCACTACTGGGTATCTACCCAGAGGAACAAAAGTCAGTATACCAAAGAGATACTTGCACAGGCGTGTTTATAGCAACACAATCTGCAATTACAAAATTGTGGGATCAACCCAAGTGCCCATCAACCTATGAGTGGATAAAGATACGTAATGAAATACCAACTCAGTCATAAAAAGGAATGGATTAATGGTATTTGCAGCGACCTGGATGAGATTGAAGACTTGTTTTTGTTGTTGTTGCTTTTTCTTTTGTTTTTTTTGTGTGTTTTTTTTTTTTTTTTTTTTTTTTTTTTTTTTTTTTTTTTTGAGACAGAGTTTGGCTCTTGTTGCCCAGGCTGGAGTGCCTGGTGTAATCTTGGCACACCGCAAGATAGTGTGATCTTGGCACACCGCAAACTCTGCCTCCCAGGTTCAAGCAATTCTCCTGCCTCAGCCTCCCGAGTCGCTGGGATTACAGGCATGCAACACCACACCTGGCTAATTTTGTATTTTTAGTAGAGATGAGGTTTCTCCATGTTGGTCAGACTGGTCTCGAGCAACCGACCTCAGGTGATTCACCCGCCTCGGCCTCCCAAAGTGCTGGGATTAAAGATGTGAGCCACGGTGCCCAGCCAAGATTAAAAACTATTATTCTAAGTGAAGTAACTCAGGAATGGAAAACCAAACACCGTATGTTCTCACTGGTATGTGGGAGCTAAGCTACGAGGGGACAAAGTCATAAGAATGATACAATGCACTATGGGGACTTGGGGGGAAAGGGTGGGAGCAGGGTGAGGGAGAAAAGACTACAAATAGGGTGCAGTGTATACAGCTCAGGTGATGGGCATGCCAAAATCTCACAAATCACCACTATAGAACTTATTCATGTAACCAAACACCACCTGTACACCAATAACCTATGGAAAAATAAAAATTTAAAGTAAGAATAATAAAAAAAATAAAAACAGTCCACACGGTTATACCAGGTGTCAAAAAAAAAAAAAAGAAATATAGAAATCAAATATAAGTTATTGCATAGATAAATATAAAAGTCTATATTACCACATTTGGGATTGCAACTCCTCTTTTTATAATATTTCCTATATGATTTAAAAGACAAATAAATACACATCACTATAAATTTATGCTAATAGTCACACAATATCCAAAAATGAAATTTGTGAAAGCAACTGTAAAGGCAGGGAATGGAACTGTTTAGTAATGTAGTTATTGTATAGTACTGAAGCAAAATTTGTAAAACTTTAAATAATATCGTTATAAATTTATGATTTTAATTATAACCTTTATGGTAATCACTAAGAAATTTTCCCAAAAATATACACAAAAGGAAATGAGAAGGAAATCCAAACAATACATTCCAAATAACAAAACACAAACAAGACAAATGGAGGATACAAAGAATAAAAAAGGTATAAAACATATAGAAAACAAATACCCCAAATGGTAGAAGTAAACCCTTCCTCAAACAAATATGTTATGTGTGAATGAATTAAATGCTCCAATCAAAAGGCAGAGATATGACAAAATGGATTTGAAAAATATGATCCAAGAGTATGCTGTCTACAAGAAATTCATTTTAGTTCTAAGGACATAAATATATTGAAATTAAAAAGATATACAAAGACATTTCTTGCAAACAGTAACCAGAAGAGAGTTGGGGTGGTTATGCAGTAATAGTATTGGACAAAACAGACTTTGACTCAAAAACAATTACAAGATACAAATAAGGACTTTGTATATTGATAAAAGGGTCAATTTATCAAGAAGATATAAACATCACACACAAGAAAGAACAGAGAAGTGGAGTATGCACACATTGACAGAATTAAAGGGAGAAAACATAGTTATACAATAATAGAGATTTCAATGCTAAACTTTTAATAATACATACAACAAAATAACTGAAGCTCAATAGGAAATAGAAGACTTGAACAACACTAGACCTAACAGACACAGACAGAATATTCCACCCAACAACAGCAGAATACATACTTTTCAAGTGTACCTGGAACATTAGCTAAGATAGCCCATATGTTAGGCTACAAAACAAGTCTCAATAAATTTTAAAAGACTGAAATTACACAGAGAATATTCTCTGACTGTGATAAAATGAAGCAAAAGCCAATAATAGAAGAATAACTAGAAAATTCACAAATACGTGGAGATTAAATGATACACTGAAAATAAATGAGTCAAAAAATGAATCACACAAGAAATCAGAAAATACCTTGGCACAAATGCAAACAAAACTTAACATGCCACAGTAATGGGATGCAGCAAAAGCAAGGCTAAGTGAGGAATTTATAGCTATAGACACAAACATTTATAAAAGAAGAAAGATTCTAAACTAACAACCCAATACTACACCTTAAAGAATTAGAAAATAAATATCAAGCTTAACCCAAAGTTAGCAGAAGAAAGGAGATAAAGATTAAAAGAGGTAAACAAAATAGAAAGCAGTAGAGACTCAGCAAAACCAAAAGCTGGTCCTTAGAAAAAAATCAACAAAATGACAAGACTTTAGCTAGACAGAAGGAGAAAAAAAAAAAAGGATACACAAATAGCTAAAACTAGAAATGAAAGTGGAGACATTACTACAGCAAATTAAATAACAGAAAAAAACAGACAAATCTTAGAAATACAAATTATCCTTGGTGGCTCAAGATGAAATAGAACATCCTAACAGCCCTAAAACAAGTAAAGATGTTAAATCAATAATTAAACACCTTCTAACAAAGAAAATCCCAGGACCTTACGGCTTTACTGATGAATTCAAACATTAACAAAAAATAGAGAAGAAAGAAACACTTTCTAGCTCCTTCTATGATGTCAGAATTACCCTGATATCAAAGTCATATAAAGACATCAGATCTTTAGGGGTGAACATAAAAATGTTCTGGAACAAGTTAGAGGTAGTTATACAACACTGTGAATGTCCTAAACGCCACTAAGTTATTCACATTCAAATAGTTCATTTCATATTTGTGAAGTTCACTTCATTAAAAAAGCGAATAGTAGGAACGTTAATGTATGCCAATTAAAAACGTAATTTAGCAGGTCAGAGATCTCAAAATGAAATTCAGACTGTTACAAACAATCTAACTGCATTACAAATGGATGAAACACTTCACTGAAGAGGATGAAGAAAAAAGATGCTGACGTAAGTAATTTTAGAAATCAGTGGAGACTCAGATTGCAAAAAACATTGCACCTGAGCACTGTACTCTAGTTGATAAACTTTTTCCCATGTGGGTATGGGTTAACAATTCTAGTAGTGCTATAGATGTACACTAGATTTGAATAATTAAGTAAGTAGATGGCAGATGTTGAGAGCCTGTTTTTTTCTGTTGGAGTAAGAATTTAGAGATAGCCAAGGGGAGCAGGTTAGAATGATTCATGTGGTAACGGATTACAGTTGATCGCAGTATGAACTCATGTTTATCTTCCTATAGACCCTGCTTCCATATAGAAATATTTATAGATATGCATATATACATTGCTTAATAAACACACGTATATCTTCTGGCTGTGTCCACTGAGAGGCTTTATAAACAATAACATCCTGGTGGAACCTGATGCTCAGATCTTGGTTTCTAATACCATTCTCCAACAAAAGGAATCAGAGGTCCTTGGAGACATGGCTGATTCTAGGGCTGGGACAAGAAATATGCAAAATGAGCCTGGATTATCCTGAAGTACCTGAAAATAAGAAAGTACTCAAAAATAAAAAATAGAAAAAAAAATCCACAATGATGAAAATATATCAAACCAATACAAGAGTCAATGGAAAGAACTTCCAATAGCCAAAACTGGAACAATCTGAGTGACGAAGTAAATGAAGTAGTATTGGATTATAGCCCAAAGTGTAAAATAAATATCCATGAAAAATGCCTGATGCCTCAAAATTGTCTAGGTCATAAAAACAAGAAAGAGAAACTGTTACAGCCAACAACAGCTTTAGAAGACATGATGACTAAATATGATGTAGTCTCCTGGATGCAATTCTGGAACAGAATAAGATCATTAGCTACAAACTAAGGAAATCTGAACAAAGCATGGACTCGTGTTAATAGTAACAGTAACATTATCAGAACAATCATCAACAACATCATTACCGTTATCATCAATGTATCAGTATTGGCTCATGAATTGTAACAAATATACCATTCTAACATAAGATGTTAGTAATAGAGGAAACCATGTTCAGGGTATATGGAAACACATTATACCATCTTTGTAATTTTTCTGTAAACACAAATCTGTTCTAAAGTATAAAGTTTTTGTTTTTAAAAGTCATATGTGTAGTGATTGTCAAATTTCATTCTACTTAAAGATTAGCTAAGGAAATTTTGAAAAATGTCCAGTTCAATCACCTCCCAAAGGTCTTGATTCAGAGAGTCTGGGAAAGAGTGTATGAATCCTCCTTATTAACATGCTTGCAAAGTGATTCACGTTTTAAGACACAGTGGTGCAGAGGAAGGCCACCAGCCTGAAGCTCAGCAAGTTAAAGTGTTACCCAAATTCACTCTTTAGTGGTAGGCAGAGCTGAGGCTTACACCCTGGTTGTCTGTACTTCTCACTGATTTCACCTCTCCCCTTCCTTTCCATCTCCCCACCTCTGCTGGACCTGGCAGGAGACACCAGGTGAGTTGACCAACTACTGTTATCATTGTTAAGAATGATGTTAGCTGTGTTTTTTGTTTTTGTAAATGCCCTTTGTCAGATTGAGCAAGTTTCCTTACATTGTTTTTGACTATTTTCATTATGGAAAGGTGTTAGATTTTTTCAAGTGCCTTTGCTGCATCTCTTGAGATAATCTTATGGCTTTTGCTTTATTTTGTTTTTGACTATCTTCACTATGGAAAGGTGTTAGATTTTTTTCAAGTGCCTTTTCTGCATCTCTTATGTTTTTTGCTTTTTTCTACTAATATTGTGTATTAATTCTGTTTTCTTTTTTCAGCTTGTAAATTTTTGTGGATACATAATAGGTGTAGTATTTATTGTATAATACTGATTGATTTGTATACATTGAACCAACTTAATACTTCTTGGACCAATTCTACTTGGTCATTCTGTATAATCTTTTCTATATGGTGTTAGATTTGGTTTCCTAATATTCATTAAGAATCTTAGGGCCAATATTTACTGTGATTTCTTCTTTGGTTCATCAATTAAGAGTGTATTAATTTTCACATATTTGTGCAATTATTTATTTCTAATATCCCATTGTAATTTGAGAAAATAATTTGTATGATTTCAATTATTTCAAATATGTAGAGATTATTTTATGGCCTAACATATGGTCTACTGTGATGGAAATTGTTCCATATGCACTTCAGAAAAATATATATTATGCTATTGTTGGTTGGAATGTTCTTTAGATGTCTGTTAGTTCTTATTGGTTTATATTGTTATTTAAGTTTTGTAGCTCCTTGCTGATTGTCTGTCTCATTGTTCTATTTATTATTGAAAGCAAAGATTTAAAATTGTCACCCATAATTGTTGAATTTTCCATTGCCTGCTTCAATTCTCTCAGTTTTTGCTTCAGTTATTTTGGGGCTCTGTTAGGTATATACACATACATATATATGCACACATGCACACTTACATATATACACGTATTTTTATAATCATTATATCTTCTTGATGGATTTAATTTTAAATAATAGTTAATGTTCTTTTTTGTTTCTTGAAAAAATTTTTGCTCCTGTCACTGATTTATTTCCGGTGACCTATTCTCGAGTTCACTGATCCTTTCTTCTGCTTGATCTTGTCTGCTGTTGAGCCCCTCTGGTGTTTCAGTTTAATTATTGTGTTCTTTAGCGCCAATATTACTGTTCAGGGTAAATATTCTTTCTCTTTGTTGAGATTCTCACTTTGTTCATACATTGTTTTCTTGACCTCAGTGGGCCATTTTCGTGAGAGTTATTTTAATTCTAATAGGAAAATGATACAGCTTCACTTCATTAGGTTCAATTTCTTAAATTTTACTTTATTCCTTTGTTTGGTATCTTTGCCTGATTTATCATTTTCCTTGACTCTCTCTGTTAGTTTCTGTGCATTTGGCAAAACAGGTACCTCTCCTGGTCTTCACGGACTGGCCTTCTACAGGAGAAGACCCCCACTAATCAGCTCAGCTAGAGAGACTGAGGCTTCTGCCAATTCTTTTCTTCCCCAAGGTAAAGCAGGCAGCTGTAGTTTTTGTCCACTTGTTTTGTGTTGAGCAGGGTGAAGAATCGCTTGTGTCTACTAGCCTAGGCTGCCATCTCTATTCTCTCCCAGGTTGCTAGACTGTCCCAGACTAATCAGAGCTTCAAGACTGGCAAGATAAAAGCCAGTCCTTTGAGGAGCTCCCTCAGAAAAGTTAGGGTTGTGGATATGCACAGCAACCCCTCCCTTCCCTGGGTAAAGATGGAAACTATGGTTCTCTTTCTGATTGTAAGGAGCTAATGTAAGAGCAGGGTCTCTGCTGAGGGCATGTTTTCAATCTCCCTACTGGCTTTTGATTTCATATTTCCTGGATGCAACAGGCTTTCAATTAATTTATGATTTCTAACAAAGCCAATTTGTTCATGAATTGTTGCTAAATTAGTAGCAATGATGAGAAAGGAGGAGCCAGGGCCTCCTACTCCTCTATCTTGCTGAATCACTCTTCTTGTGACAAGTTTTAATATAAAATTAATTTTGTCTGATATATTATTGCCACTCTGGGTCTCTTCTGGTTACTGTTTGCATGATATGTATTTTCCACAGTTTTACTTTTGAGATGGCAAGATGACCATTCAAATACTTTCCTTAATAAGATGAGATATAACAAAGATAAAGAAGAAAGAAACAAAAAAATGAACAAAGTCTCCAAGAAATTTGGGATTATGTTAAATGGCCAAACCTAAGAATAATTGGTGTTCATGAGGACAAAGATAAATCTAAAAGTTTGGAAAACATATTTGAAGGAATAGTCAAGGAAAACTTCTCTGGCCTTGCTAGAGATCTAGACAGCCAAATACAAGAAGCTCAAAGAACACCTGAGAAATTCTTTGCAAAAAGATCATACCCAGGCACATAGTCCTCTGGCTATCTAAAGTCAAGACAAAGGAAAGAATCTTAAGAGCTGTGGGGCAAAACTATCAGGTAACCTACAAAGAAAAACCTATCAGATTTCCAGCAGATTTCTCAGCAGAAACCTTACAAGCCAGAAGGGATTGGGGTCCTATCTTTAGCCTCCTCAATCAAAATAATTTGCCAGCCAAGAATTTTGTATACAGCAAAACTAAGCTTTATAAATGAAGGAGAGGTAAAGTCTTTTTCAGACAAACAAATGCTGAGAGACTTTGCTATTACCAACCCCAGCACAACAAGAAATGCTGAAAGGTGTTCTAAATCTTGAAATAAAACCTTGAAAACACCAAAATAGAACCTCTTTAAAGGATAAATCTCTCAAGGCATATACAACAATAACACAATGAAAAAAAAAAAAAAAAGGTACTCAGGCAAGAACCAGCATGATGAATGGAATAGTACCTCACATCTCAATACTAACATTGAATGTAAATGACCTAAATGTTCCACTTAACAGATACAGAATAACAGAAAAAATAAAAATCCACCAACCAAGTATCTGCTGTCTTCAAGAGACTCACTTAACACATAAGAACTCACATAAACTTAAGGTAAAGGGGTGGAAAATATATTCCATGCAAATGGAAACCAAAATTTAGCAGGAGAGGCTCTTCTTATACCAGACAAAAGAGACTTTAGAACAGCAACAGTTTAAAAAAACAAAGAGGAACATTATATAATGATAAAAGGATAAGTCCGAGAGGAAAATATCCCAATCCTAAATATACATGTACCTAACATGGGAGTTCCCAAATTTATAAAACAATCATTACTATGCCTAAGAAATGAGATAGACAGCAACACAATAACAGTGGGGAACTTCAATACTGCACTGACAGGACTAGACAGATCATCAAGACAGAAAGTCAACAAAGAAACAATGGATTTAAACTATACCATAGAACAAATGGATTTAACAGATATTTACAGAACATTCTGCCAGCAACTGCATAATATACATTCTATTCAACAGCACATGGAACATTCTCCAAGATAGACCATATGACAAGTCAAAAAACAAGCCTCAATAAATTTTAAAAAATCAAAATTATATCAAGTACTCTCTCAGACTACAGTGGAATTAAATAACCTGCTCCTGAATAATCACTAGGTCAACAATAAAATAAAAAAAATTTGAAAATTCTTTCAACTGAACAATAATAGTGACACAGCTTAACCAAACCTATGGGACACAGCAAAAGTGGTGCTAAGAGGAAAGTTAATAGCATTAAACGCCTACATCAAAAAGCCTGAAAGAATACAGAAAATGTAAAGTCACATCTCACAAGGAACTAGAGAAACAAGCACAAACTAAACCCAAACCCAGCAGAAGAAAAGAAATAGCAAATATCAGAGCAGGACTAAATAAAATTCAAACAAAAAACTATAAAAGATAAATGAAACAAAAAATTGCTACTTTGAAATGATAAACAAAATTGATTAGACCATTACCAAGATTAACCAAGAAAAGAAAAGAGAAGATCCAAAAATTAAGTTCAACCAGAAATGAAATAGGAAATATTACAACTGATACCACAGAAATACAAAAGATCATTTAAGGCTACTATGAACACCTTTACATGCATAAACTAGAAAACCTAGAGAAGATGGATAAATTACCAACAAAAAAAAAGTCCAGGACCAGATGGCTTCACAGCTGAATTCTACCAGACATTCAAAGAAGAATTGGTACCAATCCTATTGACAGTATTCCACAAGATAGAGAAAGAAGGAATCCTCCCTAAATCATTATATGAAACCAGTATCACCCTAATACCAAAACCAGGCAAAGACATAACAAAAAAAGAAAACTAGATGCAAAAATTCTCAACAAAATATTACACTAGCTAACTGAATCCAAGAGCTATCAAAAAGATAAGCCACCATGATCAAGTGGGTTTCATAACAGGAATGCAGGGATGTTTTAACATACACAAGTCAGTACATGTGATATATCACATAAACAGAATTAAAAACCAAAATCATATGGACATCTCAATAGATGCAGAAAAAGCATTCGACAAAATCCAGCAACACTTTATGATTAAAACCCTCAGCAAAATTGACATAGAAGGGACACACCTCAAGGAAATAAGAGCCATCTATGACAAACCCCACAGCCAACATTAATACTGAATGGGGAAAAGTTGAAAGCATTCCCCCTGAGAACTGGGACAAGACAAGGATGCCCACTTTCACCACTTACATGCAGCATAATACTGGAAGTCCTAGTCAGAGTAATCAGACAAGAGAAAGAAATAAAAGGCATCCAAATTGGTAAAGAGGAAGACAAACTGTCACTGTTCACTGATAATACGGCCATATACCTAGAAAACCCTAAAGACTCATCCAACAAGCTCCTAGATCTGATAAATGAATTCAGTAAAGTTTCAGGATACAAAATCAATGTACACAAATCAGTAGCACTGCTATATACCAACAATAACCAGCTGAGAATCAAATCAAGAACTCAATCCCTTTTACAACAGCTGCAATAAAGTAAAATATTTAGGAATATACCTAACAAAAAGTGACAGATCTCTATAAGGAAAACTACAATACACTGTGAAATAAATCGTAGACAATACAAACAAATGGAAACAAATCCAATGCTCATGGATGGGTAGAATAAATATTGTGAAATTGACCACAATGCCAAAAGCAATCTACATACTCAATACAATTTCCATCAAAATCCCATCATCATTCTTCACAGAACTAGAAAAAAATAATCCTAAAATTCATACAGAACAACAACAAAAAAAGATGGTGCATAGTCAAAGCAAGACTAAGCAAAAAGAACAATTCTGGAGGCATCGCACTACCTGACTTCAAACTACAAGGCTGTAGTTACCAAGACAGCATAGTACTTGTGTAAAAATAGGCATGTAGACCAATGGAACAGAATAAAGAATTCAGAAATAAAGCCAAATACTTACACTCAACTGATTTTTGACAAAGCAAACAAAAACATAAGGCAGGGACAGAACCTGCTATACAACAAATGGTGCTGGGATAATTGGCAAGCCACATGTAGAAGAATGAAGCTGGATCCTCATCTCTTGCCTTATACAAAAATAAACTCAAGATGGATCAAAGACTTAAATCTAAGACCTGAAACCCTAAAAATTCTAGAAGATAACATCATAAAAACTCTTCTAGACATTGGCTTAGACAAAGAGTTCATGACCAAGAACCCAAAAGCAAACACAACTAAAACAAAAATAAATAGATGGGACCTAATTAAACTAAAAAAATTCTGCACTGTCAAAGAATTAACCAGCAGAGAAAACAGACAACCCATGGAATGGGAGAAAATGTCCGCAAACTATGCATTTGATAAAGGATAAGTACCCTTAATCTACAAGGAACTCAAATAAATCAGCAAGAGAAAAAAAAAACAAATAATCCCATCAAAAAGTTAACTAAAGACATGAATAGACAATTTTCATAAGAAGATATACAAATAACCAGCACACATGAAAAAATGCTCAACATCACTAATTATCAAGGAAATGCAAATCAAAACCACCTTACTCCTACAAGAATGGCCATAATTTTAAAATCAAAAAGTAACAGATATTGGCATGGATGTGGTGAAAAGGGAACATTTTCACATGCTGGTGGGGATATAAAATAGTATTAATACAACCACTATGGAAAACAGTATGAAGATTCCTTAATAACCAAAAGTAGAGCTACCATTTGATCCAGCAATCCTACTACTGGGTATCTACCCTGAGGAAAGGAAGTCATTATATGAAAAAGACACTTACATATGCATGTTTATAGCAGTACAATTTGCAAATGCAAAAATATGGAACCAGCCTAAATGCCCATCAATCAATGAGTGGATAAAGAAAATGTGGATAAAGAAAAAAATATATATATATTATATATAATATATAATTTATATTATATATTACATATTATATATTATATATTACATATATAATAATTTATATTATATATTATATATTACATATATATTTTATATTATATTATAAAATATATATAATATATTATAAATTTATATAAATATATATTATATATAAATATATATTATATATATAAATATAAATATATATATTATATATATAATATATTACTGTGCCATAAAAAGAAACAAAATAATGGCATTCACAGCAACCTGGATGGAATTGGAGACCATTATTCTAAGTGAAGTAAGTCAGGAATGGAAAAACCAAACGTTGTATGTTCTCACTTATAAGTGGGAGCTAATCTATGAGGACGCAAAGGCATAAGAATGATATAATGGACTTTGGAGACTCTGGGGGAAGGGTGGGAGGGGAGTGAGGGTTACAAGACTATACATTGGGCACAGGGTAAACCACTTGGGTGATGGGTGGGCCGAAATCTCAGAAATCACCATTAAAGAACTTTTCCAGGCAATCAAACACCACCTTTTCCCCAAAAATTATTGAAATAAAAATTTTAAAAGTTAAAAAGACAAGATATAAAAAAGAATCCACAAACACATAATATATGCAGACATTTGAAAAGAGAAATAGTCTTAACGATGTCAAACTCATACAGGTGATAGGACCTAAGAATAAAGGAGGCAAGTTCAAGAAGAGACAACTTGCCAAAAACGAAATAAAAGCTACATTTGAGAATACACTAGCTACTTAATTAAAATTAAGAAAATACAAATCAGTGCTACCGAAGTATGATCCACAGCCTGATATTGATGCATTAACTATTTGGTTATCAATCCACATAAATACAGAAATTGAGTGTAAATATTTACATCTTTCGTAGCAACTTGGCATTGCCTCAGGATCCAAAGGCGTCATCAGCGAACTTATCTTGTTAAACATGAAGATGAGCTCAGGTGATGTCAGACTCATGCAGTTGATGCACAGGTAGCTCATGTAGGTATTGGTCATGTGCAGTAGGTCCCCAGAGCAGTCCACAATGTATTTGAAATCAAATATAACATTACTGCTTTCCCATGGACAGCTTAAGACCCATTACATTTAAAACATATGTTTAAAAGATTTTCTTGTCAAATTGTAAATTTAACAAAAGAAAAAAAAAATCAATACTATCATTTTTTTGTGGAAGAATGAGTGCTCCTACTGATAAAAGTATAATTGATACAACCATTAAAAAGAGTGTCGAATAGCATTTATGTAGTCCTGAAATATCCAACTGTTGAGTAATTAATTCTACTACCAATTCTATAGAAACAAGTGAGTTGCTGGGTTGGAATTACACACAATGATAATCGTTGTCTGAAGAAGACAGTGGAAACCCATAACTAACTTAAATGCATAACAATAAAGAAATGCTAATTTATTTATATATTCACAGATTGAAATTTTATATAAATTTTACCATTATAAATTATGATTTATAAAGTGTTATAAAGTAAACTTTGTAATTATAAAATAATATGCATTCATTCTAGAAAAACAGAAAAATATATAAAGAAATTAAAACTCTATAGTCTCAACACCCAGAGGTAAAAACAATATTCTGGTGGGTTTGGGGGAAGGGGTTTCCTTGTGTGTATATTTGTTACGTTATTTTCCCCCCACACACAAAATGGATTTCATACATATAGGACACTTTTTTTACCCTACTTTCCCACTCACTTTTATTTTGTGAGTGTTTTCTTATCTGTATTAACCAATGGGTAGTGGCTACTGTTTAGTGGTTTAAAACGGTGCATGTCTGTTTCTCTCTAATCCGTATCTCCATTTATGGTTAGCAGAAGATCTCTACTTCTTCTCATCACTCAGCCATGCCATTTCTAATGTTGGTGGTCCCTTTGCTAAACCTGGAGTGTTTCCCTTTAACATTTGAGCATTCTGGCCTGGAAATGACATGTGTCATTTCTGCTCATGACTCATAGTCAGGCAGTCCCACAGCCCCACCCAATCACAAGGTGTCCAGCAGACATGAGCTTTCCACATGCCCAGAAGTTGGGGAGCCAAAAACATTTGTCAAAGAGCAGCAGCGACTGCCACGCCAGGTCTACAAAGAACCATCGCACTAAGGAAATAGTATTCTATCCCAACAAGGTACCCTAATTTATTCAACCACCCTCATGGTTGGACATTTTTGGTTTTCATTCTTTTTGGTATTATAAAATATAATTGCAACATTTTATATATTAATCTTGGATTACACCTCTGGTTATTCCCTTTGTATACATACCTTGAAAAAAAAACTTCTAGATCAAAGCATATAAGCATTGTAATGCTCTTAAAAAATATTTTATTAATTTTTAGAGTGTTTGCACAAGTAAATGTTATGATAAGCAGTAATGTGTATATTCCAATCAAACTTCAACTTCATGCCCTCTGTGTATTGTCATTTAGAAGTCTATGTCATTTTTGTATCAGACATAGTATTCCATTTTTCTTTTAATTAGTATAACTCTTAACAATATATTAAAATGCCATTACATGATTAGAAAAGACTGGGTGAAATGTCAGCCACAAAAAATAAGACCACGAATGGAGAAAAATTATCTAAACACTACACAATAGTTTAATGGTTGCAATTACTGATAATTTTTTTCTTATCTATGTTTTTGCATTTGCTAATTTTACTCCAATTATCAGAATAGTAATGCTTACTAATTTTATGATAAAGTGGCATTTCAGATCACTGAGGGACAGAAGAATTATTCAATAAATGGTACGGGAAAATTGAGTAGGAAAAAATTTCTACCTACACTATGTACATTAATAAATTCTGGAATAACATCTATCTGTAAATAAGCAAGCAAAATAAAACAAGTCTCAATGTAATTATATTATAATAAAAATAGAATTAAAACTGTTTGGCAGGAAGGAATTTGTTAAGCCATGTAAAAAACACAGAAAATATTTTTCCCATAAACTTTTAAACAACTGAACAGTAGGAGTCAACAAAGTTTAAAGAAAAGTAGCAGACTAGTAAAATGTATATTACCAACATATATCAATGTATGGAGTTACTATCCAGAATATATAAAGAATCTCTACAAATAATACAAAAATGGTCAAAGTAAATCCTGCTACAATTAGCGCAATGTAAATTAAAACTATTAACTATCTCTGTTGTATCCTTTATACTCATAACATTTCATACAAAGACAATAAATAATGTTGATTGGAAGAAGTGATAGTTGACAAAGTCTTTTTGGATGAAAATTTAGCAACATCTATTAAAATTTAATATTGTGCATAGGCTTTGCCTCATCATTTTACTTCTAGGTGTGTCTGTTAGAGATACTGCAACATTTGCACAAAGAATATACGAGAATATTTGTTGTAATTTGTAATAATGAAAGACTGGAATCAGCCTAATGTCCATACATATGACAATATCAAAATAAATTAGGATAGTCCATGCTGTGAACTATTAGCTACTAGTTAAAATTAATGAGTTATTGTTATATAGAAAGCCATGGAGAACTACCTAAGACATATCATTAAGAAAAAACAAAAAGAATGTTGCAAAGTAGTCCATTTGGTATGGCCTTATTTTCAATATAGCAGAGTGCAGAGGTTAAGAGAGTGTGCTCTGGATCCAGACTGCCTGGTATTCTGTGCTCAGTGCACCTCTCACCACTTTGAGCAGGTCATTTACTTTTCCTGGCCTTAACTTTCTCATTGGTAAGAGTGGCGTAATAACAGCTCCTATCGCATTATCAAATGAGCTAACCATGTTGAGTGCTTAGAAAAATCTCAGGAATATTACAAGTGTTAGCTATCAATTTAATTAAAATAAAGCATTATGAACCCAGATAAGATGATTCACTTACACACAAAATACATGTTTTCATAAATACAAAGAAGAAAGTATGGGAGATTTTCACAAACTGTGAGATTTGGTACTCTCTGAGCAAGAAAGTGGGATGAGAAAGCTGGGGAAGTTGATTCTGACTTTGAATTGTTAGAAGTGCTGCCAATGAGGCTCTTTCTGTACATTATTTGTACAAATAAAAATGCAATTGATGGTTTAAAAATCAAAAAAATTAAAGAATTGATATTTACATATATAGTTATTGCTTCTCTGAAATAATTTTATAACTATGCATATGTCACGGATTTACTTTTACTTTATTTCATGATCTACTGAGACTGATTGATTTCTATCCTTATATAGCTGCCTTAAAGATCAATTTCTTTCCACACATTCAACTTTCAATTAACTTTTATTGAACTACTGCTATGTTCCAGACCCACAAGTAGGTAATGGCATTTAAAATGTTAATATAATCAAGTCAGCTTCATAGTAAAGGAAACAGACATAAATAATCTACTGCTGGGCAGTGTTGCTAAGTATATGAGAAGATATGGACAAAGGGGACTTGAAGAATTCCAAGAGAGGTTAATTCTGCCAAGGAGACAATACTCCAAGAAAGCAGGGTTCCTGGAGCTCTTGATCACCATCCCACCCCTAGCACCAGACACTCTGTAAATGAAGAGACTGGGGAGGAAGTAGAGTCCTGCAGAAGAAGGAAAGTGCCATGCAGGCAGGAACAAGTTGAGCACAGGATGACAGGGGTGGATTGATGCCTCAACATATGGACCAGTGGACACACCCTTGCATTTCCAGTGCTCAAGGAGTAGAGATATAGCCCTATCCATACCATTGACATGAATGCATAAATGAAATTCACTCCAGTCCTTCCAAAAATTGTATAATGAAAGTAAATTCCTGGTATTCATTTTGCTGTCAAATGACATTTGTAAATCAGGTTATTCTTAAATTGATTGTCTGCATGCTTAACAAAAGTTAAACATTTGAGCCAAGAGAAAGTCTTTGAGGTCAGATATAGGCTTTTTTCATCTAACTGGCTTTCACATGACTCTTGGTATCTTCTGATGAGACTACCTTCATTTGACCCAGCAATGAGATGGTGGCAGCTATGGTGGCAGCTATTGTCTAAAATGGAAATGGTATCCCCAGCCTACAGCTTCTTTAGGAAGTGCTGTGTGAAAAAAAAATGACATGCACATGATTTTTTTTCTGTAGCTAAAGAGAGGCTAATAGTTAAGAAGAACACAGTTTTAAGAAAACACATTTGGTTTGCTTGGTTTATATCTTTTCTAGATGTAAATTAAAATTACTTATCAGTCACTTAAGTTTTTCCCTTTCCAAGATAAATGTACAATGATTGAGTGTCAAATGAGGCTAAATCCTCTGCATTTAGCCTCTGCAGCAGCATATAAAGCTACAAATATCCTGCATTATAATTGCACCAATACAGACAGTTTCATGTCAGTTAAGGCTCAGTAATAGCCATTAGACTGGTTAAAATGTAATTTCAAATTATAATAAAACAGTATTTTGACTTTGTAAAACACAGGTCTTCTGACTTTCATTACTAAAATGTTGATTTGATCAAGAGTAAAACAGCCTTTAATTATAACTGAATTTTGTACTTTTAATTTAGGGAATAGCCATCTATAGTTCCAGTTTTCAAAATAAAATGAAACATAAGACAACTTCAGAGTTGTGAAGGTTTGAGAAATGAAACACAACTTTTATCTTCAGAATTAAAATTAATAGCATGTTTAGTTTTAATATTTAAATGTTATAAATCAAGTTAATATCGAAATAACGTTAAGACAATTGAACCGATAATAACAAAATACATAATTTCTTAACATGTTTTTACCTGTGTTAAGTACTTGAATGAGTAGCAACTCAAGTAAAATTGACTATGGCTTTACTTAGTTACTATAGGTCTAAATGTATTTCTTTCTTCAAAAAGAAATGGGATTTTTGTTATTTCCTCTTAGGTAAAGTCATTTAATAGTCAAAATGTATGAAACACTTTAGCATCAATTAAGTAATTTAAAATGATAACCCATTTATTTTCTTAAAAGGCAAAACGGCTTATAAAGTAGAAACTCATTTATTTAAGCACAAACACGTTTCTCACAAAAATACATGCCCGTTCCCAGGTCGAGGTATTTCCTTTGAAACTCCCCAACTGCTGATTTTCAATCAATCATTCTATTTAAATAAATTTGTCAACTGAAATGAAAACAGCTACCAATGCCTTTATATGGCATCCCTTGTTTGGATAATAATGAACATATTACATACACCTTGGAAAGGTGCTTTTTAATTAAAAAAGAAAAAGAAAGTAGAATCCCACACATTCAGAAGGCACAGAGTGTCTCTTGAAATATTGAGACTTGGAAACATTTCCCAAACTTCACTTTCACTAACTTAGGAGGGGAAAAAAAGAAGTGCACCACTCTTTACAAAGTCTGGCCGTCCCAAGGAAGACCTCACCCAGAGAGACTGGACGCATATGGACGCCATTTGTAACCAGTGGAGAAATGCGCAGGTCAGCCTAACCTTTGGTGTCTGCCTATCCATCTGTTTTCACATTAGTTGCAAATTATAGAATCCTCCAGACCCACATGACCATAAATCAGTACTATGAGCATGTACGCTTTTCCCATCTGTCATAAAACAATGAATTAAATTCATGCCTGTCAAAATAGGCTGCAGCAAAATGGCCTTCTTCTGCAGTCGAAGGAATACAAAACTTCACCTCATCGCTATAATTTATGGTCTCTTTGGGGCTTTGGGGTGATTAGGACTTGGCCCACCAACACGCAGAAAAACAGTAGGAACTCCAATAACTCCAAATGGAAATCTTGGGTCAAATTTATCAAACAAATCAGAGAGAAATCTATTTCTGTTTGGAAAAGGAGGAGATATATTGCATGTTTAGTGTTCGTGCACAGCTTTGGAACTTTTGGCTATTCGGTATTTGTGAGTTTTGGAATTTCTCGCTTAAATAGTATCACCAAAGGACATGTAATGTATTAGACATGAGCCGTTTTTAGCCAAATAAAATATACAATGGTAGGCAAAGAGGTTTTTCAATGTTAACATCAACATATTTGTGCAAATGATGTAACTGAAAATTTTCTAGGTAGACCTAGAAAAAAGCATAGCTTTAGTACTGGAAAAATACACTTGGAGAAAAGGAAATATGTTAGCAATAGGAACCAAAAAGGTAATAAAAAGGAGGGGGCAGCCAAAGCGATAAGGTGTATAGACTCTAACTAGTCCATGCCAAGGGGTTTATATCAGTCCCACCACACAGTTAATGTTTCTTTAAAACTTCCCTTCCATAAAACTGCCTTAAAGTCAAATACAGCTTGGCATGTGAAAGCAAAGAGACAGGGAAAAAAACAGAGAACAGAGCAAGGCAGGCAAAAGTACTGATGTTTGCTATACAAAAATTATTGGTCACAGTAAGATCTGATGAAAAATAAATGGAGATAATTTGGTTGTGGGGGAGGGGAAAGGGGTTGAAACTCATCTGGAGATTTTGGCACTTGTCCCTCCTTGTAATCCACAGTGTGCTTGAACTGGTGTTTATCACGGAGGCCTGTAGGCATTCATTCCATCAGAAAGTCGTATTTCACCAAACACCCTTGCTGTATTAGAAATGTTCGGCAGGGTTAGAGCCAGTGAAATGAGAAGATGATGTGGCAACACTGTATGTCATAGATCTGGTTAATATCTAGCCGTGAATTATTGCGTCTTTAAGAGAAATTCTCTGGGTGTTCAATATCACTTCCAGGGGACTAGAACCCGCATCCAACAGCATTCAGGTAGTCTGCAAAATATTTTTGCTACCAGGAGTAATGACGTTCAGCTTTCATTTCTGATACTCGGGCTATGTCATCCCATGGGTTCCCAGCAACGTGAACTGTGCAAGAATGGGGTATGTCTGCAGCAGCCAGCACTCAGCAGTACCTGATGATGAAATACGTGTGTTCTCATGCACTCCCTCTGCATATTGGGGAGCTACAGAAGAATATTGTGCTGAATGCTGGCGGCAAGGTGCAGCAGAGGGATCATGAGTTTTGGAAGCTGTGATTTACTTAACATAAAAAGATCAGCAAAGTTAAAAATACTTATTTGATATAGATATTGTTAACAGTAAACTCAATGTGCTTGACAGAATTGCAAGATGGTAGGTTCCCAATAAATAAAAATCTTCTTCATCTTATCTTTCTTTTCTTTTCTTTCTTTTTTTTTTTTTTTTTTTTTTTTTTTTGGAGTCTCACTCTGTTGGAGTGAGACTCTATCACCCAGGCTGGAGTGCAGTGTGGCATGATCTTGGCTCACTGCAAGCTCTGCCTTCTGGGTTCAAGTGATTCTCCCACCTTAGCCTCCTGAGTAGCTGGGATTACAGGTGTGTACAATGACACCCAGCTAATTTTTTTATTTTAGTGGAGAGGGAGTTTCACCTTGTTGGCTAGGCTGATCTCAAACTCCTGACCTCAAGTGATCCACCCGCCTCAACCTCCCAAAGTGCTGGGACTACAGGCATGAGCCACCACGTCTGGCCTCTTTCTTTTCTTTGCTACCTTCTTTGTCTTTTTCTTTCCTTTCTTTTGCTCTTTCCCCTTTTCTTTTCTCTATTTTCTTTCCTCTGTGTTATTCCCTTTCTTTTTGTCTTTCTGCTATACGTAGATGCCAAGCATTCACTCCTGCATGCAGTGATTCAACTGCATAAACTGAGTAGTCCTAGCCCCTGTGTAGAACTTGGATGTGGAGCATGTACAGTTTTGGAAGATTGAGATATTGAGCAACACGTTACACACTTTAATAATTAATTGCAGTTGTGATCATGGCTGAGAGTGAAATTTTCCAGTTGCTATAAAAACACTGAGTAGAAGGGTGGGGTCTGATCACATATTGGTTTTCTGTGCCACTAAACCAAAAAGCCCCACCCCAAACCAAACCAAACAATCAAGGTTGTTTCTTCTAAGACACATCATAGATGTTATCATTATGACCACTGGTTTATTACTTCGTACCCAATAAAGTGACTCACTGTATGCTTTATTGCAGTCTTGTATTATTTTTTTAATGGGAAAACCGTAGTAGCTCCTATTACATGAAACTGACCACCAATAACTACAGGTTTATTTTATTTGAGAGAGGATTTATTAAATAAGAACATATGTTTGAAAGAGAAGAAAATGTGCCACTGAGTTTCTCTTCTCCTATTTACTTTCCAAACCAAAGGTTACAGAAGCCACTTGCAATTGATTAAACCTGTTCCCTGGACATCTAACTCTATTGCCAACAGCACTCATCAAAATCAAGTGGTGACATTTAAAAAATAATTAAAACTTTTAAAGGTAGAGTTGCAGATGGAAATTGTTTCAGGAGAGTTATTGAAAAATGTTGCTAAGTAGAGAAAAAGTATTTCATTCTATTTACTTTAACTTTGGTATACTATTTTACACATTTCTAAGAATGAATACACACACGTGTGAACACACCCCTGCCAAAAATTAGATCACAGCTATTCTATAAAAATATATCAACGGGTTCCAAGGATTTGAGGAAAATTTTCTAGTGTATGTAGACAAAATTTGTATTTTATTCACAAGAAGTCTCTTTTCCATTTTAATTGCCATCTTTGTGTATATGTGTTGATAAAACATGTTTTCTCAAATTAAAAAATACATTTTCATTTTTACATTCTTTTTGTTCCCTATATTCATGTTTTAATTATTTTAACATGACAATTGCAAATGTGGCTGAATTACTGGTAGATTCTCGAAACCTTGACAAGGAAGGAGGAGAACTGTATTTACTATTTCATTCTAGAGATTCATGAACATATACGATAAAAGGCTTCGTGAAATGTGGAGTCCCGGCACTTCCGCTTCACCTTTGGCAAAAGGAACGACCCTGAAGGGTATTGTAGATTGTCAGCTTCAGATTTCTAAGCAGAATTCTCTCAGGAGGCCTTCTTCACCCAGAGACCCCAAAACAACGTAGGAACTGCAAGCAGGAGAGACACATGAGACCCTCCTAAAGCAAAACCACACTTCTCTTTAGGTTCCACTGCAAATACCCAAGATGACTTCAACATGTCTGCAGTTACAGACTAACAAGGCCACAAAGTCTTAGTGAGCCATGATTGGAAATTATTTATTTTCCCCCTTTTGTATCCATAATATTTTAAATATGAGGTTTGGCCATTAAATTGTGGCAAGTTAGAGAAAACACTATGCAGCAGCATGAATCGGGAAAACCTGCAGGAAAGCTGTATAAATCCAGGCTGACGTGGGGAGAAATGAGAGCTGAGCGCTATGCCATCCCCTTGGGAGTGGTGAATTGAGGAGTTATCTTGGGCGCGTGACTTGGCAGGGCCTGCAGGGCAGGGACAGATCAGACCCAGAAAGCTTAATAAAAGGGAAAAGCAACCCCCTCAGTTAGTGCTAAGCTATATACAAACAAAATATAATAAAACAAAATAATCCCGAGGCCTATATGTGCTGTTAATCTGTGAAGGACTCAGCTACCCTCTGGACAAATATTTTCTTGCCTTTGCACATTTCTTAAGGCTACAGTTACGTGACTTCTGTTGTTGTTGATATTTGTTCTCTCTAAGGCTGTTCTAAATTCTCAGGTGAACCTGTGAAAATGACCATGACAATGCAGAGGTGGAGACACAGCCTTATCCCCTCCTGATTACAACTACTCAAGGGACTAAGCCTATTCAGATGTTTGTTTCTGAAATTAACTGAGTTGTAATAATAAAAATGTGTGACTATTACAGGTGAACTTCAAACACCAGACATCTTCTACAGTCACATAAAAATAAAAATAAACGTAAACTTTCCCCCATCATTTACAAAGAACTGCTCATATTTGATTCTCATAACAACTATGAGATAGATTTTAGTGAAGCTGGTTTTATAAATGATAAAACAGTCTTACCAAAGTGATTCGTCCAAGCCCCTACACACTTATCCTGAGTCACATGTTGTTCTTTTCTGTATGGCAAAATAGGAAGGGAGTGAAGCTGTTGGAAAATAACGTTTCTGTCTCTGGCAGAGTCTGGCACTCTATTATGAAGTTACTTATTTCTTTTACTCTGTTGCCACTCCTTTGCTGTTTTCTCTACATCAAGGAGTACTTCTTATAATTTTCATTTCAAAAATCTCTGACACTACCCGATTCTTTTGTAAGGCTACGATTTTTTACCTAGCCCTGTGCAATTACAAAGCGCCCTGTCTACTACAGCAGAGCTTCTTAATTTGTGTTGTATTTCTGTCCCCACTGTTTGGTTGGGGACCAACATGCAGTGGCTGGTTGCATGTGACCCTGAGGCAGCAATCCTTGGGACAAGCAGTCCAGGCAAACAGGGAATTAACTTCCTGGCTGTCCCCGCGTGACAAGCAGCCTCTTTCCTGGAGCCAAGCCTCATCCCACCCACATGCCATCTCCTCCCGCAGGGCAAGGCTGTCCCAGCAGAGCAAGACTCAGGGGCAGCTGTGGGAGAGGTGGTGTTAGGGACACCCCAAGAGGCCCTTAGAACTAGGAGTGCGGAGGCTGTAAGACCTCCTGTCGTGTGTCACTCCAGATGACAGCCCCAAAACATCATCCTCCAGTACATCAGAAATGGATGTCTTTTTGGTTAAAGTGCCCTTTTCATTCAAACTACCTATGAGATGCTTGCTCTGACTAGGCATGTGCACCCTGCAAAACACAGCTTCACCATTCTTTCAAAGTCCTTGATTGACACATGAAAATCTTAGAGTAGATTGGAAATCTATGCTTACTATCACAAGAAATTGCAGTAGCTCACTTGTCCATTAAGAAAAGAAAATGTTTTTGAGATTTTAATATTTCAACTCATGTACATATTTAGATGGGTGAACAATGGCTACTTTTTATTACCTACTCGAGTGAATAAATGCCCTTACTTACAATGACTACAAAACAGTGGAATTATTATGGCGCTAACCAAATTTAAGGTCAAGGTGCCTCTTTCACCAGCTGTGTGAGTGCTTGCAGAGTTGCTGGGAGTTGCATTCTAGGTTAGGAGAAGAAGCTGGATTTTAAACAGAAAGCTTTCTACATAAGCATTTTTGAAAATGACCTAAAGATACTGCAGAGGAAAGAGAACTATATCACCAAGCCTCCAGTAACTCACTATGACTTCTTTTCTCATTCTAAAAAAATATTAAGTTTTGTATCTGATTTTATATTTGCAATCTTCTGTTCTCTTACTTAAAGTCTCCCCTCTCCCCCAAATCATGTAAGAGTTAGACCCACAAAACCTGGGTCTGCCTTTTATACAGAATTCCGTGAAACCATAGCACACATAAAACCTGACAGCTAGAGGTACAGGGGCAAGTTCAAGGTTCTTATTAAAAAGGTAGAGCGAAAAAGAAAAAAAAAAACTGAAACATATTTCTCGTGGAAGATTTATATGAATCCTGTATTTAATATTTTTCTAAAAGGATCAAATTTTATTTTCCTTATCATAATTACATAATATAAAGAACTTGTCATGAACATCTCACCAAGTGTTAGATAAATGTCCCTGAAGGTCCTGGATGCTGCATTGTACATATGCAATCATTTTCAGTGTGCTATGATGTGGAAAAGGAGGAACGCTGCTTCCTGTTCTCTGGTGTGGCCCATGGATGCTTTTGCTCTGATTTCTCATTTCTAATCACAGCCATGTGCAGCCCCAGGATCCTGCGGGAGGAGCTCAGAAGCCCAGACAGAGCTGCCCCTGCCCCACAACCGCACAGTGCATCCTGGCTAAGGGTCAGGCACGTGGGCTGGACCCACTTAGCCAGATCGGTCAAACAACCAGACTAAGCATTTACATTAGACTGGCAGTTGACATGGTAGTCAAAGCTGTCTACGCTGTCACAGACAGGGTAGTGTGGAAGTGTTTGTGGAAGTGCCAGTTACTTTTCTTAAGAATTAGTGAGAACTTGGTTTTCTGGGACTCCATTCAGTCATTAAACCACTCGGTTACTCTTTATGATGTTAAATCACAGAGTTAATGATATTAATCATTACCATTAAAGATGCTAACATCTTAATGATGTTAAATCATGAACTTAATCTTTATCTACATAAACAATTGAGACTCACAGAGTTGCCAGGTCTCTGTTTATTTGGAAGTTTCTCTATTTTGTTTTGGTTGAGGTTGTTACTTGTTTGTTTTGATTCGCCACCTTGACCCTTTTGAAGAGTACTCTCCAATTATGTATCATCTGTCGCATATCTCAGTCTGGGTTTGTCTAATGGTTCCTCACGAGTAGATGTAGTTTATGTGTTTTGGGCAGGAACATCACAGAAGCCTTGTGATGTCCCTCATGTGGAGGGACATCACATCAGAGCTCAAAGGGTCCATTTGTCCCGGGACCGGTGATAAGAACTTGGATAACTTTGTAGAAGTAGGAAAATTAGAAAATGAGCTATAGATTAAATAATTGTGTTGTGTTAACATTCATTTCCTCATTTTGATATTGTACCATGGTTATCTAAGATAACACCCTTATTGTTGAATATATATACACTAGAGAGAGAGGGAGGAGGGAGAATAAGGAAGGAAATGAGTGAAAATGTTAGCATTTGGAAGAATGGGAGGAAGATATATGGACATTCTTTGTACTATTTTTGCAGCGTTCCTTTGCTCTGAAATTATTTCAACATAAAAAACAGAATGCAAAAACAATGCAGAAGCAGTTCACTTGGCACAAATCTCACATCTGAAGGGTGGTTTCCATTTCTATTTGTTTTTATTTAGGCATTATTTTGTAATCCAAGAGATTTTCTATTAGAGCCATGTTTTTGACCCAGTTTTCAATGAGGCAACCATCAGTCTAGAAGGATTTTTACAATGAAGTTTCTGTACAAAAACTGAGGGATGAAAAATTACAATAGCCTTCTCAGTCTATTTCTGAACATCTGGCTCTGAATCAACTTTCAACTTTGCAAAGATTGACTAAAGTATGTCTAAAAACCATGTGCCAAAATACACAGCAGAACAGGACTGCTTTAAAGAGCATAACACGGACACTATTAACTCTTCAATTCTCACTTCACTGTCATTATCCCATCCTATGTCTGCTTTTGGGAGAAAGCTGCTTTCCAAATTTCGAAAGGAAAATCTACAGCTAGGTTAGGATAAAATTCCAGAACATCCTGGTGGGATGTCAAAAACAGCAGTGATCCCTAAAGTAACTGACTTAGTTGTTCACTTTAACATATTAAGAATGTGAAAGCCTGTTCAAATGTTTGTTGTTTTTAACATTTGGCTCTGTTAAGTTGGCTGAGGGGATATTTTTCTGAGAATCCCAAAGACCACAGTTTTTATTATTATTATTATTTTAAATCACAGTCCATAACTTTGGACTTTGTAAGTCACAAAGTTTGGGAAAATTAGAAAGCCAGACAATACATGCGATTACTGAATAGAATGTTTAGATAGTCCTGCGGTGACTGCTTTTTTCAAAAAATAAATGTACTATGATCGGTGTCATGCCGTGAATATTGCACATGAAGAATGATACAAACCCAGCCTGCTGGCCTCTAGACATGGTCAGGGGAGCAGTTTGATGTAGTTAAGGGAGTCAACCAGATTTGGATGTGCCAACCAGCTGTGTCATTTACTAGCTCAGTGACTGGGTAAAAGCTCACAGCATGACAGTGATGTAAGGTTGAAGTACTGCAACAAAATCACTTGGCCAAGAAGGTGGGCCCACAAATCTCGCTCACATCCTGCTCACCTGGCTGTACGCTTGGCAAGACTGTGTCTGCCCAAAGAAAGAAGAGGTCATTTTCTAACGGGTCATGTGAGTGGAGGGGTGTCTTTGTGATCCCTCCACCCAGAGGACACTGCTTTGTAGTCTGTTCAGGGGACACAAATGTGCTGAGCGAAGCCTGAAGTCCCTTTTTACCTGCCCTCACTTTTGGCGTGAGGGCAATTAAGTTAGGAGCAGTTCAGAGACTCAGCCTAGAAGATGTTTGTGGCAATGGTGTTTGAGACAGGGAAAAGTTGGAGCCTAAAGAGAGCCAATGAAGGGAAAATGCCTTCATCTCATGTATGAGAGGAAGAGGACCATTAAGATCTTGTTTCCAAAGAATATTTAATGATATAAGAAAATATTCACAATATAACAGTTGATAGTATTAATAAGAGAAGTAGAAATATGGGTGTGCAAAATCATAGGTGATTACACATGTCACAGCCTGACAATAATTGTCTTGAGGTTACAGGAATATGCATGATTTGTATTTTATTCATTTCAGAGTTTTTATATTTTCCAAATTTTTAAAAGACAATATATATTTTATAAGAAAAGAGTTGCAATGAAAAAATTTAAACAGAAATGTTCATGTTCTTTGACCCAAGTCTTTAACTTCAAACAAATTATGCTAAGAAATCAGAAATATTAAGCATATTTCCTGAGAGAGAAACATAACAATCTGAAAATATTGAAAGAAAAGCAGAACACAAACTCAAATATATTCTAACACCTCAGTTATGTAAATACCGTAAATATATAGATACAGAGCCAGCATTTAGAGACAAAAATCGGAAGGAAAACTCAAAAATATCACAATGGTTATTTCTGTAATAGAATCATGGGCAATGTTAATTTTGTTCTTTGTAACATTTTCTGTATTTTCAAATTGTTATACAATTAAAACATACTAGTTTAATTACTGGGGAGAAAAAGCATTCTGTTTAAAAACAAAATGCCACTTTTGATGGTGTGTCTGACTTAGTAACATTATTTCAGTCTTTCCCCAAAATGTCTCACTGGGAGCCAGTTTAGAGACATAAATTAAATTATATTTTGAGGACTCTATGCTATCCCTTTGAGCAAATAGGAAAACATCTGGAATGTTTTAGAACCGAACTAAAAATCATACTTACTCTATAACACTTTCCTTTCTCAAACTTTGTTCTCTCCCTCTCTTTGCATCTTAATTATCCCAAGCATTTTATATTTTTGTACTTTGAGAGGACATCAATGAACAAGATCGTTGTAGGATTTTTTTCTTTGTTTGGTTGTTTGCCTGCTCTGTTTAGTCTGTAGGAGGGAGGATGACTTAAGAAGAACTTGCCAGAGTCTTGTATTTATGTTGCTGCTATGGACTTACCTGAAAGGGCATAAGCTCCTCTCTCGCCTGCAAGTAATTGAAGGACTGTCCAGGGAAGAAGTGTGGAGGGAGACTGGGGTCTTTAATGGTCAAAGACTGGTGAGAACCACACCCTGGGATAATGACCCTGGAGAGGAGGGAGGTTCCATGGATGCAGAAGATCAGATCTGACTCCATCCCTGTAGCCTGAGTGGTAAACCCCCATTCCCCTGGGGGCACATGGACAGTGGAGGTGCAGCACGGGTCACCGCAGGCGAAAATAGAGGACCTGGCCAGCCTCCAAGGAACTGTGGGGGTCTGAGCTAGGTGCTCTGGGACTGGGGGACAGGGTGGAGGAGGAGGTGCCCACCAAATTGACAGATCCTGGGTTTCTTACCTAGGCTGGTGAGTGGGAGCTCAGGCTGTATTTAAATCGACATTTTTTGAAAAATAGTAAACTGTGGCATTTTTATACCCTGAGTGTCATGGAAAAATTTATGCCTGTCTTAAAAAATAAAAAAGCATTAATAAAATAAAATGATTTCTAAGTCATATTTAATAACCATATTTCAAAAAAACTCAGTCCCTGAAAACCTTGGTCAAAGGGCTAGGCTGAAGTATAAACCCAGGGTCGTGGAATCTGCAGATAGGCTTTCTCCTGCCAAGCCAAAGTTTAGGTGCTGGGCATCTCTGCCTTCTCCCCGGGGTTGGGTTGTGCTGAGTAAAGTGATCTTAGGCAAAGTCTTTCTTCTCCCACCAATTCTTCCGTGCACACTGGAGTTTTCACAGCGTAAGGGTTTTCTTGCTAAAAATTTCATTAAAACTTCAGAGAGTGGTCATGGTCTTCTTTTTTTTTTTTTTTTTTTTTTTTTTTTTTTTTTTTTTTTTTTTTTTTTTTTTTGGAGACGGAGTCTCGCTCTGTCGCCCAGGCTGGAGTGCAGTGGCACAATCTCGGCTCACTGCAAGCTCCGGCTCCCGGGTTCACGCCATTCTCCTGCCTCAGCCTCCCGAGTAGCTGGGACTACAGGCGCCGCCACCTCGCCCGGCTAGTTTTTTGTATTTTTTAGTAGAGACGGGGTTTCACCGTGTTAGTTAGCCAGGATGGTCTCGATCTCCTGACCTCGTGATCCGCCCGTCTCGGCCTCCCAAAGTGCTGGGATTACAGGCTTGCGCCACCACGCCCGGCATGCGGAGGTCTTCTTAAATCCACACTCATTTCCTTGTCACTTGAGGGTACAGGTCCCAAATGCACATCTCCAAACTTGTGCTGTCCACTGACCTTCAGACTTCCACAGAAACCCCCAAATCCTTAGCAAAATCCAGGGGCAGGGAAAAGGGTGGCAAATGTGTTTCACTCTGGGGATTTTAGTAAAGTCACCTAGTGCATGTTATACCTCCAGTGGGGTCTGCGGTATCACCCCACAATCAAACACATCAAAAGCTCTGCTGTGAGCATATGGACTAAACTAGGGGGCTAAACTAGAATTGTCAAGAGCCTCATATTGGTTCAGGTTATATTTTGCTGTCAAAAGAGGTATTTAAATAATTCTCATTTCTTGGACATTTATGGATTCTTGAATTCTCAATAAGGAATCATAGAACTGTAATTAATCTGCCTGCTTGAAACCTCAGCTTGGTTGTCCAAATGATTTTCAAAATGAATACATCTAAAAATAAATCTCCTGAACTTCATCTGTAAAATTCCTTTCCCATCTTACTCACCGGTCTCTTTTCTGACCAGATCGCTAAGGCCAAAACCCTTTATTATCTCATCTCTAATATTGACTTCACTGACCAGTCATGTTAGTTCAACATTCAAATCCTTCATTGTCTTCCCCCTCCATAGTCATGCCATGGCTAATGCTGCCACCCTTGTTGGCTGGGTTACAGGAGCTTCCTAATTAAAATCTCACCCACTATTGTCCCATCTGACCCCCCAATCCACCTTGAATTGCAAATGGAAGAATCCTTAAAAACCATAAATTCATGTCACTACTAGGCTTTCAATCTTTGGTGCTTCCTATTGTTCTGCAAGTCACATTGTAAATCCTAGGCCCTGTTTGATGCCACCCCTCCCACCTGCCCAGCTGCACCTTGTCACACTCTCTTGCATTGCACTCCAGCCACACTGGCCTCTTTCTCTTGTTCACACCTGCTGTGCTCTGTCCCATCATGAAATAGCACTTGCTGTTCCCTCTGGGCAGCTCCTCCATGTCCTTCCAGCCTCAGCTTCAGGGGCATTTCCTTTGAAAAGTTTTTCCTCTCATTTCGATCTAACACAGCCACCCCCCTCCCACCGCCACCTCCACTTCTGTCTGTGACACAAAGAGCTCATTCTGCTGGGACACCAGCCTCACCGTGTGATCCTGTGGATTTCCGCATGTGTCTGCTGCCGTCTCCTCACTGTGCCGCAGCATCATTTCTGTGAGGGACTCGTTCACCGCCACAAACTGGCCAGGGTCTGGCTTGTGGTAGATGTGCAAGAAAAACTCATTAAAAGAGTGAATAAATGATTAGTTGACTGAATTATGTGGAAATTAGAGCTAGTTCATGTTAAGTATCTCACATGGTGCCTAGGAAATAGCAAACATTCTGCAATTGGAAGTTAATGTTATTCTCTTATGCAATTATTATTATCACCAGAAGGCAAGGAACCTTGGGTCTGTGGTCTATACAGAGGGCTCCAATAAGTGGGGATGGGGGTGAGGTCTCCATATGTATGGTTACCCACTTTAAAATTCTAAGCAGGTACTGTTTAGAAGGTACTGGTCTCTCCTCTGCTTGCCTTCCAGTGCATAGCTTCCATCAAGGATTATGATCTATGGGTCTCGGGGCTTCTTTAAAGAACTCTAGGGACTTTTAAGTGGGTAATTAAATCTAGAAAGATTGGTCTTGGGTATTTCATTCAGTTCAAAAAATATTATATTCATTGATATTCACCATACGGACCTCAGAAAAGGAATTCATTGCTTAATGATTAAACTTCACATATGTTACAGATTAAGCTCAATATGTCCCATGACATATTTAGATAACACATTTCCCAATTCTTTTACTACTCAAGCCCACATTTCTTTTTTGAAATCAGATTAGTTATCATCTTGACTACTATATATTACCTATTCATCATTTTTTTTCCATTCCATCCAGTAGAAAAGAGCAGAAATAGCCTGTGTGCTTGAAATCATAACTATTTATTTGTTTTATTTAAGGTAGAAGAGAATGACTTTAAATTTTAAAAGTTTTATCTGAAAGAGAATGGATCAACTGTGCTTGTATAAACAAACAAACAAACAAACAACAACTATTGCATTGGATTAAGCAGGGAAACAATACATTTCTAGAGAAGAGTGTTATTATATGTGGTAATTTAAAACACATATCAAAAGTTCTTTCCTCTAATGTAAAGAATATAGGCGTTTTAAAAATGAAAAGGACATGAAAGATATATTTCTCATGCCATTTGATGAAATGTTTGACAGAACATAAAACTCCTGAGATTACTTGGATTTGATGTTCTTGGAAGCCATTCACCATGATTTCTGCTTTTGTGGTTGTTTTAGTATGAAGTAAATTATGAGCGTTCACCTACTGTGAAAAGTCATATCTGACCATCTGGCTCTATTTCAATGTGATCTTCGACATTTTTTTCTCAGAATTAAAAAAATCACTTACTAGTGGATTTATTAATGCACTTGAGATTTGGGCAGGGGGGCTAACTGGATGGAGCTAACTGTGTTTACTTCAGAAATATCTGAGAAACATCTTTATGCACAATTATATAGCAAAAGCAACAGTAAATACTTCAAATGAATTTAATGATCATCTTAAAGGTTCTCAAAGTAGCTCCTTCACTTATTAAATGAATCCCACAGATTCAGAATTTATGATAACCATTATGATTTGACTGGGTTACTTTCTTGTAGTTTTAGTTTAGAAAATTTTAATTAACAAAAGCATATGGTAAATAAGGCCCAAGTGATTTTTGAACATTCATAATATATTTTTGTGACTATAATGCTGGTGATAACAATGTATAATAATGATATAATTATCACCACCATGATGTCTAGAATACCAGAGCCACCAGTTTTATAGAGGAGTAAAGAGAGGTTCAGAGAGACTAATTAACTTGTCTAGGATCACACAGCTAGAAGGAGGCATAATTTTTACTCCAGAGCTTTTATTTTCATCTAGTTTTGAAAACAAATGTTTAATCACTAGTTTGTGCTACTATATGCAAATTTTAGAAATAAAACCACATTTTAACATCCACAATATTGGCTGTTCATCAGTTCAAAATAACTTTCCCAACAATACACCTGGAATAAGTGAGGATTCATATGATCAAGGCCTTTGCAAATGTTGTACTTCAAAAATATTATATCATATACACCTAACTCTCTTTTTTTCTACCTATTTTAACAGACAATGTGGTTTCCTTGATGCTAAAAAGACTACCAAGACACAGATCAACCCCAATAATCAACATTTGGATAACTACAGAGTCCAAAACATCAGCAATCTTGTTCGTGGATTTAATGATCAACTCAACAAAACATGTTGATATATTGCCTTAGAATTTCCAGTAGTGGCTATTTCATAATTCAAAGCAATAGGTGCTGATGCACTGTGTTCAGTGTTGGGCTTTCTTAAACCCTGAGGTCTCTTTTTTCCTTCAAGAGAGCAGCTGCTTGATGGAGCATAAGGACAAACCATGCATGCCCTTCCTTAGAGCCAGGCATGGTGGCCGCTAGGTTTCTCAGACATCAAATTTTGTCACTGAGTTCTAAAGATAGCAAAAATATATTCAAAAGTGGTGCTTGACTAGGGTCTAAAAACAGCAACACATGATTAATAAATCCCTCCATGGTGAAACTCTTTTGTAATAGAATTTATGGTAAAAATATTTTCATGTGAGTTCCACTTGGAGCTTGGGCCATTTGACTTAACAGTATTATTATTTGATAGTTTTTTAGTTATTCATCTATGGAAAGCCCAACAGATAATCCCCACAATATTTTAAACGCGAAACAAACTTTGGGCAACCTAGTAGCTTTCAAGATTAGGGAGTGAGAACAAATCAAATAGAAAGAAGTGTATTTGCTGGCTCTCAGATGCAGTAACAATGGCTCACCAGGTTTCCCGGTTGGTCTGCGGTTCTGCTGGCCTTTCAGCTGGTAGCTCTGCAATAGGAGATTAAGTACAAAGCCAGAGGTGGAAAAAGCATTGCTTTGCCTTATTCAGTGTGTGTCAGATGGGACCTACAGGAAGCAAATGCCAAGGCGTTTACAACTCTACAACTGCAAGCATTCATTGGGAGCAATACCTGTGAATGAATGATAAAGAAGGCAGGAGTAGGCAGGAAATGTCTTCTGATCACAGTACAAGTCTCGCACTGTGGAAGGAATAGGGGAAAGGAAGGAGGATTGAATAGGAAGAGTTTCAGCCCGCAGGGTAGTCCTGAGAAAAGAAAAGAAAGTTCCAGAGTCGGGCAAAAACAGCCAGGCCCTGGAATCCCTATATGTTTCACCCTTGACCAGGAGTCACCTGAAAAGTGTGAGACCTCAGTGAAAATGCTATGGAAGATCCCCAAAGCTCCACAGCTGGAGTCTGTCTGCTATCAGCACTCCTCACTGCTGGTCAGCGAGTTCCTTCCTGTTGGGAGATCCAAGTGGTACACCTCCATGCCTGCCTGGGATGGTGAATTCTATGTGTCAGCTTGACTGAGCTAAGGAATGCCAAGCTATCTGGTGAAATGGTGTGTCTGGGTGTGTCTGTGAGGAGGTTTCTGGAAGTGATTAGCATTTGAATCAATGGACTGAGTAAAGAATATCTGCCCTCACCAATGCGGGTGGACAGCATCTAATCCATTGAGGGCCTGAATAGAACAAAAAGGTGGAGGAAGGTGAATTCTCTCTCTCTTTTCTTGAGCTGGGACATCTATCTTCTCCTGCCCTTGGAATCAGAGCTTCTGGTTCTCAGGCCTTCGGGCCTGGACTAAATTATACCATTGGCTTTTCCAGCTCTCCAGCATGCAGATGGCATGTTGTGGGACTTCTTAGCCTCCGTAATTGTGTGAGTCAATTCCCGTAACAAACATCCTATTATACATCTATGCACATCCTATCACTTCTGTTTTTCTGGAGGAGACTAGTACACTGCCCTACAGTGTTTTAAATAAAATTGTGTCATTATTTACAGAGTTGTTCAATATGATTAAATATGATTTAATGTGATTGTTGAAATACTTACAGCACTAGAATTCAGTCCTAAGTTTTAATTCTGCCTCTAGTCACAAAGCCCTTGAAAATAAACTGAATGGGTGGAACTATTCCCTTTACTAGCAGAGATATTGCCATTTTAAGGCCATAGTTGTCATGAGTTTCACCCTCATGTATTTTGTGTAGCAGCAAGTAGTCAGGCCACATCCTCTCATTTCCACAGCACCATGACAATTTACTAGTCTTCCAGCTTCTTGATGCCAATCTTGACCCATAGAAACACATTCCAGTGAAGCAAATCACAGATGGTCCCCAACTCTTACTTTCTTGGTCCAAACAATCCTATCTGGTATTCTGCAGCTGATCATTGGGTCTAGCCCCAACATACCTAAAAAATAGACAATGTGGGCAATGTGGGGAGGCAACATAGTAGGCCTTTTGATCTTTTTGCTCTCCTCCCATAGACTCTGTATGTATTCAGTTCACTGAATTTATGGCAGTATCAGAGAGAAAAGATGACTCATCAAATATCTGTAAGTCCCAGTTGCATCAGAAACCAGCTCCCCAGTGATGCAGGAGCACCTCTACAACATGTGCCTGTTCAAAGTTCAGACAACAGAAAGATCATCAGATCATCAGAACCCCAAATAGCTTCAAGCTGAAAAGCATTCCCTCTCCACCAAATGCATATCTTGCAATACTCTCCACAACTGCTTTTTTTAAGATGTAAATTTTGATCCCAAGTGTCATGCAAAACCATGAAAAACATTTTCAGAGCAGGCTCCAAAATAGCAGAAGAGACAAATGGATTTTGTGTATACCCTACCTCCCAGGGAGATAAAACCTAATAAAAAGCCAGAATGTGGGTACAGACCAGCCTAGTGCTGTTGAATGTGGAAAGCCAAATAATCTGAAATCTATATACAGTGTGACCAGCCCCATTGCTGAATCACAAATAATATCAGGAATTAAACCAAATAACATTCCTCAGTCTTATAGCCATGGTATGTCCTCATTGTCATGGGAACGCTTTTGAGAAGAGTATAACTTAAAATCGGGCCTTAGCTTACTTATTAATGCAGTAAATAGCTCTCCTTTTTATTGCCCACTGCTGAGGATCACAACGGGTCATTTTTTAGGAAGATGACATCAGTCTCCATCAGTCATTCAGCAAGTTTATAGAATCCATGCTGTCGGGACACAGGGGTCAGCTTCCAATCTGATATACCCTGTGTCAAGAAGAAGACTGAACATCGAGAGAACATGAATTTCAAGGTTTTCTTCCTGTAGCTCTTTGGTGTTTTTGACATGAGGAGGTGAGGAGGTGAGACCAGGAGTTCTTACCTCTGGAGATGGTAAGAGTATTTCTTTGAGTGACAGATAATTTATTTAAGCCATTTATTTGATGCTTTTCTGTGGTAGTGCCATAGCATCTGGTGGCTTGGACCTCTAAGCTCTAATAGTGAGCAAAATTCTGGGTTTACAAGTGGGAAGGCACAGATACTAATGGGGGTGGAAGATGGATTTGTTTTCTCGCTAGTGCTCCAACCATCCAGCCATCGCTGGATCATGTCATGTTAAGTAAGGATGCCAGTGTGCTGAACTACAGGTGGGAAGGGGTGGCAGTGGCTGGAGGTGAGACCGTCTGTTCACACAGGTGTCCCTAAGTTTGGTTTTGCTCAAAATTGTTGCTGAACACACAGAATATGTGTCCCAGTAATTTATTGCCCTGTAGCAAACCACCTCAGAAGTTAGTCAGTTCTGATAACCATTTATTTTTCTTATGGTTTTCTGGGTTGGGCAGTTTCTTTCTGATCCACCAGCGTGGCAGGGGCTAGAGGACCAACTTACAGGGTAATTTCTTCACTCTCATGCCTGATACCCTTCCCTACATTTGGGCTTCTCACAGCGCGGAGGTCTGAGGATTGTTTACCTTTGTTCATGGTTGCTGGCTTGCCCCAGAGTGAACTTTCCAAGAGAGAGTTTCCACACCCAGAAGGAGGCTGCAGGACCTCTCGGGACAAGCAGCAGAGCTTGCAAAGCATCAAACCCATTGTCTTCTATTGGTCAAGCCCAGGTTCAAGGAGGGAGGGGGAGTCAGACTCCACCCTTCAATGAATGGAGGAGCAAAGACTCTGGCCACCTCAAATCTAGCACAATGTATGCCTAAGACAGGGAATCCTACAGAATCTCACTCTGCAAGGGCAGGGAACCTGACTGCCTCACTCACTGGCGTTTGGGTGTAAAGTTGGGAAAGTGGTGTAAACAGGTCTTTTTTCTCTATAACCTAGAGTTTGGAGCCCAGTGCTGCTATCTTTCATGCATTTACACATCACTTATTTCACATCCTCCAGCTTCTTATTTCTGAAGTAGGAATAATAATACACAACACTGTAGTTTGTTACTAGAATACAGGAATGCTTTGCCAAAAGAACTTTTTAAGCAGTTAAGGGGAAAACATGTAAGGGAAATAGCTTGCCCTAGAGAGTGCACTGGATAAATATGGGTGTTGGAATGAGATGAGCCTGGGTTCAAATCTCTTCAATGAGTAAGATCTGGGGCCAATCCTCTCCCAGCTTCAGATCATTCATAAAGATGAAGAAACTGACACTGAAAAGTGGGTATAGGGACCAGATGCCACCTTATAAGTAAAGTGGTGGGTGCCAGACAGGGCTAGTTACATGTCAGTTCACTTTTTCCTTCCTGGCAGTCAGGGATTGGGCTTTTTCAAATACTTCAAAATGAATGAGAATCACAGGAAATATCCATTGACAGTGATGATGGTTCAGTCCTTGGCTCCACACCAAGAAGAATGGTAGCACCGTCCAGGTAAGGCTGGCAGGATCTAAGTGAGCACAAGCACCTGAACAGAAGGCAAACCCCTGGCTCCTTGGGAACACCCCCTCCTGCCAATTCTGCTTCCTATGCCCTGTTGCATAGGTGAAAATATGGGGGAGGTTTAAGGAGAGCTCTGCATCAGAAGCAATCTGTTGACAAGATAGGCTGCTGAGTGGGTGATTATTACTTCTCACTCTGTTAGTACCATGTAAGTTAGCCTCATTGGATTAGGAAATCACACTTAGTTTTCACTAAGGGAGTCTCAGAATCATTTATTCTTACTATAGAAACACCAATGTATTTGGAGTTGAAAGGAATATGGCATTTGACCTGAAAGTAAGATTCACTCAATTCTTTCCAGACACCAGGGTTATTTTCCAAATCTAAGAAGCTGTGATAACATGCAGAGTCATTTTCCTTAAGAATCACACTTCTATTTTTCGTTCAGAATGACACTGACATATGTTTGAATCTCAGTTGTCTGTTGGTGACAAGAAGTTCACAAACCTTTAAGGACAGGGAAAGAGGGCACACAGGACAGAGCCAGACAGAATTGCAAAGGATCCTCTAACTTGGTATTATCCACTTACTAACCATTATTTTCCTTCTCTTTTTTTTCCGACTAAGGAAGCATGGACAAAGCATATTGTAAAGAATTTCTTGTGGTTATAAAAATAATAAGAATGAGTTGTCTGTTAACAAAACTGATGTTTGATTCACCATTGGTAAGGAATGCATCATACAGGATGTTATTTTTGGACCTATTTTTACTAGATATGTTTATTTTTATACACATATTCTATGCTGTTGTTTGGCACCTCTCAAAAACAATAAATAATGCACAACTACAAGATGAAGGAGTCACGTTAGTGGTACATTATTCTGTTCCTGGGATGGAAAAGTCACGATAGCTTTACATTAACATTCAAACTGTATCTTCGCCTCACTGCCACTACCCTCAACCCAAGCCAACAGACCACAGCTAGTCATAGTTATTTCATTCATCATGGGAGGGCTGCTCTCACCAATTAAGAGGAGTAACAATATTTTCCTACACAAACATTCTGTTAGCAGTGGAGATGGCAGGTGGGAGGCCTGGGGGAGATGACATTTGTTCCTCCTGACTTATGTCTTCTTTGGAAAAATTGTGTTACCAATGGCAGTGGAGTCCTAATAGAAGATACAGTCCATCCCATCTACATAGCTTTGAACATTGACTCTGTACACACACATGGCTTTACTGCAAGTCCCTGTGACTGCCTGCCTGCAGGCTCTCTCTTGATAGAGAAGGAGAATTTGTTCTCTTGGGCAAGTCTGAAGCCTAGAGGCTTTCAGACATGGATGCCCTTGGAGAAGACTTTAAGCAGTAACAGGATGTTAGGTAGAAACACTCCAGTTTCCTTGCCCCTTGGGTAGGGGAAACCCTGAAATGCTTTCTGCATAGTTTCCCAAGGTGTCCAGAAAGATCAAGCCCCAGTTGCCCACAAAAGAATTCTCTATGGACTTCCACTCCTGCCTTGTCTTTCCCCTCCACTCCCTCACACCACTTCTTGGGTCCTCTCTTGATAAACTGCTTGTTGCAGGGTCTGTTTCTTGGGGGTTTCCAACCTGACAGAACTCAATTCATCCCTCTTGCTATTTGTTCCTCTTCTTTCCCCAACCATCAGAATTTTTGTTTTCTAGTTTTCTGGCTGGCATAATAAATTCAGATTCCATTCAATGAGATGGATCACCATATTCACCTGATTTTAGATGATTGTAATGTTGGGATGTAACTTCAGAGAAATCTACTGTCTAGTCCAAGGATGCCAAGCAATTTGGGAGAGCATGTCGGTATTCCTTCCACATGTCCCGGCTCTGAGCCAGAGGCTGTGAATTGCTATTGAGGAAGATACTTTTTCATTCTGTCATTGACTTTTTATGGAGATTAAATGGATAAAATGTTTCATGTCTTTCACACTTTTATTTCTCCATTCATTGCCTTTAGTTATCACTTTGAGTCAACTTTGAGCTATTTCTAGAAATAATATTTCTTTGCAATTTGAAAACTCACACAATAAATAAGAATGCATCCTGACCTCTTGGATTTACCCCCACAGAGTTTCTATCTCCAAACATTTTGAGAATGACTTTCATATTTCTTTCCTTTATAGCTAGCCATGACCAAAAGCACGCTCGTAACTCTATGTAAGACACTTTTCCCTTTTTAAGCTTCAGTCATGCAACCCAGTCATACAAACAATCTCCAAGATACATAATCAATTTGCCGTTTGTACCCAGTTTCTAGCTTTGTTTTTGCTAACTTAGCCTCCATCAAAATGATGTCCTAATTAAGTCTAAAGAATGGGAATTTTCCTTTACTTTACCAATGACTTCATTCCAGTATGGATATGTATTGAATGTACTTACAACACACACACACACACACACACACAGTTTTTTGTAGGTTTTTTCCTTCTGTGAGTCTGTATTCTTTTTTCAATTGTCATATTTGGAACATCATTTTGAAGATCCATTTGTTCATCATATTCTAAAACACAACCTAATAGGAGACGACAATGATCTTAAACCAATTTCTACTTTGAAACATTCTTGATAACATGCTCACTCTGATACTGAAGGGAGAAACATAGTGCCAAGAAACCACATGATGAACCCAACCTTCTCCACACCATCCCCTCACATACCCAAGAGCTTTACGTTTCTGCTCATGCAAGTCTGTATTCCATGCCTTTCAAAGTTCCCTACCCTCAAATAAGGAACAGAGGCAGTTAAAATGTGGAAAATTAAGAAAATGCAGAACACATCATTAACTCATATACTTAGGAAGCTGTGGCAATCTTTACTTTTCCTCACATAAGGCCCACTATAAATGAAATATACATTTTAATTATTTCCAGTTTAGATATTCCCAGTGTGCAATGCACAACCTCAATTGCTTGCTGTAGAATAAAGGGAAACTGGGCAATGAGAAAGCAAAAAAAAAAAAAAGTTGTAGTTAATGCAGAACAGTTGCATGTCATCGTCACATTGCCCTGAGCAAAACTCTTCCTTTTATTTTGTTGAAAAAGCAACTGATTCCCCACGAGCAGCCTCTGTTTTCAGATTGTGTTTACTCATGAGCTCTGACAGGTTTACCCCAAGCAACTTTGTAAACCAGCTGCTCCCCTCACAATCTCTGTGCTTATAATTCTTTTAAGTTGCAGAGATAACTTAAAATGTACACAGCTCTCCAGGATATGAGGCAGGCAACAGGAACTGTTGACATATTTTATTTTTTGCATAGCATTTTCAATTACAGAAAATGGCATTGCTATGAACTTTCACTCAGTGGCCCCCTCACTTGACATTAATCAGGCAACATAAAGCATGCTAAGTCACTTCAACTCAGCTTCTCGCCAGAAAACCCTGCACACTGGCCGATTATGTCTTTCTTTCATTCCTGATGCAGTGAAAACCAAGCCAGAGTTCTTTATGTGCACTGAGTATATGGCCTTTCCAGTTGTCTTCTGAGAAGGCTTATACCCAGAAGGGAATTTGGAAATTGCAATGAAGTGGGCAATATAGCTTTCACATTTTTTCAGCTTCTCAGCTACTTCCCTCCTTGAAAAAAATAAAAGGCTAATTTCTTCAAAAGTTCATATAACCTGCAATTGTTTTTCAAGCTTGGTGACTCTCTACTCTAAAACTTTATCACAACTATTGCTTCTGCTGAAGAATTTTGACATCTGCTTTAGGCAGTAGAGTTTCTGAAATGAGATTAAGACAGGTGTATCACCAGGCACAGTGGCTGTCCTCTGTAATCTCAATGCTTTGGGAGTCTGCAGCAGGAGGATTACCTTAGCTCACAGGTTTGAGACAAGCCTGGGCAATGTGACGAGACCCTGTCTCTACAAAAATACGAAAAAAAAAAAAAAAATTCTGGACACGTGGATGCTCGCCTATAATCCCAACCACCTGGGGGCTGAGGTGGGAAGATCTCCTGAGCCTGGGAGGTCAAGGCTGCAGTAAGCCGTGATTGTGCCACTGGACTCCATACTGGATGGTAGAGTGAGACCCTATCTCAAAAAAAAAAAAAAAGGACACAGGTTTAGTACTTTGAAGAATATGGAAAGGTTCTTCTTATTTTATAAAACTGTTTATAAGCACTGTTTTGGCCTGTAGCCAAAATATGATTATTAAACTTGTACTGATGCTATATCTAAAAATGCATGGTAGTGAAAATATAAATGAAACTCTCAGGGGATACAAAAGAGTGGTTACAAAGCATCATAACCTGCTCAGACAGGAATGACTGTCAGAATGAATTGAGATTGAGAATAGTCCCTGCTCCTTCAGGAACTGTACTTGCTGGCTGCATGAGTCCTTGCCTATTCCCCAAATTTCAGATGCCAAGGGTTTTCATTGTCTCTTCCTGACTGGAGGACTCATCATCTAAGTCCTAGATAAGAGACAACTGTCTGCACAACCTCCCTGGGCTCTTTCTGGAGGAAGCAGACTCTTCCAAAGCTGCCACACAGCAGAAGCTTATGCGAGGTGCCCAACTATGGCTCTGAGCCCCTCTGCCCATGAACTCTTCCCCCATGCAGCCACATCATCAAAGTAATGCTCTTCTCTGTGACCTACTCTCCATACTGTTACAAAATCTCTGCAAGATGCCAGCTTAGGAAACATTTATTAAATGAATAAAGATAAAGTAATGGCAGAAATAAGTATATATACACATATGTATGTGTGTGTGTGTATATATATATATAATATTTACATACTGTTTTTATTACGTGAAAAATTTCAAACTGGCTATAAAAGAGACCCTTTCATCCCACAGTTCTTAATTTGCTATGAGTGGCAGCTCACTTTTTAATTTTTCTGTACAGAAGACCAATGTTTTTCAGAAAAAATATTGCTTCTGAAATAATCATTTTAGTATCGAAATGCTCTTATCATATTTCAGACTCCATTTGATTGTTGCTTATACCTTTTCTACTTAGCTTGTGGCCTCTCTGTTTAAAAAAACGTCTACTTAAATAGGTGTATGTGTTTGAAAAATCATCAGCACTTCCCAAATAATCTATTCCAGTAAACATAGGTCAGATTTCCTAGAATTACTAAAAAACAAAAAGTGGAAACTAATGCCAGGTATGAGAAGAAGGAAGAGGAGGAGAAAGAAGAGGGAAAGTGAAAGAGGAAAGGGAGAAAGGGAGAGAAGAAGAGGAGGAGAACAAATAGAAAGAGGCAGAACACATAGAAAGAGGAAGAACACAAAGATGAAGAAAGAAAGAAACAGGAGATAGAGAAGAAGGAGAAGGAAAAGGAGAAGAGGATGGGGAAGGAGAAGGAAGGAAGAGAAAGACTTACAAGCCTTCTCTGAACCCACACATAACTAGTACTAGCAGCTAACATTCATCGAGCTTTGCAAGCTAGACATTGCTTTAAGCACTTTTCATGTATTGTCTCATACAATCTTCACCATCACTCCCTGTTGTCATGTTATTACTCAGGAGACAATCGAGTCTCAGAGGCTGATCTGCCCAAGGTCTCCCAGCTAACCTATGGCAGCATCAGGATTTAAACTTGGATTGTCTGGCTCCAGAGGCCGTGCCACCTCTTCCTCTCTGGGAAGAGGCCTCCATCCTTGCTATTCCAACTTTCTTATTTCCCAGTCACACCCCACCATCTCCAAACTGTCCTTTGATTCCATTATTTCAATTAAATAGCCCCTGGGGGTCAGCGATAACCTCCCCATCACAAGGGTTATTATTCAGACCTTCTTAGCTCTTGGTCACATCTGATACAGCTGACCTCTATGGCCCTTTATTCTGGGTCACAGTTCTTTCCTGTTTTCCTCCTACTTCTCTGCTGGCTCTTTCTGCCTCCTAACTTGAATCATTCCTAAGCCATCCATTAAAACTTGAGATTCTCAAGGTGTGGTCCCAGTCAAGTAGTCCCTGACCTCAAGTAGTCTCTGGACTGCTTCTTTTTTCCTTCTTATTTAATGACCTCACCTTAGAATCTAAGAATCAGATCATGTCATCTTTGCCCCAAGCTTCAATTGTCACCTACACACAAATGACACATACATATATGTTGCAACTCAGAATTCACACCTACATTCTGCAGTCCAGACCAAATATTTCCAAAGGCCTATCTGATAGTTCCTCTTGGATGTTGTGAAGATACTTCAAACTCGATCATCAAATTATGTATTGCTGAATCCCCAGAGCCTGCAACAATGCCTGACACACAGAGGACAATCAGTGCATTCTTGTGGAATGACTTGATAAATAAATGTATGAAACTCAATGTGTCTGAAACCAAATACATAATTTCCTATCCCAAAAAACTGGTCCTCTTCCAGCATTCTATCTTTAAGTGGTACCACCTTTGTGAACCCTGTTTTCCTCTGTCATTTCAACACTGATGTCTCTTAATTTCATTTCCTAATTATGTTTCAAATCACTCCCCACTCTCTATTGTCACAGACATCTGTCTATGCTATCTCTCTGTCTTCCTGGGCTACTGTACAGGTACTATTATACTAACAGGTAACACACATTTACCACAGCATTTCCAATTTCTTTTCTACAAGACTGTCAGACTGTTCCTTTCAGAAGATAAATCTGATAATTTGTCAACAGAATTAGAACTCTTCAGGAGTTTTTCATTGTTCATGTAACTAGGACTCAGGTCTCCTTAGCATGACCAGTAAGACTCTGAGCTGCCTGTGTCTCCAGACCAACTAATTCTGGCGAACTTTATAATTCCCTGTAGAAGCCAAGTTCTCTCCTGCCTGGGAACTTATGAAGTTGCTGCAGCCTAAAGCCCTCAGCATCCTCCATCATCGCACATCAGTGAGTTGATCCTATTCATTCTTCTATGATTTTCCAGAGTGGTTTCATCCTCTTATTGAAGCTCTAAGTTGTCATATGACATTTATTTGTGTAATAGTTTAATGAATATCTTTCTTCTTCACTTGGCTGTAAACTCCATTAAGGTAGCAAATGTCTTTTTTGCTTAATTTTATCTTTATTTCTTATCAATATGTCTGCTCAACACATAATTACTTGTATTACAATTATTACAGGAATGTATTGATAAGCAATTCATTTTTTAAAAGATCTACACCAAGACATAGGTTGAAAAGTTACTTTAGACCAGACACACTGGCTCACACCTGTAATCCTAACACTTTGGGAGGTCAAGGTGGGAGGATCACTTTAGTACAGGAGTTTGAGACAAGACTGGGCAATGTAGTGAGACCTCATCTCTACCAAAAAAATATATAAATAAATAAATAAACAAATTAGCCACGCTTTGTGGCATGCACTTGTAGTCTCAGTTACTCGGGAGGCTGAGGTGGGAGGATTGCTTGAGCCCAGGAGGTCAAGTCTGCAGAGAACTGATATCACATCACTGTACTCCAGCCTGGGTGACAGAGCAAAACAACAACAACAACAACAACAAGAAAACAAAGCTACTTTAGTTTGAGAAATATAGAAAAGATATAGCAATCCTAGAAATAAAAAAGTTTGTGTGTAAAGGTTAAAGCTTCCAGACTGGATTCCTTAATCTCCAAAAATAGTTTACATTAGAAGACATTAAAATAATATGTTAGGCTTTGAGGGAAAAAAAAAATCACCTAAAGAAATGTAGTAAAGCTGTTGTTCAATACAGAGGCAATAGAAAGCTTTCTTAAATATATGTGAGCAGAATCATAATGTTCACATTGTTCATTTCTTATGACTTATTACATGTCTGCAGCATGCAAAAGCTGGAAAAAGGCATAATAGAGAAGCAAAAAAAAAAAAAACACAAAAAAAGTAAAATGAGGTGATATACATAAACGTTAACATGTCTTTCATCCTAGTAAATTTTAAAAAATAAATTTGTTGAAACAAAAAATTACTCTCAAGATAAAACCAAACCAAATCCCAACACACTTGAAACTAAGTAATTAGAAAAGTTTGCAAGAGAAAATATAAGAGATCAAAGACCTAAATGTATCATCTAAAACTATAAAACTCAGAAGAAAAAAATGAGAAAAGCTTCAAAACATTGGATTTGGCAATGTGTTCTTTTGAAAACAAAAGAACAAAATAGGTAGTAAGACTACATCAAAATTTAAAACTTCTCTGCATCAAAGGATGTAATCAACAGAGCAAAAAGTAAACCCACGGAATGGGAGAAAATATTCATAAATAGATATAAAATAAGTGGGGAATATTCATACTATAAAGAATCCCTAAAACTCAACATTGAAAATGTTGAAAATGTGATTCAAAAATGGACAATGAACTTGAAAGTACATTTCTCCAGAGAAGACACACAAATGTCCAGTAAGCATATGAAAAAATGCTCAACATTACTAATTATTACAGAAATGCAAATCAAAAGTACGGTGAGATACCACCTCACACCCATAAGGATGGAAACTGTAAAAAAGTGGAAAATAACAAGTATTTGCAAAGATGTAGAGAATTTGGAATTCTTGTGCATTGTTGGTGGAAATGTAAAATGGTACAGCCCTTGTGCAAAACAGTATGGCAGATTCTTAACAAATTAAAAATAGATTTACCATCTCATCCAGTGTTTCTATTTCTGGGTATATACTCAAAAGAATTCAAAGAAGAGACTTTAAAAGATCTTCATACACATATGTTCTTAGCAGCATTATTTAAACAGTCAAGAAGTGGAAGCAACCCAACTGTTCATTGACAGATGAGTAAATCATCAAAATGTGGCCTATACAAATAATGGAGAATTACTCAGCCTTTTAAAGGAAGGAAATTCTGACACGTGATACAACATGAGTGAACTTTGAGAACATTATGCTATGCGAATTAAGCCAGTCACAAAAGGACAAAGACTATATTATTCCACATAAGTGGAATCTTACATAAGATACCACTTATACAATATAGATGATATTATATAAGATATAAGATACCTTTTATAAGGTACCTAGATACCTAGAATAGTCAAATTCATACAGACAGAAAATAGAATGGTGTTCTGCCATGGCATAAGTGGAGGAGGGAATGAGGAGTTATTGATAGGTATAGAGTTTCAGTTCTGCAAGATGAAGAGAGTTCTGGAGATCAGTGGTGGTGATGGATGTGAATGTACTTAACACCTGTAAACTGTACACTTAAAAATGTTATGAGGGTAAGTTTTATGCATAATTTACTACAAAGTTTTTTTAAAGAAGGGAAAAGATATACCATGTAAATTGGAAGTAAAAAGAAAGCTATGGCCAATGAATGAATGTCAGGCAAATTTAAAAAAATATTTAAATTGGACAGAAAAGTCTGCTTTATCATCATTGTGCATCATTATGCTGATAGTCCTCTACTGTGAAGAGAAAACTATAAGGAATTTCTATGCACCAACTAACTTGGCATCAAAATATAGAATTAAAAACTGCAGAAATCACAAGGAGAAATGGAAAGAAAAAGACCTTTAATTCCCAGTAATGAGATTCTCAATGATGAGAATCTTAACACACATTTTTGGTTAGCAAATCAAGTCAATAAACATAACAAAAGATATATAAGATCTGTTTTTCAATTAAACTGATGTGTAGTTTACATACAGTAAAACACATAATGAATTTTTACTTATGTATATACTCATGTAATTGGCAGTTATGTCAAGAAACAGAAAGTTTCCTTGGGTTCCTTAACCAGTCAATCTTCAAGGTATCTATATTCTGACCTCTACCACCACAGATTCGCTTTAACTGCATTTCACTCTAGCCTATATAGTTTTCTCTGCTCACCTTTTTTCATAATATTTTTGAGATTCATTCATGTTTCATATACAATCAGTTTGTTCTTTCTTCCTCCCTCCTTCCCTCCTCTCTCTCTCTCTTTCTCTCTCTCTCTGTTTCTTTCTTTGATGGAGTTTCACTCTTGTTGTCCAGGCTGGAGTGCAATGGTGCAACCTCGGCTCACCGCAACCTCTGCCTCCCAGGTTCAAGTGATTCTTCTGTCTCAGTCTTCCATTTAGCTGGGATTACAGGTGTATGCCACCAAGCTTGGCTAATTTTGTATTTTTAGTAGAGATGGTGTTTCTTCATCTTGATCAGGCTGGTCTCAGTTTGTTCACTTTTATAGTTGTCTAGTATCAATTATATAAAGATAACACAGATTGTTTTATGTACATCTTCGATAAGTTTGTCTGTGTCACCACCCAAATCTCATGTCCTTACATTCCAAAACCAATTATGCCTTCCCAATAGTACCCCAAAGTTTTAACTCATTTCAGCATTAACTCAAAACTCCACAGTTCAACATCTCATATGAAATAAGGCAAGTCCCTTCTGCCTAGATTTTAAAGGTTGTATGGAAATGCCTGGATGTCCTGGCAGAAGTTTGCTGCAGTGGCAGGACTCTTATGGAGAACCTCTGCAGAAGGGAAATGTGAATGAAGCCTCCACACAGAGTCCTTACTGGGATACCACCTAGTGGAGCTATGAGAAGAGGGCCACTGTCCACCAGGCCCCAGAATGGTATATCCACTGACAGCTTGCACCATGTGCCTGGAAATGCCGCAGGTATTCAACACCAGCCTGTGAAAGCAGCAGGGAGGGAGGCTGCATCCTGCAAAACCAGAGGGGCAGAGCTGCCCGAGATGATGGGAACCCACCTCCTGCTTCAGCCTGACCTGGATGTGAGACATGGAGTCAAAGGAAATCATTTGGAGCGTTAAGATTTGACTTCCCTGCTGGATTTTGGACTTGCATGGGGCTTGTAACCCCTTTGTTTTGATCAATTTCTCCCATTGGGAATGACTGTATTTACCCAATGCCTGTAGGAAGTAACTAACTTGCTTTTGATTTTACAGCTCATAGGTGGAAGGGACTTGCCTTGTCTTAGATGATACTTTGGACTGTGGACTTTTGAGTTAATGCTGAGTTAAGACTTTGGGGGACTGTTGGCAAGGCATGATTTATTTTGAAATGTGAGGACATGAGATTTGGGAGGGGTTTGAGGTGGAATGATATGGTTTTGCTGTCTCCCCACCGAAATCTCATCTTGAAATGTAACTCCCACAATTCCTGTGTGTGACAGGAAGAATCTGGTAGGAGGTGATTGAATTATGGGGTTGGGTCTTTCCTGCACTGTTCTCCTAGTAGTTAACGAGTCTCATGAGATCTGATGGCTTTAAAAATGGGAGTTTCCTTGCACAGCTCGCTCTTTGCCTGCCATCATCCATGTAAAACATGACTTGCTCCTCCTTGACTTATGCATAATTGTGAAACCTCCCTAGCCATGTGGAACTATAAGTCCCTTAAATATCTTTCTTTTGTAAATTGCCCAGTCTTGGGTATGTCTTTGTCAGTAGTGTGAAAACATACTAATATTGTCTTTTTGTGGATATATTTTTGTCTCCTTTCTCTAGAGTGATATATATAAAAGTCAAATTGCTGGCTTACCCTGGAATATAGGGTATGTATATGTTTTTCTTTGTTAGAAACTGCAATACAATTTTTCAAAGCATTGTTTCCATTTTAAACTTGCAACCAGCAACCCATAATATTTCCAGTTGCTCCACATCTTTGCAAACAAGTAGTATTATCTCTTTTTCAGTTGCTTCTCCATATGCTTTAATTTGCATTTCCCTGATAAGTAAAATATTTGAATACCTTTTCATGGGCTTATTGGTCATTTAGATAGTTTCTTGTTAAATATTTGTTCCAGTCTTTTTCTTTTTCTTTTTCTTAAAAATTAGGCTATATGTCTTTCCTTATTGATTTATATTTCGTTAGCTATTCTTGAAACTATTTTGTCTAATATAAATATGGAAAATATATTTTCCAGCCTGTGGCTTGCCTTTCACCTTTTAAAGGTGCGTTTTAATGACCAGGAATTTTTAAACGCAATGAAGCCAATTTTACCAATTTGTGATCTTTTTTGGTTACTGCATTTGCATCCTTTTCAAGAAATCACTGCACAAACAAGTCATGGAATGTATTTTTCAATATTTTCCTCCAGAAGTTTTATGGGTTTAGTCTTCATGTTTAGAAATATGATTCATTAATGGTTTACTTATTATAAGCAGCTGAGCCAAGAGATAGAAACATACGAAACTCCTACTTGAAAGAAGGGGAAATAAAAGTTTTATATATCAATATAAAAATATAAAATAATAAAATATAAAAATATATAAAAAATAAAATATAAAATGTTACTCTAAAATAGAGAAAGTTACCTGAGTTTTCTTTGAAATTAGAGTGCCATCTGACACTGTTTTGGATCATGTGATGAAATTAGAGCCTGCTGAGCCTTCCCCTGCCTGCTTAAAAAAACAAAACAAAACAAAACACAACTTTTTTTCAGCTTTATTGAGGTGTGATTGACAAATAAATATTTCATATATTTAGGGTGCACAATGTAATGTTATGATATATGTCTACATGGTGAAATGATTATTATAATCAGGGAAATTAGCATATTCACTACATCACATAATTACCTTTCTGTGGTGAGAAAACATGGTATCTACTCTCCTAACAAATTTTAAGTATGCAACACATTATTAACTGTAGTCACCATACTGTACATTAGGTCTCTACACTTATTCATCTTATAGCTGAAGAGTTACACCCTTTAATCAATATCTACTTTTCTGCCCAACCCTGGTAACCACCGTTCTAATCATTTTATTCTTTGTTACTATGAGGTCTTTTTTTTTTTTTAGATTCCACACATAAAAATATTATGCATTATTTGACTTACTTCACTTAGGATAATGTCTATAATATCCCCAAAGTTCATCCTTATGGTTACAAACGGCAAGACTTTCTTTTCCTACAGGCTGAATAATATTTCACTATATATATACACACACACACACACACACACACATATATGTATATATGAGATATATGTACATCTCATATATATACCACATTTTCTTGATCTGTTGTCAATGGAAACTTGTTTACATATCTTGACTATGGTGAACAATGTTGCATGCCATGGGAGTGCAGATGTCTCTTTGTAATAGTGATTATTTCTTTTGGACATATGTAGATTTATTTCTGGACTCTCTATTCTGTTCCGTTGGTCTATGTGTCTGTATTTTTGCCAGTACTATATTGTTTTGATTATTGTAGCTTTGTAATATAATTTGAAATCAGGAAATGTGATGCCTCCAGCTTTCTTCTTGATCAAGATTGCTTGAGCTATGCAGGGTCTTTTGTGGTTCCATACAAACTACAAGTTTTTTTTCCATTTATCTAAAAGTGTCATTGGAATTTTGATAATGATTGTATTGAATTTGTAGATGACATTAGGCAGTATGGACATTTTGATAATATTAGTTTTTCCAGACCATGAACATAGAATATCTTTCCATCAATTTGTGTCTTCTAAAATTTTCTTTATTGATATTATATAATTTTTAGTATACCAATTTTTAACTTCCTTGAGTAAATGTATTCCTAAGTATTTTATTTCTTATTGACACTATTGTATATGAGATTATTTCTTGAATTATTTTTTGGAATGCAATATTCATTATTAATGTAGAGCAATGCAGCTGATTTTTGTATGTTGATTTTGTATCCTGCAACTTTATTGAATTTGTTTATTTCTTCTAAGTTTTTTGGTGGACACTTTCAGGTTTTCTATACACAACATCATGTCATCTGCAAACAGCGACAATATAACTGCCTCATTTTCAATTTGAATGACTCATTTTTTTTTTCTTGCTCATTTGTTATTGCTAGGACTTCTAGTACTATGCTGAATAGAAGTGATAAGATGGGCATTCTTGCCTTGTTATTTATCTTAGATGAAAAGATTCAACTTTTCACCATTGAGTATGATGTTATCTGTGGGCTTGTCATATCTGATCATTACTGTGTTGGGGTCCATTCCTTACGTACCTTATTTGTTGTGAGTCTTTTTTTAATCATGAAAGAATGCTGAATTTGGCAAAATGTTTACTCTGTATCCATTGTGATTATCATACAGTTTTTGTTCTTCATTCTACTAATGTCTTATATCACATTCATTGATTTGCATATGTTGAAACATCCTTGCATGCCTGAGATTAATCCCATTCTATAACGGTGCATAAATCTTTGTTATTGTGCTGTTAAATTTAGTTTGCAGCATTTTGTTTAGGATTTTTGTATCTATGTTCATCAGGGATATTGGCCTGTAATTTTCTTTTGTTATAGTGTTTTTGTCTGGCTTTGGCATCAGGGTAATGATAGCCTAGTAAAATGAGTTTGGAAATATTCCCTCTTGTTCAATTTTTGTAAGAGTTTAAATAGGATTGATATTAGTTCTTTACATGTTCAGCAGAATTCACCCATGAGGCCATCAGGTCTGGAACTTTTCTTTTTTGAGAGATTTTTAATTACTAATTCAATCTTCTTACCCATTATGGGTCTGTTAAGATTTTCTATTTCTTAATTATTCAGTCTTGGTAGGTTGTATGTTTCTAGAAAGCTACCTGTGTCTTCTAGGTTATCAAATTTGTTGGGATATGATTGTTCATATTACTCTCTTATAATCCTTTGGATTTTTTGTGGTGTCAGTTGTAATGTCTCCTCTTTTATTTGTATTATTTGAGTATTGTCACTTTTTTCTTAACATGTCTAACTAAATTTTCGTTATTTTTGTTTGTCATTTTAATAAACTCTTAGTTTTATTGAACTTTTCTATGGTTTCTTAAGTCTCTATTTTTTGCTCTGATCTGTATTATTTTCTTCCTTCTACTAACATTGGGCTTAATCTGTTCTTTTTCTAGTTCCTTGAAGTGCAATGTTAAGCTGTTTATTTGAAATCTTCTTTTTAAATGTAGGTGTTTATTCCTATAAACTTCCCTCTTAAAACTGCTTTGATTGCATTCTATAACTTTGGGTACATTTTGTTTTCATTTTGAGTTACCTCAAGATATTTTTAAATTTTTAACATTTCTTGTTTGACCCATTGGTTTTTCAGGAACATGTTGTTTAACTTGGACATGTTTGCGAATTCTTAGTTTTTTTCCTGTTATTGATTTTCAGTTTCCTAAAATTATGGTAAGAGAAGATACTCAATATGATTTCAATCTTTTAAAATTTGTTAATACTGAATATGATTTCACTCTTTATATATTTGTTAAGACATTTTTTGTAACCTAATATCATCATCTATCCTGGAAAAGGTTCTGTGTGTACTTAAAAAGAATGTGTAATCTGCTGCTGCTGCTGATAGATACAACGTTCTGTATATGTCACTCAAGTCCATTTGGTCTAAATTATAAAGTTCAGTGTTTCCTTATTGATTTTCTGTCTGGATGATCTGCCCATTGATGAGTTTTGAAGTCCCCTACTATTATTGCATTATAGTCTATCTCTCTCTTCATATATATTACTATTTTCTTTATATATTTAGTTGCTTTGATGTTGGGCCTATTTACAATTGTTTTATCCTCTTGATGAATTGAATATTTTTCATTGCATAGTGACCTTATTTGTCTTGTTTTATGGTTTTTACCTTGAAGTTTATTTTACCTGATATAACTATAGCTATTCCTGCTCTTTTTTCACTTCTTTTATTTGCCTGAGACATCTTTTTTTATCCTTTTGCCTTTAGTCTGTATGTGTTCTTAAAGATGAAGTGAGTCTCTTGTAGGCAGCACATAGTTGGGTCTTGTTATTCATTTAGTTGCTCTATCTTTTGATTGTAGGTTTTAGTCCATTTACATTTAACATAATTACTGATTGGTAAGGGTTTACTATTGCCAATTTGTAAATTGTTTTCTGGTTGTTTTATAGAACCTTGTTCCTCTCTTATTCTCTTGCTGTCTTCTTTTGTGATTTGACGTTTTTCTGGAGTGGTATGCTTTGATTCCCTTTTCTTTATTTTTTGTGTATATATTCTAGATTTTTCCTTTGTGGTTACCACGAGGCATACATAAAACATCTTATAATTATACCAGTCTAGTTTAAACTGTTAATGACTCACTTTGCTTACATACAAAATCACTGCACTTTTACCTCACTTTCTCCTCACATTTTGTATTTTTGATATCATAGTTTACATCTTTATATATTGTGTATCTGTTAATAAGTTATTGTAGCTGTAGTCATTTTTAATGCTTTTAACTTTTAACCTTTATACCGGATTATAAATGATTACACACCACAGTTACAGTAGTACAGTATTCTGAATTTGACTATATATTTACTTTTTACCAACAAGTTTTATACTTTTATTTGTTTTCTTATTAATAAATAGCAGCTTTTTATTTCAGCTTTAATTCCCTTTAGCATTTCTTGTGATGTAGTTCTAGTAGTGATAAACTCCTTCAGCTTTTGTTTATCTGGGAAAGCCGTTACCTCTAACTCATTTATGAAGGACAACTTTGCCAGGTAAAATATTTTTGTTCACCAGATTTTTTTTCTTTCAGCACCTTGAATATGTCATCTCACTCTTTCTCGGCCTAAAAGTTACAGCTACAAAATCTGCTGAAAGCCTTAACAGAATTCCAGTGTAGGTGATAAGCTTGTTTTCTCTTTCTGCCTTCAAAATTCTCTTTATCTTTGATTTTTAACAGTTTGATTATAATATGTTTTGGTAAACTCTTTTGGGTTGAATCTGAATGGTAACCTTTGAAGTTCATGTACCTGAATGTTCATATCTTCTTTCCCCATAAATGGAAAGTTTTCAGTCATTGATTCTTTAAATAAACTTTCTGTTACTTTCTCTTTCTCTTCTCCTGAAAATTCTATAATATGAACATTAGTTCTCTTGAGACTGTCCCATAGATCCTGTAGGCCTTCATTCCTTTTCATTCCTTTTCCTTTCTTCTCCACTGACTAGATGATTTCAAATGATCTGTCTTCAAATTTCTAAATTTTTTTCTGTGTTATCTAGTCTGCTGTTAAAATTCTCTATCATATTTTGTAGTGCAATCATTGTATTCTTCAGGTCCAAAATTTTCATTTGGTTCCATTTTAGGAATTTGATCTCTTTGTTGAACCTCTTTTTTGTTGTTGTATTATTGCTGATTTTGTTAAATTGAGAGTCTGTGTTCTTTCATAGCTCAATTAGCTTCTAAAGAATAATATTTGAATTTTTTTATCAGGTAGTTTATGGGTCTCCAATATGTTGGCATTGGTTTTGGAAGTTTTCTGTGTCCTTTGATTATGTCATGTTTTCTCAATTCTTTGTCATTCTTATAGCTTTGTATAGGTGTCTACACATTTAAACAGGCAGTCCTCTCTTACAGACTTTATGGATTGGCTTCAACAAGGAAAAACCTTCAACTGTGGGCAGTGGGACACAATGGAACATGCTGTGGCACTGGGCCTAGTGACACAGGGCACCAAGTGCAAGAGGTATAGTGACTCCAGGTCTAGGGAGGTATAGTGTCTCATCAGCTCAGGTAGCTGCGGTTTGCAGCTGCATGGTTTATGGTTGCAAGAACTGCAGAAGGTTTGTAGTGGCTGCAAGGGCTGTTGGGGGTCCTCAACAGTGCCTATGGCTGTAGTGACAAAAGATCAGAGAAAGCAGGCAGCAGTGAGGGCCAGTGCTGCACATTCTTGACTGTGGGAGCTAGCTTCTGGCATGTGCATGGTGGTGGAGCGTGGTGACATGGATCTGGAAACTACATGCATGTGCACAGCTGCAGGGACAAAATTGGCAGCACACATGCACATAGCTGTAGGGACAAGCTGTGGGTATAAATATGGTGGTGTGGGTCAGTGACAAGAGTCATATACAGCTGCTTGTGCATAGCATCTTCCGGGGTCATGACTGCCAGCATTCATAAGCTCAGCTGCAGGGGTCAGCTGTGGGAGCATGCAGAGAGTGCTCTTGCCCTCTCTTTCTCTCTTCTTGCCTTGAACAAGGGCATAATGGCCATCTTATTGCCATACTGAAAACATCATAAAATCTCAGAGATTTATTTCTTACAGAAATAAACTAAAGAAAGAGCATCAGCAACTATTTACGTTTTGACTTCTTGTTTTGTGAGGGAAAGAAAATGTCATTGTAGTCATCTGAAAGGATTCATAATCGATAAGTGTGTGTAATGATCAGAATAGATGGTCATATCCATAGAATAGAGTTAATAAAAAGATGAAGGTACAAATGGGAACTTATTTTATGATAAGGTTGCTTCAAATCAGTGGTAATAAATTAAAACAAGTTCATAGCTAGTTGAAGGAAAGAAAATAATAAAGATTGAGACTTATCTTGCTTTTTTTTTTTCTGAGACAGAGTCTCACTCTTGTTGCCCAGGCTGGAGTGCAGTGGTGCAATCTCAGCTCACTGCAACCTCCGCCTCCCAGGTTCAAGCAGTTCTCCTACCTCAGCCTCCTGAGTAGCTAGGATTGCACTCATGCACCACCACGCCTGGCTAATTTTTGTAATTTTAGTAGAGACGGCGTTTTGCCATTTTGGCCAGGCTGATCTCAAACTCCTAACTTCAGGTGATCTGCCCACCTTGGTGTCTCAATGTGCTTACTAAGCAAAAATTAGGAAATCTTTATTTCTTCTGCAATGCTTCTCCAACATGTAGAACGAGATCTTTGCCTTAAATGTCCACTTTTAAAATAGTTATCACTGCAGGCCAAGTGTTGAAGAAGTAAATTGGAAATATTATATTGGCTTATTGTACTTTAAAATTATAGTTGCCTTTATCAACGTTTATTAACCACAAGTTGAATTTGTATTACCCACAAAGATGAATCAGCATTTCCCTGAAGTGAAAAGAACAAGGAAATAATTTTTGTTGTATTTATAGTGTTGAAACAAAGAAGTGCATCTTCATCTTTGTGTTTTTCTTTTCTAGTTTTCCTAACAGTATTATTCAATTCCTGTAAAATGATTTGTGTGACTTCACTTTTTTTCAGTTAAGCTATAATAAGAAATGTATGTTTATTGAATTGGTGCTAAAAGTTACTGGAAAAATCATGTGGGTCTGATACCTTTGGGAATAAGATACTGATTACTTTTTATTTTTATTAATACTTGTTTTATGGTTGTGAAGACTAATCATGGCATTTATACTTTTCTAGAAAATTGTCCATTGCATGGGTTTTTAACCTATTGGCAAACAGCTGTTCATATCAATTCATAGTTTCTAAAATACTTCATTATATGTTTGTGCTCCTTTATTTTTTCCTGATATTGTTTGTTTATGTTCTTTCTCACTCACTTTCTCTCTCTCTCGCTCTCACTCTCTCCCACCGTCAAAGCATTTGTCTGTTATATTGGTCTTTAAAAATAGTGTTTAATCTTAACGACCACTTTTTGTTTATTTACTACTTAATTACTTTTGTCTCTTATTTTTATTTCCTTTTTTCTATCTGGTTTTGATTTTGTGTTGTTCCTTTTTTCACCCTTTGGATTTGAATATTAAGTAATTAATCATAAATTTGTCCTTTACTTACAGCTTAGGGGTGCATACTATTGGTTCTAATATACAGCAGTCTATTTAAAATATTTTATAACATTTCCTTAGATTTTCTCTTTAATGATTTTTGAAGAAATGAGTCTTATAATTTCTCAAGGGTGTTTTGGCTATTATATTTGTGTTCTAATTTTATGTATTTTTGTGGTGAATGTTCTCTCCCCAAAGCCCATCTAAACATGAGAAAAATATCAGAGAAACCCAAATAGAAGGATATACAATATTCTGGCCAGTATACATGAGAACTGACAAGGTCATTAAAAACAGCAAAAGTCTAAGAAACTATCAAAGTCAAGAGGAGACTAAGAACACATGACTACTCAGTGCAATGTGGTATCTTGGGTGGAATACTGGAACGTAAAAAGGACATGGGAAAAACTAGTAACATTTGAATTAATTGTGGAGTTTATTTAGTAGTAATACGCTGATGTTGCTTCATTAGTTTCGACAAATTTATCATTGTAACATAAAATGTTAACAACAAAAGAAACTGGGTGAACATTATATGGGAACTCTCTACAGTAGATATGCAACACTTCTATAAATCTAAGACTATTCTAAAAATTGCTTACATTTTAAGATAGCTAGACAAAGCAGAACAAAAACTCTCCTGGGGCTTGTTCCCCTACTCAGCATACAATATGCCCATATGCCTATCATGCCTCTCTGTCCCTGCTATCTTGATCTTTTTGCACAATACTTTCTCCTTTGCTCATTTTACTTTGCCCCACCCTCATGGACCTTTTTCTTGTTCCTCCAGCATGCCAACTGTGATGACTCTGAAGGACATGTTCACATGTTGTCCCAAGAATCTATGTATCTTACTCCCTCAAATACTTTATATTTTTATGAAAATGTCCCTTTTGAAGTGATGTATGTCTGACCACTTTATTTTAAAGTACAACTTACCTAAGTCTTCTCCTTATCCTTTTATCACATTTCTTTTATTTTTCCTTCATAGTATTTATAACTTCCATCTACCTCCCCCCCCGCACCCACCCCCCCCCCCACACACGCACAGTTTTCTTTATTGTCTGTCTGCATTAATTAGACATAAATTTCACTAGGGTAGCAATCTTTTTACGTTTTATTCACTGATGTGCCTTTAAGTCTTGTAAAACATCTGACACGTAGTAAGAACTCAATGAGTATTGATTGAGTAAAATGAATTAGGTAGGACACTTTAGTAGTAGCCCAAGAGAAATGCCAGTGATTTGGACTTGGTTTATGGCAGTGAAGATGGAGTGAAGTGGTCAGCTTTACTATGTATTTGGGATGTTGAGCAAATAGGACATATGGATAAATTAGATGTAAATCTTTTGGGAAGGAGAAGAGTGAAGAATTGCTCTTAGTTGTGTGTTTAAGGTGGGACCACTTAATAAGATGGGAAAGATTTTAGAGGAGCATATGGGGTGGAGAACTCAGAGTAATGTTTGAGATGCTGGATTTGAGATGGCTTTCAGATATCCAAAAGGAGATGTTCAGTATGAGTTTCCCATTTGACGAGAATGGAGCTAGAAATACTGACTTGGGAGTCATCAACAGATGGTCTTTAAAGCCATGGTACTAAATAAGATCATGTAGGAATAGAAAATAAAAGAGTAGAGGATCAAGTGCACCCCATAAATATAATCATGTGACCAGAGGAGACATAGAGTAAAAAAAAAAAAAAAAAAAAAAAAAAGCAGGAGGTAATATAGCAAGGGTGGGAGCAAAAAACTAGACAGAAGTAGCATCATAGGGGCTTTGAAAAGATTTTTAAAGAGGAAATAAGTCAACAATATCAAACATAGCTAAGTAGTCATTAAGATGAAGACTAAAAGTTATCCCTTGGCTTGGGCAAGATGCAGCCCACTGATGTCTATAATATAGTTTATTTTCACTGAATCATTGAGGAAGAAACCCTAATTGACATGGATCAGGAAGAAAATGGGAGGTCTGGAAGTACAGACAGTGACTATAGCCAGGGAAGGAGGGCTAGGAAATACAGCACATCTGGGATCTCTCTATTTTTGTGTTTAAGAGGCTAGCAGAGGTGTCCAAGAGAGAGGATACAGTCATGGGTTCTCAGTTTCTGTTTCTGGTCGGGCCGGTACAGAGGCTTCCTCATCCCTCTTTTCCACTTACCACTAGAGACAGAAACTAAAAACATGATTTTCGGCTGCTAAAAGCCTAAAACAAAATGAAACAGAACAACTATTACAACAAAATAAGACAGGTTGGACAAGTGTGGGCTAGAGCATGGTGTATCAAGTAGATTTCAAGTATCAAGTAGATCAAGTAGATTCGATGGTGGAAAGCTAAAAGACAATATTCTGTATAGCAAGAGAAAAACAGAGAAACAGAAAACAAAGGATTCATTTTAAACATTGCAAGGGATTATAAATTAAATTATAGAGACCAAGCTATTAATTTGTACAATAGGATGAAATGGATTAAAAAGCCCTATTATTATAAAAGTTTCTGTTTGGATTTGAAAACTGCTCTACTCAATTTTTCTGTGTATAAAAGCATTCTCATATACAAAATATAAAACCAAAGTAACAAATAAAGATTAATTATACAAATGCAAATGAACAGAAAGCTTAAATCTCAACAATGTTCTCCTAATAATTTTACTTCTGGGTTGGAGTTTGAGACAAAGGAAAACCAAAGAAAAAGTACTAACTTTGTTGGACACTTCCCGCTGCAAATGATCCACCAGTAGCTACATGAACTGAGGATGCTGAGGCATGGAAAGAAGAAAAGCATACCCAGCTATAGCTCTTGACAATGGTAGTCACCATCCTACTTGGTTTGGAGTCCTAGAGAATCCTAAACCGTGGACACACAGGATACTTCCTACTCTGATCACAATGATAGCTGTTAGGTTGGTGCAAAAGTAATTGCAGTCTTTGTAAAGATCTAACAGTTCTAGGGTACATAATGGAAAGTAGTCAGAGTTACGAATTGTCCAAGAGGAAAAACTTTTAGGAATTGTGGATGTATTGGATATACAGTGAGCACTCCATATCCACGGGTTCCATATCCACAGGTAGATTCAACCAATCACAGATCAAGAATATAATATTCACATAATGCAGAACTCTTGGATACAGAGTGCTGACTTTTCATATCTGCAGGTTACATAGGACCAATGACAGAACTTGATCATCCATTGGGAGCATGGGAGATGCTAGAACCAATCCTCCACAGACACTGAGAGATAACTCTATACTGGTACTGTCGAACTCAGTAAAACCTCTTTTTTTCCATGTCCATGGAACATTTGTGAAATTATAAAATTACAAAATTTCCATGAAGACTCCACAAATTCCTAAAAGTGAAAATTTTATAGACATATTTATAAGTGCAACAATATAAACATTAACAAAAACAACAACAGGAAAACTCTAATCCCTTGGAAATTGAAAAATAAAATTTCTGAATGAACACAAGGGTCAAAAAAGAAATTAGAAATTCAATGATAATCTTTTAGAAATAATAATGGTTGGAAAACGATAAATCCCAATCTATGCCATGTGACAAATACTATACTCAGAATAACATTTATAAACAAATATTTTATTAAAAAACAATAAAGAAGAAAGTTAAATGACATGAAAATGTAACTCAAGAAGGTAGGTGGGGTAGGTAAATAGCCAGCAAAAGCAAATGGAAAGCACTAATAAAGATATATGCTAAATTTAGTGAATTAAAGAACAATAAAATTAAAAAATAAGTTCATGTGCAAGTTCTTTGAGAATTCCAGGGAAAACAGAAAAACTACTGGCATCAACCTAAAGGGCACATGAGAGTGGTATTGGCAGTGGGAAGCAGGGCGCCCCAGTGAGAGGGTTGATGAGGTGAGCTATATCTCTGCAAAGCCCAGCATGGCCCGAAGACAGTCCTGCATCTGATACCCCTTCATGAGCCGCAATCTGAGGAAAGAATGTGCCTAACCTCTTCGAGTCTTAGGTACCACTCCAAAGAGTAAGAAGAATGGCTGAGTCCTGAATAGAGAGACTTTTGAATAAGAATGGACCAAGTTTACATTATCAAATTGTACCAAGATATTTTGGGATTGAACTAATTTCTTTTTTCTTCAACTTTTCATTTTAAGTTCAGGGGTGCATGTGCAGGATGTGCAGGTTTGTTACATAGGTAAATGTGTGCCATCGTGGTTTGCTGCACAGATCATCCCATCATCTATGTATTAAGCTCAGCATTCATTAGCTATTCTTTCTGATACTCTCCTTCCCTACAGCCCCCATCCAAGAGGCCCCAGTGGGTACTGTTTCCCACTATGTGTTCATGTGTTCTCAGCATTCAGCTCCCACTTATAAGTGAGAGCATGCAGTGTTTTGCTTTCTGTTCCTGTGTTAGTTTGCTAAGGATAATGACTTCCAACTCCATCCATGTCCCCTTATGGCTGCACAGTATTCCATGGCGTATGTGTACCACATTTTCTTTATCCAGTCTATCATTGATGGGCATTTAGGTTGATTCCATGTCCTTGCTATTATGAATAATGCTGCAATGAGCACATGTGTGCATATATCTTAATAATAGAAAGATTTATTAATTTTTTCAGGTAAATACCCAGAAATGGGATTGCTGGGTTGCATGGTATTTCTGCCTCTAGGTCTTTGAGGAATCACCACACTGTCTTCCACAATGGTTGAACTAATTTACATTCCCACCAACAGTAAAATTTTTTTTCTCCACAACCTCATCAGCATCTGTTGTGTTTTGGCTTTTTAATAATTGCCATTCTGACTGATGTGAGATGGTATCTCATTGTGATTTTGGTTTACATTTCTTTAATGACTAGTGATGCTGAGCATTTTTTCTTATGTTTGCTGGCCACATATATGTCTTTTTTTTTTTTTGAGAAGGGTCTGTTCGTGTCCTTTGCCCACTTTTTAATAGGGTTTTTTTTTCTTGTAAATTTGTTTAATTTACTTGTAAACTCTGGATATTAGACCTTCATCAGATGGATAGATTGCAAAAATTTCCTCCCATTCTGTAGGTTGTCTGTTCACTGTGATGATAGTTTCTTTTGCTGTGCAGAAGCTCTTTAGTTTAATCAGATCCCATTTGTCAATTTTTGCTTTTGCTGCAATTGCTTTTGGCATTTTCATCATGATATCCTTGCCTGTGCTTGCATCCTGAATGGTATTGCCTAGATTTTCTTTTAGGGTTTTTTTTGTTGTTGTTGTTGTTGTTTTTTTTATAGTTTGGGGTTTTACATTTAAGTCTTTAATCCATCTTGGGTTAACTTTTGTACATGGTGTAAGGAAGGGGTCCAGTTTCAAGCATCTACATGTGGCCAGCCAGTTCTCCCAACACCATTTATTAAATAGGAAATCCTTTCCCCATTGCTTGTTTTTGTCAGGTTTATTGAAGATTGGATGGTTGTAGGTATGTGGTCTTGTTTCTAGAGTTCTCTAGTCTGTTACATTGGTCTATGTGTCTGTTCTTGTACCAGTACTATGTTGTTTTGGTTACCATAGCCTTGTAGTATAGTTTGAAGTTGGGTAGTGTGATGCCTCCAGCTTTGTTCTTTTTGCTTAGGATTATCTTGGCTATTTGGGCTCTATTTTAAAAGCCTGAATTCCATATAAATTAAAAGATTTTTTTCTAATTCTGTGAATAATGTCACTAGTATTTTAATGGGAATAGCATTGAATCTATAAATTACTTTGGGCAGTGTGGCCATTTTCACGATGTTGATTCTTCTTATCTATGTACATGAAATGTTTTTCCTTTTCTTTGTGTCGTCTCTGATTTCTTTGAGCAAGCATCTGTAGTTCTTCTTGAAGAAGTCCTTCACTTCCCCTGTTAGCTGTATTTTCAAGTATTTTATTCTTTCTGTAGCAATAGTAAATGGGAGTTCATTCATAATTTGGCTCCCTGCTTGCTTCTTGTTAGTATATAGAAATGCTAGTGGGTTTTGCACATTGATTTTGTATGCTGAGATTTTGCTGAAGTTGCTTATCAGCTTAAGAAGCTTTGGGGCTGAGAGAATGGGGTTTTCTAGACGTAGAAACATGTCATCTTCAAACAAAGATGATTTGACTTCCTCACTTCCTATTCAAATACACTTTATTTCTTTCTCTTGCCTGATTTTCCTGACCAGAACTTCCAATAATATGTAGAATAGGAGTGGTGAGAGAGGGCATCCTTACCTTGTGCTGGTTTTCAAGGGGAATGCTTCCACTTTTGCCCATTCAGTATGATGTTGGCTGTGGGTTTGTCAAACATTGTACCTGAAAGCATAACAGTCTCTCAGACCACAGCACAATCAAATTAGTACACAAGATTAAGAAATTCACTCCAAACCACACAACTACATGGAAATTGAACAACTTGCTCCTCAATTACTCTTAGGTAAATAATGAAATTAAGGCAGAAATCAAGTAGTTTGAAACTAATGAGAACAAAGAGACTAATGAGACTAATGAGAACAAAGAAACTAATGAGAACAAAGAGAATCTCTGGGAAGCAGCTAAAGCAGTGTCAAAAGATAAATTTACAGCACTAAATGCCCACATCAAAAAGCTAGAAAGATGTCAAGTTAACAACCTAACATCTCAACTAAAAGAACTGGAGAACCAAGGGAAAGCAAACCCCAAATCTAGCAGAAGACAAGAAAAAACCAAGATCAGAACTAAACTGAAAGAGATCGAGACATGAAAAACCCTTCAAAAAATCCACAAATCCAGGAGATGTTTTTTAAAAAAATAAAATAAAATAGATAGACTGCTAGCGAGACTAATAAGGAAGAAAGAGAGAAGAATCAAATCAACATAATCAGAAATAATAAAAGGGATATCAACACTGATCCTATAGAAATACAAACAACCATCAGAGAATACTATAAACACCTCTATGGAAATAAACAAGAAAATCTAGAAGAAATGGTTAAATTCCTGGACATGTGTCCCAGGACTGAACTATACTCTCCCAAGACTTTATTTCTTGGGACTGAACTATACCCTCCCAAGACTTTATTTCCCAAGACTTTATTTCCAGTAAGAAATTGAATCCCTGAATAGACCAATAATTAGTTCTGAAATTCAGGCAGTGATATAGTTTGGCTCTGTGTCCCCACCCAAATCTCATCTCAAATTGTAATCCCATAATATCCACATGCTGGGAGCAGGACCTGGTGGGAGGTGATTGGATCGTTGAGGAGTTTTCCCTTATCCTGTTCTCATGATAATGAATGAGTTCTCATGAGATCTTATGAGCATATAAGTGTTTGACAATTCCTCCTAAACACACACTGTTTCTCCTGCCACCATGTGAAGAAGGTGCCTGGTTCCCCTTCTGCCATGACTGTAAGTGTGAGTGTAACTGTGAGTCAATTAAACCTCTTTCCTTTATAAATTACTCAGTCTTAGGTATTTTTTTATAGCAGTATGAGAACGGACTAACACAGGCGGTAATAAATAGCCTATCAAACAAAAAACTCCAGGACTAGATGATTCACAGCAGAATTCTACTAACAGTGTTACAAAGAAGAGCCAGTACTATTTCTACTAAAACTACTCCCAAAAATTGAAAAGGATAGACTCCTCCCTAAATCATTCTATGAGGCCAGCATCATCCAGATACCAAACCTGGCAGAGATACAACACAAATAAGAAAACTTCAGGCCAATATCTTTCATGAATATTGATGTAAAAGTCCTCAATAAAATACTGGCAATCTGAATCCAGCAGCAAATCAAAAAGCTTATCCACCACGATCAAGTTGGTTTCATCCCTGGGATGCAAGGCTGCTTCAACATATGCAAATCAATATATGGGATTCATCACATAAACAGAACTAAAGACAAAAACCACATGATTATCTCAATAGATGCAGAAAAGGCCTTCCATAAAATTCAATATCCCTTCCTGTTAAAAACTTTCAATAAACTAGGTATTGAAGGAACTAATTTTTAAACTTGGAAAGAAATAGATCAAATCTCTAATTGGGCAATACAGGGACTAGAGAAGTAAATTAAGTTCAGATATATAAAATAAAATTGGCTTTTATACCTGAGTTAAAAGGTGTATGAGTGTCACACGAACTACAAATATGAGACAAAATGTTCCACTTCTGTAGTAATAAAAGAAATACAATGTACAATTTATGAAGGTGACAACAGTTTGGTCAATGTCTGTCTTCCCCCACTCACTATGAGCTCCATGAGAACAGGGGCCAAACCTGTTTTTGGTCAACACAGTACATGTGGTATATGGAAGCTGGTGGTGCTTAGTAAGAATGAATTGAAAGAAGGAAAAAAAAAATGGGTAGGAAAGAGGAAGAGGAGGAGGGAGAGAGGGAAGAAGATTTAGAAGGAGGGTGGTGGAGGGAGAGGCAGGGGAAAGAGCAGGCAAGGGGAGTGGGTTTTTCTGTGGAATACAATTTGGAAAACATAGACTGTGCTTTCTAAGGTCTTTGCCCTATAAATATTTATGTTGGAATGCTCACATGTGTTTAACACCCAGATGAATTTGGAGTGGGTATACAGAACTAGATTTCAGAGTATTGGAATTCTTTTAAGCATCTTGACTAATGGTAGGAGTTAAAGCTTTAAATCTTGACAACTGCAAATTACTCCAGATGACATTTACAGTGGTGGGAGATGGCAAGCCATATCTGATACTCCTGTCCTCCATCTTCTCATCCCCTTTCGTAAATCTGCTGCTCCCCTTTTAAGCTTATTCATATTCATTTCTGAAAAAAACTCTTTAAATCATAACCACATGTCATCACTTTACGTGCCTTCCTCATCCCTTCCTTCTTTCCTGTGTTCCTTGCTCCTCTTATCATTCTGCCTCTGTCCCTTCTTTCCCTGAACAAATATTTATAACAAACCAATTCCATGGCCTTTCCCATTTTGTTCCTCTTCATCTGAAATTCTTTACTTTGTCCCTGTCCTTTCTAAATGTGGAGTCCAGCAGAAAGGCACTACTCTAGATGTAGCCCCACAGCCAGTACAATGCAACAGTCATGTTTCTGAACCTGAATATCAGGTCTTTATTAATTCACGTTAAAAGTACACTTGGTTTGGAGCAGCCCATAACGCTTTTGGCTCAGGGTGTGCTCACAACCCACTGAGCTTTCTTGGGTGATTGGTCAGGTTAAATCATGTCCAGGCTGGACAGGTAGCATCAATAGCTGTCATGATCCTTTTCAAATGACCTGGTTATTCCTGTTATTGTACACTTTGCACTTTTCAGGCTGTATGAAATAAATAAAACCCTCTGCAAACTTGCAGTTTGTTTGCCAAGCAACAGAATGACATGAGAATTAACTTTTGTGGCCTGATAAAACCAGGACTTACGCAGTTTGAATACTTTACCAGTTTCTTTCCATTGTGGATTCTATTCATTTCCTAATGAATTTACAGAACCTCTGGGCTTTTTAAAGGTGAAGCGGAAGTTGGGCTTCACCTTCACTTCAACAAGACCGGCCCTGATATCATCTCTTTTGTATTTCAGCATTTTCCATGAACGAGTGTAGAAAAGACAATGGAGTACACTATTTTTAAAACATTTGAAAACTGGAGACTTTTACAAAGCATTCCCTCCTGTTGACATCTAAATGTCAAAGTTATCCTACTTATTATCCTTTCCATATAGGCAGGAAAAAAGGTCTTTCTTTTTTTCACTTGGCAAAGCTCTTGATTCTCCACCTCAGCCCCATGCCCTCCAACATTTTCTGCATCTCTAATTTTTTTTTTTTTTTTTGAGGCAGGGTCTTGCTGTGTTGCCCAGGCTGGCCTCAAACTTCTTGGCTCAAGGGATCTTCCTGTCTTGGCTTCCCAAGTAGCTGGAATTACAGGTACATGCCACCTCACCCAGCTTGCAATTTATTTATCTCAGTGAACATCTTCCCCTTAATCTATAAACAGAATAGCCCATGCTAATCTGGCACTAGCCCAGGCTACCTTCACTTCACCCTCCCTTGCTCACTGGTTTTGGAGTTGTGTTTGCCACCACCCTGTGCGTCCTCATCAAAAGCACCCTATCCATTTCCCAGTGTTCATTATCCTGATATCTTCACAGCATTTCTTAAAATCTGACCATTAGCCCCACTCTCCTACCACTAGAATCTCCCTTGAAACCTCTCCTCTCCCACAACATAAACCCATTGTAATGGCCCATATTTCATTGCCATCAAAGTTACTTCATTTTATGAGTTTAGGGTTATTCACTCAGTCTAACCCAGAAAATTGTGGTTTTTGTCATCCATCTATATTAGGTCTAACCATATAAAACTACTCTTTTATAGATCAAAAATGCTCCATAGTTTTGCAATGTTACCATTGGAGGAAACTAGGTAAATGGTGCATAAATTCTTTCTGTATTACTTCTCACAACTGCCTGTCAACCTATAATTTTTCAATAAATATTTTAATTTAAAATGCTTAAATAAAAATTTCACAATTCAACCTAATAGCATTCAACAACATTCAGAAATAAATGAGTATTTTTCTCTTTGTGGATTTTTCTATGTGTTACGAAATGCTAATGTAGAGAGCCCAACTTTATAAACTCTAAATAACTTATAAAGACATGGAGTATTTCCATGTCTTCCTCCATGTCATAAATATTCCTGGAAATATTCCTTCATTATTTCCAGGAATAATTATATTTGTTCACATAGTGATTAAGCTTAAACATTTAGTAGATGTAACATTTACTTAATGCCAAATTCTTTTAACAAAGAGTTGACCTTAAAAAACTCTCATTTTTTTTTTTTTTTTTTTTACAAATATGTATTTCCCATGTGTTACATAATTTTTGCTACTAATGAATCCAATGTCAATTACATAAGCTTAGGCTTGGATTTGGGTGAAAGAATCTAACCAACTTGGCTTTATTTGCTTATCTTTTAAAATGTTATAGATTAAAAAGTTGACTATGGATTGGGTCAAGCCATGGATTAAATACCAGAGGCATCTTTGAATCATAGAACCTCAGGATAAATGGGACATTAAAGTAGTATAACTTGGTCACACATACCTTTCCTACAACTTCTCTCTCCAGCTCATCCTAAACCATCCTTGGATACTTCCAATTGCTAGATTTTGTTGTATTCCTCATCATAAGGTAGCATCTATTTCTCTGGAACTTCAGTTCACTAGTAGTAATTCTTTCTTGGGTCAAAAGAAGTAAAGCGTGGAACTTAATTAGATTTGTAAATAGTTGCACTTAGCTATTCTGTTCTCCTTTGTCTTAAATGTTGTTTCCCAAGTCCAATGTTTCCCCAGTTCCCAATTCTTCATCATGTGGCCTGACATTTGGTTTCTTTTTCATCTTGTTTGCTCTCCTGTGATGGGTTTCTGTTTGTGTTAGTCCACAGTTAAGTGCCATCTCTGCAATCTCGGCTGTGGTCTGAGAAGTCCATTGTTCCCTCCACTCGTCCATCTAGATACCAGATCTAAATAATAAAGACTGAGATGATCTCATCAGATATTCTTGGATTCGGCATTCAGATTATGCTATTAACTCTTCCATCTCTTAACTACACAACCAAAATTGTCTTTCATGTTTTCCCACTTCTCCTTCACTTCCAGATCAATGTTTTGGCTCTTGATGGTCAAGAATGGCCAGTAACAAAACAAAAATAACTTGTACCAAATTCAAAGATCATGAACAGATCTTATATCCTTCCACACCTCAAGAAATGGTGTTTATGCAGAAACGAGTGATTAAGCAAAACACGTGAGACCAAAATTGTCCATTTGTCTTCTGTGAGTTTCAGGTTCAAACTTCCAATTAGATTTAAAAAAAAAAAAAAAAAAAAAAAAAAACTTCTTTGGTGAAAACAGGTTAGTCAGTGATTAGCATAATTGGAAGATGATACAGATCATTGCAGAGTGTTTTCCATGACGGGAGGGGAATGGTAGCCTCTTACTCAAATTATAGAGCAAAACAAACAACTTGTTATTTCCAGATAGGCAACAAGGCAAATGCTGAAACAAGTTTAAATTTATAAGAAGCCACATTACAAAAATGAGAGGGAAAAAAAAGTGATGAGATGTTGGCCTGGGTAGTTCTTGCAAACCCAGAGTGCTCAGTGCTGGGAGCATCGCCCACCCCTATCTGCCTGGTGGGCTATCAGGTATTACCTGAGAAGGTGAAGCCCATTCACATGTCTGGGTCCTTCTATTTCTGAATTAGGAATGGGAGCCTGTCATGATGAGGGGTGCCTTCCTAAGATGCTCTGAGAGGCTAAACCCCAAGGAGGCACTAGAACCTGTTTAACCCTGTTCTTCATACAATTACCTTCTGCTCTACATTTTCCTTTTCAACTGTCTTAAACTCTTGTCCAAGCTTTGCTATCTAACCAATCCTACCTCTGGAAAGTTTAGATTTTATCTTAAGTTATATAGTATTTGGAAGCCATCAAAATACAAGCTGTATCTGGGGACTTAAATTCTAAGACAGTCATTTCTTTTTTTCAGCAGGTGGCACTGTTGCAATAAGGCTGTTTCTTCTAGTGACGACAGCATCAAGAGGAATCGGCAAATTTCAATCTTGTAGTATATTTAATTTAAGGACGAAATTTTTAAAAATTACCTTAACAAGTGATGAAATTATCTTCACTTGTAATGGGACAAACCAACTTCATGTGTTGCACTGAGGACATGCCACCTTATGAGGTGTTTTTGCCAAAAATGCATGACCTGAATCGAACCCTGAGGAAACATCAGACAAATCTAAAGTGAAGGACATTCTGCTAAATAATTGACCAGTACTCTTCAAAAATATGAAATTTAGGAAGACAGAGAATGGTTAAGGAATCATTCCAGATTAAATAACAGAAAAGAGACATAATAACTAAATGTTACACATAATCCATGATTGGATCCTAAACCAAGATTTTTTATCCTGGACAGGACATTACTGAAGCAATTTGCAAAATTCAAATGTGCATTATAGGTTAGGTAGTAGTATTGTATCAGTATCTACTTTCCTGATTTTATGCTGTGGTTATGTAAGAGAATGCCCTGGATCTTGGGAAACGCAACTGGAACTACCTAGAGATAAAGGGTATGATGAAATCATGTCTTCTAATTATTCTCATATGTTTAAGAGAAAAATATGGTTTGCATATATTGTATATTTTGTATATATGAAATTATGTCAAAATAAAAATGAAAACCCCCAATGTTATATTTTCCCTGCCCCTTACTCAACTTCTCTTTCCAGCTAATAAAAGATGCATGCTGATACTAAACTTCATTGAGAACATCTTCCTTTTTTAAAAGTTCAGAAATTGTTTTAAGTTACTTCCTGTTTCTCTTTGAGTTCTCAAGTCATCAATACCTTTAGCGACAGCCTTTGAGATATGGTTTGGTCTAATGTCATCTACTTTATTCTTTTCCAATAAGCAGTGTATGTTCATTTACTTAAACATGAGAACATGTTTAGAAAACATGATCAGAGGTTGGGCGCAGTGGTTCATGCCTGTAATCCCAGCACTTTGGGAGGCCGAGGCAGGCAGATCACGAGGTCAGGGGATCAAAACCCTCCTGGCCAACACGGTGAAATCCCATCTCTACTAAAAATACAAAAAATGACTGGGGTGTGGTGGTGCGTGCCTGTAATCCCAGCTATTTGGGAGGCTAAGGCAGGAGAATTGCTTGAACTCAAGAGGCAGAGAGGTTGCAGTGAGCCAAGATCGTGCCACTGCACTCCAGCCTGGGTGGAAAAAAAAAAAAAAGAAACAAAAACGAAAACATCATCAGAATATCTAAAATCAATCACAGGATAAATCTTAGAATTTAAGAGCCAAAGGAATTTTAGAAGTCATTGTGCAAATATTGTCCCATCCCACCCTCCACATCACCTTCTGGGAGAAGAAACAGAAGACAATAGAGCTGCCATGACTTATCCAAGTGTACATGGTCACTAGGTGCGGAACCAGGTAAAATGCCCCCTAATTCCTGTCCTACATCCAGTACTCCATCCCTCACTTTGCTTCTCACGGAGAAATACAGACGATAAGGTCAGATGCTGAAGACATGAAGCCACAGAATAACACGATGTAGTTCCTGCGTCGTGACAAGAAATTTAAAATACCCTATAATACTAAAATAAAAACATATGCAAAATTTACCTAAATTTTCAAACTTAAAAATAGCAGACTTAAAAAATAATTGACACTTGTCAGGGTTGCTTTGGACTGTATCCTCAGTCACTCCAGGAATAGAAGGCCATTTTTTTCTACTCCATAGTAAAAGTTCTCAGTTAGAAATGGCAGAGAGGTCCTGGGACAACTTAACCAACCAACAGGAAGGCGAGTTCAGCTGACAACTCAATCTGCACAGCTCTTCTGCACAAGAGAATTTGGTAAAGGCCCTGCTGAATTTCCTCCACACTAGCAAAGTGTAGGTCATCCTGCAAACCAAACCACAGTTGTCAGCTATTACAGATACTACATGCCTGGCATCCTAGGTGCTGTGTGACCAGGAGAAGCAAGGGCCCTTCCAGAACAGCTGGCTTTGTGTGGGAAATGCCCACAACCAACCCCTAGAACACTGCGCCCCCCCCACCCCCCACCCCTGCCACACACACACACTCACAGGCCAGAGCTATATTTCCCTAACTCTAGCCTGAGGCGGTTAAAAGCCTGGAGCTCGTCAGGCCCAGCACATTAGAAATCAGAAGGGACCTCCCCTGCTAATCTCTAGGCAAATATTTTCTCAGCTCTGCTGACTTAGTGGTGAGTTACCAGCCTTGCACCTCTACAGTAAATTGAAGCAAGCCCACTTGGGTGGCAAGAGCACCAGTGCAAGGGGCCTGCCCTGGCCACTTGCCCCATCACCACCGTCCCAGGTGAAGATGCTAATGTTCTCTTCCTCTTTTCAAGGTGAGTCAAGAAAGGACCAAAAGGAAGAGGGCAGGCAGCCACATAGGGCACATGGCCAGATTGAAACTAAGCATAGTAACAGAAAAATAAAGCTACCTTTTTTTATAGCTGTGTTTGGGGACTGATGGATCATTCCTACTATACCTAGTCCTCTCTTTAGCCCTCAGTTTATGAGACCAAGTACATTCGAGCTTTTTGAGTTTGGATTTGGTTGGCGATTAGGTTGGATTTCTCCACTAGTGGACCCTGAAACAAGGATTCACAAGCAAGTACTTATTTTGGCGGTGATCCCAGAAACCACCCCTAAGAGAATAGGGAAATGAGACAAGAAAGAGAAGGCAACAAAAATTTTAAAAGGTGTGGATCAAGCATGTTTCTATTGTGGGTGTTAAGCAACCCTGCTGAGAACCTCCAGGGACAGTGCATCACAGTCGCCCCATGGCAATTCTTCCTTGTTTCCAGGGGCAAGGAAGCTGCAACACTTATCCACCAACTCTCATCAGCATTCACGTGAGGGCTGCTCCTTTCAGATGGACATGAACTCCCCAGCGTTAACGGGCTACCCTGCACCTGGGCTGAGGACACCTTGCTAGGACATAAAAACTCTCAGGCAGAGTTCCAAGAGCCTGCGATAGAAAGCCAACAATGATGCAAAAAGAGCAGGTGCCAAAGGGGTGGGGATGGCGCACTGGCAGCATCTACCCCAGGAAGCCCAAAGCTAGAATCAAAGAGCACATAAAGATCAGTCCCTGAATGTCAGACCAGTAGTTTCCTCCGGGTTTAGTTTTCTTCCCATCTTTACAGAAGTGTGGCAAAATGAACTAAAAGAAATCTCCAGCAGGATAGCAAACCCCACCCCACTTTGCATGGTCTTATCAATTTTATACCACCAGTGGACTGTGTAGACAGAAGGGAGGGTGGCACAATAAAATATGGTACTCGGAACCTGATTCCAGTAACATGAAAAGGCCATTTTTACATTAAAAAAGAGTCGAGTTTGGAGATTTACAAGGTAAATAATCTCCCACTCAGGGCTTCTCTTGACCTGGCGGGATCCTATCTTCAACAGGCAGATTGTCATCACAATCCAAACTAGACCCTCTCCTGTGAGTAACTGGAAGATCCTAGAAGCCATACTCTCTGAACTGGCTCAGGGTGATATCTCCTGGCACCCTGTCCTGATCATTTCTGCTGCATGCTTACAACACAACATGCAGCCTCCACAAACTTTGTGTGTCATAGAGCTCCTTGTCACCAAGCCTCAAGCCCAGCCCTCTTAAGACCACTCCACACTCTTTATCTTGTTGACCTTTCTGCAGAAAATAAAACTGGTCCCCTTTGTTAGAACGTTTTTTCCTTGCATTAAAAGTCACTATTCTCTGGTGGCCTTCCTCTCTCGATGGCTACTCAGTGATTTTCTGAGTTTCTCTGCTGTATTAACCTCACCTTACTACCTTCTAGGACTTTGTCCTACGCCATAATCTCTTTTTACTTGATATTTCTCTCTTTGGTCAGCTTTCCTCCATTATACCCCAAATATGTAACCATGACCCACAGACTCATGATGCCTACTCTATCCTTAACTCAGAATTACGCTCCGAGCTGCCTACTTAACCCAATACCTAATAACATTTTATTGCCTCACCCTTTATATCTGCCCCTTCACTCTGTGTGCCTAGCCTGATGCATGCCCCTATTCTTCATTCAGTCAACAAAAGCAGAGAATAGGTCATCGTCCTACATGCCTCCATCTCTCTACCAACCCTCCCAGTTCCGATTCCCACGCCTTCATCACCATAAACATTTTAGTACATCCCCCCAACCAACTCGACTCTCTTTGATTACTACAGTGACCTCGTTAGACATCCACTGTCTCTGGCTTCAGCTTTGCTCCAATTCATCTTCCATATACGCCCAGGCTCTTTCTAAAATGTAATGTTAACATGTGCCTCCTCTGCTCAAAAATGTTGGTGGCTTTGGCTTTTCAAAGCCATCAGGATTAGTTCAAATTCCTCAGCCTGACACAGGGCCACCTCCAGTTCATCATCTGCTCTCTCACTCTCTCTTTCCATTCTCTCTGTCTCTGGGTTTATCTTAGTCTTTGTCTCTCTGTCTCTCTCCCTCTTTTCTCTCTCTCTCTCTGTCTCTCTCTCTGTCTCTCTCTCTCTCATACACACACACACACACACACGCTTTGTCTCTCTCTGCCTCTTTGTCTCTGTTTCTCTCCCTCTCTCTCCTCTCTCTGACTCTGTCTCTCTTACACACACACTCTCTTTGCCTCTCCCTGCCTCTCTCTCTCAGTCTCTCTTTGTCTCTTTCTGTCTTTTCTCTCACTGTCTTCTTACACACACCCACACACAAACACAGACAATACACATCTCCACATCATTAGTCCTGATGCTTACACAGATATGTTCTTCCTCTCTCGGTCTACTGGTCTCTATACAGACCTCAAGGCTAATCTAAGCTGTCACCTCCTTGGTGACAGACTCTTACTCTCCCAGTCTTTAATTCATTAGATGACTTTTTTAGATGTTCTCCTGGGGTCCTCTACATTCCTTTGAAGCATCTTTGTGGCACTACCTTGTGATTGCTTAACTGTGTTCTCACTGAGAACAGGGACCATGTGTTTCCATGCTGATTTTCCCAACTTGGAGCACAGCATTTGGCTCAGAGTTGAAGTCCCCTAAATGTTTGATGAATAAATGAAAATGAATAAATAAATGACACCTGATAGTGCAGGGCATGGAAAAGTATAGTTTGACAATGGTCGACATTCATGCTCTTCACCCTTTCTTCTTGTCCGTTACCATTACAACCTGCTTAGGGAAACCAAAGCTGTGGCTGACCCAGGTCTCTCAGGGCCTCCTAAGCCAGCTCTGAGACTAAGACTAGAGAGGAATGCTAACTTGCCTCGACTATGTAAGACTTTACAAGTTCCAGAAAATTGATTTTTCCAGGCCTGCATGGCTTGGCATAAAAGTCAGACAATTTTTATTGAATCTGGTCCTGGTTGGTTAGATTTTTGACCTTAGCAATGTGGCCAATAGATTGGACCATGAATACTTTTTTTTCTAATTTTTGCCACATGGGTTCATGTTTCCCAGGTCAGCCAGTAGGTTCAGTCATCATTGGCTTCCCTTGGGATCTGTTTTCCCTGTTCCCGTGGCATCTGTAATTGTGAATAGGCTTGTGGGTGTATTTCTGAGGAGCGGTGCGATGGCAATGGTGTGTACTATAGGAGATGTGTGCCAACTGGTACTTGGTTGCTGTTTATGTTTGTCAGTGGTCCCTGTAATTGGACGGCTGTATTGCCTTGCAATTATACAAAGGATAATAAAAAGAAAATTGGGGAAAACGTATAACATCAGACATAAACCAGTGATATTTTGTAATTTTACACAAATACAATACAGATTTTTCCCCCAAAATCTACTCAACTGTAGTGAATACTGAACAGAGGAAGCTCAGAAAACTCCACTTTAAAATGCAAGCACAAACGAATAGCTAATCTTTGGGTCTTTGAACATGATACAGTCCACTATAACCATACACACCCTCTGTCAGAATTCAGTGAAGGCAGGAATCCAGGGTTGTTGTTTTTCCGATGAAAAGCGTTAACTAAGAGGTGTAGGAATGCAGCATGCTATAAAGAAAATGGATACCTTGTATGGTTGCAGGGATTCTACCACATCTTTCTAAGATTGCCACTGTAGTAAACCTTGTCAATGTAGACTTCTCTAGCTCTGACATTACTCTATTGTAAAAAAAAAAAAAAAAAGATTCTTCTGAGAATATGCGAGTTTTGACTTTTTTAAAAGAGGAAAATCTGAACATTCATCTTAAAATAAAACTAAAAATTATGGTTTCTATCAACAACCTACTCTATTAGATTCAGGAAAATAATATTATTTAAGGGATTATTTATTGTTAAAAAATGAATCTATAAAATCTGGTATGCCTTAACGTAGGCATATTGTGAAACTTTTGAAAACTTTAACTGAGTGCTTGTTAATATAATTACACTATGATATGAAAAATCTTTGGGAAAACAGAAATACACACCATCACTGCGTCTCAGTTTAGGCTTTGGTTAGACAGCATCTTACTGCCCTTCTTACACATTCTCAGACTTTTCCACATTCGCACACTGTCTCAGTCTATTTTTTGTTGCTACAACAGAATACCTGAAACTGGGTAACATATAAAGAAAAGAGGTTTATTTGGCTCATGGTTCTGGTGGCTGAAATTCCAAGATTAGGCAGCTGCATCTGGTAATGGCCTAATGCTGTTTTCACTAATGACGGAAAGTTTAAGTGGGGGTGGGCATGTGCAAGGAGATCACATGCTGTGGGAGGAGGCAAGAGAGAGAAACAAAGGAAGCCAGATTCTTTGTCTTTGGTCTCTCACCCGTGAGTGAGGGCATTAATGTCTTCATGAGTGATCACATCCATGACCCAAACACCTCTCACCTGGCCCCAGCTCCCAATGCCACCACACTAGGGATTAAGTTTCAACATGAGCTTTGGTAGGGACAAACAAACAATATCCAAACCATAGAACACATTTACAGAATGTTTCAGTTACTTTTCTTTCTTGCTGCATGATCATAGGACTTGCAGTACAGCTGCACAACTAAAGTATAATAAAAACAAAAAAATGTATTATGGTACTTTCTCAACCATACTGGCCAAGTTTTAAATATCTAATTCATGTATTATACTAATGGACTCAAGAAGTGCCTCTGTTATTATTCATACATATGGTTATATTTTAAATCTTTCATTTACTAAAATAGCAAACATGATTTGCACTGATTTATAGCTTCGGCAGCTTTTTCTCCTCATGGCACTGTCTTCAGGAGCAGCATGCAGAACTCTGAAAAGCCTCCGTGAAGCAGGATGGTGAGCTGTTTCCTCAGACTGTAATGTAAGGGAGCCCATCGGCCCTCACTCATATCATTTCCAGAGTATGCATGTGGGAAGCAGAAACATGAGAAAAGCTCACTCTCCCTGAGCCAACATTTAGCTCTTGATCTCTACAGGTAACTGTGTTACCTGTTCATGGAACCAATTGAAAAGCCATGAGTTTCCTCAAGGAAATGGCCTAGATGAAGTATGACACTAACCTTTTTTTTTTTTTTTTTTTTTTTTTTTTTTTTGGCAGCATACAGGGCTTCTGAGCTTCTTTAGACTTAACGTGCTTAGCATCTGGACTGGCTTAACTTTCCCTCAGCAATGTTTTGGATATTTTAATGGATAGGAAGTGCCTTCTCATTTTCTCTCCTTTGGGGAACCAAGACTTATGTACAGATTTTTCCTCTCAGGTTTGAATGCGAGGTCTCAAGTCAAAACCAGGATTTTTTTCCTCCCCTGAAAAATGTCACATGTGCAATGTCCAGGAACATCCCTTTGGTGGAGGGGAAGAACAGCACAGGGGTTTCATGTGTGCAGAGAATCAAGGAAATGAGCAGGCTCCTTCTCACAAAGTCCTTCATAGAGGGGACAGGGAAGATAGGCATAGAAGGCCAAGTTTCCTGCTTCATTATAACTATTTTTAAATTTATGACTCTTGTCTCTTTCAGTTTTGAAGGGGCGTTTTTAAAGGTATTTTTCTTGGCTACCAGCTAAGGTTTATTGAAAACTAAAGCCAGAGTTAAGGAAAAATGTATAGGATGGGGAAGTTGAGCTCCTGGGGCCAGTAACACACATTTCCCATCCTTATGCAGACTCTGAAGATGTTTCAGAGTTTATCATCTTCAGCCAGCAGAGGAGATGATCAGTGTTGGCAGATCGGTTTAAAGACCTTACAATAAAATCAACTGCAATCAGATACAAAGCAAAGAGCCTTTCTCCTTTATTTTACATTGAAACAACCCTAGGATGATAAGAAAAGTGATTCAAAAAGAAACATGATATCTGGTCTTTCATAGATAAATAAATTCTTAAGAGCCATAAAAGTCCAAGACCAAGGGCCAACATCTACCAGTGGAGCCTCTGATGTGAAAAAGTGACCCAGAGCTATGATTCCATCCTGGGATAGCTTCACCCTTATGTAGTTTCTTCGCAAACCCTTCCCTTCACACCAGATAAAGCTTGAAAACCCAAGGAGATATACTGAGAAAATGACTACAGCTCTTTGTTCCCTAATTTGTCTGTCTTTAACATAAGTAACAGAGCCAATGACCTCTCCCCTCACACAACCTGCTCTGCAACTGAAAGGTCCAATGACAAAAGGCATCTTCACTTTGGAGGGTACAAGAACTCCACATTACTCAGAGATGTGTTACACATAAAAGAAAAGGAAACAGAGAGAAGTGATGGATAATTCATTTCCAGAGGAAGTAGAATTAAATGGAAGTACACACTTCAAAAAACAAACAAAAAAAGAAAATGCCTAGTATTATAGAACAAACTGAGGCTGCCAGAAACACATACTTTTTTTGTCAGAACACTTTTTATTGGACTCTCAATGTAATAATTAGCAGTCTCACACAAACTTAACCAAACAATCCATATCAATTCCCACTTCTGCTAAAGGTTCTGTCTCAGTCACATCCATCTAATTTTTAAAAAATTTTCCTTTGAAAAGTCAATATATTGAGTCAGTTGTTTTTAGTTGATTTCTGGGGCAACAAATTTCCATAGCATGAGAAACTTCTCAAGTGCATAGTTAGATATTTCATGTTTACTTTTTTTATTATTTATTTATTTATTTATTTTTTAGACGGGGTCTCCCTCTGTCACCCAGGCTGGAGTAGGGGTGGTGCAATCTCCGCTCACTGAAAGCTCCGCCTCCCAGGTTCACGCTATTCTCCTGCCTCAGTCTCCGGAGTAGCTGGGACTACAGGCGCCCACTACCACGCGTGGCTAATTTTTTGTATTTTTACAAAAAATTTCACCGTGTTAGCCAGCACGGTCTCGATCTCCTGACCTCGTGATTCACCTGCCTCGGCCTCCCAAAGTGCTGGGATTACAGGCATGGGCCACCACACCGGCCTCATGTTTACTTCTATACAGACAAAAACATTAATCTAAATACACTTTAAATTTTTTAAATGCACTTTAAGTTTTTAAAGTGTATTTAGACTAATGGAAACATGAATTAAGTTATTTGAAATTTATTCAGTTTTTGTGCTTAAGAAATATTTGCCATCTAGAGATTGCAACTTCATTTTAATGGAAATAAAGGAGAAGGAAAAAGTGCAAAGTAGGACAAAGAAATTCTGTCCTTGGAATGGGGGGAAGATTCAAGGGATTTTCCAAATATAGGAAAGAAGACACAGCTTGCACTGATACATACACGTTCTTAACTGTTTCCTATACCCAGCTCATAGATGAATTTAGGTGTCCAACGTTGAAATAATTTTAAAAATACTGAGTGAGTAGCTCATGAAAATAAAAATTTATCATAGTGATGGTTGATGACTGTAACAAAGATTTATTGATCCCAACTGGTAAAATAAAGTAACACTGAATTAACTGGCACAGGAAAATAAAAAGTTCAAAAGAAATTCTTAAATTGCAATATTTTCTTTTAGCAAGGAAAAATATATTCACTCAACTGTGTCACTCTGAAGCAGTGATTTTTAAACATTTTCAGGCTCTTCTTTGACTGGAATATTACACAATATTCAACATATGAAAGAGATCAATGTGAAACTGCAAGGCCGAAGCAGGATCCCAGAAACTAGAGTTCATGCCCCACTAGCTGTGGACCAAAGACACCATACTCTAAATATACACAAATGCACAGGTCAGTTATTTTCAAGATCCTTCATCAACATGGAGCCAAAAATCCCAAATAAAATACTAGCAAATAAACAAAAAAAAGTGATATTTTAATATGTTACTGTAGAATGTTTTCTAAGATAGATTGTTAAAAAGAAACAAGCAAAGTGTAGGAAAAAGTGCATTCTATTCTAGCACTATTCAGAATAGGAAAGTGATATGAATACAAGTTTCTGTAAATTTTCTTTTTAAAATGTATTAGAAAACTAAAATTAAAATATTTTAAATGTTGACTTATGGCAGAAAGAGAGACTAAGATAGAGAAGACAGAAATGAACATTAAACTTTTTTGAATATATCTTATTTTGCATGCTTAATTTTGAAATCATGTAAATATTTTTATATAACTTGAATAAACAAATACATAAAATAATTTCTAAAAATAAAAATAAAGAGCAACTATGTATATAGTTTGTGGTATAAACACACTCAGAGGAACTATTTCTAGTTACTTTAAAATATATTATGTGACTGTACATTACTAGTTGGACATGTCCTAAGGACAAGAAGAACTGTAAAACCATGTTCAAGGCTCTTTTTTATTTGTATATAGGTTTTTCCATTATCTTATTATATGTAGGAACAGTGGTGTTGTGTGCATTTTGTAGGATATAACAAGTTGTTATGTTGGCATTTGTGAGAATAAGGTTTTCCAGTATGACCTCATGATGCATTTTATCTGTTTTAAAAAATCATTTCCTAGTGGTGAAAATGTAAAGTGAAGAAAGCATTTTACTTTATAGTGAAAAGAGCTAGAAACAATGGCACAAATAACATGTCACCCAAGTTGTGATCTTTAAATATCATTTCCCATTGAAAGGGACAGGTTCTCCTTCGGAAAATGAATGCGAGACTGGAAAGGAATTGTGCAAAACGAACTTGAGACACATTATTATAGGAGAAAAACAAGGATGCAATTAGGACTTCTGGAACAACTATGAGGAAATCAGCAACTTCTCTACCCAGTGAAACAATGATCAATTTTTGATTATTGTAAAATACAACCATTTGAAGTCTTTGAAAATGGACCTAAGGGCATACAGCAAATTGAGAAGCATTTATTCAATACAATCTATGAAACCTTGGAAAGAACAGTGTGGCCAAGAGGATGGCAGATCTTTTTACTCCCAGGACACAGTCATAAGGCTATGGCTTCACCCCAAGAGGGGCAAGCTGCTGGCATCTCTTCTCCTCTCTGTTCTGGGAGGCGCAGTCAAGAACTGGGCCTCATTTCCACTCATTTGATGGAGAGTCTATCTAAGGCTTTTCAGGTCAAGAATACCAAGGCCCTGATTACTGCCTGTCCACAGTTTCTGCTTGTATGTTATAGGTTCCCCCCAGAGAGGGGCAAGCTGAGAATACCACAAGCTACTATACTTAATCCCAGCTCCCACTTATAAGGTAAAGGTATAAATCTGGAAGAAGACCACCATCTCCACCTCCAGTTCTGGTACAGTAGAGCACTAGAGGTTCTTCCCAGAGGGAAGGGCAAGATTGGAACACTGGAAGCTCTACAGATCTTCTCAGAGAAGGGCTGATAATATCTGGAGAAACTCAGGTCTCAAGGCATTGTGGAAAATAATAGAGATCTTAGCGGTGAGCAATTAAGAAAAGTCTAAAAATTCGTCAATACAGTTGTGACAAAATAGCTGACCAGCCAGAAGTTTAACAGAGAGAAACAGAACGGGAAAAACAAAGAAATAAAAAGACTGCTAAGACTATATTGAGCCCTGGGGTTCTGAAAGCTGTGTATATGTGCTAGGCTGCACTCACCCAGGAGCAGCCAGACTGAGCACTTGAAAACTACTAGCCCCTGGCAAAACATGGGGTGAACTTGAAACTTTACACATATTCATCAACAAAGGGCCAAAGTCCTACAAACTTAAAGGGCACTAACTCTGACCAGTCTTTGAATGAACACTAAACTATGCTGGGCAAACAGTGGCTTCCAGAATGCAAGCTTAAAAAATAAAAACAAGGAAGAAAAGACTGAGCAGTGACATCAGAGGCAACCCTGTGGAGGAAGTAGAATTTAGAGATTTAGTTCAGGCAAACCATTATTCAAATAAACCAACGAAACCCAGCAACATCAACATGCTGATAGAAGGAGGCACTAATTAATTAAGATCCAGAGTCGCCACAATGTATCATCTAAAATGTCCAGTTTTTGACAACAAAAACAACAACAAATGAGACATGCTAAAGAAACAAGATAGTGCTATCAGTATACAGAAAAAAAAAGTGAGTAATAAAAGGCATCTTTCAGAGAATCCAGATATTGGATGTGGCAAACAAAAATTTTAAAGCAGCTATTGTAAATAAGATCAAAGAATTAAATGAAGCTATGTTTAGATGATTAATGATGGTTTGATGGCAATGATTTACCAAATAGAGAATACCAGTAGAGAATAGAAACTACTTCAAAAACAAATAGAAATCCTGGAATTGAGAAATACAATATCTGATATGAAAAATTCACTAGAGGTGCTCAACAGTACATTTCAACTGGCAAAAAAGGGAATCAGCAAACTTGAAGACAGATGATTAGAGATTTACAATCTGAATAACAGAATGAGAGAATGATGAAAAATGAAAAACTCTTCAGAGAGCTATGAAAATCATTAAGCATACCAACAGACACATAATGGGAGTATCAGAAGGAGAAGGATGAGCAAAATAAGATAGAAAATATGTTTGAGGAAGTAATGATTGAAAATGTCTAATGTATGATAAAAAACATTAATCTACACAACCAAGACTTGAGATAGTTATTGCTCAGAGTTGCCCTTTAAGTTTGTAAGAGCTTGGCCCTTTGTTGATGAATCTGTGTATAGTTTGGGGAATGCTTTCAAGTCCACTTCTCATCTAGCCAGAGAATAGCAGCTTTCTAGTACTTAATCTGGTTGCTCCTAATATGGACAGAAGACAGGGAAATATTGAATAAAAGAGGGTGGTTCCCCAGCAAAGGCCCCAGCCTCAAGCCTGAAGATCTGCAGCTCTAAATAAAGATAGGCATTTCTGGTTTTGCACTCAAAATGTTGCTTTTTGTCCCGCCATGCCCCCACCATCCTGCCCCCATATAAACCTTAGACCTCAGCAAGCACACAAACAAGTGGCTGAACATCGGGACCAGCAGACCAGCTACAGTGAAACAACTCAGCAGAGAAAGACAGAAGAGGAGGGATGTCTGGCATCAAGGGGAGTTCAGCCAGGAGTGGTCAGAGAAGTGTCTGGCTGCTGGGCAACCTGATTCTAGGGGAAGACCACCTTCCCACTCCATCCCCCATTTCTGGCTCCCCATACATCTCACTGAGAGCCACCTCCACCATTTAATAAAATCTTGCACTCATCCTTCAAGCCCATGTGTGATCTGATTCTTCTGGTATACTGGGCAAGGACACGGGATATAGAAGGCTGTCACACTGACCCCCTGCCGTTGAGATAAAGTAGAGGGACCACTGAGTTGATTAACACAAGCCATCTGCAGACAGCAAAGCTGAAAGAGCACACTATAACACATGCCCACTTGGGCCTCAGGAGTAGCAGACCCCCACCGCTAAATCCTGCCATGGGGCCAGAGCCCAAAAGTGCTCACACCAGCCTCTGCACCTGCCTGTCTGCATGGTCCCCTTAGGGGTTTGAGTTGTGGGATTACCAAGTAGGCAACACCCCTGTCTCAATGTCCTGTGAGGGGAACCAGGGAACTGTCCCATTTCACTCCTGGGTGAGTGCAGTCTGGTATATGTACATAGCCTTCAGATTCCCAGGACTGAATGTAGTCTTACTAGGCTTTTATTTTTTATTTTAAAATATTTTTCTTTAGTTCTTTCTGTTAAACTCCTGGCTAGTCATCTATTTTGTTTATTGTAATTAGTTTCACTGGGTTAATAGTCTTTTTAAATTTCTCACCACCAAATCTAAACTTCAAGTAGGATAAACACAAAGAGATCCAAACATAGATATATTACAGTCAAAATGTTTCAGGACAAAGAGAAAATCTTGAAAACAACAGGAGAGAAAAAACTTGTCTTTAGTCATGTACAGTGAAACCCAAATAGGCTTAAAAAATGACTTCTCATGAGAAATGAGGAGGAAAAAAGGCTGTGGGACAATGTACTCAAAGTACCAGGAAAAAAAATCTGTCAATCAAAAATCCTGTATTCAGCAAAACTAAACTATCTTTCAAAAATGAAGGCAAGGGAAAACTGATGCCTAGCATGACAGCATGAGTAGGTCTGCTGATTTACTCCCCAGGGAAACTAATAAAAAGTATTTTAAAACAACCTTTTGGAAATAACCCTAAAGGCAAATAGTAAATGAATAAACATCTGTTGAAGAAAAACTATAAAAATTCAGTAGCAGGCTAAGCGTGGTGGCTTATGCCTGTAATCCCAGCACTTTGGGAGGCTGAGGCATGCAGATCATGAGGTTAGGAGATTGAAACCATCCTGCCTAACATGGTGAAACCCCGTCTCTACTAAAAATACAAAAAAAATTAGCTGGGCATGCTAGCACATGCCCGTAGTCCCAGCTACTTGGGAGGCTGAGGCAGGAAAGTCACTTGAAGCCAGGAGGCGGAGGTTGCAGTGAGCCAAGATCACGTCACTGAGCCACTGCGCTCCAACCTGGGCAACAGAGTGAGACTCTGTCTCAAAAAAAAAAAATTTCAGTAACAAAGTTGATACTATGTGGTAGATGAACCAATACCTTGCCCTCTTTCCACTTCTCTCAACTTAACAAGGCACAGAGTCTTCTCCAAAATGCTACAGCCAAGAACACAGCACTTCCTATTTCCCAAAATGATTAGGACTTCAGCATTTCTCATCCTATTCTCAGTTACTTGTTGTTGAAGCTAATTCCCAGGCAAGTAATGGCAAGAGGTGGAGGTTCCCCTTATCTGCGCAGGCCCCACTTAAAAGAGGCTCTACCATAGGCACAGTATGCTGAGAACTCAGAAGCCCAAATTGCCCTTTATCTGGCTCACAAGGCTGTAGGTTCGTGCTAGGAGAGAGAAGCCGGGAGTACCTCCTCAGTCTGCTATCCCCTTCACCCAGTGCTCAGCTCCTAGAGTGGGGGTATCACTAGGAGAGAAGACTTCCATTTCCACTACTGCCAGCACCAGAGCACTGGCTCAGAATTTTCCTGGGAAGATAAATAATCTATAAAATATATAGCTCTTACTCTCTTCCCAAGGGAACTGACTTTATTTACAACAGAGCATGGAGAAATTTAAACCTAAAATCACCCTTAAGAACAGTGGATATTGTGGTGAAAGACAATTTGGGGAACTTTCTTGTATTTAATAAAGATACTGTTAACCAACGAGTTTGCCAGAGAGAAACAAGGAATAAGACATGTAGAAAAACCCTTCTGGGTTAGAATAAATATTACACAGGATTTAGAAACTTTTCTTTCAAAGGAGCCATACTTGATTGGATTGGTATGTAGAGCAATGTATGCCCCCAGGAATTATTGCAAACAATGGAGTAATCAGTTAGCATTAGTGGAGTTTAATATCTGAGTTGGTCAGGAAAAGAGACTACCAATACCAGTGTCATCCCAAGTGACTATAGACATACTCAAAACTGCACCTTCCTAAGAAACAACCTCAGAGGTTTACCACTGTTGGGGGTAAACAGACATCACTAAAATAATCCAGCCACTCACTAAAACATGAAGAAGCAGCTAACAATACAAGCTAAGGGTTGGGGAAGGGCTACTACCCAGAGTTGCTGCAACACATATGATCTAAACTGTCCAATTTCCAAAATAAAGTGATGAGGCATGCAACAAAACAGGAAAATACGAGCCACATACCAGAAAAAAGCAGAAAACATAAATTTGTCTGTGAGAATGACAAAACATCAGATTTAAGAGAAAAGGACTTCAAAATAGCCATTATAATTATGTTCAAAGAACTAAGAGAAAGCATGATAAAGGCATAAAGTTTAATGATAACATTGCATCAAAGACAATACAAGTTGAATCCCTAATCTGAAAATCTGAAATCTAAAATGCTTTAAAATCCAAGTGTTTTGAACATTGACATGATGCTCAAAGGAATGCTTCACTGGGACATTTCCAATTTTGAATTTTTTGATTAAGAATGCTGAACCAGTCAACAGATAATGCAAATATTCCAAAATCCACCTAGCCCAAATCTGAAATCTGAAATACTTCTGCTCTTAAGCATTTCAGATAAGGGATGTTCAATCTGTATTAATAAATAGAAATAAATTATAAAAGAGAATGAAATGGAAATTCTGGAGTTGAAAAATATAATAACTGAAATTTTAAAATTCACTAGAGGATTCAACAGAGATTTAAACTGACAAAAGAGAAAATTAGTGAACTTGAGGATAAATTGATAGAGATTATACAAGCTGAAGAACAGAGATAAAAAGAAATAAAGAAAAATGATGGCAGACTGAGAAAAATGTGGGATAATGTCACCTGTACCATGTAGGCATACCTAAAGGTGTAGAGAGAAAAAAAGGAAGAAAAAAAATTTTAAAAAAAACACTTTCAGAAAACTTCTCAAATTTATTGAGAAACAATAACTCACACATCTGGAATATTCAACTGGGACAAACACAAAGAGATCAACAAACAGATACATCATAGTAAAAATGCTAAAAGTCAAAGGCAAGAAGAAAACCCTGAATGCAGAAAGAGAAAAGCTCATCACTTACGATGGAACCCCAGTAACATTAACAGGCTGACTTCTCAACAGAAACAATGAAAGACAGAAAACAGTGGGATGAAACAGTCAAAGTGCTGAAAACAAAAAACTCAACCAATAATTCTACATCTGGCAAAGCTGTTTCATTATCTTTCAAAAATGAGAGTAAAGTAAGACTTTTTAAAATAAATAAAAACTGGTCATTTGTTGCTACCAGATTAATCTTACAAGAAATACTGAAGAAAGCCCTTCAGACAAAAAGCAGGTGACCCTAGACACTAATTTGAATTCACATGCACAGACAAAGAACGTTGGTAAAGATAATTTTGTAATTTTATAAAACAGCATAAAAGCACATTTTCTCATTTCTTGTATAAGTTATTTAAAATCAATTGTATAAAATATGCTTATGTGCAATGTAATTTTGGGCTTATCACATATAAATTTGCAACATATGGAAAATATATTTGCCAATACTAGCAAAATGGGGGTGACAGGGAGCAAAACTGTATTAGGATAGATGGTAAATCAATAACTATAACAACGCATTATTGGTTTGTAACATCAATAGAGGTAATGATATATATGAAAATAATACCAAAAAAGGGGAAAATGAAATAAAGCTATAATGGAATAATGTTTGCATATATAAATGCCATTAAGAAAGTGCAAATTCAAAGCTGATTCTGATAAATTAAGATACATGTGGTAAACCCTAGAAGAACTATTTTTAAAAAGACCTCAAAACTTTAGTGAAAAAATTGTTAGATTTTTCTAATGTTATGCTACATTAGAAAACATCCACTTAATGCAAAAATAAGCAGTGAAGGAGGAATAAAGGAATAAAAATTACATGAGACATAGAAAACAAAAACTAAAATGGCACATCAAAATCCAACTATGTCAATAATAGAACTAAATGTGAATGGAGTAAACAATTCAATCAAAAGTTAGATATCGTCACACAGTATTTTAAAAAATGATCCATCTATATGCTGTCTATAAGAGACAAAATTTATATTCAGAGATAAAAATCCATTGAAAATAAAAGGATGAAAGAAGACATTAAAAGATATGGGAAAATATTAAAGAACAGTGTCTGTAGCCAATGGGCTTAAATACTACATAAAAGCAGCATACCCTTCTGCCTGGGCAAAAGAGACTTCTGCCATAGGCCCATACTTTAAAGCCCTCAAATATCATACCAAAAAAAACCCAAAGTTAATAAATACAGGGCACCTTAATCAGAACATGACCCTAAGCAGCCACCTTAGGACTAATGTTGTTGAGGCCCCACGTAAATGGTTCTCTACATTTTTTGCCTTATGTCCTCAAAGCAAAGGGTGACTGCATGGAAAGGCAATGAAGACCTGCATGCTATGCCTCTGTCAACATCAGAGACAGACATGGCTTCAGAACACAGAGAGTTTTAATCAGTGAAAGCATTTAGGCAAAATAAGTAAGTACAAAACAAAAATTCATTTTCTCTCAGAAAACATAATGACAGCAAGTTCTTGGGTAACAAAACATCATTTTCCAGTGGTGCCAATCATTCATTTTCTTACTTTTCTGTGTGTTTTTCTGTATGCTACCAGAAGTATTCATGGATTTTCACATTATTAGCAATATTTGCATTTTTGTTGAGGAATATTTACAATATTAACAATAAATACTACTTTTAAATATATATGTATAAAATGCACATACTTACCCTTATATATGTATACATATATATGCACATAGACATGCAGGTACAATTCTTTACATTTGGGATTTAGATGAACATTGAATACATCAATTCCAAGAATTGCAAATAACCTACTTTTGGTTATTTGATGCCTATATGACCAACTTTTTACTTAATATGGCGTTGTGAATATTATGTTTTATCACATAATATCTAATTAATTCTCTATTTTTGGACCTTTATATTTTCAGTTTTTGCTTCCATAGTTAGGGATGAGATAAACAGCATTACCATCAAAGCTCTGCAAGTATTTATGGGATAATATTCTAGAAATTATTTGCTGAGTTAAAGGAAACACAAAATTTTAGCATGGGTTGTATTACAGTAATCAGTAATTATTTTAGTTTGATAAGCTTAATAAACATTTGAGTAAATATGTAATAATTAGAGTATCTCATGAATAACATTCTATTGTCTTTTTAAATTTTTCAGATAAATAACCAAATTTAATACATCAAAGAAGCAATCATGAATGTCAGACGATAAAATTTTATCTCGGAAAATGCCTACAATTTTAGGTTCTCTAAAAGTGGGCATTCTTAGTCAACTGTGAATCTTTTTAAAAAGATGTCCCACACACTTGGACAAAATATATAGAGACATGTTACATGAACATGCATTTGTGTTTATTTATTTATTTATTTGTGAATGATCATTATAATACACATGTTTTGGAAAGATATTTGAGTGAGTAGTTACACCATAAAAATATGCCATGGTTTGGAGGATTTCTCCCGTTGAAAGCCTCTGTAGTTCAAAGAGAGAATTTATGCTTTGGGTAAATATTTATTTACAAAAAGAAACCAACAAAAACAAAATTTTCTTCTTACTATTTCTTTTTAAAGTCAAGCTTACTTTAAGGGAAAACACAATAAATATTTGGTAATAGGGAGCAGACCCAAAGTTACAGAATAAAAACTGTTTAATACCAGATAACAAAACAGAGTCATCAAAGGAAAACTCATCTTAAACTATTTATAGCATAACCGTCGCCCATCTTATAAAGGCTTTTATGTGATATTTGGTTATTCATGTGATTCCTACCAACATATGTGTTTATGCTATTTTGAAGGCAACTATTCAGCCAATTATATTGTTCAATTCATCTATTAAGCTTTAATGTTCTTTCACACAAAAATGCTTTTGACAGATTGGCCAATATTTGATCTATAGTTTATATTTTGCTACTTTTTATGCAGGGAAAATTAATACTTATCTTCATGTAACACTTTACTGAACAAAACTAATAAGCACTCAACAGGAGTTCAAACTGAAGTATATATGAGATTCAAATATATTAAATAGAATTCTTGCAAAAACTTGCCAATTCACAGGTCATGTGGTTTAAATTTTTACATATTAATTTGACACTCATCACTCTAACTTAAGCATCATAAATATGCAGAAATAGTGCACAGTATACAAAATTGGGAAGTTGCTTTCTCTCTTGTGTCCATGACGCGCTCTGTTAATTACACTTTGTCTTCCCAAATCTCCCTGATCTCATGCCCCTGACTGAGAAATCCCCTGGTTAAATGAAACTCTAGAAGGTCATTAAAGAAGACTTCCATTTGTCAGTCCATACTGTAGCTTTTAGCCTCTTCTTGGACTGTTTCAAAAAATATGCTGGTGGTGACTCTAGTTCAAGTTAGGCCTCACCTGAGGCCACAAATTGTGGAGAGTCAATAATCAGTAAAGCCCACTGAATTATAATTTCACTCAGGGAACCCTACAACCAGAACCCAAAAACTGAGCTGACACAGGCACACTTGGGACAATGGTGATGTGAGTGTGAGGCTGTGGGAGTGTGATAGGGCAGGAGTGTTCATTTTTATAAGAAAAGTTTGTGTGCTAAGAGAACAGAAAACCAAACACCGCATGTTCTCACTCGTAGGTGGGAACTGAACAATGAGATCACTTGGACTCGGGAAGGGGAACATCACACACCGGGGCCTATCATGGGGAGGGGGGAGGGGGGAGGGATTGCACTGGGAGTTATACCTGATGTAAATGACGAGTTGATGGGTGCAGCACACCAACATGGCACAAGTATACATATGTAGCAAACCTGCACGTTGTGCACATGTACCCTACAACTTGAAGTTTAATAATAATAAATAAATTAAAAAAAAAAAAAAAAAAAAAAAGAAAAGTTTGTGTGAATATTCTGTTCCTAGATGACTCAGGATTTTATCTGAATCTTAATAAATTTCTCTCCTATAGGACCTTGGTTTCCCAAAACATCTCTAGAAGACAAACGGTTGTTCCTAATTCTTGTCCTGAAATTTTGGACTCCCTTCTAACCTGGCTCCTCTGTGGTCATAGCTGCTTATACTTGTTCTTGGCCTTTTTTGGGAGCTTTTTTCATTTAACCCTAAATCAGTTTCAGACTTCACTAGAATCAGTAAAGTGAAATGACTCTAGATGCCCCTCGCTCCTGCTAATGATAGCTGAATAGAAATGTCACCACTTCAATGAAATGTCTCTGGCAAAGCATCTAGCAAGACTGTGTATATTGTTTTAATTAGGCCATACGATACAAAGTCTTTTTAAAAACAGAGAACTAATAGGAAAAGTAATTTTTCAGGAAACATAATTATCTTTTGATTAACTACATATTGTTGCATTTGAAGAAAAATAGTCTAATAACTACATCTTTAGACATTTTAATCTATTTTTTCATAAGGCACAGTTTTTTTCTTCTAACACCAAGGAAATCATACTGCAAAGAAGACAGATTAAAAAAAAAAAAAAAAAGAAACATTCATTTTTAACTTGTTACAAACCAAAAGCATTTAAAGCCTTATAAACTTGTTTATTAGAAATAAAAATGTTTTTACATCCCTCCTGACATGCTTTGATTTTTCTCCAAAGATGTATCCCTCCCGTAGCTAAGAGAAGAAAGCATGTTCAAAGTTTAAATTGCTATTTATTTGTCATAACTAGTATGTGCTCTCCAACCTCTCAGCAAAGATGACTGACTGAAACCAGAAGCCCAAGGCTGACTTTGTCACTTGGGGTTGACTCAACCAGGCTCTTTTGCCTTGCTTTGGGTTTTCTGTGAAATATGGAAATCATTACACTAATGATTGTGAACACATGATGAGACCACAATGTCTCCTTGGAAGATCTGTGGGACAGGGATGGTTAGAAGAACCCTGAATTGTCCTTCCCTTCATGTGACCATAGACAGATGAGCTGCTCTTCAACGAAGTGCCCCTATGGTTTCCCAGCGAAATGATGAGGTAGAACACAAGATCTGTCATCATCCCAAATTTATTCAGCTGCTGTCATCTCATGACAATCATGAGATGCTGGGAATGAAGAGGTGAATAGAACACATTCCCTTTCTTCATGGGTTCACATTTTTGTCGTTGACCTTCACAGTCCTTGCCAGTTCGGCCATGTCATGGCATTTGTGTGGTAGCAGCCTCTGAGATGGTGCCCAGCGATCCCTGCCTCTTAGGATTCACAGCCTTGTTCCATCTACTTCCCCATTGTTTCGGGCTTGGTCTATGTGACTAACGCATATGGCAGAAGTCATGGGATGTCATTTCTGACACAAATAATGTTGTAAAGGATTGTGCTCCTCTTTGTCTCTCTCAGATCTTGATCTGAGAGAAGCAAGCTACTCTTTTGTGAGCAGCCCTGTGGAAATACCTAGGAGACAAGATGCTGAAGCCTCTGGCTAACAGCCAAGAAAGCAAAGAGGCCTGCGGACAAATGTGTTTGAACTTAGAAGTGGACTCTGAAGCCCCCACGTCAAGCCTTGAGGGGATTGCAGAAATGGTTGGCAGCTTAAATGCAATCTCGAGAGGCTTGGGTGTAAAACCACCCAGCTAACACATTTCTGGGTTTCTTCCCCTCAGAAGCTGTATGAGATGATAAATGTTATTTTGAGCTGCTAAGTTTTGGGGGTGATTATGAAGCAATAGACCATTAATAGAGTGTTCTCACTTTGGAATTCCATTGGCCAGTCAAAAGAGCCTATATCCAAAGAGCTGGGTTCTCGTTTCGGATGTGATGTTGAACAGGTAATTTAAATTTTTTGAAAAATTTTCATAATCCACAGGATGAGAAATTGTGTCTGTAATTGAACCCCTTATAAGAAACTGATTATTTAAAAATAAGATTATTGTAATCAATGCAAAAATAATTAATTGCTCTTTAAAAAAACTTGAGAAAATGGACTGGGGCAAAAGAGACTGAAAATGTAGCAAAACTAGTTGTGAGCACAGAAGAGGGCCGTAGTGCTGTGTGTGGTGTGCTAAGCCAGTTTCTACCCATTCCTAGAAGATGATGGTTAAATTCCAGGAGTTTCATCAGTTGGTAAATACAGTTCTTATTAAAAATTACATTGGCTAGGGGTAGTGGTGCATGCCACTTTGGGAGGCCAAGGCGGGCAGATCACATGAGGTCAGGAGTTAAAGACAAGCCTGGCCAACGTGGCGAAACCCTTTTTCTACTAAAAATACAAAAATTAGCTGGGCATGGTGGCGTGTGCCTGTAGTTCCAGCTACTTGGGAGGCTGAGGCAGGAGAATCACTTGAACCTGGGAGGCAGAGGTTGCAAGTGAGCTAAGATCATGCCACTGCACTCCAGCCTGGGCAACAGAGTGAGACTCCATCTCAAAAAAAAAAAAAAAAATACATTATGTAAACTTACGATTAAGTAATGTATTCAAAACCAGGGAAATAAATATTCAAACTTCATCATTCCTAAATATTTTATTAAGTTTTGTTATTATGTATGCTTTTGTGCTTATTTATGTCTATTGTATTGTATGGTGGAAAAACAATATAAAGGCATGCCATTGTTTATTTCTTCCCAATGCTGCCTTCAATGACATCACCTTGGCAGCTCTAAATCAGTAACAGTGGGAGTATTCATGCCATGAAAATTGGCAAACACTGCAGATCAGAGCTTCCCCCACCCTCTGCAGAGCCAGTTAAATGTTTTCCAGAATGTTTCTGGAAATAAATAAATAGAAACCCCAGGTGAGAGTAAACAGAATGAGCAGTCTATTTGCCCCAACAAGAGCCAACAAGCATCAAATACAGAATTGGTATAAGAATTAAGAAGAGAAAATAGCCAGAAAAGGCTTTTTAAGACAGGAGGATCTCCAGCTCACTGAAAGAGAAAGAAATGCCAAATGCTGTCCTAGTAGGAGTCTACTGTTCCCCACGAAAGTGAAGAGGAAACAAGGAAGAAGACTTCTGAGAAGAAAACAACTGATTATAGAGCCCGAGGGCAGGTCGTTGGCAGTGAAAGTCCAATAGCACGTCAGGAAATGCCTGAAGGAGATTATGCACTGGAAACTTTGATATCTCAATGCCTGGGCATAACTTAGAGAAACTGATTGGGAATGAATATACATGAACTAAGCTCTTTAGGATTGAGACAATACATATGTATTTTTTCCTGCATTTACTCAGTCTAGTCATGTGGTGGCAAATGTTTAACAACTGGCTCTCTGGGGGTGGGGAGGCCACTGGGGGAAAGCCCTGACTTGTAGTGTTTGCTGATTTCCATGGTGTAAACATAAACAGACTGAACAGAAAAACTATTTCCCTATTTTGGCACAACTTCATTCATGTATGTCCACCTCTCTTGTCCATTTCTCTATGTATGTTAGCTTACAGAAGTGACATCTCCCCCCCTGTGAGGACTGAGTGTTTATGATCCTGGTACTGTTTGTAAGCTGACAAAGTACAGCAACCTCAGTTTCTAAAAGAGGCAATAAAAAATGTTTTCACTTGAGGACAACATGTTGTTTAAGACTATGCCAATCTCATTATTATTCAGGTGGATAGTCATGAAAACACTCGGTGTTATCTGGATTTTTTTTTTTTTTTTATGAAGATCATGACTTGTCCTGTACAATCAGTATAGAAAAGGAATATTTTCTTCTTCCTCAAGAAGAATCTTCATGGATTCAAAGATACAGAGTCAGCTAGGTCATGTTTCAAATCCTAGTTCACAACCTATGTGCCTCAGTTTTTTCATATGTAAAGGGGAATAATAATTGCATCTACCACACATGGATATTTTAAGGATCAACTAAGGTAATGTCTATATAATAATTAGGAAAATAATTGACTTCTAATAGATACTCAACAAATATTGTCTTTGATTCTTCTTCTCATTTTCTCTGTGTGCTTCATCTCCACCTCCCTCCCAGCTTTTATGCCCCTTCTACTTCATCTTTAAACTCGAGTTCACATCTGCCTCCCTCTGACAACCCCCTCTCAACTATGCTACCCATTGTAAAGACTGCCTCTTTATTGAAGGTGAGATAACTTACACGTCTTCATTCTCTCTGTGATCCTTGTTTTCTAACTTCATAAAAATATACATGTTCTCCCACAATTTGACCTCAAGCTTCCAAAGCAAGGAACAATCCCTGGTGCTTTCTGAGTACATACAACGTGCAACATGCACTTAACAATTGCTCATGAAAATGTTGAACTCAGTCATGAAATGGCCACTAAAGTTGACATAAAATTATAGGGAAATAGACGTTAAAATATTACAAAAGTAATGAAATAAGATGCTGAATAGAGTGATACATGGGAGGAAAATAATGCATGCATATCAGAACTTCAGCAAATGGATAATATATCTCTTTTCCATGACAAGCAATAGAAAAGACAAAAATATTGTATTAATTACTCTGAAAAGTAGTAATAACAGTTGAGAATGGGAATTTAGAATTATCCATGTAGTAGTTTCAAAGAGTGTTGGGTGCTCCTGAGGGTCTGTGATTTATTACTGTATCACTTTTTATGGCAGAACAATATCTATAGGCCAACAGGCAGAGCATATAGAAACCAAAAAGTTCAGTGTCACAATCTTCTGGTAGCAGAAAGAGGCCAAAGCAGATACAATAAAAACTGTATGTCCATCCCAGAGCAAGATGGCCGAATAGGAACAGCTCCAGTCTCCAGCTCCCAGCGTGAGCGACACAGAAGATGGGTGATTTCTGCAGTTTCAATTGAGGTACCAGGTTCATCTCACTGGGGAGTGCCGGACAATCGGTGCTGGTCACTGGGTGCAGCCCAACCAGCCAGAGCTGAAGCAGGGCGAGGCATCGCCTCACCTGGGAAGCGCAAGGGGGAAGGGAATCCCTTTTCCTAGCCAGGGGAACTGAGACACACAACACTTGGAAAATCGGTTAACTCCCACCCTAATACTGTGCTTTACCAAGGGTCTTAGCAAACAGCACACCAGGAGATTATATCCCACACCTGGCTGGGAGGGTCCCACACCCATGGAGACTCCCTCATTGCTAGCACAGCAGTCTGCGATCTAACTGCAAGGCAGTAGCAAGGCTGGGGGAGGGGCGCCCGCCATTGCTGAGACTTAAGTAGGTAAACAAAGCCACTGGGAAGCTCGAACTGGGTGGAGCCCACAGCAGCTCCAGGATACCTGCCTGTCTCTGTAGACTCCACCTCTGGGGACAGCGCACAGCTAAACAAAAAGTAGCAGAAAGCTCTGCAGATGCAAATGACCCTGTCTGACAGCTTTGAAGAGAGCAGTGGATCTCCCAACAGGGAGGTTGATATCTGAATACAGACAGACTGCCTGCTCAAGTGGGTCCCGGACACCTGAGTAGCCTAACTGGGAGACATCCCCCACTAGGTGCAGACCAACACCCCACACCTCACACGGTGGGGTACACACCTGAGATGAAGCTTCCAGAGCAAGAATCAGACAGGATCACTCACTGTTCAGCAATATTCTATCTTCTGCAGCCTCCTCTGCTGATACCCAGGCAAACAGGGTCTGGAGTGGACCTCAAGCAATTTCCAACAGACCTACAGCTGAGGGTCCTGACTGTTAGAAGGAAAACTAACAAACAGAAAGGATGCCCACACCAAAACCCCATCAGTACGTCACCATCATCAAAGATCAAAGGCAGATAAAACCACAAAGATGGGGAAAAAGCAGGGCAGAAAAACTATAAATTCAAAAAATAAGAGCGTGTCTCCCCCTCCAAAGGAACGCAGCTCATCGCCAGCAATGGATCAAAGCTGGATGAAGAATGACTTTGATGATTTGAGAGAAGGCTTCAGTACATCACACTTCTCAGAGCTAAAGGAGGAATTACATACCCAGTGCAAAGAAACTAAAAATCTTGAAAAAAGAATGGAAGAATGGATAACTAGAATAATCAATGCAGAGAAGGCCATAAACGAACCGACAGAGATAAAAACCATGACATGAGAAATACGTGACAAATGCACAAGCTTCAGTAACCAACTTAATCAACTGGAAGAAAGAGTATCAGCGATTGAGGATCAAATGAATGAAATGAAGTGAGAAGAGAAGTCTAAAGAAAAAAGAGGAAAAATAAATGAACAAAGCCTTCAAGAAGTATGGGATTATGTGAAAAGACCAAATCTATGTCTGATTAGGGTGCCTGAAAGTGAGGGGGAAAATGGAACCAAGTTGGAAAACACTCTTCAGGATATCATCCAGTAGAACTTCCCCAACCTAGTAAGGCAGGCCAACATTCAAATTCAGGAAATACAGAGAACACCACAAAGATACTCCTCGAGAAGAGCAACTCCAAGACACATAATTGTCAGACTCACCAAAGTTGAAATGAAGGAAAAAATCTTAAGGGCAGCCAGAGAGAAAGGTCGGGTTACCCACTAATGGAAGCCCATCAGACTAACAGCAGATCTCTCAGTCAAAACTCTCCAAGCCAGAAGAGAGTGGGGGCCAATATTGAACATTCTTAAAGAAAAGAATTTTCAACCCAGAATTTCATATCCAGCCAAACTAAGTTTCATAAGTGAAGGAGAAATAAAATCCTTTATAGACATGCAAATGCTTAGAGATTTTGTCACCACCAGGCCTGCCTTATAAGAGATCCTGAAGGAAGCACTAAACATGGAAAGGAACAACCGGTACCAGCCATTGCAAAAACATGCCAAAATGTAAAGACCATCAATGCTAGGAAGAAACTGCATCAACTAATGAGCAAAATAATCAGCTAATATCACAATGACAGGATCAAGTTCACACATAACAATATTAACATTAAATGTAAATGGACTAAATGGTCCAATTAAAAGACACAGACTAGCAAATTGGATAGAGTCAAGACCATCAGTTTGCTGTATTCAGGAGACCCATCTCACATGCAGAGACTCACATAGGTCAAAATAAAGGGATGGAGGAAGATCTACCAAGCAAATGGAGAACAAAAAAAAGCAGGGGTTGCAATCCTAGTCTCTAATAAAACAGACTTTAAACCATCAAAGATCAAAAGAGACAAAGAAGGTCATTACATAATGGTAAAGGGATCAATTCAACAGGAAGAGCTACCTATCCTAAATATATATGCACCCAATACAGGAGCACCCAGATTCATAAAGCAAGTCCTTAGAGACTTACGAAGAGACTTAGACTCCCATACAATAATCATGGGAGACTTCAACACTCCACTGTCAACATTAGACAGATCAACGAGACAGAAAGTTAACAAGGATATCCAGGAACTGAACTCAACTCTGCACCAAGCAGACCTAATAGACATCTACAGAACTCTCCACCCCAAATCAACAGAATATACATTCTTCTCAGCACCACTTTGCACTTATTCCAAAATTGACCACATAATTGGAAGTAAAACACTCCTCAGCAAATGTACAAGAACAGAAATTATAACAAACTGTCTCTCAGACCACAGTGCAATCAAACTAGAACTCAGGACTAAGACACTCAATCAAAACTGCTCAATTACATGGAAACTGAACAACTTGCTCCTGAATGACTACTGGGTACATAACAAAATGAAGGCAGAAATAAAGATGTTGTTTGAAACCAATGAGAACAAAAATACAACATACCAGAATCTCTGGGACACATTTAAAGAAGTGTGTGGAGGGAAATTTATAGCACTAAATGCCCACAAGAGAAAGCTGGAAAGATCTAAAATTGACACTCTAACATCACAATTAAAAGAACTAGAGAAGCAAGAGCAAACAAATTCAAAAGCTAGCAGAAGGCAAGAAATAACTAAGATCAGAGCAGAACTGAAGGAGATAGAGACACAAAAAACCCTCCAAAAAATCAATGAATTCAGGAGCTGGTTGTTTCAAAGGATCAACAAAATTGATAGACTGCTAGCAAGACTAATAAAGAAGAAAAAAGAGAAGAATCAAATAGACGCAACAAAAAATGATAAAGGGGATATCACCACCGACCCTGCAGAAATACAAACTACCATCAGATAATATTATAAACACCTCTACACAAATAAACTAGAAAATCTAGAAGAAATGGATAATTTCCTGGACACTTACACTCTCCCAAGACTAAACCAGGAAGAAGTTGAATCCCTGAATAGACCAACAGTAGTCTCTGAAATTGAGGCAATAATTAATAGCCTACCACCCAAAAAAAGTCCAGGACCAGAGAGATTCACAGCTGAATTCTACCAGAGGTACAAGGAGGAGTTGGTACCCTTCCTTCTGAAACTATTCCAATCAATAGAAAAACAGGGAATCATCCCTAACTCGTTTTATGAGGCCAACATCATCCTGATACCAAAGCCTGGCAGAGACACAACAAAAAAAGAGAATTTCAGACCAATATCCCTGAAGAACATCAATGCAAAAATCCTCAATAAAATACTGGCAAACCCAATCCAGCAGCACATCAAAAAGCTTATCCACCATGATCAAGTGGGCTTCATCCCTGGGATGCAAGGCTGGTTCAACATACACAAATCAATAAACGTAATCCAGCATACGAACAGAACCAAAGACAAAAACCACATGATTATCTCGATAGATGCAGGAAAGGCCTTTGACAAAATTCAACAGCCCTTCATGCTAAAAATTCTCAATAAATTCAGTATTGATGGAACGTATCTCAAAATCATAAGAGCTATTTATGACAAACCCACAGCCAATATCATACTGAATGGGCAAAAACTGGAAGCATTCCCTTTGAAAACTGGCACAAGACAGGGATGCCCTCTCTCACCACTCCTATTCAACATAGTGTTGGAGGTTCTGGCTAGGGCAATCAGGCAAGAGAAAGAAATAAAGGGTATTCAGTTAGGAAAAGAAGAAGTCAAATTGTCCCTCTTTGCAGATGATATGATTGTATATTTAGAAAACCCCATCATCTCAGCCCAAAATCTCCTTAAGCTGATAAGCAACTTCAGCAAAGTCTCAGGATACAAAATTAATGTGCAAAACCACAAGCATTCTTATACACCAGTAACAGACAAACAGAGAGCCAAATCATGAATGAACTTCCATTCACAATTGCTTCAAAGAGAATAAAATATCTAGGAATCCAACTTACAAGGGATGCAAAGGACCTCTTCAAGGAGAACTACAAACCACTGCTTGGTGAAATAAAAGAGGACACAAACAAATGGAAGAACATGCCATGCTCATGGATAGGAAGAATCAATATCGTGAAAATGGCCATATTGCTCAAGGTTATTTATAGATTCAATGCCATCCCCATCAAGCTACCAATGACTTTCTTCACAGAATTGGAAAAAACTGCTTTAAAGTTCATATGGAACCAAAAAAGAGCCCGCATTGCCAAGACAATCCTAAGTCAAAAGAACAAAGCTGGACGCATCACGTTACCTGACTTCAAACTATACTACAAGGCTACAGTAACCAAAACAGCATGGTACTGGTACCAAAACAGATATATAGTCCAATGGAACAGAACTGAAGCCTCAAACATAACACCACACATCTACAACCATCTGATCTTTGACAGACCTGACAAAAACAAGAAATGGGGAAAGGATTCCCTACTTAATAAATGGTGCTGGGAAAATTGGCTAGCCATAAGTAGAAAGCTGAAACTAGATCCTTTCCTTACTCCTTATACGAAAATTAATTCCAGATGGATTAGAGACTTAAATGTTAGACCTAATACCATAAAAACCCAAGAAGAAAACCTAGGGAATACCATTCAGGACATAGGCACGGGCAAGGACTTCATGTCTAAAACACCAAAAGCAATGGCAACAAAAGCCAAAATTGAAAAATGGGATCTAATTAAAGAGCTTCTGCACAGCAAAAGAAACTACCATCAGAGTGAACAGGCAACCTACAGAATGGGAGAAAATTTTTGCAATCTACTCATCTGACAAAGGGCTAATATCCAGAACCTACAAAGAACTCAAACAAATTTACAAGAAAAAAAATCACACAACCCCATCAAAAAGTGAGCAAAGGATATAAACAGACACTTCTCAAAAGAAGACATTTATGCAGCCAACAGACACATGAAAAAGTGCTCATCATCACTGGCCACCAGAGAAACTCAAATCAGAACCATGATGAGATACCGTCTCACACCAGTTAGAATGGCAATCATTAAAAAGTCAGGAAACAACAGGTGCTGGAGAGGATGTGGAGAAATAGGAACACTTTTACACTGTTGGTGGGATTGTAAACTAGTTCAACCATTGTGGAAAACAGTATGGCAATTACTGAAAGATCTAGAACTAGAAATACCATTTGACCCAGCCATCCCATTACTGGGGATATACCCAAAGGATTATAAATCATGCTGCTTTAAAGATACGTGCACACATATGTTTATTGCGGCACTATTCACAATAGCAAAGACTTGGAATCAACCGAAATGTCCATCAGTGACAGACTGGATTAAGAAAATGTGGCACATATACACCATGGAATACTATGCAGCCATAAAAAAAGATGAGTTTGTGTCCTTTGTAGGGACATGGATGCAGCTGGAAACCATCATTCTCAGCAAACTATCGCAAGAACAGAAAACCAAACACCGCATGTTCTCACTCATAGGTGGGAATTGAACAATGACATCACTTGTACTCAGGAAGGAGAACATCACACACCGGGGCCTATTATGGGGGGTGAGGGGGTAGGGATTGCATTGGGAGTTATACCTGATGTAAATTACGAGTTGATGGGTGTGACAAGTTGATGGGTGCAGCACACCAACATGGCACAAGTATACATATGTAACAAACTTGCACATTGTACACATGTACCCTAGAACTTAAAGTATAATTTAAAAAAAAAAAAAACTGTATGTCCAACAATTTTGAGCCCAATTGTCTCCATGGTAAAGATGCAGTGAGGAAGAGTGTTAGGTACCCAGGTCAAACACCTGCAATACAGACAGGTAGAGAGTTCACGTGGCTAAAATGAAAGCAAAGGATCATACAGAGGGAACAGCTCAACAGAAGTGTATATGAGGGCTGAGATCTCAGACCACGCCTCTAGGAGGCAACTATGTTGGGGAATGTATAGTAGGAACCCGGGTGGAGGAATGGTGGAGGGTGCAGGGGTGGGACAGGGAGACTATTTCCCTAGAAAACATTAGTACTCTTTCATATAAAATTACATACACATTGCTTTTCAACTAAAACAGGTTATTTAAATAAATTATTTTGTAATTAAAGAATCATGAGTGCTCTGTGAAATCTCGCAATATGACTCCAAGCTGACTCACTGGTGTTTATCTAATAATTCCCATATGCTTTTATAGTATATTAGGTGCTAAGAGAGCATGTAAAGCCATAGGCAAAGAATCCTTACTCACACTTTTACAAAAAGGTAGATAGGCCCCTGTGACAGATAGTCTCCAAAGATGGCTATTATCTTCCCTTCTTTCACAGTCCAAACACAACACTTCACCCATCAGAAAACAGAACCTATTTCCTTTGCTCATTGAATATTCTTGTGACTTGTTTTAATAAATAGAATATGCAAATGTGACACTATGCCAGTTTGAGCTTCTTTAAGGAAAACTGGCAGCTTTTACATTTTTTCCCTTGGAAACCAGCCATTGTCCTAGGACCACCGTATTTTGAGGAAGCCCAAGAGAAGCCATACAGAGAAAGGAAAATGCTTGGCTAGCTCTCAGATGTTCAAGCCACCCCACAGAAAGCAGGTGACAGTAAGTAAATAAGCTACCTTAGATGTTCTAGCCTCAGCCACCACCATGTTGAGCAGCAAAGTAAGCCCACTGAGCCTAGCTCAGATTTCATTATCATGAGATACTGTTAATGCTCAGATACTGAGATATTGCTTTAAGCCACAGTATTTTTGGATAGTTTCTTACTTGGCAGTAGATAATTGAAACAGAAATGGATACCGGAATTATACAGCAGTAGGTAACTGAAACAGATACAAAGATATCTATTCTGATTCCAGAATTAGTAAAGTATTTATGTGGGAAGATAAGAAGACATAAACTAATGATATAGCACAACCAACTCAAGACAATTGAGGAAATAATCTGGATACAGATTTGAGGAGAGATGCTCAGCAAAGTCTATTGGAAGGATAAAATAATAAATAAAAAAATTTTCCATTAAAAGAAATGAGTATGAGAGAGATTAAAAGAAGATGAGGGAAAGAAAACTCTTACTTTAATTCTACTGGAATATCAAACTTAGAAATGGAGTAAAGTAAAAGTTTTCAGGATTTAACAAACTGAACAATGAAAGTTTGCTAAGATATATATATTATATATACATATATTATATCTATAATATACATACATGTATATATGTATACTATATATAATATACATACTATATATTACTGTAATATTAATGTATTATAATATATTATAGTATAATATATTATATATGTATATTATATATAACATATACATATTATAATATAATATATTATAATATAATATGATGTTATATATAATATACATACATAATATGTATACATATTATATATGTGTGTTTATTATACATATTATATATTATATATGCATATATATTATACATATTATATATATATATTTTCTATATATATACATAATATGAAGCAGGAATGAATGCACAGAAGACCTTAGAGTTTAAGGTATCATTGATATAACGAGAAATTGGGTGGCAAACATAGCTCACTAAAAGGATAAAAAGTACAACAAAACCACAGAAGAAAGCAGCCGGTCTTTATATTCCTCAGTTTGAAAGGGATTTGCCAGCAATCAATAGGAAAGCTGAGCAGATAATTTAAATGAAGTTCAGAGTGGGAATATGAGAACACACTTACTTGCTACAGAGAGAGAAAGAGAGAGATCTCATCAGGAATTGGTAATTCAACACAATAGACCTGAGACAACCAAAATATCTGTGGTTTTAGTACTGTAAACTTTCCAAATTTGATAGAAAACATTTATCTACACATTAGAAACTCAATAAATCCCTAGAATATTAAACACAAAGATATTCATGCTGACACATTATAATCAAATTATCAAAAGCCAAGGACAAAGGATAATCTTGAAAGTAGAAAGAAAGAATCAGCTCATCCCACAAAAGGAGCCATCAATCAAATTAACAGCACATTTCTCATCAGAAACTACAGCAGCCAACAGGCAGTGTAATCATAATTTTAAAGCAACAAAAGGAAAGCATAAAGAAATGGAGGAAGGGAGGGAGGGAAGGACAGAGAGAGGGAGGGAGAGAGGGGAGGGGAGCAAACTCTCACCCCAAAATTGTATATCTAGCAAAACTATCTCTCATAAGTGAAGGAAAAACTAAGACATTTCCATGTAAACAGAGGCTGAGAGAATTTTTCTTTACTAAGAAGAGTCCTTGAGGCTAAAATCAAAGGACAGTTGTCAGTAACTTGAAGCTATAAAAAATAAAAACTTTAGTAAAACTAACTACGTAAATAAATATAGAAGCCAATATTATAGTTTTCTGCTTTATAACTCTTTTTTATTTCCTACATGATTTTTTAAAATTCATAAAAATAATTATTATAAACATGTGTTAATAGGCACACAATACATAAAAGTGTAACAACATAAGAGGGATAGAGTTGTATAGGAGCAAAGTTTGGTATGCTACTGAAGCTAAGTTGATCAGTTTAAACTAGACTGTTATAACTGCAGAATGTAAATTTATAAACCCATGGTAACCACACAGAAAAGAAAACAAGAATAAAATCTAAATGACACACTATAAAAACTCAGCCAAATGCAAAAAGAAGGCAGCAATGGAGGAACTGAGGAATAAAAAAGTGTAAGACTACAGGAAACAAATAGCAAAATGATAGAAGTTTTTTTTTATTAGTAATTACTTTACATACACTTGTATTAACCTGTCCAAGCAAAAGGCAGACACTGGAAAAATTGGAAAAAAAAAGGAAAAATATGCTATCTTCAAGACACTCTATCTAGATTCAAAGACACATACAGGTTGAAAGTAAAAGAATGGAAACAGATAGTTTTTGTAAATCTACCCAAAGGAAAGGAAGTTGTTATATGAAAAAGACACCTGCACACACATGTTTATAGCAGCAAAATTCACAATTGAAAAAATATGGAACCAGCCTAAATACCCACAACCAATGAGTGGATAAAGAAAATATGGTATATGTACATCATGAAATACTACTCAGCCATAAAAAGGAACAAATTAATGGCATTTGCAGAAACCTGGATAGAGTTGGAAATACAAAAGAGGAGTTATAAAGCAGAAAACTATAAGCACACATTATTCTATGTGAAGTAACTCATGGATGGTAAACCAAGTATCTTATGTTCTCATAAGTGGGAGCTGAGCTATGAAGATGCAAAGGCATAAGAATGATAAAATGGACTTTAAGGACTCGGGGAGAAAGGTTCAGATGGGTGTAAGGGAAAAAAGACTACATATTGGATACGGTGTACACTGCTTGTGTGACAGGTGCACCAAAATCTCAGAAACAACCAGTAGAGAACTTAACCATGTGACCAAAAACCACCTGTTCCCCAAAAGCTTTTGAAGTAATTTTTCTAAAAAAGCAGAAAAAAGAGAGCTAGGGTGGATATACTAATAACAAACAAATTTGACACTAAGTGAAAAATTGTTAGAAGATAAAAGGACATTATATAGGAAAAAAAGAGTCAATTCATCAAGAAGTTACAATTATAAACATGTATGCACAAAACAACAGAACCTCCATGTGGAGACAAGAGTGATTCTATTTTAGATGCTAATCTGCCATGTGACTCCTGATTAACTTTGAGCCTGGGAATTCCTCCAAGATGTCTCACTGATATATTACTCCCTATGTAGAAACACCTATTTATTGTAAGTTTCACCTTTCCTCCAAAGCAACCCTTGATGTTGGATGCATTACAGGTTGTGATGCCAGTAGTATTCTTTGAGTCACCTACACATTTCTTCCAGGGATATGTACTTACCCCCCACCCAAGATATATAAGCCTTGGGCCTAGAGGGTTGCACTGCAGAGTTTTTCCTGGCTTGCAGCCACCGAAGACCACATTTCTGTCTGTAAGTCCTCGAATAAATCACCCCTTACTGACAAACTGGATTTGTCTGACTCATTTTTTGATTTCTTGGCTCATTCTGCATTTAGAGATCATGTCATATATATAGCCCTTTCACAGAACACCTCAAGTATATGAAGCAAACACTGACAGAATTGAAGGAGAAATAGATAGTTCTGCAGTAAAAGAGACTTCAATACCCCACTTTAAATCATGTATAAAATATAAACAGAAAACCAATAAGAAAATAGAGGACTTGAACAACTAGACCTAACACATACTGAATAATCCGCCCAATACATATTTTAACAACAAAATATGTATTATTCATATTTGTACATGGTATTCTTTAGGACAAATCATAAGTTAGGTCACAAAACAAGTCTCAATAATTTTAAAAGAGTTGACATTATACAAAATATCTTTTTTTTTTTGAGACAAAGTCTTGCCCTGTCACCCAGGCTGGATTGCAATGGCATGATCTTGGCTCACTGCAACCTCTGCCTTCCGGGTTCAAGCAATTCTCCTGCCTCAGCCCCCTGAGTAGCTGAGATTGCAGGTTCACGCCACCACACCAGGCTAATTTGTGTGTGTGTGTGTATCTTTAGTAGAGACGGGGTTTCACCATGTTGCCCAGGCTGGTCTTGAAACCGTGACCTCGTGATCCACCTGCCTCAGCCTCCCAAAGTGCTGGGATTACAGGCATAAGACACTGCACCCGGCCTACAAAATATCTTTTTTGACCATAATGTAATGAAATTAAAATCAACAGCAGAAGGAAAACTGAAAATTCACAAACATGTGGATACTAAACAAATACACTCTTAAACAACCAGTGAGTCAAAGAAGAAATAACAAGGGCCATAAAAATACTTGAAGATGAATCAAAACAAAATGTAACAAAACTAATAGAATATATCCCACACAGTATTTAAGAGGGAAATTTATTACAGTAAATGCCCACATTAAAAAGGAAGAAAGATCTAAATCAGTACCTAAACTTATAACTTCAGAAATAGAACAAGAAGAGAAAATTAACCCGAAAGATACTAGAAAGAAGAAAATGATCAGAGTAGAGTTGCAGCAAATGAAATAGAGAATAGGAAAACAATACAAAGAATTAATGAAACCAAAGCTGATTTTTAAAAAATATCAACGACATTGACAAAACTTTAGCTAGACTGACAAAAAAGAAAAGAAGAGCAAATAAATAAAATAAGAAGTGAAAAGGGGGACATTGCCACTAATCTAACAGAAAGAAACTGCAAGATAATACTGTGAACAGTTATACATCAACAAATTAGATAACCAGTCTGAAATGGACAAATTTTTAGAAACACAAATTACCAAAACTAATTTAAGAAAAAACAAAAACAAAAAATCTGAACAGATTGATAAGTAAAGAGATTGAATCAGTAATTTAAAATAAACAAATAACAACAACAAAAACTTCCAACAATGAAAAGCCACGGATCAGATGCCCTTACACATTTTACCGAACATTTAAAAAACTCTCCACAAAACTAGAAATTAAAGATCTAAAGAAATGGATTACAAAAATGTTATCCCATTCTGTAGGTTGCCTGTTCACTCTGATGGTAGTTTCTTTTGCCGTGCAGAAGTTCTTTAGTTTAATTAGATCCCATTTGTCTATTTTGGCTTTTGTTGCCATTGCTTTTGGTGTTTTAGTCATGAAGTCCTTGCCCATACCTATATCCTGAATTGTATTGCCTAGGTTTTCTTCTAGGGTTTTTATGGTTTTAGGTCTAATATTTAAATCTCTAATCCATCTTGAATTAATCTTTGTATAAGGTACAAGGAAGGGATCCAGTTTCAGTTCATCCAGAATCTACAAAGAACTCAAACAAATTTACAAGAAAAAAATCACACAACCCCATCAAAAAGTGGGCAAAGGATATAAACAGACACTTCTCAAAAGAAGACATGTATGCAGCCAACAGACACATGAAAAAATGCTCATCATCACTGGCCATCAGAGAAACTCAAATCAGAACCATGATGAGATACCATCTCACACCAGTTAGAATGGCAATCATTAAAAAGTCAGGAAACAACAGGTGCTGGAGAGGATGTGGAGAAATAGGAACACTTTAACACTATTGGTGGGAGTGTAAACTAGTTCAACCATTGTGGAAAACAGTGTGGCAATTCCTCAAGGATCTAGAACTAGAAATACCATTTGACCCAGTGATCCCATTACTGGTTATATACCCAAAGGATTATAAGTTATGCTACTATAAAGACACATGCACACATATGTTTATTGTGGCACTATTCACAATAGCAAAGACTTGGAACCAACCCAAATGTCCATCAATGATAGACTGGATTAAGAAAATGTGGTGCATATACACCATGGAATACTATGCAGCCATGAAAAAGGATGAGCTCGTGTCCTTTGTGGGGACATGGATGAAGCTGGAAACCATCATTCTGAGCAAACTATTGCAAGGACAGAAAACCAAACACCACATGTTCTCACTCATAGGTGGGAATTGAACAATGAGAACACTTGGGCACAGGGTGGGGAACATCACACACCGGGGCCTGTTGTGGGGTGGGGGGAGGGGGGAGGGATAGCATTAGGAGGAATACCTAATGTAAATGATGAGTTAACGGGTGCAGCACAGCAACATGGCATGTGTATACATATGTAACAAACATGCACGTTGTGTACATGTACCCTAGGACTTAAAGTATAATAATAAAAAAAAGAAATTGAAAGCACCCCATGTTCATGAATTAGAAGCTTGTTATTTTTTAAATAGACACTTTAAACTTCATATACTGATCTATATATCCAACACGAATATTGATGGCAAAATCTAAATGGTCTTCATTAGAGAAATGAAAAAGCTTATCTTTAAATATGTATGGAATTGTAAAGTGTCCTAAATAGTGAAAACAATCTTAGAAAAGGAGAACAAAGTTGGAAGACTAACACTTCCTAAAGTTTTTGCAAAGCAACAGAAATCAAAACAGTGACACTAGTATGAGGATAGACATATAGACCAAAGCAATAAAATAGAGAGTCCAAAGTGACCCATATATCTATGGCCAATTGATTTTTGACAAGAGTGCCATGACTAATAAGTGGGGAAATAATAGTCTCTTCAACAAATAATGATGAAACAACTGGAAAACCACCTACAAAAAAATAAAGTTGGATCCCTACCTCACACCATAGGCAAAAATTCACTCAAAAATAGATCAAAAAAACTAAATAGATAGAGAAAAACATAGGGGTAAATTTTCATGACTTTGATTTGGGAATAGATTCTTAGATAAAATGCTAAAAGCCAAAGCAACAAAAGTAAAATAAATTAATTAATTAAGCTATATCAAAATTTAAAACTTTTGTGGGTCAAAGGAAATTAATAAGAAAGTGAAAAGATAACCTACAAAAGGGGAGAAATGCCTTCAAATTATATATCTGGTAAAGGGTCTAGTATTTAGACTGTATAAAAACTTTTACATTTTAATAACCCAAATACAAACAATCCAATTTTAAAATGGACAAAGGATTGACAAGACAAAGTAGATACAAAAATGGGCAATAAGCACATGAGAAGATGGTCAACAGCATAAGTCACAAGAGAAATCAAAACCATAATGAGTTACTGCTTGACACTCACCAGGATGGCTAAAATTCAAAAAAAGAAAAGAAAATCATGACTTTTAGCATGGATGTGGAGAAAATGGAAGCCTGTGCCTTGCTGGTGGGCATGTAAAATGGTTCAGCCATTGTGACAGTAACTTGGGCAGTTTCTCAAAGAGTTAAATGTATAATTACCATATGATTCATCAATTATACTTCTAGAAATGAAAAGAGGTACTCAAACAAATACACACACATGTACATTCATAACAGCACTGTTAACAAGAGCCAGAAAGTGGAAACAGCCCAAATGCTCATCAATATATGAATGGATAAACCACTTGTGGCATATACATACAGTGGAAAATTATTCAGTTGAAGTACTGCTGCCTGATACAATGTGGATGAGTCTTGAAAATATTATGGTAAGTAAAAAAAGCCAGATACAAAAGGTTATATATTGTATAATTATATTTATGTGAAGTGGCCAGAATAGGTAAATCCAGGATACAGAACATAAAATTGGTGGTGCCAGAAGTGGGAGAAATAGGGAGCAATTGCTTAATGGGCACAGGTTTTCCATTTAGGGTGAGGAAAATGTTTTAAAATTAGGAAGGGTGATTGTTGCACAACGTTATGAATGTATAAAATGCCACTGAATGATTCACATTAAAATGGTTACTTTTAAAATTTCACTTCATTTATTTTTTTCAAAAAAGAGTGTCCAAAGGGAAGTTAATGCATACATGTCTGCAGACAGCTGAAATAAAACTAGAGCATTAGTATGGGAAATTAATTTTGTTTCATTGTTTCCTGGTAATGATAGCAAAATTAATGTGATCATGTTCTGTTGATTTTGTTTGTGCATGTTTTTGCACACCTTACTTTGTCATGAAATGGTAACTGAATGAGTCACTTACCCTTGGAAGAAGTATCATTATTGTACTAAGACATCAAAATCCCAGCATTTATATTTTGGAAATTGACAAACTAATTCTAAAATTAATATGGAAATGCAAGGGATCCAGAATAGTCAAAATAACTTTTTTGGAAGGAAGAAAATAGTTGGAAGATCAAAACTCACTAATTTGAAGACTTATTAAAAAGCTACTGTATACACCATGGAATATTATGCAGCCATGAAAAAGGAAGAGTTCGCGTCCTTTGTAGGGACATGGATGAAGCTGGAAACCATCATTCTGAGCAAACTATCATAAGGACAGAAAACAAAACACCGCATGTTCTCACTCATAGGTGGGAATTGAACAATGAGAACACTTGGACACAGGGTGGGGAACATCACACACACTCGTGCCTGTCATGGGGTGGGGGGATGGGGGAGGGATAGCAAGGCAGGTGTGATTGGTACAAAAAATAGACAAATAAATCAATGGGAAAAAATAGAGAATATAGAAATAGACCCACATGTATGTAAATAACTGATTTTCTACAAAGGTGCACAAGTAATTCAATGGGGAAAAGGGTAGTCTTTTCAACAAATGATGCTGGAACAATTAGATATTCATATATGAAAAATGAACTTCAATCCACATCTTGCACCATACACAAAAATAAACTCAAATGGATTGTAGAATGAAACACAAAATCTGAGACTATAAAACTTGTAGAAGGAAATGGGACAAAACTTTTGTGGCCTTGAGTTAGGCAAAAACTTCTTTGCTATGACAGCAAACTCATGGTCCATTAAGAACAAAATGGTAAATTGTATTTCCTCAAATTAAAAACCTTTGCTTTTGGACCAACATTGCTTCATTCAAAAAAGAACGAAAAGGCAAGTTATAGCTGGAAAAGTATATTTGCAAAGCACAAATCTAATAAAGGACTTACTTTCTGAATACAGAGTCCCCAAAACTCAACAACTTTAAACAACATTTTAATAGGCAAAACAGACACTTCACCAGAGAAGATATATAAATGATAAATAAGCATATGAAAAGATTATCAACATTGTTAGTCACTAGGGAAATGCAGATTAAAACCACAATGATATACCACTACACTCCTATTTCAATGGCTCAGATTAAAATGACCGTCAGGTGTTGGCTAGGATGTGGAGGAACTAGGACTCTCATGTACTGCTGGCAGGATGTGAAATGGTACAACCACTTTGGAAAACAATTTGGCAGTTTCTTTAACAATTAAATGTACACCTCCTAGTTGATTCAGTAAAAATGAAACTATCCATACAAAGATTTACACTTTATTTGGTAATAGCCTAAAACTGGAAACAAGCCAATAGTCCATCAACATATAAATGAATAAACCAATGACAGTATACATAACAGAATATCACTCACTACTCAAAAGGAATGAAACACTGATATAAGCAACAACATGGATGAATCTCAGAATAATGATGGTGAGTGAAAAAAAAAATGACTACATCCCATATGATTCTATTTATATAATTCTAGAAAATTGTCATTAACCTACAGATCTATAGTGCCAGAAAACAGATCAGAGGTTTCCTCTTGTAGGGTGGCAGGGACAGATTAGGAAGGGGCAATGGAGGGATTATAGGTATCCAAGGAGATTTGGAAGGTGATAGTTGTGTTTATGATCTTGATTTTTGATGATGGTTTCATATGGAAAAGCATATCAAATTGCACATTTTAATAATTGTGGTTTATTGAATGTCAATTATACCTCGTTGAAGTTCTTGAAAGCATATCAAAAAGCAAAATGTCTAAATTCATTACACAGCAAACATTTACTAAATTTCTGTTTATCTATTTTTTTTTTGGTCTAACTCTTCTCTGTTTCCTACTCATATCTTGAGTGAAACAGTTATAACACTTTTATTTATTTTTTAATTTTTTAATTTTTATTTATTTTTTTAAATTATACTTTAAGTTCTAGGGTACATGTGCACAACGTGCAGGTTTGTTACATATGTATACATGTGCCATGTTGGTGTGCTGCACACATCAACTCGTCAGCACCCATCAACTCGTCTTTTACATCAGGTATAACTCCCAATGCCATCTCTCCCATCTCCCCCCTCCCCACAATAGGCTGTGAATCCATCTGGTCCTGGACTTTTTTTGGTTGGTAGGCTATTAATCATTGCCTCAATTTCAGAGCCTGCTATAGGTCTATTCAGAGATTCAACTTCTTCCAGGTTTAGTCTTGGGAGAGTGTAAGTGTCCAGGAAATTATGCATTTCTTCTAGATTTTCTAGTTTACTTGCGTAGAGGTGTTTAGAGTATTCTCTGACGGTAGTCTGTTCTCCTGGATGATATCCTGAAGAGTGTTTTCCAACTTGGTTCCATTTTCCCCCTTACTTTCAGGCACACCAATCAGACATAGATTTGGTCTTTTCACATAATCCCATATTTCTTGGAGGCTTTGTTCATTTCTTTTTCCTCTTTTTTCTCTAGACTTCTCTTCTCACTTCGTTTCATTCATTTGATCTTCAATCATTGATACTCTTTCTTCCAGTTATTCGAGTTGGTTACTGAAGCTTGTGCATTTGTCACGTAATTCTCGTGTCATGGTTTTTATCTCTATCAGTTCATTTATGGCCTTCTCTGCATTGATTATTCTAGTTATCCATTCTTCCATTCTTTTTTCAAGATTTTTAGTTTCTTTGTGCTGGGTACATAGTTCCTCCTTTAGCTCTGAGAAGTTTGATCGACTGAAGCCTTCTTCTCTCAACTTGTCAAAGTCATTCTCCGTCCAGCTTTGATCCATTGCTGGCGATGAACTGCGTTCCTTTGGAGGGGGATATGCACTCTTATTTTTTGAATTTCCAGCTTTTCTGCCCTGCTTTTTCCCGAACTTTGTGGTTTTATCTGCCTTTGGTCTTTGATGATGGTGACATACTGATGGGGTTTTGGTGTGGGTGTCCTTTCTGTTAGTTTTCCTTCTAACAGTCAGGACCCTCAGCTGCAGGTCTGTTGGAGTTTGCTTGAGGTCCACTCCAGACCCTGTTTGCGTGGGTATCAACAGTGGAGGCTGCAGAAGATAGAATATTGCTGAACAGCGAATGCTGCTGTCTGATTCTTGCTCGGAAACTTCGTTTCAGAGATGTGCCCAGCCGTGTGAGGTGTGAGGTGTCAATCTGCACCTAGTGGAGTATGTCTCCCAGTTAGGTTACTCAAGGGTCAGGGACCCAGTTGAGCATGCAGTCTGTCCATTCTCAGATCTCAACCTCCATGCTGCGAGACCCACTGCTCTCTTCAAAGCTGTCAGACAGGGTCATTTACATCTGCAGAGGTTTCTGCTTCTTTTTGTTTAGCTATGCCGTGTCTCCAGAGGTGGAGTCTACAGAGGCAGGCAGGTCTCCTTGAGCTGCAGTGGGCTCCACTCAGTTCAAGCTTCCCCTTCCCCAGCGGCTTTGTTTACCTACTTAAGCCTCAGCATTGGCGGGTGCCCCTCCCCCAGCCTCACTGCTGCCTTGCAGTTAGATCGCAGACTGTTGTGCTAGCAATGAGGGATTCTCCGTGGGCGTGGGACTCTCCTGGCCAGGTGTGGGATATAATCTCCTGGTGTACCATTTGCTAAGACCCTTGGTAAAGCGCAGTATTAGGGTGGGAGTTACCTGATTTTCCAGGTGTTGTGTGTCTCAGTTTCCCTTGGCTAGGAGAAGGGCTTTCCTTCCCCCTTGTGCTTCCCAGGTGAGGTGATGCCTGGCCCTGCTTCAGCTCTCACTGCTCAGGCTGCACCAGCTGACCAGCACTGATTGTCCAGCACTCCCAGTGAGATGAACCCAGTACCTCAGTTGAAAATGCAGAAATCACCCGTCTTCTGTGTCACTTGTGCTGGGAGCTGGAGGCTGGAGCCGTTCCTATTCGGCCATCTTGCTCGGGATCAGTTATAACACTTTTAATTTTGCCTTTTGATACTTTAGTGATTGTATTAGTCAGTTCAGGCTGCTGTAACAAAATACCCCAGGCCAAGTGGCTTAAACAACAGTTTATTGTTTCACAGATCTAGAGGCCAGAATTCCAAGATCAGTGTGCAAGCAGGGTTGGTTTCTGGTGAGGTCTTGCTGGTCAGGTTGCAGATGGACACCTTCTTGCTGTGTCCTCACATGGCCTTTCCTCTGTGCACCTGCAGAGAAGAGAGAGAGATCTCTAGTGTCTCTTTCTCTACTAATAAGAATACCAGTCCAATCAGATTAGGGCCCTACACTTATGATTTCATTTAACTTTAATTACCTCTCTAAAGACTCTATCTGTGAATGCAGTCATATGGGGGTTAGAGCTCCAATATATGAATTTTTGGGGATGGGGGTCAGGCATGATTCAGTTCATAAAAGTGATATTTAGTTTTATTTTTTAAATCTTTGTTCAAATACAATATGCAGTAATAATTAAACATACACAGACCTCTAGAGAGGATTATGGCCCCAGGTCTAGCTATTGTCAGGGTCCGTATTCTTAGTGACTAGGACCATGTGTCTCAAAACTTTGCTAAAAATGCATATTTCTTAGCTCCAGCCCAGGCTACTAAATCAGAATCTCAAGGGGTGGCATTTTAAAATAAGTATCACAGGAGATTCTTGGGTACACTGAAGCTTGAGAGCAACTGGACTCCCTTTCCCTTTAACTGTGACTAATTATTATTCCAGATCCTTTCTGTCTTTTATACCATGGGTTGGAAAACTTTATTCTGTAAAGGGTCAGATTATCGTTTTAGACTTTCAGGGCCATACGGTCTCAACTGTGCCATAGTAGCAAGAAAGCAACCATAGACAACAAATAAACAAATGGCATGTCTGTGTTCAATCAAATTTTATTTACAGAACAGGCAGGTGGGGCTGTGGGCCATTTAACCAGAGGTATAGTTTGTGGACTCCTGGCCTAGACAGTCTATTAATGCTACCTACTCAAGAGACAACCGTGTTGAGGTTGGTTTTACATTTTCTTGAGGTGAGAACAAGAGTTGATTCTCTGAGATTCAGATTTAGAACAGAGATTCACGGCCAAATCATCAATAAACAATTTTGAATGCAGATTTCTGTACTCTCCTCTCATCTACTGAGTCAGAATCTCAAGAAACCAGGACTCAGGACATCCTTAGGCTCACCAATGACCCAGATGCACAGACAGTGGAAGGGATTCTGGAAGAGGATGCAGCATGACCATACTTACTTTGCTCCAGGTAAGCTGGAGTATTGCTACTACAACCAGCAACTTCTCCTCCGCATGGTAGACACTGCACCCATGGCCACTGCAGGGGGAATTTCTTTTTTTGTTCAATGAAATCCAAGGAAATGCGAAAACTCACCTAAAGCTAGCCTGGACCTTAGCCTTTAGGGAAAATAGAGGCCGCATGATCCTCCTTGGGAAACTTCAATGGCTCAGGAAACCAGACACAGTCCTGCTGACCTACGCACAGGCCATTCCCACCATTCCCATCCCATTTCCTCAACCTCTGCGCCATTTCTTGAGGACAGGATTCTAAGAACCAAATGGGGAACTGAAATAAGTGTGTGCTTTAGAGTCAGATAAATGAGGGTTAAAATCATAGCTCTGCCATTTTTAAGCCAAGGGAACTCAATCAATGTAGAAAAGTTTACTTTCCCTGGACTTCAGTTTCTCTGTTTTCAAAGCGATAAAATGGGAATAACAATAAGTACCTCATAAAGTTGTTCTGAAGATTTAATGAAATAATGGAGCTGAAACTTGACCTATCACAGACGCTTGGTGTCAGCAGAGGCCGAATGGGCACAAGCATTATTTTTAGTAAACGTTTAAATTTAGAATAATTTTAGATTTGTAGAAAAGTTGCAAAGATAGCACAGAATTCACCTATACCCTGAGCCCAGTTTCATCTATTGTTCACAGTTTACGTTAGTGTGGCACAAGTGACTCAATCAATGAACTAATATGGACACATCATTATTAACTAAAGTCCACACTTTGTTAAGGCTGCCTCAAGTGTCTTCGCTCTGTCCTATGCAGGGTCCCACATCACATTTAGTGATCTTATATCCTGAGCCTCTGGAAGACCCCGGCCATTTGTCAATCCTCTTGTTTTTCATAATCTGGACAGCCTTGAGGAGTACTGGCCAGGAATTTTGTAGAATAAATGTCCTTCAATTTGAATTGGTTAGATGTTTTTCTCATGGTCAGACAGGGGTGGTAGGTAGTATTTTTTATTTGTCTTCTCTCTGTAGTTTCCATCCAATGTTATTCAGATTCTCAGGTGATGGGCCATCTGACCCAGAATAACAAGGCCAGGAGGGAGAAACCTGTCATTATTATGGAATCGGGGCAGCCACAGGAAGGCATAAGTGCAATAGCACTACACTGAGCTTAGATTTGCAAACAAAAAATGTAGTTCTCACTTGTTACACATGTGCTTGTTATAAAGTTAATTTGGGATTTTGTCCCAGGAATGGGTGCAAAGTAACAGCTCTTGCTAATTCCTTAACCGTAGGTAATAAGTAGTAATAAAAAGTTCTCTTTGTTCATCACCACTGAGTTGCAAAATTTGCAGGCAGTTTACATCTCTGTGTCATAAAATTTAAACAACAAGCTACTCCTTCAAGGTCAGTTAGTGAGAACTTGAAAGATCTGAGTCAGGCCATCAATAAAAGATGGCAAAATGAGATCCAGGTGGACAATCTGTCGTGTTCAAAAGTCTGAAATGAAATATGATCATCAAATGATACAGAAAATTTCAGCAGCTAAAATTCAGCTAGATTACTTGAAAAAGTTGCCTGCACTGGATAGCATCTGTTATAGATGCCAGAGATGCAGTTGCTATTAAATTGTATAAAGTATCTTTTAAGTAAAACATCACATTTCTTTTCCACTATTATCAGGAACCAAGACATTTGCATATTATTGCAAAATGTATGCTGTCCAGAGGGTGTGTATGACAGACTTTGATGAAGCTAAAGCCAAGATCAAGGAAAACTAAATAGGAAAGATCCATTATTGACTCCCTTCAAGCACACACATAACTCCCATACGTGGGAATGGCAACTGCATGCGCATATCAAAAGCTAAGTATTTGCTCAAGCTCTTAAGACTGAAAAATACAGTTTCCTCATCTGTGAAGCGAGCAGGCAGCACTAAATGGCCTCCAGGGTCCCTTCCAGATTGAAAGTCCTAATGTTCTGTAATTCTATCATCCCAGCCTTTGATATGGAATACTCACTGAGAAATAAGCTCAAATCAGGCCTGACAGCCAAAATATAATGCAGAGAATCAGTCTTCCCACTCCTAATGCACTAACTGAATTAATGGTTTAATACATGGCTTGTCCTGACAAATTCCATTCTGTATCTGGTAGCAATACCAGCAGGGTAGGGGAAATCCTTGGAAAATGCAGCAGCAAGTGTCTATAATGATAATGCCTGTTGAGCACAGTTTACTCTGGGCTAAGTTTAAAATCAGCCCAGATTGTTAAGGAAAAATACACATCAGGAGATTTTCCAGGAGATTAGTTGGCTTTTTCCACACTTGAACTTTGGGAACTTGGAAGTCAGCCCAAGATCTCATAACTTGGCAACAAGGGGGTGGGGTGGGCGTGGGGGACGGGTTTGGAGAGTGTAGAGAGAGAGGTTTGGATTTACTCTACTTCCCTCTTTCTAACACTTTTCTGATATCCAACACAGTTCCTCTTCTTTTAATATATCAGTAGTACCAAAGTCAACAAACACGGGAAAGCTGACTAAACGGCAATTGGCTCTGGCCTGCTGTAGTTACTACAATGAAATGATGCCATTAACTGGCCCTGGCCCCATCCTGCTCAGCGCTGAGATTTCTAATCTTACACAGCTGTGCAGCTCCTGGGCGCCTACAGCCCAGAGAGTCTGACTCAGGCCTGAAAGATGCCTCATCTTCGACTCTGCAGATCACTGAAGAGGGTCACTTAGTTTGCTTGCCCTTGCTACTCACAATGTAGCCAGGCAACATCAGCACCAGTTGGGAGCACCTGGCAGACTCTTGGGCCCCACCCCACCCAGAACTACCAAATCTCAATCTGCATATTAACTCCGCAGGTGGTTCCTGTGCACACTGAATTTTGGAAAGTGCTGGCCTAGACCTTCCCTTTGCTTTCCTCTTTGGGAGAGAGAACAATGTAGCAACTTTAGGTCTCCAAGGCTTCAGTTTTCTGAAAGGGCACCAGATTCTAAGCATCATAAGAAGTGGCATCCAGGCCAGGCATGGTGGCTTACGCCTGTAATCCCAGCACTTTGGGAGGCTAAGATGGGTCGATCACCTGAGGTCTGAAGTTCAGCCTGGCCAACATGATGAAACCCCATCTTCACTAAAAATACAAAAATTAGCCAGGTATGGTGGCATGCACCTATAGTCCCAGCTACTTGGGAGACTGAGGCAGGACAATCGCTTGAACCCAGGAGGTGGAGGTTGCAGTGAACCAAGATCTTGCCACTGCACTACAGCCTGGGTGACAGAGCAAGACTCTATCTCAAAAAAAATAAAAATAAAAATAAAAAAAAATAAGAAGCTTCATCCAAAAAGAGAGTTGGAACTTTTTATGGTATTCTGCTCTGTGTGGCAGGTTAATTGAGACGGCCCTTTGTTGTTTGTTTGTTACCCATCCACAAACAGACACAGAATCAGAATTTGGGGGATGGGAGACCAAGGATGACTCCATCCTCCTGGGAGAGCTGGGATTCCAGTCTGTGCTCCATGCACAGGTGCTCCTGGGAGCGATTCTGGGTCATCAGGCCAGAGAATCACATTCTCTGCTATCAGCATCCAACCTACTCGAGTACTGACCCCACCCTGCCAGGAGAGTCCAGCAAGCCCCGACGGCCTGAGCACAGCCAGGCTGGACATAGGAGGCAGCCCTGGGAGATGGTATGTGGCCTGTTCATGGACAAGCTGGGTCTACCTCCTGGCTACCTCATTTAGATGTGGTTGCATTTAATCACCATTTTTTGTCATTGTTGTTTCTTGAACAGATGAACTCCCATGCTTTCACAATGCCCCTTCTAACATATTTTTACTGTATTCTAAACCATTGCTACTTAAGAGTGCAATCCAAGGACTACAGGCCATTGGCATGCCTAGGAGCCCATCACCTCTGCAAGGCTCCTGCCCCACCTGCTCCCACTGAGTCTAAATGTGAATTTCAAAAGATCCTGCATGATTTGTGTGCACATTAAAGTGAGAAACATTGTTGTAAACAACTACTGCATACCATGAAAAGACTGTTGGAAATGTGCTCAAAGAAGAGCCCTCCTCATCCTCTCCCTAACTGTACCATAACACAGAGCTAGTGCTGAAAAGATAACAGCACATGGTGTGTCTGTGTGATTACTTGTTTCTCAAAATTTGTTATTTAGAGGAGTATTTCTTGCAGTGGGCTTCTTTTTGACTTTATTTTGACCCACTAGTTCAGTACTGGTCCCAGTTCCCAAAGAGTTTGGTTTTTATTGATGAGATGGGGTGGTGGATCACTGAATTAACTGATGTCCATCTGCAACTAAGTAACTGGGTGGGTTCAGAGCCCTTCCTCTCATGGACTGCTTAACTTCTGTCCTCTACATTGTTGCTGTCCTTTTATGATGCTTTCCCTCGCTTCCTAGGCATGGTTCCTGCATTACATCCATCCTCAACCCTTTCTCTTCTTGGCCTTACTCAGCTTAATTCCAGAACATGATTTATAAAATGTCAGTCTAAATAACATACTAAACTTTATATGTAAAATGATAGTCTCTAGAAATATGTCCAAGTCAGGTGTTTCTATGACATTTCTGGAGCCAAAAGCAAAATACTAAACACAGTTAAAAAGGAAACCTCACTTCTTCCATTAGTAATACCCAAACAGTGACATATTCAATGCCTGCTAAATTCTGAAACCTGGAAAAATGCAGCATTGATGTGACTTACCACTAGAAGCAATTAATAAGATTATAATGACTTACCAAGAGTTACCCTTTATGATTATGAATCTTTGTACATTGATGTCAGCGTTTCAACAATGTGACTTGTCTCTTGAGGACAGGAATCATAATTTAAAGACATTCACCTTCCTAGTGCCAAGCAGTGCCCAGGATCCCATAGAGTGATGGCTATGCTGGGAATGATGGTGCCAGTGATCACCAGGATGGAGATTTTGCCATTTTCAAGATGGGTTCAACCCTTTCAGGATGTAGATTTTATCTTGTAGTTATTCTGTTTTCCAGAAAGAATTAAGTTTAGAAATAACTGTAAGAATAGGAAGTCTAGCAAAAAGACTCTTGGGTCCTTCAAGAACGATTCCTCTGCTACAAAAATGTTCTTCCCCTTTAGAAAGGAGAGCATGGGGCCAGGCACAGTGGCTCACACCTGTAATCCCAGCACTTTGGGAGGCTGAGGCGAGAGGATCACTTGAGGTTGGGAGTTCGAGACCAGCCTGGCCAACATGGTGAAACCCCTTCTCCAATAAAAATACAAAAATTAGTCGGGCATGTTGGTGTGCACCTGTAATCCCCACTACTCGGGAGGCTGAGGCAGGAGAATCACTTGAACCTGGGAGGTGGAGGTTGCAGTGAGCTGAGATCATGCCTCTGCACTCCAGCCTGGGTGACATAGCAAGACTCTGTCTGAAAAAAAGAAAAAGAAAAAGAAAGGAGAGCACTGGAGAACCTAAATTTTGGGTTTAATATAATTTCATCTACCATCATTTGAAAAAAGACTCCAGGTTCTCCAAAATGTACCCAGGCATCAGCAGCATCAGCACCACCTGTGAGCACATTAGAAAGGCAGACCCTTGGAAAAACAGTTCTCCAACCTGCAGCAAATCCTGCTCTCTCCTTCTCCTTTAAAATGTCATGTTTCTCTATAGACATTAGTCATATGTATTTATTTGGAAAATGATTTTATACCTAGGGCAAGGAGGTTAGTTTCAAAGTAAAGCCAGGAAGAGAAGGGGTTGAGGATGGATGTAATGGAGAAACCATGCCTAGGCAGCGAGGAAAAGCATCATAAAAGGAGAGCAACAATGTACAGGAGAGAAGTTAAGCAGTCCATGAGAGGAAGGGCTCTGAATCCACCCAGTTACTTAGCTACAGATAGACATCAGTTAATTCCATGATCAACCACCCCCATCTCACGAATAAAAACCAAACTCTTTGGGAACTGGGACCAGAACTGAACTAGTGAGTCAAAATAAAGTCAATAGGTACCCATGCTTTCCCTTGCAGCTTCAATTCTAGCCACCACTCATACTTAACAAAGTTTCATGAACTCACCTCTTTGAGCCTTTCTGTCTGATGCTAAGTCTGAAAAGAGTACCTTCTTCCTGCCTGACCCAACTTCCACTCATGCTCGAGGCCACTACTTTCCACAGTGAGCTTTTGCTGATATTCACACCTGCAAGGCTCTCTTGTGGTAGCCTGTGTTCACTCCTGTTGGAACTTATAAAATTATCTCTTTACTTGTCCTCTTCCTATCTCAACTGTTATCTCCTGAAACATAGAAATAATTTTGTTTGGTTAATTTGTGCCTCACATATTGCTAGGATATGTTAGATACTCAATACATATGTATCTAATCAACTCATGAATACTCTATGATACTCATCGATCAGTATTCTTAAATACCACCAGGTTCTCAGATTCTCAAAAAGTGGCTCTTGCATGAAAAGAAATTATTTTCTAAATTACTGTTTCATATTTGTCTTTACATCCATCACTTATTCCTCCTCTAAAGAAAAGGGGAAAGAAGCCTTGTTATAGCCACAGTTTCCTGTTCTCACTCATAAAATGGTCATTTTATGTTGCTGTTGGGATGTAGGTGGTTTGTGCAGGAACTTGGGGTGATAGAGGAAAGCCAGATACAATGACTTTTTGGTCCTTTCCAAACTCCAGAAGATGTCTTTAGACATTTCTTTTTCTCCCTCTCTTTTCAAAATTAGGTGGGACCTTCTAGGTGCCACCACAATCCATCTCTACACTAATGATATTTATCTAGCTGTGGACATAAACTTTCAAACCTTCTCTTGACTCCTCACCCAGAAGATCTGCCAGGAAAGCTCAGAATGGAGCAGCAGGAGGGGTGGAGAAGCACACTTTGTACTTAGAGAGTCTCTTTTCCTTCCCTCAAACTTCTACTGTCCCACTACTGTGTTTTTCTAATACTGTCTACTCTTCATTGTGGTTGAGAAGCTACTGAACAGGTGTTTCCTAAATTCTAGAACTAGTGCCTGATTAATGAGCAAATTATTACAAAACAGTATACAACCTCCAGACAAAAAGCTTAATTGCAGAGTATTATGTCAGGACCTTAGAATTCATAGCATGTAATATGTACCCTATTCTATTGCTGCTGTCTCACCACTTCCACAATTTCTGCAGAAATTAGATATTGTCTTTCTAAACTATAATTGTCTCAAAGGGAAAAAGAAAACTGTCATGACAGTGCAGTCCTTCCAAATAGAACTTCGTGATCAGTTAATTGACTTGGAGGCATCTTAAAGAAAATTTTAAGATCACCTAATCAAATCATCCATTTTATAAACAGGTAAAGTGAAGTCCACAGAGGCTTTGGGGATTGCCCAAAGGCCAAGGCTTGAGTCTCACAACATTAATCTAATCTGGCATTCATCTCAGTAGTAGCTCTCAAAGTGTGCTCCACAGACCAGTAGCCTCAGTATAACTTCGGGGCTTATTAGAAATACAGACTCTCCACCCCATCCAGACCTATTGGATCAGGGCCTCTTGTGGTCTGGCCCAGCAATCTGTGTTTTCACTGGCTCTCTAGGGTGTTAAGATGCACCTTCGGTTTGAGAACCACTGCAGATGCACTACACACCATCCAAACGTTGCTCAAAAGTAATGGGCAGGTCTTCTGACTCCAAGATCGTGTTGACCAGGGAGTGGGGTGGAGAGAAATATTCTGATAGCCAAAGGAGAGGTGATCCAGTAAGAATAAAGATACAAAATAAGAAGGAAAAGTAGGCTCAGGACTCCAGTTGAAATGCCTGTTGAAGTAGCAGCAAGATCCCTGCTTAGCCTTGGCTATGAAATAGTGACTTTTCCCTTTCAGAAAATAAAACATGAGAGGATAGAGGAAGATAAAGAACCAGTTTCCCTTCCCAATCACTTCCTTAGCTCCAGAAAGTTTGCCTCCTAAGGAATTTAATCAGGAAATAAGATCCCAGTAGGATGTGGAGTAAGTTCTTTCTTCCATAAATCACCTGACAGTTTCCAAAGTCATTAATCAGCATTTTCAGTTCCACTCCTCCCATGTGTGGGGCTCAATCTCTCCTTCCTTTACACAGTGGAGAGCATAGCTTTCTTCCTGCGGCCCAGTGTCGCCAGGCTTATGTCTTCATAGCTCATTTCCGAGGAGATGGGGGAATCTTACCTCATAGCTTTTGGCTTTCAAAGTGTATGAGAAAACCCTTGTGGGTCCAGCTTGGTTATTCTGCTACAGCGTGGACTATGTTCCACAGACAGACAGAAGAGACACTATGATTAACCAGGTCTGCGTCACAGAACTATGCTCTAAGCAACAAAAAGGTCACTGAAATTAGGGATCCTCACCAGTGACCCATGACAAAAATGAGTGGAAGATTGGTGTTCCCAGTGGAAATAGGGAGAGATGGCTGCTATGTCCCTTCTCCCATTATTGGCCTTATGGAGCCTCAGAGCAATGATACATCCTGATGATGTATCATTGATAACTAATGATTATCTAGTTATCATGGATGATGATAAACTAACTTTTATTATTAAATATTTTGCCATCACAGGACCCATTTATGTGGTTAACAGATTAGAGAGGGTGTGACACCGGGGGATTTGAGGGGGATGCAGTTCTTGGTGAAATTAAAACAGCAGATTATGGTAACCCAAAGTCCAAACACAGACATGACCCATGCTAATTCAGAACAGGGATTCAGGAACCAAAAGCCACACTATTCAATCTTGCTTCTATCTTATTCTATCAGGCTAAACCTTGAGATGACAGTAGAAAGAGTATTATCCCTTCCATAAATCTTAGCAAGGAGAAAGCTAACACCCAGAGGACTTTACTAACACTATTATTAGTAACAGAGCTGCCCCAGATCCTAGTTCAATGCCCTTACAATGATATCAGATTGCTTTTACATAAGAAAAAAGAAAGATAATCAGGCTTTCAAGGTAAGAACATCCTGGATGCTCATATACATTCTGATGATCACAGAAATAAGCAGAAAGGTGGTCAAATATCTGAATATTGTCATTTATATGATAGGGAACCAGAGGTGAACCTGTGTCATATACTATGCTTTCTTCCTCCAAGTGAATTTTCTAATTAGAGTTCAAGCATGGTTCAACTGGGGATGGAGGGACTAAAATATGGAACTTTTATGGATCTGCTCCTGTGTCTTATTTTATATCAAAATCTTGACCATTCTCATGAGTTTAGATCTGATTTATGATGACTTAGGAAATTGCATATAGATCCAACACTGCTGAAATAATGTGACCATCTGAAAATGAAGGTGAGGAAAGAGCCTGAATCCACTCCAGGAGGTCATTTAAAATCTGAGGGGGAAAAATAGATAAAACATGGAGGAGACCAGCAGCAAAATAAAACCCGGCAATGCTGTTCCTGATTGAGAAGCTAGGGAGTGGAGAAGCAGCAAGCTGTGCACAGTTGGAAAATTCAGGGAGTGCTCATTTCAGTGGCCAGTTTTTGAACATGTCAGTTTAATTATGATGCATCATAGTTGACAGTGATGCATATGGAACCAATTACAGCACATGTTAAAATCAATTATTGCATATTTCAGCTATCCTAAACACTGGAAAAAGCGTTCTATGCATTGCTGCAGATTTCAACTCCACTAATCATTTTTACTATCATGGTTCAACAAGAAAAGGAAATATATATCTATGTGTGTGTGTGTGTGTGTATATATATATATGTATAAAAGTATACATATATATCTATACTGAGAAAAACACGTTTCACAACCAACATCAAATGCAAAGCACAGAAACAGTAGCAATAGATAGAAAAGTTTCAAACGTTTGTTCTTACAGAAGTCTAATCTTCCATCCTGCCTTTTTGAAGAGAAATAACAAAAAATAAAATTCCTTGCTATCTCCCAAGCACTGTTTTGATCAATTTAATCCACTTTGGCCTCTTTACTAGCAGTGAGGTCCATTCTCAGCTGCTGTCTACTGGCTATTTTGGTCTAAAATGTTTGCCTTAACTGTTTACCCTGTTTCTGTGGCCTTTTCTCCCCCTTCAGATTTCTAACTCAAAAATTCTCCTTCAAAGTTCACAGCTTATTCATTTTCTGTTTACTTTTATATGCACCAACAAATAACTGGGTTATTGAAAAATGAAGGTGAGGAGGAGGAGGAGAAGGAAGGTGAAAAAAGTGAAGGTGGATGGCATTTGCCATTCCTCGGAGATTTGCACATTTGCTGGTTGTATTAAATCAGCAGCCTGTATGCTGTAGTGAGCTCCAAAATATGTTTCCTGTGAAGAAGGCTTATATTCTGAAAATTTGGATTTCTACTTCCTCTTCACCATGCATAACAAAAGTGAGCTACAGAAAATACATTGTGTCTGAACTGCACTGAAGGCTTGGGGACACACACTGGTGTCCCATGGTGATAATTTATCTACGCAAATCCTCCTGTCCTGAGATGAGGCAGGAACTCCAAGGTGACTGAGCATTCCAAAAAAAGCCACACGCCTCACAAAACTTGGCTCCAGGGAGCAGGTGGGTGTGGATCCCGGGAAAGGGATCAGTGGTGTCTGAGTCAAGAAGAACCCAGTGGTCCAAGCAAGAGCAAAGAAAAACAGCCCATGTGGTTTAGTCAAGAGAGCGCCGGGCGGGATGTCGGGAATGCTGACTTCTCTGCTCAGCAGCTTGCCCAGCTGGGGCAAGGTACTCAATGCCTCGTTGTCCTCCAGACTGTCACCTGGCAATGAGGGAAGTGTATCAAAGAGAGAACGAGGCCTCTGAATTGCTTCAGGGCCCATAAAGGGAGGACTGCTCCATTTTAACGTTTTTGAGGATCAGGGTGGGAACCACTTATGCTTGTTTGTTCTGTGACTAAACAATGGACCCCAACTTGTGCCAGCTGCCCTTCCTTCCTTCCTTCCTTCCTTCCTTCCTTCCTTCCTTCCTTCCTTCCTTCCTTCCTTCCTTCCTTCCTTCCTTCCTTCCTTCCCTTAAGAAGTACTTATTTTGAACTAGCCCTAGAGATACCCATTCTCCTCTAGTGGAGCTGATAGATTACCAGCGAAGACGAGTGCATCAATAACCACATGGACATTAAGGGAAGTAAAACAAGACCCAGGCCCCTGGGTTTGTGTTTCAGATAAAGGGAGAATCTGCACTATACTGTACACATGCCTGTGATCTGCCACAAAGGGAGTATGGTGGGAAAGTGGCGGAGAAGGATTCCAACATTGCCCCTTCCCAAGAATTTGATGGGCTCTTAAGTCTGCATCGTGATTCAAATGATTTAAAGGGTATCTTGTGTTCCATCCAATAAGTGGGGACCTAGGCTGTGTGAGCTGAATAGGAAAATCTGCTAGTGGCCATTTGTGAGTTGGAGGACAAAGCTCAGACATAGTTTGGGAGGAAGGAGTTTCATCGGTCAGGGTCCCAGAAGAATATGGAATTCACCCATATGGTTCAAATGCAGAAACACTGTCCAAGGGGCAGCAGACAGAATGTAGGCAGAGTGAACCAACAAGGGTTGGGAGGCCCCCAGAGACGAACAGCAGCTTGGAGCAATTTGGAGCTATTACTGCCCTAGGAGACACTAGGAGCTAAGGAAGAGGGCTGCAGGCGGGAGTGCCCACCAGAAGGGAAGGGTGCAGCTGCTGCTGGAACTGTGATCCCAAGGCAGGGAGGGAGTGGAGGAAGAAATGCCCCATCTCTCTCTTCTGTTTGCTGATGGTCTTCGACAGAGCCCAGATGTGGCAGTCAAGCAGATCAGTTCCTCAGCAAAGAAAAATGTATGTTTATATGGCTGGAAATGGCCAGAACGAGGGCTCCAGCAGCCCCAGAACATGCCCGGTTGCCCAGGGTTCAGGGACCATTATCTCAATGTATGTGTAACCAAACCTGACACTCAAATTGGGATGCTCTAGAACATAATTCACCCCAGCAAAGGTGTGCAAGGAGAGTGCGAGACAGGAGCCAGCTCTAGATGAAGAGACCTAGGAGCAATGGTGTAGAGCATCATGTCCCCAGCATGCTTTGGGCAGGCTTATGTGGTCAGGGAGGGAGGCTTGGGAGAGAACTTCAGAAAGGTTGAGAAAAGTCCTAGAAGGCTTTACTAAAGCATTTGTACTGGATTCTAAAGCAATGAAAACAAGCTTTTAAGATGAGCCCACTCACTTCACCTCTCTGTTCAGAAACACACAAGTGCTTTTGACCCCAATGGGTTCAATAACAAGCTTGTGAGTAGATGCAAGTGGCTTCTATAAGTCAAAGCTCATCAGAAAAGCCATCAGTAGTTTCATGTAGTTAAGAGCATGGGTTCTAGCCTTGGGTACACCACTTACCAGCTGTGTGACCTTGGGCAAGTTACAGACAGTTTCTCAGTTTCCTCGTCTGTAAGATGGTGATAAAAATGGCACTGACTTCATTAGATTGCCTTGAGGAGTAAATGAGCTCATGTTTGAAAAGATCTGAGAACAATAATTAGTATCCATCTTCATAGCAGCCACATACAATGCATAATGGTTACAAATTCAACAGAGATATTATTATTGTAACACTTACCAACTGACCAAGAACACTGAAAACATACCCTTGAAGAGCACCCATAAAGAGCATTCAGCTATAAATAAGAATCAAGAAAATAGTACTGGTCCTAGGCTGCCAGCTCATCAAAATTGTCCCAGACCAGACCACAGAGCAGAACAAAGACATCTGAGGGTTTTTTGCATATACTCCCTTATGACAGAGAGAATGGCCACATACAGTCTAATGCTGAACGTGCACATGTTGTGAATATTTCCAGACCTACAAAGCTTCCAGGTGGCATGTCACAGCATTCTAGAGGCAAGCTGTCAGTGTCACAACACAGAACTTTCCTGAAGGCATCTCAGAGCCAGAGGAGTAAACAGCAGAGACCAGCTCCCAGGTCATCTGCCTGTAACCCTCACTGTTGCTAAAACATTCCAACAAATTACTCTTACCATCCCATCTGATTCACTTGGTATAAGCAGAAAGTGCAGACACCCATGTGTGGTCTGAACCACATGACCCTTCAAATAAAAAGTATAAAATAAGTCATTGTATTTCCCCAATCCTCTGCAAAAGAAAATGCAATTTTTTTTCTCTTTTTCATTTTTCTGTTGACGTTCATAGCTCTACAGTTGACATTTGGTCTTCTAAAATATCTTATATAGAGGTATCAGAGGTTTAGGCAACTGAAAAAGCGGAAGCATAAGGAAGGTGTTTCGTAATTTATCAAACTGTGAGTACTGATACCTCATTAATTTTTAATGCTTCCTTCAACCAAGGCGAGGCAACGTTTTCCTCCGGCAATCTTAATGATGCAAGCCCTGCCACTCACACAGGTGTTAATGGCAAAGTAATTTTGAGGTTTCTGGATGAGACAAACATTCCACATTTGTAGAACAAACATTCAGGAGGGATCCAATGTCAATGTTTCCTACGGATTTTTATTTAATAACTCTACTGCCTGGCCTGCGGGATGCTCTCAGGAAGGGACACTGTTGTCCAGTCAGTCCTCGCTGAATCACCCATGCCCACTATAACTCAGACATGCTCACATTGTCCTCACTCCTCACCACACCCTGGAGAGGGCATCTTTCCTCCACATGCTGTTCAAAAATCGACACAGCAGAAGAGGAGCCACAAGATACCAGGACCGACCCAGAAAGTCTCTGCAGCATTATTAAGGCAAGGGTGCTCCAGAACAGTTGTTCTTAAAATGCAATTCTGCAGTTCACCCAGGAACTTGTTAGAAATGCAAATTCTCAGGCTCTACCTCAGACCTTCTGAACCAGAAACACTGGCGATGGAACCTCACTATCTGTGCATCAACAAGCCCCGCCCCCAACACCCCGCAACAAGTGATCTGATGCCTACTGAGCCAACCAATCAAAAATTACACAAATACCAATGTGGTTTTGTGTAAGCAAGGTTAGTACATTATCTGCATGGCGAAACCCTACAAAACATAGGTCACATCTGTTGCTCAATCTAGAGAGAAGGGTCCAAATGTCAGTAGAGGCTTCAGGACATTGAGGAACTGCCCTTGCCATTATGTGGAAAGAGAGAAAAGGTGAAGACTACCCCTGCTCCCTCACCCAGCAAAACTAAAATGCCCTAAAGGGTATAATTTAACACAGCCATTTAATGATCAGAAAGGGGCTTCCTTTGTGGGTCAGAAGGAAGGAGGAAAAAGGAAGCAGCACATTCTGCAGTGAGGGAGAGAAAGCCCCTTTGGCAATCTAGTGCAAGCCCAGTTAGAGCATGCTTTTGGAGCCTCTGCACAGCAGGTCTGGGACCACAGTCTTTGGGATGATGTGACACTCCCTCAACAACCTGGCAGACCACAACGACAAGAAGGGTGGTGATAGATGATACTGGATCAATTACTTGGATTCCACTGCTTAAGTAGGAGGAACTTAAATGAGAGCTAGAACACCAGCCACCATGCTATGCAGGAAAAGGAGCAGAAAAACAGCTTATGATTTTTGCTTCCTGGCTGGGAAGGGGTCTGCTATGCAAGCAATAAAGTGGTTTGACCTGCCTGTTTTGACACCATGTATGCAAAGCTTAGTCTGTCTTGAGGATTTTAGAACACTGTGCCTAGAATTTTATAGCCTCATGTTCTATCACAATTCCAAAAAGACATCTGCATGAAAACAAGAGGTTTGGAATCTATTTAACAGAGCTACAGTCCTGATGTAGAGAAGAAATAATATTCAGATGGCATCCTCTGTCTATCCATGGTGGCTCAATACCTGCCTTCAGCCTTCTAGGGACTTTTCCTTACACTTCCTACTTAAACTCTTCCTTTAGCCAAGTGAGCTGCCCTCACTGTCACAGCCTCCAGTGTTCAACACTTCCTAACTCTATGCCTTGGCCTATCATGCCCTCTAGGCTGAGTGCTGCCTCAACTCCCTCTCTGGTTACTTGCTCCCAGGACTCTCTTACTCCTCTGCATCTTCACTGTTCAGTTTCCCTCTCTCTGACTTTTCCCTTCTTTTTATGTGTTCATGATGCTCTGCCCTGTGCTGTGCACTTGGACTGGCACAGGAAGTAACCCTCATGGAATCCGTGCAGGCGACCAGGTATACAGGTTTGGCCCTCAAAGCAGTCAATTTGTACATAACCAGTTATTTACATTTCAATTCCCAAATTTTACCAAGGCAAATTGCTGAAATTAAAGTAATATCTGTTTACAATGGCTTTAAAAAGGATTTTTTTTTCTTTCAAGTATTTGCCAGATTAGAAACACACAATCTATGTTTCAGAAAACTGAGGCACTACAGGTGTGGAAAGAGCCCAGCAATGCTTGCCACTCTCTTAGACTGAGAAGTAAGGTGGGCTCTTGCTGCAGAGGGTAGAAAAATGGGGTGGAGAAAAGGAAGGGTAACAAGATTGAGTCCACCCATTCTATCCATCTGTATCAGTTCATTTTCACAGTGCTGATAAAGACATACCCAAAACTGGGAACAAAAAGAGCTTTAATTGGACTTACAGTTCCAGAGGGCTGTAGGCAGGAGGCAAAAGGCACTTCTTATGTGGCAGCGGCAAGAGAAAAACGAGGAAGAAACAAAAGCAGAAACCCCTGATAAATCCATAAGATCTCATGAGACTTATTCACTATCACAAGAATAGCAAGGAAAAGACTGGCCCCCATGATTCAATTACCTCCCCCTGGGTCCCTCCCACAACATGTGGGAATTCTGGGAGAAACAATTCAAGTTGAGATTTGTGTGAGGACACAGTCAAACCATATCACCATTCATCTATCCATTCATCCATCTATCTAATCATCCATTCATCTATCCATTCATCCATCCATCTATCCATCCATTCATCCACCATTCATTCATCTGTCATCCATCTATCCATCCATCCACCCACCCATTCATCCATTCATTCATCTATACATCTACCTTTCCTTCATTCATCAATCTATCTATAGATCCATCCATCCATATATTTACATATTTCTATCTACATATTGTTATAAAATTATATTATTATATAGTGTAAAATTATACTAATATACTATTAAGATATAGTTTCAATGGTTATAACAAAAAAAAAACCCTACCAATGGTGACTTAAACAAGATAAGATTTCTTTCTCGCTTGCTCAAACACATAGGCTTAGGCAATTCTGAACTGATGTGGTGGCTCAACAGCATCAAGGACTCAACTTCCTTAGTTCTCTCTTTGCTGTCCTCAGTGATTAGATTGCACCTCCTGGTCTCATGTGGCTACTTCAGCACCCACTGCCATGTGCAGAACACAAGGGACAGAAGGAAAGATATGAGCATGACTGAGAGGTGATATCCACCATCGCCATTCACATACCTCTGACTATAAGTTTAGCATGTGGCCACCAGCACTTTAAAGGTTCCTCTGGACGAGGGACCGCACTCAGTATACACTCAGATAAACTATTACTAAAGGAAGAAGGATGAAAGGGATATTGGATACCTGTATCTGTGCTGTACTGGCTATCCTGATTTAATAATGTAGAAATTCCTAAATTATAAAAGATATTCATAGTTATACAAAATTATTTTCCACAGAAAGCACTAACGTGTATGGGCTGTTTGCCATCGTGTGCCATCTGTCACTCCAGCTTCCCATTGCCATTGTCATCTTGACTGGGCCCTACCACACCACTCCATTTCTGGGTGGAGATTAAGTTCATAGACTGTTAAACTTTCCTTTATGTTTTTAAACTTATTTTATAGAGTGGGATTTATTACAAATGTCATGCAATTTTATTATAAAATAATTCAAAAATGCAAATAAGCAAACAGAAGGAGAGGAGAAGGAGAGCAAAAAAGAAGAAGGGAAAGAAAGAAAAGCACTTTGTGGTTCTATCCCACAGAGACCATGATTTGTAATTATTTAGTGTACATCACTTTATTTATTATTTTTCTACCAAAATAAAATTACAAAGTATATATGACCTTGGAACTTAGTCACCCCCTACTTAACACAACACTTAAAAGTACAGTATAAATTTGGTCCTATCTGAATACAGCAACATTTCTGCAGGAAATTTGCTAATATCTATTACAATATACCACTGTAAAGATGTTTTTAAATTAATCTAACTATTGTTGAAGATGAAAGTTTTACCACTGAAAACAATAAACAAATTCTGTGCAAATATAGAGCTAAAGCAATGGAAAAACTATGTTATCAGCATTTATGCTTTGAAATCTTAGATTCTTTGGGCAGTCAGTAAGCAAAAAGAGGACAAGAGAACTGGAATCAGTGTTTTATCAGCAAGATCATATTTGCAAAACTATTTTATGAACAAGGGTAAGTGGAGAGGTTCATTTCTTTCAAGAGAAAATTCTAGAATACATTCCATTACCAATATTCATCCCTATGTGAAGATGATCAAAAATATGTGCATTGAAAAAAAGAAAAAGAGGATAAAAGATTGTACTGATATCCCAAACAGAACAGATTGCTCTATTGTAGCTGATGTTTTCCTCTTTCCCTATAATCAAGCATCAAAGGCCCTAACAGACAATGGCTAAGTTGTCCCAGATGGCAGCACACACATATGGGAAAAGAAGACCGGTGCATGACTGTGCTGATGGGGATAGGACACATTTCCTAAATGTCTATCCAGGAGGACAAGGCAGGCCTGGCCAGACCAAGGCTACAGACACATCGAAAGAATTGGAAACCTGACAGTTCACCAGCTGAGCAAGTTGGGTGCCAGTCATGCAAGCAGCATGCGTAGGTTGCCTCTTGTCTGCAACAGCATCTCGTACTCATTAGCCCACTGGAGCCTCGTGCTTCCAGGGCAAATGTGAAATAAATTAAACCGACAGGGTCCTGCTTTTAAGAATTTATGTCTTTTTTTTTTTTTTTTTTTTTTTTTTCATGGCCATATTGGGTCCTGAAAAGGGCCTCCTCCTCCAACCCTAGCCCCAGCTTGCATCCTGGCCAGGTAACCTAACATTTATGAAATGCCTCATTCTCCACATTTAGCTGGAGAGACAAATCCTTGAAGACATTAGGGATATGTTTTGCTTAAAAGCAAATTCTGATATATAAGATATAAGCATGGGGTAACTTTTTATTCTACAAAATAATTCTGAACTTATAGAAGAATTTCTCAGACAATTCTCAGTGAGCTTTTTAAGTAAGAGGCAATTCACAAAACCATTCATACTCAACTTTTTTCTGTGAATTCATCTATTGTGTAAAGTTAAGTACAACCACATTGTTAGAGTAATCATAATTAGATCAGTTATTTCATACAATAAAAGCCACTAGTAACATTGTGTCTTATGGTTGACAAAGCACTTTCATAACTATGATCTTTCATAACTATGACCCTACAACAACCTCCAGTGAGGTAGTAATTACTATTCTCTCTGACACACTAATGAAGACAACTGAAGCTCAGAGAGGTTGAGTAACTTTTTAAGAATACACAGCTAGTGGATGGTAGAAATGGGGCCGGAATCCATTTCTTCTGACTTAACCATACCTTCCTCTCATTTCAACTCTTGTGGTATAGAACCAGGATGACCACGTGTCCCAATTTTCCTGGTATCACCCCTGTTTAAGCCTTTTCCCCAGAATAAATTTATTAAGAATGTCTTCTTTTATTCTCAAAAGTGACCCTGTTTGTATGATAAATGACAGAACAGTGCTTTATGTTCCATATTTTACAGGTTTTAAGATTTCTTGTGATGCCATATAGGGATGGAGAACAGGGAAAGAGGTATAAAGACCAAGTAGGCTCAAGAATCCCTAACTGCATTTCAACTGCAGTACTCATACCATTATCTGTTTTTATATATTTGTTCTGTTTTTAAACAAAATGGAAGATGGATACTACTCCTTTAAGAGGTTGTAAAGCCTTTTATCTATAAAAATAGTAGCAGATGTAAGACTATGGAATACACATCATTAGTACAATCTAACCACTACAGGTGGAAAATAATGGATTCTAATACCAACATTGAGAGACTTACACATTCAACAAAACAAAGCATAGGCTATCATATCACTTAAGACTGGTGGTTGCTATTAACTGAAAATCCAATTCACTGATTTAATTAAAAAGTAAAGAGAAAAAATAATGACAGTATTGACTCACATAGCTAAAAAGTCTGGGACTAGATCCAGATGCTCCAAGCTGTCATTAGAAGTTGGTTTCTCCATGTTTCACATCTGCCTTACACTCTAATGGATCCATTCTCAAGATTTCTACTGCTCCCTGAGAGTGCAGGGTTTATATAGTGTCAGCAATCTCAGCAAAATGCTTTGTGTCTGCCTGATTCACCTTCCTCTCTCCATTCAAAGCAATCAGGACAGCCAAGTGAAAGCAATGCTCAGATTGGCCCATAGGAATTGCCATCCACATTCTGCACCTGGAGGTGGGATCTGCCCAAAGTACATGTCAGGAGAGTAGAGGAAGACAGATTACCCCAAGAATGAAAGAGGGGAAATCATTACAAACCATTTAGATACTAAAAGGGCGGAAATGTATACTATACTGTACTATCACATACTACAAATAACTCCATGCTGGTAAACTAGATAACTTAGATAAAACAGGGTGAGGTTGCATTTTGGAGGTGAAGGTTCCATCCTTCCTTTTGCACCCATATCCTAGATTCTTGGGGTAATCTGTCTTCCTCTGCTCTCCTTATAAGTGAGAACATGTGGTAGTATTTGACTTTCTGTTATTTGATTTAAGATAATGATCCCTAGTTCCACCCATATTGCTGCAAAAGACATGATTTCACTCTTTTTTATGGCTGAGTAGCATTCCATGGAATATATTTATATACTACCACATGTTCTCACTTATAAATGGGGCCTAAAAAAAGGTGTACACATGGACATAGAGTGTGAAATAATAAATATTGAATACTTGGAAGGGAGGAAGAATAGGAAGAGGGTGAGGGATGAGAAATTACTTAAGGGGTACAAATGACACTGTTTGGCTCAGGCTTTACCACTATGCAAAATATCCATGTAACAAAACTGTGCTTGTACTCCCTAAATTTACACAAATAGAAAAAAGGAAAAAAGAACTCAAAAGGAGAAAAATAGTCTACTATATTTACGTAGCTATTTCTGTTTATCTTCTTTTATTTTTGAAGTTCCAAGTTCCATTTCTTATCATTTCCCTTCTGTGTCTGAAGAATTTTTTAAGCAATTCTTTTAGCATAGATCTGATGGCAATAAACTCTCTTAGTTTTCCTTCATTTGACTATATATTTGGTGATCCTTCATTCCTGAAGGAATTTTTTGTTGAATACAAAATCCTGGTTTGATAATACTTTTCTTTCAGCATTTGAAAACTTGTATCACTTCCTTCTGGTCTTCATGGTTTCTCAAGTATCCCAGTACTTAATGCATCATTTTCCCCTGGCTGTTTTCCAGGTTTTTCTTTGTCTTTTATATTTAGAATTTTAATTACAATGTATCTGGGCATTGATTTATTTGGGTTTATTATGTGTTGGGTTTGCTCAGCTTCTTCAATCTTTACATTTGTCTCTTTTACCAATGTGAAAAGTTTTCACTCATTGTTTTTTCAAATATTTTTCTACACCAGACTCTTTCTCCTGTCTTTTTTGACTCTGATGACATGATCATTAGACTTTTCATTATTGTCCCACAGCCCACGAGGTTCTCTTTTTTTTTCTTCTCTCAAATTTTCTATGTTGTTCAAACTAGATAATCTTTTTTGTCTATCTTCAATTTTACCGACTTTTCTCTTTCTTCTCCTTACTGCTATTAAGCCCTTTTATTGAGCTTAGGTCTTCTTATAGCTTCTATTTGTTTGCTGAGACTTTCTATTTTTCCCCTTATTTCAATAGTGTTCACAATTTCTTCTTGGGGCATTTTTAGAGTAGCTGCTTTAAAACCTTTGTCAGGCAGTTCCAGCATCTGTGTGTTGTCATCTGTTGACTGTCTACCCTTGCAAGCACAGATTTTCCTCATTCTTCATATGATGAGTAATTTTGAAGTGAATCTTAGACATTTTATTTCTTGTGTTACAAAACTCAGGATCTTGCTTTAATTCCATACAGAATGTTAATATTTTTGTTTTAGTGGCAAACTGACCTGATTAAATTAAGCAACATGTTCCAATTCACCTCCTGAGAGCTGTGGTTCTAATCTCAATTCACTTTTCAAAGCTTTGCAGTGCAATTCAATGGAGAAATGATAGTTTTTCAACAAATGGGGCTGTAACAACTGTAATTTCACATACAACAAAATCTAGACACAAAGTTTACAACTTTCACAAAATTGATTCAAAATGGACCATAGACCTAAATATGAAATCCAAACTATAAAACTTTTAGAAGATAACATAGGAGAAAATATAGCTGACCTTGGGTTTGTTGATGAGCTTTTAGCTACAACACCAAAAGCATAATCCATGAAAAACTGATGTTAAATTTCATTAAAATTTAAAACTTCTGCTCTGCTATTTAAAAATTTAAAAACAGGCCAAAGACTTACAGGAAATACTTGCAAAACACTTATCCAATAAAGGAATTGTATTCAAAATAAATAAGGAAATCTTAAAACTCAAAAAAAAGGAAATGAAAAACCAATTGAAAAATGGTAAAAGATCTGAATAGGCAGCTCACCAAAGAAGATACATGTGGCAAGTAAATATATGAAAAGAAGTTTAATATCATGACATTAAGGAGTTGACAATGAGAAAAACAATGAAATACCGCTACACACTAGTTAGAATGACAAAAAAATACAAAAAAAAAAAAAAAAAAAACCAATACCAAGCGATGGTGATGATGTGGAGCAACAAGAACTTTCTCCTTCATTCCTGGTGGGAATGCAAAATTTCACAGCTACTTCGGAAGACAGTTTGGCAATTTCTTACAAAATTAGTCTTATTCTTACCATACTATCCAGGATTTCTTTCCTGTTTTCTAAAATGAGTTGAAAACTTACATCCATAAAAATCTGCATATTCGTGTTTATATCAACTTTATTCATCATTGCCAAAAGCTGGGATCAAGCAAGATGTCTCTCAACTGATGAATGAATAAACAAACTGTGGTAGATTTGGAGCGTTATTCAGGAATTAAAAGCAATGAGCTATAAAGCCACATAAAGACAGAAAGAACCTTAAATGAATGTTGCTATGTAAAATAAGCCAAAAAGAAAAGACTATATATTATAGGATTCCAACTATGAAACATTCTGGAAAAGATAAAACTATAGAGACAGTAAAAGGATCAGTGGTTGTGAGGATTTTGAGGTTCAGGGAGGGATGAGTAGTTCAGCATGAGAGATTTTTAGAGCAGTGTAAGTATTCTGTACGGTACTGTAATGTTTGATACGTAGCATGCATTTATCAAAACCCGTAGAATATACAACACAAAGAATGAATCCTAAGGTATGTAAACCATGGCCCTTAGCTAATAATAATGTATCAGCATTGGCTCATCAATTATAACAAATGTCCCACACCAGTACAAGATGATAATAATAATGGAAACCATGAGTAGGGGAAGTGGGGTCATATGGGAACTTGGTATTATCTATTCAGTTTTCTGCAAACTTAAAACTGCTCTAACAAATAAAGTCTACTAATTAATTTTTTTAACTCAAAGAGATAAAAAGCCTTGGCAGTGTTCTTTACATCTATCACAGGCATGTGCCCCTAGCAGCTGGTCCAGGCCTGAGCAGTGATCTGTCTCCTGCTCTGCTCTCAGCATCCCCCATGCTTATTACATCAGACCCATGTCAACTGTGTGGACCACTCTCCTGGGCGCCTATCTCTCCATAATCTCCCAGGAATTTCCAGCTCCCTCAAGTACTGTTTTAGGTCTTCCAGCAACAAAGCCAGGACTGCACACTATTCTGACATACACTTCTGTAACTATGCATCCAAGGCCAAGGGGTAGAAGGAACAGAGAAAAAAGTGGTAAATTCACCACTAACTTTGGCACTTCAAATTCTGGTTGTTTTTTGAGTCACTTTTCAGAGTCCTCACAGCTGCCCTGTGCCTTATGTTCAGGTTTTATAGTCACAACCAGTGAGCGAGATGAGTGAAATGTGCTCCCTCCATTATACCTGGGACCAGGACTTCTCATTATTTATTTAGATACTCCAATGATGAGAGCCAAATGGACAAATATGCTGTAAAATGAAGTGGCCTGCACACCTCAAAAATGCCAAGGTTAAGTTAGACAAAAAATACTGAGGAAGTGGCCAAAATTAAAGCACACTGAAGAAACAAAACATAACAATAAAGGATAGCAATATGGCAAAATCTAAATACAGTCTGTGGATTGAATAGTAGTGTTGTATCCTTTTTAAATATGCTGATTTGGTAACTATTATGGTTATGGAAAGGGGTATCCTTGTTCCTTGGAAATACACACCAAAGAATGTATGGGGCAGAGAGCATGATATCTTTAGCTCACTTTCCACTGGTTCAAAATTCACATAAACACACACACATATGCACGTGCACACACCCTCACACA